>NC_135435.1:20591654-21300404 GCF_051991255.1 Vanacampus margaritifer | reverse complement strand
AGCCAATCCTGTAGTGTGATGCCGCCGGTAGGCGACACCGATACAATCTGGCAGCCCGATCACATCTGGTACCGACACTGGTATGTCCGAGTATCAAGAAGGATTACTGAAGGCCCAGGAACCAAATTCATGGCCCAGATTTAGGGAATTCACTAATGCGGGCAGGAGTTTACTACAGGTCAATCACAATAAGCAAGCTCTTACGTATATGTTTAGTTTCCTGCTAAATTTTCATGAGTGCACATTTGCCCAACACATTTCCAACCATGACCTCACATATAATGGGAAGTGCCTATTAGAATTTTATTTCTTCTGCCATTCTGACTAAATAGACTAAATAATGCTGATAGCCATTTATCGTTTTAAAGCATGTCAATGTCTTCTGAGAGACTGATATGTGATATATGAATAATGCTGTGTTATCAGCGGCATCTATGAACTGCGATCATTACACTTAGTATCCGACCCGTTGTCTACTCTGCTGATATGTGAAAACGTGTCCTGCGTTTTGTTTTAGCTTCACTGCTGCGGTATCCACAACTATTCGGACTGGAGGAACACTCGCTGGTTCAAAGAGTCCAAAAACAACAGCGTCCCTGTCAGCTGCTGTCAGCCCAACATCAGCAACTGCACCGGCACCCTTGCTCGACCGGCAGACCTCTACCAAGAGGTGCATGCACACACAACAAATCCAGTGTTGTTTTTCTTCAATAAATAAATGTTCACTGACCCATTTTGTTGTTTTTTTCTTTTAGGGTTGTGAAGCTCTGGTTGTGAAGAAGTTAAAGGAGATCATGATGTATGTCATTTGGGCTGCGCTAACTTTTGCATCTATACAGGTGAGGACGAAACGAGTCACAAAATGTAAATAATTAGTTTGAAGTATAAATCCTAAATCACAAAGTTGTCCTACTCCCTCTTCCGTGTGCCTCCAGATGCTGGGCATGCTGTGCGCTTGCGTGGTGCTCTGTAGGCGTAGTCACGATCCGGCGTACGAGTTGCTGGTCACCACCAACAGCTACGCTTGAGGACTCGCATGGCCAGCATCGGAAGGCAAGCGTCACCACGTCATGGTAGATTTCAACTGTAGTTCTATATTTAAGCTTAGGTATATAAGCTCAAGCACACCTTGCACAATCCAATAAAGTAGCAAACACTGGCGACGTGGTCCCAACACGAGGGACCAATTATTTATTCTTATTATTGACATGCTTTTTAAGCTCTTTTTATGTTCCTTTCCCGACATGCTTTAAAAAGCCAGCATATAAATGTCTATCAGCATTATTTAGTCTTTTGAAAAATAAAAATGAGCTCAGAATGGCCGAAAAAAAAAAATAGCTGCTTAGAAATGAAATCATGGTTGGAACTGTGTAAGGCAAATGTGCACTTGGAGAATTTAGTAGGAAATTGAACAAAAAAAAGAAAAAGATTATTTTGGACTATAAGATTTTGAGGGGAATTTTGGCATTTTGAGGGGAATTTATTTGACAAAAACCAAGAACTGTAGCGCTTGGACTGTCACCCAAAATCAACGTTCACTTATTGTGGATACTTTCTTTTGGCGGTTGGCAAATACTTTTGGTGCATTACCGAAGGTGGCCACAATGGGAGGGAATCTTTGACTGTCTCATGATTCGATTCTGATTTTTGCGATTCAGAATTGATTTACAATTCAGAATGATTTGATTGACAATTATTTCTGCTTCAATTTATAGATGTGCAAAGAATCGTGACAATATACTCCAGTCTGATTTGCTAATCGCGGAACTTTTATCACTCAAAAGAACGGCTATTCATACAAAACACTTCAGGAATGTTTACAGTGAAGCGTCTTAACATTACTCACCTGTATATGCTCTTCCAACGCTGCAAAAAAAACAACAACTTTTATTGGCATAACTTGATCGTGACTTTTTCCTTCTACTCTCTCATGTGGCTACAATTTAACAGTGTATCAGAATGCGCGGAACCACACTTCCTCTAAGTGGCCAAATCGTGCACAACATGAACAGCGCTCCCAATAAAGCAGTATAAAATTTTAATACAATCGTTTTTGGGACATTTAAAACCGATTCTGAATCTTACTAAATGAGAATCGCGATTCTTATGAGAATCTATTTTTTTGTCACACCCTTAGTGGCCACCAGTGGTAATGCACCAAAAGTATGTACCAACCCTCAAAAGAAAGTTAACACGATTAGGTAATGGGGATTTTGGGTGCCAGTCTGCGCTCTAATTTTAATATATAAAAGTCACCAGACCAGCCAATCTATGAAAAAAGTGTGACTTACAGTCCGAAAAATACAGCAATTTATAGTGGTTGAAATTGAGTAAACCCTCGCATTAGTGCACTCTCTAAATCAGTGGTGGGATCAGTTTGGTATCTAAAACACAATAATAATACAATTTGGCATGCTGACATTAGTGCGGGCCAGTTTGTTGGACCTGTGAGGTGAATTTGAAATCATAGGTTGAAGAAATAATGAGTCCTATTGCTAACATATTTTAAATAATAATGATCAGCACTGATCATGAAGGCCTTGGGCAGATTAACATTGACATGGCAGCGCATAAAGGCTGAAATCTTATTGGACAGAAATCTAAGGTCTACATAACACGTCCTGGAAGCTGTGTAGCTAAGAGAAACGCTGTGAAATGAAAGAAAATAGGGGGGGAAATTCATATGATTTTAATGGAACAAATGTTAACAAATGCAGGTAAGAGCTTCTAAGTACTGTTTAAGACAGCAGAGATGAAAACAAAACACTACCTTAAAAAAATGCATAGTTACGAGCCAGTCAACATGTTCTCATTATTGTAGCTTGTTACTTTTGTACAAAATCCTACAAAATTTGTGTGAGAACCGGCTATGCATGGTTGGTTTTTCCTTATGTGCTACTTTGTACTGTGATTGGAGCTTTGAAGACATTTTGTGAAAGTTTTGATGTAAAACATATTAAAACCAGTACAATTTGTTATTTTTTCCCCGTAAAAAAAACCGTTTGATTTAGCAGTGAAGCAGATATTTTATATTTCCTGTTTTATTTCATGCTGTGAATTTAGTTGTGCATCCGCTTCACTGTTGAAGCACTGTGAATATATATAAAGTGGGAGCCAGTTGGATCACCAGTGTTGTAAGTGTGGGTGTATAATCAGTATTAAGCGCCCCCCTCCTTGTGTTTCATTTTTGTAGTTTGTTAGTCATACACCCAATAGTAGGAATGACTTATTTTATATATAGTTATTTTTCTGTGAAATTGTGCAAAGTTTTCATTTACTTGGAGCTGTAAGTTAAATCCAAAATATTTTGCTGGAGCTGCGGAAAAAATAAATAGTAACAACAAAATTGTGTATAGCTTTGAAGAGGAAACAAATAAAGTCATACATTTCAGTTTGACTGCTCCTCATTTATTCTTTTTCATTCACGAGTTGAAAGAGTGATGGAAATGTAAAATTTGTAACATGCAAAAAAATACATTAAAAAACTTAAAAAAAAAAAAAGCTGGAACAAATTTTTAACATGCAAAAAAAAAACATTTAAAAGACAAAAAAAAAAGTTGGAGCAAATTTCGAGGCCCAACGTATATGATAGAAATAAGTTTTTTTTTTTGTCATGATGCACTCTTTTTCTTCAAGCAGACATTACGTTGTTTTTTTTGTTAAACAGTTCAGCCATTTTTCCAGATGCCTACCAGCACGATAGGTGTCCAATATGAAAAGGAGGATACAATGTTGTCATGGCAACTGCTGACAATGTTGCCTTTTACGAGTCAGTGTTGCATTAAACTTGTTTTAGTTCAGGATAAATTTTGAACTGCATGTTAACATAGTGAAGAGGAAAACATTTTGCACTCTCCAACTTTCTTGCCTTATAAGTTTTATTGTTTGTCTAGAAAATTGTTTTAAGTACACCTCTGCATAACATTGTATCCTGAACATTAAAGAAAAGGAAAAAAACAAAACGTACAACAAAGAATAACTTTAGTAACATTTTTTTTAAAAGTCTGTAACAGAAAATATAAAAAAATGCATCAATTTACCTGAAATTCAAACAACAATTGAGTGCCACTGCCACCTACTGCTGTAGATGTCCAATTACTATGGACAAGGACTCCCCCGTTTTGGCATATAGCTTCCTCTATTTTAATTTCATCCCCCCCATTCCTGTGAGCCAGTTTAGAGTTTGCCTAGATAGTTCCCAGGCACAATTCCCTCCTGCCCATTTCTCTCCACAGTCCACCAGCCATCCTCACCGCGCACCAGGACCTTAACCACATCGCCTCTTTGGACCGTCAGCTCATCTTCCACCTGAATAGATCATAGAACAACTATTAGTCAGCATTTTGGTGCTACTAGTAATGTTGAGGAGGATACAGTACTTAATGTATGAAAAATGCCTACTCATTGGGCCTAATAGTGTCATGAGTGCAGATTAGTTTACTCGTAAGGATTAATACTTACTAGGCCAAAAGTGGCACTATAGTGCCACCCAAATTGAGTCAAAAAAGGACCAACTCAAATTTTTTGAGTTATTCAATTAACCCAAATAGTTGGGTCAAATGAATAACCCACACAACAACCCAAAAGTTGGGTTACTTTGTGGGTTATTAATTTAATTTTACCCAATTTTGGGGACGGGTTAAATAACAAAAAAAGTTGGGTCGGTTCATTTTTGATCATTTCAATTGGGTTATTCAATTTACCCCCAAAATTGGGTAAAATCAATAATTCACAAAATCACCCAACAAATTGGCTAGCTTTGCGGGTTATTATTTAATTTGATCTGTTTTGGATAAGTCAAAAAAGTTGGGTCGGTTCATTTTTGATAATTTCAATTGGGTTATTCAATTCACCCAAAAAGTTGGATCAAATCAATAATCCATAAAACGACCCAACAAATTGGGTTGCTTTGTGGGTTATTATTTAATTTGAATAGTTTTGGATTAAATAACTCAAAGTTGGGCTGGTTCATTTTCCACTCAATTCAGTTAAGTTACCCAATTTGCCCAAAAAGTTGGGTTGTTATTTAATTTGACCCAACGTTTTGGAATAAATAACTTAAAATGTTGGGTTGGATCATTTTTGACCAAATTCAGTTGGGTTATTCAATTAATCCAAAAAGTTGGGTCAAATGAATAATCCTTTGCTTTGTGGATTATTAATTTGTTTAATAAATCAAAAACTTGGGTCAATTGACTTTTAACCCAATTTGGGTTATTGTTTACCCAACTGTTTTTAGAGTGTAGTAGTGATTAGAAAAACAACAATATTACAATTAAGACATTAGATATCTATTAGTGTGCTGGATTGTATGAACTAGTGAGAACAAAGTGCATGAAGTACATGAAGTGTCTCAAAGATCTGGAATAAATGTTTTTCATAGACCTGCGCAGTATAGTTATAAATTGCAATGTAGGCATCTTCCTCCACCGCTGGCTGCTGGAGGCCCAGCAGGGATGCATACGACCCATCTGAAGACATCACATAAAGCGGATGAGGAGGAATTGTCCTTTCAATACATCATTGCTATAAACGGCACAGGACATACCCTCGTCACTAGAGGGCAGTATTGAAGGGCGTCTGACAGCACTGTTCTCCACAGAAGCTTCCAGAAGAGGATCCGAGGTCCTCCTAAGGTCTTCCCTGCCCCCTGTGAAGTGGGCTAGGCCATTTCCATCGGATGTGGTCTCCCTCTGGTAATAGCTTTCAAACACGATGGGCTCTGTGAATTGTCCATAGGCGTGAATGAGAGTGTAAATATTTTTTGTCCACACACAAAAATATGGATGGAAAAGTGTGAGAAATCACCTGGTGGATGCCAGCCCGTCTTTTTCATCTCAATGAAACAGTTGTTGTCGGTGGTGATGTCGCAGTGCTCCAGGCACTTCCTAACCTCCTCAAAGAACTGATAGGAGATGATAGAAAGACCATTTGTTGGAAATCAAAGGTTACACGAATGTAATGAAATCGTAACAGAAATTGGGTGGAGTTAAATTGTTTCAGGCAATTTTTTTCCGTTAATGAAGCTTCCGTCTAACTACCTAGTACACAAAAGTCACCAAGTGTGTGTGCTTGCCTCGTCATCTTTGACGCACTGCATGGAGATGTGATTGCAATGGTCCCACAGGGTGCATCTGAGCAAGCTGATGCGATCAGCCTCCATTTGCTGGAACACCTACAAGAGCACATCCACATTTTCAGCATCGGGATTTGTTCCACTTTTAGCTGATTCACTGCACATGATTCGCATTTCCCCAAATGAGGCAGAGTGGTGTCAATAGAGAGGAAGCGGGTAAACTTCCTGCTTGTGATGGCGTGTAAAACTTGTTGAGCTACCTCACACGTGCTTCTGTGTGTTTCCTCCCAGTCCTGGCGAACACTTTCCAGCTGGTCGATGTTGGTCAAGTGCAATTTCTCTGTCAAAAAGTTGGGAGATCATTCAATCTCACAAACGCCTGCTTGAATTCATCATTGCTCAGCAACAGTTGCTTTCGACAAAACAAGACTGGAGAAGTGTTTATTTACAGGCAGTGAACAAAAAAAGGGCAGATGACCAAGAATTGTACCTGCTTCACACGCTGATTGTCTGCATTGCTTGGCCCTATGCCGTGCCTGCAAAAACAGAAACCATTTCATTACAAGTAAATGTAGATTTTTTAAAAACTGGGCAAACCTTCTGTGTGTATTCTTTAAATTACCGCATATTAATACACACACAATACCTTTTCGCCATTTTTGACTGCAATAGCAGTCTTCTCTGACGTCTGTTCTGCCTCGTCCGCCTCCTTGCATCTTGCTTCATAGTTTTTCTTTGACTGTGGGTTGAGATGGACAAAGTTCAGTCATTTACTATGGATAGGCAAAACATAGGCATATATCAATATTGGTATATATAATGAGCATTTGTGAGTTAAACATTTGAAGATCCAGCTCCTCTGAAGTTTTATTTGTTGCATCGTTTGACAAAAAAATTCAGTTTTGGGGTAATTTTGAATGCTAAGAAAAAAACACCATGACAAAATTTACATCACACGGTAAATGTATAAATTATGAAACTATTGTGTTTATTGTACTATATTCTATTTGTATATACGTCTTTTAAAATGTATTTTTAAAAATACATCATTTTATTGTTACCCTTGGAAGATATTTTTTATGTTTTTATAAATAGGCATCGTAAGATGGCGGCCTTTTGGTGAGGGGCGTGGCTTTGGTCAGGAAGGAAGCTGGCTAGCAGGCTAAACATTAAAATCTTGCTAGCAGCTCCAACGTCATTCTATCAGCATCACGAAAAGGCAAGCCTTTTTTTTCTTGAAAAATGACAACTTCATTCTTGTAATATTTCGAATTTGTGCTTGGTGCAGCAACAGATATGAATTGTTTGTCTCTCGATCGGCATTCAACAGGTTGTTCCTAGTGTCATCATTACCTCCGTGGTTTTCCTGTACAAAGACACCTTTCTCTTCTGCACTTTCTCCATGATGCTTTCAAACTGTGAGGAAAAAAACCTGAGAACTACGACCTTGCATGTGATATTATAAAAGTTCTCTATAAAATTTCCCTCCTAGCAATTTACCGTGTACCTTCTTTCTCTGCTCTTTCTGCCGCTCTCTGAACGCCTCCACCTTTCTCACCTCCTCTTTCATTGCTTCCGATAATTGGATGTGAAAGTTTCCCATGTTCTCCATCTCTGCAACCAAAAATAACACGTAGTATTGTGGCTCTTTACACAAGACGGTTTCCTCAATCAGTGGTCGTGGGCTATTTATTTATTCAGCTACAGTAGAATGTCAATCATTCATTTGGAGTAAGGCGTTTATTGTGGAATGGCAGAGCTGGATAAGTAGTCTGACTTACGTGTTTTTAGTTGCTCGAATGAGTCTTTCAGAGTGCTGCATGGGAGAATTGTGAGATTGTGGTCAATTATGTTTCTTAATGAGAGAACCAGATGTCTACCTGATCTCTGCATGTCCTCCAGCTTTTCGGGCTATCGTCACCAGTTCACGCCCGTACTTTTCCTCTGCTGACGCCCTGTGCATGAAACACTACCAATAGTAAACACTTAATCATATTGGTACATTTGTACAGTCACAAAATGATGGACAAAACAAGAGCTATTATGAAAATGCTGCCCATTATAAAGATATTTTTGCTAATTTTCAAACTAACTTAGACATTGAGGTCTGTTGCATTTTACAATAATACTATAATTTGTTATATATACCTATATTTTGTCATATGCAAACATGACTAAAGCGAAGTGTGGTCGAATTTGAAGCAGCATCCAGCCAAGCTGTGCCAAAACAGTTTATATGTTGTTTGACAGTCATACTAAACAATTTTATTTATAATTTAACATCTATCCATGGATGAAAAGGCGTAGCATAGTGAGTCTCTGTCACAAAAATACACGAGTACAGTCAGTGAATTGGGCCTCTCAAATATTCACATCTGCTTTTTATATCTTGCATGTTTCCTCTCTTTGTATCATTATGAGAGGTGATAATTTTTTGTAAATCATACAATACAAAATATTAGTAAAATAAACAATTTTATGCTGCTTATACATAACAAAAATATTTGATTATGAATAAAAACTAAAAAATTGGGAATTAACCATGATTTTTTTTGTTATTGTAGAATAAACAATCATTATTTTTACATTTGCTATTTTTCTAGTAGACAATGTCTGCACATGTATGCCTTAAAAAAAAAAAATCTAATGTGTCCCCTAAGTACAATTGCTTTCTCATACCCTCATTTAAAGCTCACTGAGCTGAAGTCTCACGTGATGTCATGCATGATACCGAACTGCACAACTTCAGTGGCGTTCGACCGTAGAGGATTCACTGTATGTTTATTGCTGTGTATATTACTGTGCATGTGCGTAATAATGCACTTTGAGCAACAATAATTCATACCTCATCCTTAACAACTCTTCCACATCTTTGCACATTTGTCTTCCATCTCGCAGGCGTTGCACCAGAGCTTCGTAGCCAGCATGGGAGGTAAAGTCGAACCCCTGTGAGAAGCATAGACCACGTGCTGTTGCGTAAAAACAGCGGTCGCAATGACGAGCATTGCTCAGCAGTTCTTGCCACATGTCCTTAAGGTAATTCTACACTCGTCGTTGGTTAAAAAGCAGAACTTGCCTTTTTGAGTAACTCTGAGGGACGGTGCCATACAATGCAGATTTAGTGATTGTTTTTAACTGCTAAGAGTAGCGTGGTTACTTTAAATCAGAGAAGGGCAAAGTATGACCTGCAGTCCACAAACAAGCTATTCCATTCTTTAATCTGACCTACTGAGCAGTTACGTACAGTAGGCATCACCAATTATTATTATTTTTTTAAATGAAAGCTACTTTTTGTGCTGATCAATGTGAAGGCTTAAACGTCTGCTACATGCTTCTGAAATGCCAAATTTGCTAAAATCACCAGTGCATTTTATGTTATGATCAATGATAAGGAAATTCATCTATCATCTATTATCAGCTAGGAAGCAGATAAATATTGATAGGCAACACTTTTTTAAAAATGAAAATCTACAATTTTCAAAATAATGACAACATTCTGAGGAAATCACAATGTCTAATCACTCATGAGCTATATTTAGAACAGTTCCATGGGCACCATGTTGATGACCTTTGCTGTGCATTATCAAGACTACAAATTCTCTAATATTTGTTGTATTAATGTTCTCCCTGAATTTCTTCATAAAAATGTACGTACGGTATTGTTCATTTTTATTTCACTTATTTATCTCAATACATGAATAACTAATTGGTTTATTTTAAATAATAATATATTACTAGATGAAAAATATTAATATTAATTTAAATGTATCTTGTTCCATGTTTTGGTAATAGCATTTTTACGATATTGTCAATAAAGTAAAATTAAAAAAAATATATATTTTTGCCCACCCCTGCTTGAAATAATGTCATTATTAATAACACAATTTACCTTTACCGCGGCCAACTTTTAAAGTAAGAGACCACAACAAAAGTGACTTACCCAGAAAGCATCTCTGAACATCAAACGTGTCATCGTCTAGTTCCCCAACAAGTATGAAATCCTCTTGAAGCTCTTTTCACAAAGTAAGAAAACTATTTTAAAAAGTGTAGCCGCAAGTTTGAGGATTTTGGGTCACTGGGCACTTTGTCTCAACTCAACTCCCCGACTAGCAGTGAGTCATTTTTTGAATGAGGAAGAGCTTCTATCCCATGATGTCACTGATCACGTGTTCAGCATGCTGGGCCTCTTTCAGTACGCTCTGGGAGGACTGTTTGCAGTTTGTGCAAATATTAACGTTCGTTCAACCGACTGCTTGGATAATATTGACACTGAAAATGGTTTGCTGACCAGTGTACTGTTAATCACAAGAATGGTCAATTCACAGTATGCAGTAATTTTAGCAGTAAGTAACAGCATCGAAGCAGCTCTGTGTTGTAGCGGTTAGCATGGCTGGCTCACAGTTTGAGGTTCTGGGTTTGAATCTCGACTCAGGCGCTCCTGTATGGCGTTTGCATGTTGTCTGTGGGCACTCTGGCTTTCTTCCATGTTCCCAAGCAAGCAAACTGTCCAATGGCGTGCAGGGTTGGTGTGAACGGTTGTTTGTTCATGATATTGAGGGTGCTGTGATCAGTCTGCCAATTTTCGTGAACGTCTGTGATCGGCCGATTTTTGTAAAGTGAGAAAGTCCTTGATCACCGATTGCCTTAAATGGGCGATTGATCACCCTAAGCGGCCAGTTGTTCAAAATCGTTATGTACTCTAACCATTTAGCAGCTGCAAAAAATGAACAATGATGTCACATTCTATTACAGAGAATGACATCATAACTTTGTTCCTTTTTTAGTAACATGACGTAGTCAATAATGCAATATGTAGATGTTTTATATATATATATATATATATATATATATATATATATATATATATATATATATATATATATATATATATGTATATATATATCTTTTAGCAGTAAATAACAGCATCGAGGCAACTCTGTGTTGTAGCGGTTAGCATGGCTGGCTCACAGTCTGAGGTTCTGGGTTTGAATCTTGAGTCAGGCGCAATATATATATATATAAATTAACTTTCACCAGCAATGTCAGAAGCATTGCAAAATAAAACGAAGAATTGGTCTGTGTTGTTCATTCTCCGTTAATCTAAGATAAAAATTCTTAACCCGCCATTAGCTAACCGACCATTGTGTGTTGTTCAAAACCTGGTTAGTCACGTGGTTAGTAAACACCACTGTCAAAGTTAACTGTGTGGCTAACGTACTGGTTAGCACCAATTTTTCATTTTATTTTCTACGGGTCTTGCGGTTTTGCGGAAAAATGGATAGCCGAACGATCCCAAGTATTCCTAGGGAAAAAAAGAAGCGGATTTGATTTTTTTATATTTTTATTTATATATTTTTTTGATATTCTTTATAGATACGTGTGTAATATCGAGAGTTCTGGAGACTCAGACTCCCTTCAGAGTGGGACATTTTTTACACTTTTACATCGTGACTGCAAATGAATGGCGCTTGCTCAAAGTCACCACAAGCTCATTTAATTAAGAATACACAGAACAATTATGATTAAATAAGATTTGACACTCCAGAGACCCAACTATTTATATAAAAACATGTCTTCCCTTTAAAATGCTCAAAATATGCTCCTGGAAAAATAAACAAAACACTTAGCCTTTGTATGGTAGACTTTTTTTTTTTCTTGTGCTACATGGTTCTGTAATGGCCACAAGAGGGCGACACAGACCTGACTATGAACTCTACCTAGGAACGGTAAAGTCAGAAGTACTTGTGAGGAAGAAAAAGCCCAAATCAGTTCACCCAGTTGGGATGAGCAGCGCCTTGTGCCCGGGGCGCCTCTGAGGGAGGACATGTTGACACTTCACACAGCAAAACTGAAGATTTCTATTGATTTTTCAAATGGAGGAGAGTCTCAACAGCTGCTTGATGAAAATCGGAGGCATCTCACACACACACACATGCACATCTCAGGACTCACGTTGACACTGAGAGAAAATGTGAGACTTTAGAGATGCTTGTCTCTCGTGAGTTGTTGGAATGCCAAGTTTTATCCGGAAAATTGTGTCTGACGTTGGAGGTTCCACTCTTTCCAGCTACTGTTGAACACCGTTTCAACTTAACTGTCCACCATTTTGGCGTAAAACGTGTCCTCACAGGCCCGACTCGTCGCCTTGTCAGTTTTCCGTGTGGAAAGTTGTGCTGCGACTCGTTGGCCGTCGCCGTGACCCCATTTGAGGCCTCTAATGGAAGGACAAGCTTTGGGAATCAGCTGCGCACCCAAGCAAGGTCTGAGTGCGCAAACACACACACGTGCAGACACACTTCACAGTTGTATCCCCCCTCACGCTCCCTGGAGTGGCAGTTATTGAACTGTGACAAACGAGCCGTGTCAGAGCAGACCCCCACCCTACCCCCCCAATCTGGAGAATTGGCTAAATGACCTTTCCATTACCCAACCACTGCTGTATAGAAGTGCTTGCCATTCTTCGACTACTGCTCTTGGTTGTGAATATCATCGGGGTCGGCAGGTCAGACTTTCTAAAGATCGGGGATCGATGATCAGCCAGAAAATTGTGAGCGGTGCATTCCTAATATTTTCCTTTTTAGTGAATCTAGAGATGGGAAAATGAAGCCTCATGAAGCACTTTTTCTATTTTTTTTACTCCTCTAGATGGTGCTCTTGGTTCAAATATAAAGGCTAGTGCAATGAAAATGTATTACATTTCCACTGCCTTTTTAAACCAATAGTGCCATCTAGAGGAGTCAAAAAATATCACAAGTGCTTCATGAGGCTTCATTTTCCCATCACTATCAGAATATCGGCTCCAAGTGTCAGTTATTGGCCTCCATGACTACAAATAATCGTCATCGGCCCTGAAAAAGAAAATATATTAGTATATCTCTAATCTTTATGTACGTGTACACATGCACTTGTGTATATTATATTATTTTATATTATTTTATATTATATTATATTATATTATATTATATTATATTATATTATATTATATTATATTATATAGTGGTGTCAAAATTTGTGTGTTAATTTTGAGTTAATTTAAAGTTCTTTTAACGCCACTAATTTATTTAACGCGCGATTAATGCCCGCCTCTTACTTGGAAAGCCTGTACTGGAATTCCAGTTGCAACACAGCAGACACATCCCTGTCAAAATTGAGCAGTAATAAATTTAATAATAATGCATATATATTTGTGGAGACTGGGATCAAGTTGTATTTTACAATTTTGAAAATGTGCAAAATGTACTTACTAGAAGTTGGATAGCTCTTAATATGAAAAGCAAAATGCACTGAGCTGTCATTAATGCCTTACATATGCAATTATGCAATCTAGTGGCAGAAAAAAAATGACCTCAACACAAATCAATATCACACTTGTTTTTTACAGTACAGGACATATTTTTAATTTTAACTCAATTTTATTAATTATTTTGAAATGACTAAAATATACAGCCATAATCCTATTAGTTGAACATTTTGTTTCCACTTTTATGTGCACAAGAGTAGGAAAACTTAAAAAATTATATTTTACTGTACATTTAGAACAGTTATAAAAAGTTATAAAGTTAACTATTGATGTCATGCGATTTATTACGATTAAAAAAATTTTAATCGCCTGACACCTACAATTATATAATATAATATAATATAATATAATATAATATATAACAGCTCAAACCTCCCCACACACCTTGAGTGAACATGTGTGTTTTGAAGGAAGGGGAATAAGAATCTGAGCGAGCGGAGAAATAGTGGGATAAGAAGGTTAGATTGGAATTTGGAACAGAATCACATTCCGATAAGAATGCAAGTAACGGGCGACCTTGGCGGTATTAGCGAGAACCTGCTAGAAAGTTGAAAGATGGCCGTCTAATGATGTGGTGCTTGCCGCTGAGGCCATCTGTACTCACTGTCATAATACAGTTGAAAGGCAACAGCTGAAGCAGGAGGAGGAAAAGGAGCCCGGGGGCCTTTCTCACCTTTGATCCGGACCCGGCCTCAAATGAAACATTTATTAGCTTCAATCCTGAGAATTAGCGCTGAGATGAGCGGCATTACCGTAATTCATTCCCATGTTTATGGGTTTATACAAACACCCATGGAATTTGCAACAAACAAACAAAACAACATTCTATTAAATGTTGGCCTCCAATTAATCTTGTGAACTTGTGACCCAAGTAATTGGCATATGTGTGAATAAATAAATACCGCACCACTGAGAATTTTCCTCTACTGTGATTAAAATATGGCTCTCACACTAAAAGCTGTGCCCCAATAAATCACTTAAATAAGCTGTCCACTTGAATAAATAGTTTCCTGTATTGTGTCTGCTATAATTGAAACCATTCCCTAATTAATTGAATGCTTAGTTCTTTTGAATACATTCATTCTATAGTTGTCCCGTAATGTGACATTTGCCATGGCATATTTTCTCAAATTAATCAGAATCAGAATAGATTTATTGACATAAGCCATCTCGATGATTTGTGCTGGGTGTGTTTTCCGCTAAAATAAATAAATGCCGCACCTCAAATAGATGCGCCCCTTTTTTTTTTGCCATTAGACAGCTGTCAGTACATTTCCTATGACTGACAGCGCTATGTGTCGTAGTACTGTATACGTCCTTTTTTTTTTTTTTACCCAGGAGAGCTCAGTATTGTTCATTCGATTTGACATCATCATTGCTCTCCTTTTTTTTTAAACGTATATACATATATATACACATATACACACATATATATACAGTATATATACTATTTTTTTTGTATGTGGGTGAGTATGTGTATGTGCGTGTGTGTGTGCGTGCGTGCGTACGTGTGTGTATTCATCAGTTCACCTAGAGCCCATTAAAAAAAAATCCCATACTAATAATATAATATAATAATAAATTGCCAAATGCAGAAACATCAATGTAAGTTATCACGATGCAGTGGCTCTCGCTAACTGACAGAATCAAATAACCAGAATTAGGTTAAAAAATTCTATATACGTAGACCATGTTTCTATAAATTTTGATATTTGGTTTTTATTTGAGGCAGATATTTTTTCCATTAAAATGTGATTTATGAGGAGGTTAGACCATTGGTCGATATTCAGAGTTTGTTTATTTTTCCAGTTAACAAGAATTGTTTTTTTAGCGATAGTAAGGGCTACAAGTGTAGATTGAAATTGTTTACTGTATACGTCCTTACCACAACATAGTTCTTTGCGTGCTGACGTGGCATCTGTAAAGCTGAATTTTGAAGCGAAAGTGCTCCTCTATGTATCGATAACTGACAGCCTCTGTAGTTCAGTAAAGAGCCGCTTTCCACAATATGCGGACAAAAAAGTAGTATTCTTTATATGAATGGTTGGTTAGATCAGTTTTTGCTGTTGATTGGCTACAGCGAGGTTCAAGGTCCATGAATGTGTACTTCGCTAACCACATACTGTATTTTCTGTTCCTGGTAGGCTATACTGTTTTTCTATCTTCTCCTGGGCATCTTTTTTTTCCCCTTCTAACTGGTTGCTCTCCAGCATCTTCATGCTTGTGCATTTGAAAGTCTCTGGTGACCAGGCCTTTCCCACCTCATGCAGCTCGCCGGTGTGCCTATATGCACACTTGTGTGTGTGTGTGTGTGTGTGCTTTAAAGGCAGGATGGGAAGCTTTGCTAATTTGCTAAATGGATTCATCCATGTGACAGAGGACAAAGATTCTGCTTGGCTTCACTCCTGTGATCCGGCCCACGAGGGGAGTCCGAGTGGGCACAGTTGAGGGTCACACCACACGTGGCTGTGAGGTGTGGCGCAGACACATTTTGCTTGGTTGTTTCTCTTCAAAGAGTGATCATTGATTTCTTTTAGATGTGCTTTGTAGGCGCGCGCGCGCGCACGTGTCAAGTGAAATGTGGCCTGTGATTTGACATTTTTAAGACATGTTCATTTACCTTAGTCAAACCTCCCATCTAAAGCATCACATTTTAGAAAGTGTTTTGAGCTTATATATATATATATAAAAACCATTAAGGGTTTGAATTGCATAGTACCTGGCGATTCAATTCGTATCACGATTCATAGGTCACGTATCGATTCGATAGCGATGAATCCCGATACGAATCTATAAATTGATTATTGCGATTTTTTTTGCCTAGTACCTGGCGATTCAATTCGCATCACGATTCATAGGTCACGTATCGATTCGATACCGATTAATCCCGATACGAATCTATAAATTGATTATTGCGATTTTTTGGCCTAGTACCTGGCGATTCAATTTGCATCATGATTCATAGGTCACGTATCGATTCGATAGCGATGAATCCCGATACGAATCTATAAATTGATTATTGCGATTTTTTTGCCTAGTACCTGGCGATTCAATTCGTATCACGATTCATAGGTCACGTATCGATTCGATACCGATTCATCCCGATACGAATCTATAAATTGATTATTGCGATTTTTTGCCTAGTACCTGGCGATTCAATTTGTATCACGATTCATAGGTCATGATTCGATTCGATACCGATTCATCCCGATACGAATCTATTAATTGATTATTGCAATTTAAAAAAAAAAAAAAAAAAACCTCAAATGTATAAAATACTAATCAGTAAACTTGTACATGCACACTGTAAGATTTGTATGATAATTTATTTATTTATCTGAAAATTCAGGCTTATAATTGAGCCACTGCATTTAACAAACAGGTTGCCGTCTGTTTCATGTTTGAACAGCACTGAAATCAAATATTAAGGCTTAATGTTCCATTTATAGAACATTCTTCCATGCTTAATGTGTGAATTCTAACCCTAAATAATATGTTGATATTTAAAAATCGATGCGGCCGCCTATCGAATCGATTCGAGAATTGCGCACTGTAATATCGCGATATATTGCCGAATCGATTTTTCCTAACACCCCTATAAACTATTATATTTGCATTTGCAGTTAAATAAATCGAGATTCTCAAAATAGTGACATCTTTAAAATGGAAAAACAGTTTAATCTTACACAATATGACCCTTGTTGTGTCACATCATATTCATGTTATAGAAATATGTATAAAAAGGTCTAAAGTCTGTTCAAAAGGTTCAGTCAATTGTGATTTGCTAGACTGTGATTGGCCATAACAATAGGTACTGCTGCAGCATTTGGTATGATTGAGATTGCCAGAGAATTAATGTAACAATATATTTGTTCATGTGTTTGTCGTTTTCACTGGCAAAAGAGCCAGGCACGGCTGTTTGTAATATTTTTATTTGGTTGTCCCTATTCTGTACTACTATACTTCAACTGAAGGTGGTGCTGTTGAGTTTCTGTACTTTGCTCTACGTGGGCTCCATCCTCTCTCTCTGTGCGCATTCCTGTTGTTTTCTGTTCAGTTTCACTCCAACTTGATGAGGCCTTCTGACAGAATTATCACCAAGTATCGACTCCCACACGCCCACACACACATCGGAAAGGAGGGACACCTCCCCAAAAACTTAGGGTCACAGGTGAGGGGGCATCCTATTTCAGCACACTTGGGCAAGAGGCATACCTTAGACTGGTCGCCAGTCAATCACGGGGCACTTTTTGAAGCCATACCTGTATTTAAAAATGTATTGAAAACTCAACATTTTCTAAATGTGAGTCTGAATGTTTTTTTTTTTGTCAACATCTACCCTGCGATTGGCTGGCGACCAGTTTGGGTGCATCCCACCCCTAATGAGAAGATCGATAGCAAACGGATGTGTTTCTGTCCATGTTTGTGATTTACTCACATTCCTTATCTCTAAACCTCAAAGAAAGCATCTTAACGTGCACGTACATATGTTTTCTCTCACACAATTAAAGGCCTATCTATCAATGTTTTTGCACCAAAGCCTTCAACCGAGACCGAACCTGTGGCGCGGAGGTAATTTAATGGTGCACGCGCATGCTTTATTTGGCAGTGGCTCTTTGATGTTGTTTTTGCAGCGCTTACTTGTTGGGAGATTTGCCAGACATTTTACTGCCGTGTTGAAAGTGAGAACATCTCAGGTTTTGCACAGCATTCAAGATTGACGTTTTATTCTTCATGCATGAGCATTACTTCATAAAAAAAAAAGGAGGAATATATATAACTTGAATACTTTCACTTGGGAGTCGATGCCAAGTCTGGAGAAAATGAATCATATTTGTGTCTTGATGGGTTTCTTAGCCAGCAGGCCACTTCCTGGTTGAGGGCGGATGAGTAACAGTGGGGTGCTAACATTCGGATTCTTGAGGATGGAAGCTTTCAGTTGCATTTGATGGTGAACAATTATTGTACAGTATGTGCACTTTTTAAAAAAAATTTTTTTAATAGCAACAATGTTGGTTAGTGGTTAACACAGCTGCTTCACAGCACAAAAATTCTGGGTTTGAATTTTGGCTTCAGCTTTCACCAAGGTTGTCTGACTCCCTTCTACTGCACGTGCATGTTAGGTTCATTTAAGATTTGAAATTGCCCAAAAATGGCTGTTTGTCTCTGTAAAAATGATTGTGGTATTGATTTGTGCTGAGGTCATTTTTCTGCCACTAGAGGGCATAATTGCATTTGTAAGACAGGGACAGCTCAGCGCATTTTTTTTTTTTTTTTACATTAGCTGTTTGTCTCTGTAAAAATGATTGTGGTATTGATTTGTGCTGAGGTCATTTTTCTGCCTCTAGATGGCATAATTGCATCTGTAAGACAGGGACAGCTCAGTGCATTATTTTTTTTTTTTACATTAGTTGTTTGTCTCTGTAAAAATGATTGTGGTATTGATTTGTGCTGAGGTCATTTTTCTGCCACTAGATGGCATAATTGCATTTGTAGGACAGGGATAGCTCAGTGCATTTTTTTTTTTTTACATTAGCTGTTTGTCTCTGTAAAAATGATTGTGGTATTGATTTGTGCTGAGGTCATTTTTCTGCCACTAGATGGCATAATTGCATCTGTAAGACAGGGACAGCTCAGTGCATTTTTTTTTTTTACATTAAGAGGTATCTAATCTTTAACATAAAGTATTTTGTGAAATTCTACACATTTTTAAAATTGTAAAATACAACTTGATTCCAGTCTCCACAAATATAAGCATTATTGTTAAATTTATTACTGCTAAATTTTGACGTGGACGTGTCTGCTGCGTTGCAGTCCAGGCTTTCCAAGTAAGGGCTGGTCATTAATAGCGCGTAAAAAAATTAGTTGCGTTAAAGACACTCTAAATTAACTCAAAATCCTGCGATTTGTTTGTTGAAGTTTTAAAATGTGAAAAGTTCACTAAAATAGAAAGATTCTGCAATAAAGTTCTGGCATTGATGCTGGATCATAAAGCACACATGCATTGTGGTGGTGATCACATCATTTTAACACAGCAAGTTTATTACAAGGCCAGACATTATTTGAGTAAAAGCAATGCATGTAATGCTTCTGATATAGACATAAAAGTCCGTAAAACTACTATTTTAAATATGGACACAAATCTTTTTTTTTTTTGCATGCTGAACCTTAAATGTCATGTGTCAATGTCACGGAAAGGCTATTGCCAGGATGATAAAATCAAACACCGTTTTCCTCAGCATCCTTTTTCTCTATTATCTCTAAAACATGCCCATCCACTCCAGGCAAGCGAACCACTTGAACCCCACACTCGGAAGGAAGCAAATCCTCCGAATCTCCGGCCAATCTCTATTTCCCGACGATTAATTACTGTAAGCGCGCGTGTGGCTCCATGCAGGCGTGTTTGTTTATGCAGGCGCTGCTGGCCCCCAGGTATCGGCGTTACACTGGTGTTGGGCTGCGTGGCGGCGTGCATGATTATCGACCGGCGTGTCATGCAGGATAAGGCCTGGTGTGCTTCTGTTGACTGCTTTGCGGTCAGCGCTGCAGGGAGGCAGGATTGTGGTTAGGCTGCGCACAGGCCAGGATGTGGAAAAGGAGCAGTTGTGTGTGTGCGTGTGTGTTTGTACTGTCTGCCAGCACGTTGTCTCTATAGACAGATCTTGATCAATTTCAGTGGAATCTGTTCCAAGATGACTTTCAATTTTAGTGAAAAAAAAATCCTGTGGGGAAAAAAAAATGTGCATAGGGTAAAAAAAAGACATTTAGGTTAGGGATGGAGCAAGACATGTAGACAGACAACAATAACAGTAACAATACTCACAGGTAGCAATGCAACCATTCACTAAAGCCCAATTCGATTCAGTTCCCGATTTTCAGTTCCCGATTTTCAGTTCCCGATTTTTCAGTTCCCGATTTTCGATTAAATTCGATTTTTTCTAACAATCTTTTTTTTATTTTTTACAAAATGACTCATTTGATAACCAAAATATATTTCTATTTTAACATCTGCATTTTGTCCTTGTTACAAACATGAACTTTTTGTAACTTTATATTTAAAAAAGAAAAAAAACTTGAAAATGAACTAATAATTTAGACTGTTTAACTGCATTTTTTGTCTTTTTATCAGTGTTTTGTGATTAATAAGGTTAATATTCTACCCTCAGCTTTCTAACAGCAAGACAGATAGTGTGAAGAATGAAGTTCCAGAAGCTTTGTTGAGGATTCATGTTTATTCTTTTTTTCCTAAATAAAGACTAAACATATGTCTGTTCAACAAATGTAACAATGAGGCCCTCTACTGGACTAATAAGACACTAAATCAGCGACACGTCTTTCACCGGCAGTGTACGGCCACACGCGATAAACACACAGAGGGTAAATTGCCTCCTTTAAGTAAACGAGGAGCCACTTACAAAACTTAAAACATTAAATTGATTACTTAAAAAACAAGTTTTTACTCACGTTTACAAAGAAAGCCACTAGGAACAATACCGGATATACACAAAACGTGTCCGCCCTGAAAAAGGGTCCGACTAGAAACGATGGAAAAACTGTTAACATGTTAACAGTTAACATGGCGATGCAAATCGATACTTTTATTTTTTTTACATTGATGCACATTTTAAGCAAAGAATGATTAATATTACTGCAGCTGACTGAGGAACAGAAGACCGTCTCCATGTATAGTATGTCCCTATGTCGGTATTATACTGCCCCCCGGTGGCATGTATGCAGTACATATGTTGATATGATTCCTTAGCTTTAGCTTCTTATTAGCATCCACCTGCGTAGCGGCCACACGGATCACCGTCTAAAGCTAATGCATGCTTCTTCATAAACGCTTTAGCGATGGCGAGAAGGACTTTTGCCATGCTCTGATTCCGCTCCCTCCCTCCCCTCGCCCGACGATAGAAGCCTTCCTGAGAGCCTTCATCAATTCTGCATGGGCCCCAGCTACTAAACACAAACAATATCTGACGGAGGTTTTGCCGCAGGCATGCCCCGAGCGCCCCCGAACCTCCTTCTGCCTCTGTCTTCCCCCGCTACGTTTGGCAAGCTCCACTGCTTTCCCATGAAACGGGGACATCACATTGGACATCAAGTGGAGTGTTTGATGCGATGTATTTAACCTCGGCTGCGCTTGACTCTTGTCAGGACAAGACGCTATCGATTCTCTTGCCTTTTATTGTTATGGAGCATGCGCGGAGCGCTAAGCTTTGCTATTTTGTGGTATCAAGATAAGCTCAGCTGGTTTGAGATTTGGGATCGGGTGAAATCACTCTGAGAAGCCAAGGGGTCATCAGTCTTACTTTTAAACTATTACCGTCACTGTTATTTCCAGTGGTGTGATTTGTTCACAAATCAAAGCGGTTTCCCCTATAAAAAATACTGGAATTTGAAACAATCTGTTTCAATTCCGCCATCATAAAATCTTTTTTAAATTTCACAGACATTTTAAAGCAACATTTTTGCATTTAGATGAGTAGTGCCAGGCAATACTTTTTTAAAAATTGTAATTAATCGTAATAGTTTTTAAATTTAAATAGTTTTTTAAAAATTTTATATCTGTTCTAAATGTATAATAAAATATTTTTTTCTAAGTTTTCATACTCTTTTTAACATGACACAGTGGAAACATTTTAAACTAATAGAGATATGGCTGCATCTTTAAGTCATTGATACAGCAATTTCATAATAATTCATAAAAATTGAGTTAAAATCAAAAAGATGTACTGTACTGTAAAAATGATTGTGGTATTGATTTGTGCTGAGGTCATTTTTCTGCCACTAGATGGCATAATTGCATTTGTAAGCTCAGTGCTTTTTTTTTTTTAAATTAGCTGTTTGTCTCTGTAAAAATGATTGTGGTATTGATTTGTGCTGAGGTCATTTTTCTGCCACTAGATGGCATAATTGCATTTGTAAGCTCAGTGCTTTTTTTTTTTTAAATTAGCTGTTTGTCTCTGTAAAAATGATCGTGGTATTGATTTGTGCTGAGGTCATTTTTCTGCCACTAGATGGCATAATTGCATTTGTAAGACAGGGACAGCTCAGTGCATTTTTTTTACCTTAACTGTTTGTCTCTGTAAAAATAATTGTGGTATTGATTTGTGCTGAGGTAATTTTTCTGCCACTAGATGGCATAATTGCATCTGTAAGACAGGGACAGCTCAGTGCATTTTTTTTTACCTTAACTGTTTGTCTCTGTAAAAAATAATTGTGGTATTGATTTGTGCTGAGGTAATTTTTCTGCCACTAGATGGCATAATTGCATCTGTAAGACAGGGACAGCTCAGTGCATTTTTTTATTTTACATTAGCTGTTTGTCTCTGTAAAAATGATTGTGGTATTGATTTGTGCTGAGGTAATTTTTCTGCCACTAGATGGCATAATTGCATCTGTAAGACAGGGACAGCTCAGTGCATTTTTTTTTTTTACCTTAACTGTTTTTCCCTGTAAAAATGATTGTAGTATTGATTTGTGCTGAGGTCATTTTTCCGCCACTAGATGGCATAATTCTGTAAGACAGGGACAGCACAGTGCATTTTTTTATTTTTTTTACATTAAGAGATATCTAATCTTTAACATGAAGTATTTTGTGAAATTCTACACATTTTTAAAATTGTAAAATACAACTTGATCCCAGTCTCCACAAATATAAGCATTATTGTTTCATTTATTACTGCTAAATTTTGACATGGACGCGTCTGCTGCGTTGCAGTCCAGGCTTTCCAAGTAAGGGCTGGTCATTAATAGCACGTAAAAAAATTAGTTGCGTTAAAGACACTCTAAATTAACCCACTAATTTTGACACCCCTAATTTATATTATTTACTATAGACAGGTGCATTTCATGGAAGATTGTGATTTATTTCAGTCATTCAATTCAAAAGTGAATATAAAATGTTATGAATGACCACTGACATGAATCTTAAATTATTGCCACACTTGATTTACTTATTGTTGCTCACCGGTCTTCCAGTCGAGTAATTTTACCTTCCAACCTGGCCTTTTATTTTTTTATTTTTATATTGAGCGTAATCGCCGTCTTGATTGCGGGAAGTTGAATTCGGAGCAACAATAGCGACCTCCTCGTTTAAAGCTGCTATGATCTTTTAATGGTCTTCCATTACACCGTCGTTATATCCTAAAAGCCACCCGTTTCTGTCTCGCCTTTCATATCGCTTTCATTAAAAGGCGGATGGCCGACGAGTCATTTGTTGTGTGTGTGAATGTGAGTGTGTCTATGTGTGTGTTTATAAAAGACAATGGCTGAGGTGCAGTGTATTTTTATCTGGAGCATCGATCTGCTTCATCCCTATCCACCTTCTGCTTTTCTGGCTGTGGAAGCTGTGACCTTCAGTGTGGGAGGTAGCACTCAGAAACACGTGCATATACGCACGCACACACACATACACAGTAGCAAAAACATGCACACATGCATACTGTACAGTATATAAATGTACAAATCTAGTGTGATGAAGTTAATGTTACTTGACGGTATGTTTTGTTTTGATGTACGGATCTAGAGCATCCCTAACATGCTCATTGGATGACAACCAGTGAATAGAATTTTTTTTTCTTAGTTCATGAAAAATGGGTGTCACATTTTTTACAGTGTGTAAAGCTATAAAACTCCACAGTCAGCAAAAGGGTCGAGTGTTCTATTTTTGGCCTCTTGGCCATCGGTATGTTGTTTTCTCATACTCAAAAAGCCACCAAATTTTGCAGGTGGTTTCATCTTGGAGAGGGGTGCTTTCCCAAAAATGTTTGTCAAAATGGCCGCTACAAACCGAGTACAATGCACCAAGAATTTTGAGGTCCGGTGAAATTTAGTTTTTTTTGTCTTGAAAAATGCCGTTGTTGTGCACTTTTTTGTGTGTGTTATTGCCTTTGGAAAGTTTGGTTGAAAAACACCTTCAAATTAAGATATTGTATAAGGTCATTATTTCTCAATGATCACCTCAACACTTTTGTGTCGTTTACTTCTCGAGGAAACCCCTTTTCTGATTTGCTGACAAGTTCCAGTTAAAAATATCCACCTATGGGGTAGATGCCACGGACTTCCGACTGCCGTTTCACACATCAGCATCGTTTCCGGCCACAAATGGCCGCGTTCCAACACTCGCACCCCCACCGCTGCCCCCCCCCCCCCCCCCCAACTGCGCGCTCCCGCCATGTCAACTCTTTGGAAATGCTTCGGACAACTGAGAAAGACACACTCGCACCCGTCGACGGGAAGGCGCAACCGAGGGGCACAAAGCCGGAAGCGCAAGAACTGGGACGCGGCCCACACGTCGCAAACAGGAAATGGAAACAAAGCTGATGTGTGAAAACCAGGAAGTCGGAAATCCCGCCTCCTCCAGGGCATATACCCCATTGTTGTGCCTAAATTCTGAGATGTCAATAGGTCAAATTTACTCAGACTTTTCAAATGCCTAAATATGGTGATTCGATTCTGTATCACGATTCATAGGTCACGATTCGATTCGAGGCCGATTAATCTCGATAAGAATCTAAAAGTTGATTATTCCGATTTTTTTTCCAAAACTCAAATTTAGAAAATACTTATTAGTAAACTTGTACATGTACACTATAAGATTTGTATGAAAATATACTTCAGGCTTATAACTGTGAGACACTGTATTTAATAAACAGGTTGCAATCGGTTTCATGTTTGAACAGCATTAAAACAAAAATATTAAGGCTTAATGTTCCACTAATATAACATTCTACCATGCTTGAAGTGTGAACACTAACCCAAGTAAGACGTTTTGTTGAATATCTTCATCAAAATTTGATGTTTAAAAATCGATTCGGCTGCATATTGAATCGATACGAGAATTGCGCGCTGTAATAGCTCGATATTTTGCTGAATTGATTTTTTTAACAGCCCTAATATATATATATATATATATATATATATATATATATATATACTGTATATATATAAACTTATGAGAAGAGCAAGATGTGAAGTAGAATAGGTCAGTTTCACAGTCGAGTATTTTTTTGTGGGAATTTGTTCGTCATGGAAGATTTTAGAGCCATGCTCATTAAATGTTTTCTTCTTTCCTTTTTTTTAATTTATTTTTTTAAATAAAATTCCACATAGATGGTGGACACCTGTCACATTGCTATTTTAAGTCACATTCACGACCCCCAATATTGAGTCAGTAGTGACTAGTGACATGCAGAATTTTGCTAGAATTCATCCCTCAAATCCATTTTCACACTGGACATTTTTTAGGCATCACCAATAGACCCAACAAAAAAGGTCTCCAATAAAACTACGGAATTGTAACTACCTTTACAGTACAGTGGTGGCTTGACATGACAAAAAAGCTTTTATCTACAAGTTCTGTGAGAAAAAAATTATCCAACACAAATTCAGTAATAAATTTCAGCTGTATTTTCAATCATTATTTAAATTGCAAAATTTGCCCCAAATCAGCTGTGATAGGCTTTAACTATGTTCAATGAGGATAAGAACTACAGAAAATGGATGCACACTACACAGAACTTAGTACATGTTGATATTTCTGACTCATTTCTAGGATTACAGATGAAAAAAAAAGAAGTTTACAAATCATATGAAATCAAAGCCAGCCTCCTGCAATTTAATGTTCAACCGTAGAGGTTCCACTGTGTTTAAATTAGTAGTGTATTAAGGTCCCTTCACATAAATGGCACACAAACACAAATATGATTCATCTTTGTGGTCAGCATCGTCTCAGACTGTGGAGGTTTCGTTTGTCTACAGTAAATCAGCTCTGCTGCGAGGGTCCGTCCGTCTGCGAGGGTTTTTGTGTCGGAGTGTGTGAACGATATTGTGTGTCGGACTGTGTCTGTGTGAGGGAGAGCAGCCTGTTTCTGTTTTCTTTGTGTGTGTGTGTGTGTGTGTGTGTGTGTGTGTGTGTGTGTGTGCGTGCGCGCGCGCACGGAGCTCAGTAACTGCGGGTCCATGGATTGATGTGCACTGCCTCCCCCTCGAGGCTCAGATCGGCAGGATAGTGTGTCAGTAGGACAAAGACATGGCGCCATCCGTCCTGCTCCACGGGCCAGTAACTAGAATTAATTACAAACCAATCGAATCGGCTGCAGCCAATTGGCAAACTAATTGGTAATTTCAGCTGCCCATCTAGTCACCGATGGGTATCTCGCCGTGGACTCGGGTGATGTGGTTGTGGGGAGAAGAGTTGTCACTTGGTGCCTTGTCATCGAAAAGCAGAGCAACGAAGCTTTCATTTTGAGAAGTGGGCGAAGCCATTCAGTTTGTTTAGATGTCATTAGAGTTAGCAAAATGAAACATACCAATCAATCAGAATTATACCATACACGTACCAATATGGCTAGCGAACAGTACAGTACATTCCAAATGAGCTGACCATGAGTTTGAGTTTAGTTTATTAAAGGGACAGTGTGCAGTGACATTAGGAAAATGGCTGCACCAGATTTAGCACAATGCTAAGTTTCCATCTGTAGTCCCCATAAAATAACATCAAGGTAAAATTACATACAAACAACATACAAAGTGCCAAATAAATAGTGTTGTATCATCAAATTACACGTCTTAAAAAGTGTGGAATTATAAAATACAACAATTTAAAAAAATCTATAACAAGCATAAAATACATAAGTCGCTGAGGTAGTCGTCGTAGCAGTTATTACATCTGAGTATAAAGACACTATATACTCCATGGAATTTAGTATGAATTTGTACAAAGTAGTTTGTAGAAAACTGTAAAGGCATATTAGTGTCACAATGAAAGTTAATGATGTATACAGACGCTCCCCAACTTACGAACGAGTTACGTTCCGAGCGATCGTTCGTAAGGTGAATTTGTTCGTAAGTTGCTTCAGTGCTATATTTTGTATTATAATTTATGTTTAAAGAGAATACGCACAGTACTGTACTACGTATGTTAGAGAGAGAGAGAGAGCGAGAGACACACACAGTATGTACATGTACGTAATAAGATAAATAAAATGAAGTTTAACTTACTTTTGGAAGATGTACTCGATGCTTAAGGATTTGATGGAGGAGGAAGAGGAGGATTTTATATCATGAGAGGTTCTTCGTCGTCGCTGGAATGGGCTTCAAAAGTTACTTCTTCTCCGTAACGTCAATGTAGGAAGAAGTTGAGGGTCGCGGAGAAGAAGATGAGGGTTGATGAGTATCTTCCTTGGAGGATTTACTAGAAACTGGCCAAAAGAAGCGATCTAACGACGATTGCACAGTTTTCTTCTTTTTTCATCATAAATGATGCGGTAGCACTGTATGGCATCATTCAATTGATTTGCAACCTTTGTGCAACGTTCAATATTTGGGTCTTGCTGCTCGAAGAGTGCGATGGCTTTATCTATGAGCGGCAGGCGTTTCTTCTTCTTCCTCCTCCTCGACACGTTGCTGAGCCTCCAATGCTGGGTGAGCTCTCACAGCGCCAAGCGTCGGTGTTAGCGGCGGAAAGAAGCACTACAGTACTCGGAAAAAGGTGCGCAATACAAAATCTAACTTACAGCATCTCTTTCCGAACATTTTTTGACATGCGCGCATGCGCGCAGACATGTTCGTATGTACCGTTGTTCGTAACTCGAATGTTCGTAAGTAGGGGAGCGTCTGTATATATATATAAAGTTAGCTCATCACCTTACTTTTGTACTTGAAAATGAAAATGCACTTTTTTTGGGTCTATTTTCCAATGACCATTTGACTGTTTAAGTTAGTTGTTAATGTGGGTCAAACTCATAAAGAAAAAAAAAAAGACATTCATTCATATTATTCAATTATTTGTATTCTTTAATTTATTGAACCTGCTGGATTTCATATTAACAGAAACAACCGTTAGTTGAGTGCAGAACTCCCCTGACCTCCAGAGCGACTGAAATTGTAATATTCGCCGTCTTTTGTTTTTTCTGAATGGAAAGAGTGTCATTGACGCATCCTCCGCCACTGACCTCGGCGTGGGAAAATGACTTAAAAGTTAGAGGGCGCCGACCCGTTCATGCTCCACTGGACTCTGTGCTTGTTGCTGATGTTGTAAGAAGTGTCTGGACGTGAGGTTCAGGTTACGGCCGCGAGACCCCCCGCCATTCTCCTCAAGACATTCCCCACAAATAGGCCCATTACTTCATACTGATGCCCCCCATTCTTCCCGGCCGATCAAGGATGCGCTCTTTCTTTTGGTCGCTTCAGGAAGGTAACATGTAACCTTTCACCTCCCGACGACCTCCGGTGTCATCCTCATCTTCCTCGAAATGTCGAGAGGCTCTCTCTGTTTCAGCGAGCCGTCAACATGTCTGGCTCGCGCCCGTTTGGGAGGAAGTGTGCGCGGAAGGTTGAGAGGCCTGTCAAGGTGCCAGGTTTCTGGAGGGGCATCAATCTCTCAATTATGCCTGAAATAACCAGGACGCACCTGACACTCCCTATGTCGCAAGATACCAGAAAGAGGATGAGTGTAAAAAGGCGAAAATGAAACCCGCTGGAGGTAAATGTGTGTGGGCGTGTGTTTATGCGGGCATGTTGCCTTTTTACAGAGGTTGTCATTTGTGAAGGGGAAATGGTTGAATCGGCAACATCTCAAAGCATACCTTGAAATGCGGATATAAAATGTAGACACACCTCACTTCAACTTCCATTTCGTAATTTAATAAATGAGACCACATTAAGTAATTTCAGAACATTTTCTACTATTATTATGACCTCATTTCCAATTGTTTTCAAAATCTTAAAAATAAATAACTGAAATGATGTGGTTGCACAAGTGCGCACACCCTTTGTGATGTGGCTGTTTTCAGGATTAACCAAACTTTCAAACTCATTAAAGTCCTTTCATTAGTTTTGCAAGCCTCAGCATTCCCTTTCTTAACTCATTTACTGCCATTGACGGCTATAGACGTCAAAAATTCATTTGAACTATTTCTATTAGTTTAACATTTTTTTCCACTTTTGTTTACAAGAGTATGAAAACCTAGATTTTTTTTATTGTACATTTAGAACAGATGCAAAATTTGTGATTAATCGTGAGTTAACTATTGAAGTCATGAGATTAATTATGATTAAAAAATGTAATTGCCTAACTAATTTGTTGTATTTTCTTTTTTTTTAAAAAGAAAAGATTATTTAAAAAAATATAAAATAAAAAAAAAAGAAGATGATTAAAAATGAGGGGCGCAGGCGATTATTTTTTCCCGTAATTATCACATGACTTCTCTAGTTCACTCACGATTAATCACAAATTTTATATCTGTTCTATATGTACAATATATTTTTTTAAAGGTTTTCATACTCTTGTTAACAAAAGTGGAAAAAAATGTTAAACTAATAGAAATAGTTCAAATGAATTTTTGACGTCAATGGCAGTGAATGAGTTAAAGAGGAAGTCAATCCAAAAATGTTCTTTACAATAATATGATCTATGCACACGTGTGGAATTTGAGTTAAGCAGCAAAATCTACCCATTTTTACCCATCTCAGGGGGCGGCGAACGACCAATCACAGCTCACCTGTTTTCTGAACCCGAGCAATGATTGGCTGTTACCTAAGCCGTGACTAACTGTGAGTAGTATTCTCCAGAAACTCCCAATTTCCTTCCTCACCATTCTCCTGGCATGCTTTTTTTTTCATATGGTGTGATATTGTTAGCAGTCCGCCATTGTTGTAAGACGTCATAAGTGAGGATATTTATGATGCCGTTTGGCTGTCAAATCACAGCATCACATGAATTGGTGTAGACTGGCTTGATACTTGAACACCCAACCTCAGAAATGTGAGTTTTTTTGTGTGAAGCACTTTTCCACTCTGCCACCTGGTCTACACATTCATTTCTCATCCATTCAAATGTAGCCAAGCTTTTTCAAATGCATCTGGTGGAGTACATCCCTATACCTGTCCCTGGTGTTATAATTCCCGCGGATTCTGATTAATATGGACTTTTAAAAGAATAATTGTACCTTCCTTTTTCTTTCTTTAAAATGTTTTAGCGACATAGCTTTAAAAATCAGCCATCATACTTCTAATTAATGGGCAATACATGTGTCCCACGTATAGCTACTCCAGACATATCGTTTAAGTTCTGAGCAATTTCAGCCATCATTATGTCTCTCCCTCATTTGTACGCACGCACATACTGTGAACTGCTTCATAAACACAGCTGCTCAAAGGGCTAAGTAGTATTTTAAAGTAATTCTGCCATTTATTGGCTTAAACAGAATGAGCAGTACACCAATAAATTGATTAAGTCATAAAAGTGCAAGCTTTTAAGTAGGTGGCCCCTCCCCCAATCGGTGCTTTTAGCACAAACCAAACATTGATTGCGCTCACGAGCGTTTGGCATCCCGTCGGGCTTTTTTTTTTGCTTCCCATAAGAGCAATAACTCAGTTTACAGATGTAAAATGTATTTTACATGAGCTGCTGTGTAGTAATGCTGAGAATCCCTGAGGGTACAAAGCGGAAACTCGCTCAAACACACTCACATGGTGCTAAGTACGCTGCCTGCGAATTGAGTTTTCCTTTTGAGCTTGATTGAATTGAATTATTTGGAAATGGAAAATCATCTTCAACGCAACATATTTGTAAAGTTTCAGAATTTTCTCTGCTTTAGGAAATGCTAATCACTGAGCCTCAAGCTTGACCTTTTTGTAAAATTCACAAAATGAGCATGCACATCAGTGACTCCAGTGTCAGGGTGCATTTTCTTGAGCTCAGACCAGCACCAAGCTTGAGAGTTTCCACCTATTAAGTTAACACTGCTGATCTGTGCAGGATAAACAGGAATCACAAACCAGATTAAAGGCACATTCTCTTCTCAGATGCCCCGCCTGCGCTGTTAGGATCTCCCAGTTAGGCTGCCAGAGCGAGATGGATGATCGATGGCTTGGCCAAAAATCGTTTGTTTAATCGCATTTGTAGGGATTTTCTCTCCTTTGGAAACAGTGGACGGCCGGGTGGGGGGGGGGGGGGGGGGGGAAGTGTGATGGGAGTCTGCTGAAACATTGGTTCAATATGGACATTATTCTGAAACCTGACACCACAGGAAATAGATATTGACCATGATGACCATTTACTCACTCTCTGGTGGTGTGTGGGGGCCAAGCAAGATCTATGAAGATGCTGAGATGAGGAAAGGGGTGGGGGGGGGCTATATAACTATTTGAAGCTCGTACCAGTCAGTCCGGTAATGTTCTAGTAGTGTAGTTATTCACTCATATTTATTTATAAAGACCCTGTAAAGCAATTTCAAATATTTGTTTTTAAATACGTACAATACATAATTAGAAATATTTTAGGATGTTTATTTTATTTCATTTTTTTAAATGTTGTCTAATAGTTGACAGTTGACTTCTGCACATTCAGCGGACACACCCATATTATCTGTGACCGGAGACAATGGCTTGATTTTTCAGAATTTGTTAACCTCAATTACACATGTGGTGATTCATTTATTTTTTAATTATTCAAATTCAAATAACAATATTATTTTCTGTTGTTTGTCACGTTTAGAAGATGTAATTGTGGCACTCTTTTGTGGGTCGATATTTTTCTTTCTTTCAGTTTTTGTAACACGTTTGGCCAACCTGGACTCGAATTGGCACGACCCTGTCATCTGGCATACCATCCTTTGTAAACTAGGAAGAGGCCTGCCAACCACAAATGTACAGTAATCAGTAAACAAATGTAGTGCAATCTTAAACTTTTTGACATTTCACCAGAACCAGTCCTGCCGCCCCAAAATGAAGAATGGCACAATCCCATAATCTTAAACCAGGAAGTAGCCTGATTGCTAACAAATTGCATTTGTGGAAAAAAAAGATTTTGCAAAGAACCGACCCCCCCCCCCCCCACCACCACCACACACACACTTTTTGCTGTTTCGTAATGCAAAACAGACAGGATTCAGTCCTGTTGCCTTATAGACAGGCTTGTATTCATTCAGACAACCTCAAATTGATTTGAACTCTTGTAGTAATAATAATAAATTTGATTTATATAGCACCTTATCACTTTTGTTTGCTAAACTTGGAGTGTCATTTTACAGTAGTTTTATAATCTTGCATTAGTTGTAAGTGATGAACCCTTATAACCCCTTACGAATAAACATAACAAATGTTTTTCCAGTTGAAACCAACAAAACCTTGGTTTGATCAAGCCACACTGACGTATATCGCAGTTCATACTTTATGTATTATTCATAGAAAAAAATGTATGCCATTTTGCTTCCAGCCATCCCGTTTAGGGAATTCCATCCAGCATTGATCCGGATAGAAGACATGTAGGATGTGCAGGACACAAAAGAACAAAGTGGGGAATTCTAGAGGATTTGTCTCAGTTAAGACTGTAAAACGTTTAGATTTGAAGACCTGATGGCGACAATGTACGGCTCAGAAAGAGCGTCCATGTGAGAGTATGATATCAACAATGCAAATCAATAACGCATGTGGGGGTGGTGGGGGTTGGGGGGGGGGGATGTTTGTCCTGTTTGGGTTCTTCGTTTGGCTCACGTCTCCTACTGAAAGCTGAGAGTGTGTCTGTGTGTGGTCTGAGAGTCGCCACGGAAGACAAGAATGGATCTGAATGGGGGTTTCCCAGGGTGTTTAAAAGTAGAAATGACTTTCAGTCCATTGGTGACCAAATTGGCTCGACTTATTTTTATTCTTATTCTTACTATTGTACTAACATAACCATCTTGAAATGATCACATTTACGTCCTCTCCCGTACGAATCACATGAAACAGAAAGAAATTGCTGGCCCCGCCCTGTAATTTATTTTATTATTATTTTTTTTTTTACTATTGCTTATATTAATAGTTTAAACCATAAATATTAGAGCTGTGCACAAATCGGTGGTGACTCAAAATAAGTTGGCCATTAAAAACATCTGAATTTTGTGATTTGAGTTAGAATGAATCATAACATAAAACCACATATTATGACTTAACTATGAACAGGTAATGTTAACTAGCGTTATGTCATATCTTAGGTTTATCTTAGCTTTTGCAGCAGGGCACATGTATGCTATGCTGTAGAAATACTGAATATGCATTGTGGTGGTGATGTAAAATCCAATTAGTCAAACTAATTATAATATTGTTAGCAAAACCATTGACGCACCACATAAGTTTGTTTTGCCTCATTTCAGAAGCAGACTAACTTAAAACTAGGAAAATTTGCTAACCACATGCTCAACTCAAATCTACCTTCTTTTTTTTTTAAGTACAACAGCATAATTTGTTTTTAAACAATTACTCACTGGTGAAATTTAAGACACTGCAAAGCACTGCTTTAGCATTCCACTGTTTGCTGTGGCCAATTATAACCTGTAAACGATAGCATCTTTTAAAATGTATGGTAAATGGAGTCTCAAAGCGAAATGTTTATAAGCAAACACCCAAGCTGCTCCATTGGTTTCTTAACACCGAGATATTTTAGACTGAGTTGGGTGAGAAATGAGGGTCGAGCAAGTGGCAGAGTAGTAGGAGTGACGGGGGTGCACTGTCTCTAACAGGAGACGGTGACGCCGAAACAAATTCGATAAGCTAACCTTGTTACCTCAATTCGCATGGCGCTGGCCTCCCCCCTTCGCCCTCTGTATGAGGGCAACTTGTGTGTAATAGACACACTGATGTATGCACAAAGAAAGCCACAACTGCACACACGTGCACAGGCAGCATAATGAATGAGCGCTTGTGAATGGATGGCAGTGTGCACTTAACACAGGAGTGCAGCCGGTCTTCGGCCGGAGTAGCCACAGATGATGAATTGACAGAAGCTTGTAGCAGCAGCTGACATGTTCTGGACAGCAGCAGAGAATACATGGCGAGGGTACGACTGTGAAGAGAAGACAGTCGCCAGGAGGGATGAAGAAAAGGAGAGAGAAGAGCGCTAGGACTCCGTAGGGAAGGTGATGAAGCATGCGGCTCGGGTTTCCTGTCTCTGATGTAAGACCAGCCTGGATCGATGACTCCGCTGGGGCCCGTCCAGCACGCTCCAACCCGCCTGCTCTCTGATACTCTCGCCATCCCTTTGTCTTTCTCATTATCTCCTTTTCTTCTCTTCTAACTGCTGTGATCCGTCACGCTCTCCCTCTGCTCTGTCCATCCGTCTCACACTCCTCCTCGCCTATCATTGGTCACCGTCACAATGAATTGAGCTCAGAAAGATACATAGATAGATAAGAGTAAATGCTTATGATTGACTAGCTACGGATAGAGAGACGGGCATGAGAAGGTAGGTTGCAGGATTTGTTGGCAAGTTGGTTGGAGGTGAAAACAGACTAGTCCGGTATGTACAATTGACAGACAAGTAGTTATCTAGGAACCACAGACAGGGACAGGTAGGTAGGTAAGAAGATGGAGCTGATAGACAACTAGATAGATTGCTGGTCTGGTCTGGTCTGAAAGACAGATAGATTGGTAGGGAGGTGGGGATGGAGTATATACCAGAAGGTTGGTGGATGTTTCCGTGGGTACGCACTACGCAAGCATGTAGTACAGATAGGCAGGTATGTTGTTTGGTAGGACCCTCAGACTGCGGCGAGAGAGGTCAGATAGATTGGCGAGAGACAAATCTAGATTGGTCTGATGGACAGACAGGTACTGTTGTTAGGTCAGTAGGAACAGCCAGCCAGACAAGGAGATAGGTAGGTTGGTTAATTCACAGACAGGTGGGTAGGTAAGCCAGTTGGATGAAAAGATGGACCGGTTGGCAGAACCGATGAACAGGTGTAGGGAGATTCTTGGTTGGTTTGATGGACTGATAGAAACACAGGCAAATGGGTAGGTAGGATCAAATCCAGATGGGTTGGAGGGAAACGTTTACACACAGATGCTAGCTTGGGCTGATGGAAAGAGACGTAAATACATAAAAGTAGCTTGGTGCGACTCAAAAATGATGGAAAGACGGGTTGGTCAGGAGGTGGGAGGGGTGTGGACAAAAACATTGGTCAAATGGACAGAGAGACAAGATGAGTGGGTAGGTATTTAGGTAAGATCCAAGGACAGGGAGGTATCTTGGTACAACAGACAGATGGACAAAAAGACAAAGGGGCATGACTGAAGGAAAGGTTGGTAAGTAGGACCCACAGACGGGAAGAGAGGTAGCTGCATGAATAGAAAGACTCAACAGACACACAAGTAGATACGTGTGACCTTTGGACATACAGGCAAACTGGTCGGGAGGGATGCAAAGGCAGACATACGGGTAAGTAATGTCAGTAGCCTGGTTGGTTTACAGACAGACTGACTGACGTTTGTGCCTACTGTTTGTTTTCAAGAGAAGAATCTTGAGGGTTAAAATAAAACAGACAACACTTGGACTGTGTATGACTGGCTGCCTTTTGTATTGAGACAAATGGCTTTTTAATAGCCTTCAGGGATTGATGCTAATCTAAGGAGTCTGCTGTGCCTCTCTTTGCGATCAGTGTGGGCTTGGACACCCAATCTGGTGTCCAGGCCCACCAGTGGTCTTAAGTCAAGTACCTTCTGCCTCATAAGTACCACCCAAGCACAAAACACTTAAAGGGGTGCGAAATAAGTGGAAGGAATGTTTACCCCAAACAGGTTGAGGTATGATAGCATGAGGAATCAAGACCCCAACAGATTTTGATATCTGATGCGAGATGCTTCAGGTAAGCGATCAAGTTTCAAATAATCCGTACATGCTCCATGGTTGGTTGCAATTTTGAATCAATCTCCCTGTCAAACTTTCAGGAACCGTTAATCTATGTTAGCAAGAATAGCTTGAAATATTTCACAAGGTGTTTGTTGCCATCAAACAGATGCACCAAATGCCCTTAAAAGTCCCAGTGCAGAAGGAGGCCCGTCTCTCCTCATTAGGTCCTGTCATAACCTGTTGGCAGACACCAGACCAGAGGAATAATGTCTGAGGGGGTTAGAAAATTTGGGGTAGTCACCACCAGATCAACTCCAGTCTCTTCTGTCAACACACAGATAAGAGTTTCAAAACCAAACCGACAGAGCTCAGACAGCAAAGCCTCCTTTAGAACTTTCAATTACTACAAAGAAATGTAACTGCGTGTGAAGCCTTTCAATTTATTTAGAAGTCGTGACTTGGGTGGGGAAAATGCTTTAGCTACTCTTCTGTGCAATTTCTCAAATATGAGGTCAGTCAACTGAAACATTCCATGCTAACGATGTGTAACAATGGTAAATTAGTGGTGTGTAAACTAACTTGATACCAGGAAGAAGAGAAAAAAAAGAGTGAAACTGCAGTGGTCAGAAGGAAAAGTATCTAAGTTTAGAATTAGCAGTAATACAATCAAATGTCTTGCATTTTAAAAAGTATTATTTGACTAAAAACTTTATATCCATGTCACTTGTTTCTATTTATTTCATCATTCCCGACACTCTTTAAACTTGTTCAAATTTAACAGTGGCATTGACCTCTTATAGAGCTCTAATTGAAGCACATGGAACATTTCTTGACTCTTATATCATACTGTATTATTACTCTAAATTCATGCACCATATACTGTATTTTTAATATGTGACTGTAGTACCATAATTGATATACTGTATATTTTATTATATAAATGAAGTAACCTAAACGTAATTTAAGTGTGAATTATTTATACATTTTAATTATAATATAGGTGTAATTCCTCATAATGTGACAATTCCACTTTAAATACTGTACCAAAACATAAATGACACAATGATTTAAGAACATGGTATCAGAAGGATTTGCTCGTAACTCATGACTTTTTTGGTCCAGAGCAGTTCTTAACTGGTCTCAAACCCGCAACCTTCTGGTCCTGAAACCAAGGCCATTAGTTGGGAATCCATCCTCTCATTTTTATAAAAAAATTCAAGAAATGCAAAAATAAACTGAATGGAAACACTAGAAATTTAAAAAAGGGCCCAACATTTGCAAAAAAGTTTTTACGCTTAAAGGGGGTTGGATTTTGAATGGAAAAAAAGGAAAATGTGAATTTTGGCTATGGAAACAGGTTTTGTGAATAACCGCTGGCTAGACCCGGATACACGTCGCACATTTTGACTGGATATTACGCCACACGTACGTTTGTAGTCCCAAAGCAATGTCGGACGATAAAGTGAGGTATGTTTTGGGGGGACGATGAAACAGAAATCTTTTCGGAATTAATTAAAGAAACGAATATTAATGCTATTTTAGATGGAAAACAGCAAAGAAACGCTATGGTTTATCAAGAATTACACACAAAAAAAACTTATGATGTAATCGCATGGCACAGTCGCTTCCTGGTCTTCTTCTTCTTCTTTTTTTTTTTAAACTACTGCTGGACCATCTCTCTATGGTGCATACCGCCACCTACAGCGGCAGAGTCCCCTCTCAATATTCGCAAAAGAAGAACAGATGGAAATGGGCATAAGTTGCATGTCCGTTTTGCGCATTTTCAGTAAATTCGCCTAAACATTTTTTTTGAAACTTATTGGATGGAAACCTGACTATTGTCCCTACTGACTGAGCCACTTTCACACTCCTAAACCACTTTGACGTAGTTCTAAGGTTTCCCGTAGCAGCAGTTATGATACGAGGCTGCATCATGATGAGACGGCCTATCTCTTACCCTCGGTGTGCATGGAGGGCCTGATCCAAAGCATTGTGACAAGTAACATAACCATAACTGACACGTTAGTGCTGATAGCCCCGTGAGGGAGCAGTCAGAGCCCATCTAGAAGAGAGACCCGCTCCCTTGAGTTTGTGGTCTAGCTTCATATCCTTACACACACACAAACTGTGTGGTGTGTGTCTAGTCTGCCATGGCATAAATATTTCACTTCCCAAAAAAGATGTCAAAAAAGCTTGGATAAAACTCTGGGAAATAATTCATACCATCTGCCATCAAACATATGCTAGGTTCCAGAGGACTGTCTGGTTGGTGAATGTGTGCTGTTCATTGCAGTCAGGTACAGACGCTCCCCAACTTACGAACGAGTTACGTTCCGAGCGATCGTTCGTAAGGTGAATTTGTTCGTAAGTTGCTTCAGTGCTATATTTTGTATTATAATTAATGTTTAAAGAGAATACGTACAGTACTGTACTACGTATGTTAGAGAGAGAGAGCGAGAGACACACACAGTATGTACATGTACGTAATAAGATAAATAAAATGAAGTTTAACTTACTTTTGGAAGATGTACTCGATGCTTAAGGATTTGATGGAGGAGGAGGAAGAGGAGGATTTTATATCATGAGAGGTTCTTCGTCGTCGCTGGAATGGGCTTCAAAAGTTACTTCCTCCTCCGTAACTTCAATGTAGGAAGAAGTTGAGGGTCGCGGAGAAGAAGATGAGGGTTGATGAGTATCTTCCTTGGAGGATTTACTAGAAACTGGCCAAAAGAAGCGATCTAACGACGATTGCACAGTTTTCTTCTTTTTTCATCATAAATGATGCGGTAGCACTGTATGGCATCATTCAATTGATTTGCAACCTTTGTGCAACGTTCAATGTTTGGGTCTTGCTGCTCGAAGAGTGCGATGGCTTTATCTATGAGCGACAGGCGTTTCTTCTTCTTCCTCCTCATCGACACGTTGCTGAGCCTCCAATGCTGGGTGAGCTCTCACAGCGCCAAGCGTCGGTATTAGCGGCGGAAAGAAGCACTACAGTACTCGGAAAAAGGTGCGCATTACAAAATTTAACTTACAGCATCTCTTTCCGAACATTTTTTGACATGCGCGCATGCGCGCAGACATGTTCGTATGTACCGTTGTTCGTAACTCGAATGTTCGTAAGTAGGGGAGCGTCTGTATCTCCAAACTATGGGCCGGGAGCTATTTGCAGCACACCTTCCTGTTTTTTTTTTTTTTTTTTTTTAAGAAAAGGTTTGGACACCCCTGCTCTAAATCTAAGTAAATGCGAACCCGACGCCAAAGTGTGCGAAGAAACCGAAAAAGACGAGTGTGTGGACTTTTCACCTTAGGCAACAGGCTGCTTGGCAATCGCTTGACAGACTCGTGGCTCAAACACCCTCAGAGGGGCGGCTCCATAAATTCAAGAGTGAAAGCAGCGCAAGGGAGGAGCGACGAGGCTGAGGGAAGTATTGGCATGGGAAGCGGCAGAGCAGCGGTGAAGCGGAGGCCATCCAGAAGCTTGAGTGGCGGATAATTGGCGGGGAGAGTCTTACACAGCGCTCATTCAACAGCAAGCTGGCTCAGGTGGACGCCGGGCTCACCGCCTTAGAGGACCATGGACAAGTAGGCCTTTTTTTATTAGGGCCCCACCAACTTCACGTGTGCAATAATAATCCTAAAATTGGCATCACTAGTGATGTCAACGCCATTGAGAAATCATCACGGGATTAACACCACTGGATATTTTGCAACTGTCCAAAAAATGAGGCATCAGCATATCTCAATATACCATTTTTCTTTAGCACTTTGCAACACTGCTCAAAGAAGCTTAAACAAGGACTAATAGAAGATGACATGAGAAGTGATGAGGTGTTAAAAAAAGTGGCGTTAAGTGAAGAATAAAATCCTTACAGTACATATAATAAAAGTTTTATTGGAGGAAATTAATTAAATATCCTTGCACCTCATACTAACACCCTGATATTTATCCTCTACTAAATCTCCCTTTAATCTCACAACAGATGAAGGAAGTAAACAATTCCAGTCCTTTTCACAATAACTGATGCACATTCGCACATTCACAGTGACATTAAGAGAGGCTCGGGGTAGCAGCTCTGCCAGGCAGAAATATCCAGGGTTGCTAATGTGTTCCAGTCAGGAGAGCGAGGCCAGCGGAGCAGATAATCACATCATGTGAGTGAGACCTGCACAGCCTCTGATGGTGATGCTGTTGATAAGACCACCACTATATTTACTTACGCCCACTTATCTAGAGTATGGACACAATATTTGTTGATGTCTGTGTCAATATTGTCATGCTCCCTCTGCTGGTATGTATATTATATGCAAAGTGTGTGCCTAGTCACCGTGCGGGAATGATACCATCGTATACAGTATATGCTGGCATGTTTGTCGGGTTGCAGCTTTATTGGCAAATGCGTTCCACCCCTCCCTTCCCTTCATATTAAAACTGTCTTTATTGAGCTGAGTAATCATTATACCGAGCTTGAGTGATGACCTAAGCATCACTTACCAAGAGATGGAGGTATATCTGGCCAAAATCGATGGCTTTCTGTGATAGCGGATCAGCGATTGCAGGTACTGTCCTTGATTTGCTAAGGTCAACATTATTTTCCGGGGGAATTCTTGTAGGTTTATTTCATTTTGCACTCAAAATGTATATCGAAATATGTTGTTTTTTTGTGCAAAAGTCAAAACATTTTGAAAACCTGACGTGAACCTGTTGGTGTGATGATCATTCAAGTTCCTGCCAAATTTATTTATTTATTTGCATATAAAATTTCTGTTCGTCATGTAAACACAACATGTTCTCACCATAATCTATAATAGGCAATTTTATTAAGTTGATTGTGACTGTGTTTGGAATCATTGAATCAACATAATTATGAGTAACATTTATTTTAGAATTAGCTAGAGTTTTTGTCTCATCACAAATAATATATATATACACATTTTTAAGAGTAAACATTTTACTAGTAAATTGAAACAAAGTTTCAATGAAAATTGTTGACTCAGAAGAGGTTTATTGTTATTTCCGATAAGCCTTTGTGTACCACCGAACAATAAAATGGAGAAGGAAGAGGAGGAGAAGACAAAACAGATGAATGATAAAACAACAATTGTAGACAAACACATATTTCAAAGTTTGTTATCTCGGATGTCCACTATTTTATTTTATTTTTTAGGTCTTTGAGTGTTGTTTTGCTCACGTTTGTCTTCACGCTAAGGGAGGTTATGTACTGACTTTATATTGCTAACTTGTTTGTCTTTTGGTAAGCTAGCTTACATAGCTAATTGGTGGCTAACTGAGATACAGTTTAATGGCAGGTTGATTCTCTTACAAACACAAAAGAGGAGGTTGGGTGTTGACCTACCAGATGACGTTATCTGATTGTCGCAAGTAGGCCTATTTTAAAAACAGATAATTTTCTGTGCGGCATAATAATAGAATTTTAAATTCTGTGCTGAGATTTTAGTGCAACATCCATAAAGAGTTATACTTTTAACTGGATAATTAAGCACTAATAATGAGATTTCCATCTGAAACGGGTCAGCAGTAATTTAATCACTCAAATGCATTCCAAGTAAATATGGTTGGTTACGTAATAATCCGTGGTGGGGAGCATGTGATATATAGTTAAATATATTGGATTTTGGCATACGCATATTTAAATGAGTATTTGAATACATTCAAGACAACATGAAGCGGACAGGATGATAAATGAATTGACGTTTACAAGTATGGAGGAGAGACAAGAGGCTACAAATCAAAACATGCGAGCCCATAAAATGAATTGTGTGATAGAATGAATGTCACTGGGCATTTTGTTGATTAAAACCATCCTAGACACAGACAGGAGATGGAGAGACAATGAGAAGCAAGAAGGGGGAAGAGGATAGAATATATGGTTAAAAAAAAAAAAAAACACCTGACAGTGAAATATTGTTGGACAGGATAAGCTGAGAGAGGCGAGGAGAGCGCAATAGAAAAACCTCCGAGGATCAAATCTTGTTAACACTGTGGCGCGACCTTGGCCTGCAGCCGACACCAGAGATCATCTCGGGGTCACAGGCACTGAGCCACTCTGTTTAATTGACATTAGCCGCCACTTCACAGAGGGGTCACGCCGCTCGTGATGCGGACGTCCACCTTTTCGACTTATGCTTTGGAAAAATTGCTACCGGAGAACAAAAGGCTGGCAAACAAACCATGTGCGGAGATTTTTGGGGACGTTTCAAGTAATGTAAATGTTTGTATTTTTTCGGATATACAGAGTGGAGGATGTTATGGACTGTGACTTTTGCTCGTCATCAGAAGAAAATGACATCACAAGTGTACCTGATCTCGGAAGTTTACTCATATGCCACAAGTGTTATTTATGACTTATTTATGTCATGTGGTTGCGCTTGCTAATGTTTCATGGTATGACTAAGACTGTGCATGTGCCAGTGCAGCAAAGTGGACTGTCTGTTGAAGGTCTTTTGTTATTGACCGAGTGTGAGTCAGGACGCTGTTTGTCTCTCTGACCAGAGTCTGCGGCTACGATTCCTGGAAGCTCAACATCTTTGAAGATTGCACATTTATAGGAACTGACTTATCTAAGGGCAAGCAGGAGCGATAGGCCATGTGTCGAAATGACATTCACTTTTAGAGTTAAAACCAATTTCAACTCTGTAGTCCAATCACTTAAGATTATGTGAGTCTGTTGCCAGTGTTGGGCAACTTTTATAAAGATGAGAGAGGTCAGAATCCAGACAGTGGAATTGATTCTTCATTCATCTTGTCTTGAAACAACTGAGGCAAAATAAGTGAAACCTGTAAAGGGGCTGTTGATCGTACATGACATCATTTTTTTTTTTTTTTTAATGAAGCCAGAATGCTTCATTCAAGCTTATGCGTAGGACCTCGTGAGATTGTCTCCATGTACCTAATATTGTGTCCAATGTGCTCGCAGGCCCGCATGGACCTCAAAGTGATTTATTGCACCTTTGCAGGACAAGCAACATTTGTAAGTGGACAGACTATTGGCTTTGCAGTAAAACCCTCTTCATTTCTTCCCTATCGCTCCGTGCAGTAAGCAGATCTCGCCGCTCGCTGAATAAACATGCTGAGCTTGCCTGACAATCGTCGCCGGTATATGCATGACCCTTGGCCTCGCCGGCGCTCCTCGGCGCGGAACCCTCTCCGCTGCCTAATCTCTTATGTCTCCCAAGCTCCACTCTAATTCATTACTTTTTTCCCTCGCTTAGCCTGCCGGGTCATGACCACGCTGGACCCAGTTATGAGCCCAGCCCGGGTTTTGATCTGAGGTGCGCTGGTTGCTGTTGAGAACATGACATGAAGATAGAAACACAATATCGTCTATTCCAATTTGGTCTTATTTCAAAATACCCGCCCCCATAGGAAATACAGTCATGAAAATTCTATTTATTTAGTAGAATCTAATTCATAGCAAATTGTTTGGCGTAATTACATTAAAAGGGACAAAACTTGACTTTTTAATCGCTTGTATACAAATAGATCTTTTGAGTGTCGGCCCACCTTTCGGAGTGAGAGTAAACAACCATGTAACTTGCTCATGTGTTATTCATTTGCAGTCTGGCCGTGGTGGAAGAGTCAACTCCTTCTCTGGAGGAAGTCTCAGGAATCTCCAGAAGATTCCAATAGCACCACAAAAAGTCGATAGAAACTTTGACCTTTTTTAAAAATTTCTCTAGAGAGTCACTAAATATAGCAACAAAGTTGCTAAGTTAGCAACACTTCATTGCATGCCCCAATTCCGCCACTACTCATTATGGTAACGAAGGTCATATACAGAACCGCCTCCCCAAAACCAAGTGATTTACAATAATGCAAGATAAGCTTTATTGTTCCCACAATAGGAACATTTACATAATTTTAGCAACAATAGTGGATACAAGAGATAAAAAGATATTTCGCATAATGCTTTTTATTGTGTCAAGAGGCCATAAAGTTGAACTAGAGTATGACAAGTGGATATTTATTGTGCTAATTCTTCATCCTTTGTACATATTTGACCAAAGGATGTCTGATACCTTTTTATATACAATTTATTTTAATATGTCCTTTCAATTCTCAACTAATCAAATATTTTGAAGTACGTAAAAACAAAGTTTGAGTTATAAAACTATAAAAAGAACATTTAGGACATAACACGTCATATTTCACTCATCACGGAGGTTGGAAGATAAAGAGTCGTGCCAATGGTAGTGATAAAAGCAAATATAACAATAGCTGTGCTCAAGATATGTGTGAGTTATGATGTCATAGACGGGACCCTGTTCTATTAAGAAGCAGACAGTGCGGAGGTCTGAGTGGAGTGAACTCGAATAAAGATGACAAAGTGCAACTGTTTGTTTGAGACCGGGACATATGTTTTGCATAGTTAAAAGCTACTATAAAAAGTGACGTTCAGTTTTCATTTTATGCCCATGTGTAACGTATGCGTAGATGTTAAATCTCTCGGTTGGGCTCTGTGATGTCATCAGTGAGGAGATAAGGTGTAATTGTTCGCAGACTTACAGTTAGGTCAGCCTGTTGTGTCTCAAAATCTTAAAATGATTTGCAAATATAACCCCTTGATAAATAGACATGGTGATGTGTTGGATTACAGCCATTTATTGTGGATACAGATTTTTTTTTTCAACTAGCAACCACAGACATATGACATAATAAGGAATGAGATCAGTCCTTAATTAATTTGGAGATGAATAACGTGTTTGATGGTCATTATGCCTGCACTCTGGTACTGAGTGTAATCATAAAAGTATGATGTAAATTTGACAATAAATTTAAACATGTTATAAGTGCCTTAGATACCCAAAATTGAAAGCAGTATACAGACGCTCCCCACCTTACGAACGAGTTACGTTCCGGACGATCGTTCGTAAGGTGAATTTGTTCGTAAGTTGCTTCAGTGCTATATTTTGTATTATAATTTATGTTTAAAGCCTATATAAGTATATTGAAGGTTTATATAAGTATGTTTAAGGTTTGTACAAGTAACCTGCATTGGTTTGTACTGAAAAAAACTTAATAAAATGGAGAGAATACGTACAGTACTGTACTGTACTACGTATGTTAGAGAGAGAGAGCGAGAGACACACACAGTATGTACATGTACGTAATAAGATAAATAAAATGAAGTTTAACTTACTTTTGGAAGATGTACTCGATGCTTAAGGAGATGATGGAGGAGGAAGAGGAGGATTTTATATCATGAGAGATTCTTCGTCGTCGCTGGAATCGGCTTCAAAAGTTATTTCCTGCTTCATGGGGACCGGCGTTTTCTTCCTCCTCCTCCTCGCCACGTTGCTCAGCCTCCAATGAGCTCTCACAGCGCCAATCGTCGGTATTAGCGGCGGAAAGAAGCACTACGCGCAATACAAAATCTAACTTACAGCATTTCTTTCCAAACATTTTTCGACATACTGTACGCGCAGAAATGTTCGTATGTACCGTTGTTCGCAACTCGAATGTTCGTAAGTAGGGGAGCGTCTGTATATGTGGTTAAAATAAAATAAATTAGTCAAGTTTGGTTAGTTAACGGCTGCAAAAATGACAAGAGCTTTGCTGTTTAATAAAATAAAACATTTCACAACCTTGTATAGTCAAGCTTGAGTTGAAGATCCATTTGACGTTTTTTCAGGTTAAATCAAAGTCAAGCTCAGCATTAAAGCTGCTGGTAATGCAATCAGCTCTGGTTAATGACAGCATGCCCCCATAGTTCCAGATCAAGTTTCATAGTTTTAATAAAGTCGCCGGCATTTACTGCCCACTGTCTACCTTGGACGGCCCCCTTTTGGGCAAATCGCATCCTCTGTCACACCCGTTAGCCGTCGCCGTTGCTTACACATCATTTGTTACGAGCTATTTCACCCGCGGGCTGCCGGAGGCCTGAGCGGCGCCTTCCATAACTCTTGGAGCCGTGAAAGATTTTTAATTAAAATGAAGACAGCCGGCTGAACTGCGGAGACGTCACAAATAGTTTTGCCCGTCAAGGTCCCGGGGCATCTGATTGCAGGCAATTCCGCCTTGTTTGAAGAACTTGTTAATCACGTCCCCTTCTTAATTCAATTATCAACAGCCGCAGATTGATGCATCCGCGGATAGCGCGAAACAGAGGATTCAATCGCTCTCCATCGGCTTATGGCGTGTCATTCGTCCGCTTTCTGTATTATATATTGATATGCTGCTGACCCTGTGCATTTACTGTATTGGATTTTTTTATGACTCACCTTTGAACCCCTGCTGAAGAACAACCACTGACCCCACAATGTGAACGCCGGGCACACGCATCTGTTTGCGCCTGTATGAGTTCATACATAATACACACATGCTTTTTGCATGCGCGTGAAACTCGATTTGTATTGTCAAGATGGGCGGGTCAAAGAGTCAGAGTGAGGGTATCGGGGGGTGGTTGGTTTGATGTCGTTTTGGGGTGGTAGAGGTCTTCCAGGGCTGAGAGCGGGAGCTGCAGAGTTGGAAGGTCACGTTCATAAATTGTTGCCAGTGTGCCGGGGCTTAATTGAAAAGGCTGCAGAAGGAATGGGACCCTGTGATCTGAGGCCCCCACGTTCCTCCCTTTTGACCCCCGGGGCCTTCACTCATCACACGGCGCATCTGTCTCACTGTCTGTCGGAGTAGAGGGAAAGTTTACGTTGGCTTTTCCCGTATACTGTACATGTGTTTAAAAAACTATTGCATTTTTGTGGAACATTAAATGATGCTGTGACGCCATATTATATACTACGACGGCGTATCAGGGCCGCGTATAAATATATATTTTTTAGAAGGTGGGAGCAATATTCCCAAAAAAAACCTTGTAAATTTTCCACTTTATAAAGTGGCAAATTTGCGAGAAAAAAACTCGTAAATCTGCTACTTTATAAAGTGGCAAATTTGCGACTTTATAAAGTAGCAGATTTGTGAGAAAAAAACTCAATAATGTGCCAATACTATTCGGTCGCGTTTCCAAATAAGGAGATAGTAATTGCTTTAGCAGAGATTAACCACATGCTGTTAAGCATTCGCTCTTTGAAGCGTGTACGGCCACCGGCCAGCGACAAAGACGCCATGCTTTGCCAAGGTACACACCCTGACGATCAAGCATTTAAGTTAATGTGTTAAAATGTATATTTACTTACTAACCCAGAATTATTATTTACACATTCATAAATGTTGGTACGTTTTTGTACAAATATTTAAGTTGATGTGCCAAATCTGCTGCACTCCATCATTCACTTGCATTGACCTATGGTATGCTAGCTTCTGATTGGTTCGTGTTAGTCAGCTGATAGGGGATCAGGAAGTGTTGTCGCTCTAGCTGTGGTGAATGATGAGTAAAGTTTAAATTTAAGAATGAATCCATCTCCATCCTGCCTTTTAATTTTATAAACATTAACCACCAAAGAATCGTCACATGATTAGACTATAGATATGTTACGAGTTTTTTTCTCGCAAATCAGACACTTTACAAAGTGGCAAATTTGCGACTTTATAAAGTAGCAGATTTGTGAGAAAAAAACTCAATAATGTGCCAATACTATTCGGTCGCGTTTCCAAATAAGGAGATAGTAATTGCTTTAGCAGAGATTAATCATATGATGTTAAGCATTCGCTCTTTGAAGCGTGTACGGCCACCGGCCAGCGACAAAGACGCCATGCTTTTGCCAAGGTACACACCCTGACGATCAAGCATTTAAGTTAATGTGTTAAAATGTATATTTACTTACTAACCCAGAATGATTATTTACACATTCATAAATGTTGGTACGTTTTTGTACAAATATTTAAGTTGATGTGTCAAATCTGCTGCTCTCCATCATTCACTTGCATTGACCTCAAGTATGCTAGCTTCTGATTGGTTCGTGTTAGTCAGCTGATAGGGGATCAGGAAGTGTTGTCGCTCTAGCTGTGGTGAATGATGAGTAAAGTTTAAATTTAAGAATGAATCCATCTCCATCCTGCCTTTTAATTTTATAAACGTTAACCACCAAAGAATCGTCACATGATTAGACTATAGCTATGTTATGAGTTTTTTTCTCGCAAATCTGCCACTTTTTCTATCAAATCTGTCGCTTTGGAATGTTTTTTTTCTCTGAATATTGCCGCCGCCTTCTAAAAATAATATATTTATACGTGGCCCTAATACATGTTGCAGGATCTGCTTTAAAATTACAATATAAAAAAAAGAACATTCTGAGAATGTCTCTGCTAAATGGTGCAATCATTAATATACAGCACCATTGATGAATGAATGAATGAATGAGAGGAAACGTTTAACAATGACCATAAAACTGGAACGGTAACTTTTAAGGGGTCTTGAATTAACACTCATTCACCGCCAACCCTCCCTGTTACAATGCATATTTGGTATCTATAGCTGTCAATGGCAGTGATTACATTTTAACTTATTCACTCCCAGCCATTTTCACTGAAGCAACCCCCTTCGCTCCTGGCTGTTTTACTGGATTTTGACAAATTTTGTAAGGCCTACAGAATATTGTGTTCTATCGCTATAAAAACATGGAACCTACCAAAAGAAACATTTGAGTCTCTTCTTTCATCAGGAAAAAAAAGTATATTTGTATCTGTTTCTGTTTTGAAGCAATTAGCATTAGAATATAGCTAAGTTTCTTCATTATTCACAAATCTGCTTAAAACTATGGGTAAATCAGCTTGTTTGCCACATGGCCCTGGTTGATCTCTTATACTTTGCTGCCACCTGCTGGCCGTTTTTGTAATTACTACAATCATTCAATACAATCAATTTCATCAGGAAAAAAAAGTATATTTGTATCTGTTTCTGTTTTGAAGCAATTAGCATTACAATATAGCTCTTCATTATTCACAAATCTGTTTAAAACTGTTGGGAAAACAGCTTTTTTGCAACATGGCCCTGGTTGCATTGCCCAATTGATAGTACAGTGGAACATAACGATGACACAGAGAAGCTTGCCAGCAAGCTGTCTCTTGTTGATTTAAATTTTATTCAGTAGTTAAATTCTCATTTTACTTCTATATATGTTAATAATGTCTTCATGATAAAATCATGTTATAAATGGGTTCTTGTTAACTTAATTACAGGAACAGGAACAGATTGCGTTCCAAAAATGTCTTCTGCTAATTATGCTAACAAAACAAATGCTACTAAATTGAAGCGGGAATAATGTTCCTTTGTCGGAAACTGAAGGCTTAACAACGAGACAATTAGTCATAAGTCAATGACACAACGGCTTAGTGTAACATAATACATTCCTCCATAAGTACAGTGTCTATATGTCACTATAGTGATTATGATCTCAGCCCATCAATCTTTCAGCTACTGCTTGAGATAACCGCAGTCCCGTGTTGACAAAGCAGCAGCTCATTTATAAAGCCGGGGGTCCCCACCTTGCCGTCCCTTATGGAAATCTGTCCGGGAAACAAAGCAATCATAAGCATGAATGGAGGCGCGCTGTGAAACTGGAGATTTCACGCGTCTTTCACGTTCCACGCACCTTTTGAAGAGGAGCAGTGAGCCGAGCGGCCACTCGGCAAGAAAGCGGGGGAATCTGTCATTTCACACGGGGAGGAAACCCATCCAGGGTGACTATTGTGCTTCATAATAGGCGGGCCGTGGTTCGACATATCATTTTGACACGTTTAGGCGTTATGACACAGATGGTTTGACTCCCGCCATAGGTGTAAGGGAGGAAGGAAACGGCTTCTCGTGTTTCACCGAGCTGGGCCACATAAAGACGTAAACAGAAAATGATCGTCATGCACAATGCTGGAGCTTGTATGAAAAATATTGAAAATATGAAAGATATTGTCAACTGTAGGCTACTTAACAGATATGTGCTTCTTTTATAAATGTTTACAAATAATGACATTCTATAAAAATGTACGTTTCTACTTTGATGTTGTCACGTTTGATGCTAATCAGTGGAATTTTGCTTATCTTGAGGGAAAGCTCTGGAGAACAAACTCAATGTGCTACAAGAAAAAAAGTGACGACTAATTTTAGCATATCATAACCACATTTTCTTCTTTCAAATTCGTCTCCTGTGCAGCAGCTCGATTGCCTTTTTCTGTGGCCGGGTTGATCAACTTTAACTTGAAGGCTGTGTTGTAGGCATTGCATCATGTTTTGAACATTTTGAAGGTGTGGGCTTAAGCAGATTTGTATAATTAATATCAATACATTTTTTTATTAGGGCTGGGTTTTAAAAATCGGATAATCCATATCGAATTGATTTTTCTTTCATAAAACCATGAATTGATCATATTAATATCTCTTTTTTGACATAAATTAAACAATAAAATAGAATTTTAAAGGCCAAATTATTTTGTGTATACTGTTTTCTTCAAATTTACTGTTTACGTGAATTTAAAAGTATTTTCTTATATTTATGAAAGACCTGACTTATTGCACTTCATGACAACTCAGAATCTTTTTAATTATTTTTTTTTTTATCATGTCCTTGTTATTTAAGAACAGTTGATGTTTCATAATTAATCAATATCGGATTGAACCAAGCGAATCGAATTGAATAGGAAAAAAATCTAAATCGAATCAAACTGAACTCTTTGAATCGATATCCAACCCTTTAATAATGCTTCATTAACAATTAACACTGAAATATGAAGCTTTTGAAAAACTCAAAGCAAACACAATTTTGGTGACTTCAAGGGAAGCTAAGCATAGGAAAGTGAGGTCAGCTGGGGGGAAAATGTGCAGCTCAGTCTGAACTTTACTTTATTCAACAACAATGTTGTCACTCACTATCGATTATTTTTCAAATCTATTATTCTATCGATTATTTAATCGGTTAATCGAATAGGCCTACATTGATATTTTGAATTAAAGTGTTTTAGAAATGCATTTTTTTCTCCCTGATTAATGTTTATAAACCAGTGATTGTTGTTCATTTTATATTTCGTATTCGTATAGTGATTTTTTTTAAAAAAAAGGGGGTGGGATTGATGTACTCGTCAACCTTTTTGAAAGTGATTATGTTGCCGGTTCGGTCATTGCTTATGTTTTATTTTGATTGAACACAGAAGATAATCAGTCTTCTTCCATGAAAGACTACACAAATTAATTACTGTTGAGATGCTGAAATCAGAACGTTTTGACAATTTGCAGTTAAAAAAAAACTGCTCCAAACGATTACTCGATTTAATAAAATGGTTGTAATTTGATTATCAATTACTTTGACAACTAAACTAAATTCCACATAACTGACAGAATTCTTAAAAAAATTCTTGACTGTTTGATTATTATGCCATCGATCGTCATATTCCATGCAAGTAATGGGGCAGAACCCTGGCACCCCCCCCCCCCCATTATAGAACCTCCTAAACTAAATAATGAAAAGTAGTATTGGATTGGAGCAAACCCCACAACTGTCCATTGTTGATGTGCTGGTTGTTGAAGTAAGTTGTAAAACTGTCAATCAATTAATCCACCATGCGTTCATTTCATGCCGTCCAATGAGGCATCTGTTTGACAGCACCTGACAATTTATTCATTAGCGGCGATAATCAGGCTCCCATATGTTGGAGGGTCTTCACACTTTTAAAGCACTTGGCAACCATATCACCTCACCGCCCCTTGTCAATATGTCAGCCATCTGTTTTAAGACAATACACTCCACGGGGAGGGGGCTCGCCACGGTTTTATGACTCCGAGGTGTGAACGCTCGTCTTCCCCGTTCCACGTGTGGTGTCCCATCGCCCGCTGTGTCCACCTGAGGTCCCAGGACAGCAGTTACAGGGGTTGGCGGCATCGCGCGAGCCTTCCGGCATCGCGCGAGCCTGCCGGCCGCCTCTTCTTGAAGGTGCAACAGAAACAATCCCACTAAGTGGTGGATCGCCTTTCACACAGATTACTGAGCATCTGTCACTTTTGCTGGAGGGTGGGGGCGAGGTCGCTACCGCTGGCTGCTTGTGAGCAGGCCAGCAGGAAGTCATGTACACACATAGGACATTTACAAATGAATGGCGGCAATCTTATAAAGTTGCAAAATAGCGGTGAGAATGTGTAATTCCGTTCAGGTGCGATGGCGGTCCATTTAATTTGAACCCAAGATCAATTTGAGCCGAGATTGATGACATTATAATTAGGACTTGGTATCTCATTTCTTCATTCAATTAAATTTAGATTTTTTTTCCTATTAGATTCGATTCACTTAAATCCAATCTGATATTGACTACATATGGAACATCAGTTATTCTTAAATATCAAACATGATAAAAAAAACACAAACATTCAATTCCAATTAAAATTTTGCGGCGGCAGTAACTGGTTAAATTATTATTTATTAATGAAAGTATTATAATCACTTAAGTGTTACACAGACATTGACATCAGCATGAGATTATTGTAAATATAAATTAATAAGATTCTGATTTGCAATAAAGTGCAATAATCCTTCATAAATGTAAGAACATACTTTTAAATTCTCGTGAACTGTAAATTTTAAGAAAAAAGTCAGATACAAAAAGGGCCTTTAAAATTCTATTTTCTGATCAATTTATCGGAAAAATATATTTTAAAATAATGAATTGATATCAGCCTAGAAAAGAAAGAAAAGAAAACCCCCCGATTTTATATCGATTATTAAAATTTTTTAAATCCAGCCCTCATTACAATGAGCACTGCATAGAAGGGAGGCCTTTGTTTGTACTTGTCTATTTGAGGAGGTGTGTTTATTTTCTTAAATGGATGATGCACCTGGGAACTAATACTGATAGAGCATCTGTTAGGAACCGCCACTGATTTGAGGACTCGCAGTGAATCAGTGGCGAATTTATGTAATTGAGAATCATAAAACATTTACAAAAATCTACCTGAATGAAGTTGGTTTGTGGTGTGATAAATTATTGCATGATTCACTGACCTTGAATTTTCTTCATAATCCATCATGAAAAAAACTCCAAAATGACACAAATTCATTCCATAAAACTGGTTGACTTCCAATTTGTACGTTCAAATGTGTTTTTCCATAGATCATCATCATCACTCTGATTTCTTAAAACTTTCAAATGTAAAGTATAATGTAGCCATCCATCCATTTTCTATATAGCTTCTCGTCATTATGGTCACAAATGAGCTGGAGCCTTTAACACACTAGGCGGGTGGTCGCCAGCCAATCACAGCTATGGGCACATACATACAAACAACTATTCACACTCACATTCACACTTATGAACAATTTAGAGCCTTCAGTCAACTCAACATGCATGTCTGTGGAATGTGGGAGGAGCCAGAGAACCGGGATGTTCAAAATTGGAACTTAAGAACTATGCACTGTAAAAACAGTTGGGTCAAACATAATCTAAATTGGGTCTAAAAGGGACAGATCCAATGTTTTGGGTTATTTATTAAACCAAAAAGTTGGGTAAGATGAATAACAATCCAAAAATTGGGTTGTAAAATTTTTGGGTTTTTAAAATGGGTCGACCACAAAACAACCCCAAATAGTGGGTTTTGGGTTATTCTCTTTACACACATAACCCAAAGAGCTGGGTCGGTCCCCAAAAATTGAGTTATTTTGTGGGTTATTCATTTGACTCAACTTTTTAGTTCAAATAAATAACCCAAAACGTTTGATTGCTCCCCAAAAATAGGTTGTTTTGTGGGTTAACTATTTGTTTTAGAAAAATAAACCAAAACATTGGGTTGGTCCCTTTTTGACACAATTTGGGTTATTTTTGACCCAAATGTTTTTAGAGTGTGTGGTAGGTGTGCTAAAAACAAGCCAACATGCCGCCTAACCACTGTATTGTAAATTTTGAAAACACCTGACAGACATAATGGAGAGCAAAGATTTCATTTTGCTTTCAGATTTGTGTTATTTGTTTTAGCATGCACACTCTAAAAACAGTTGGGCCCGAAGTAACCCAATTATGGATCAAAAACGGACCGATCCACTTTATGAATCAATTTGACCCAACATTGAGTCAAGAAATGGGTCTCTTAGTGTCAAACAACTCATAAATATTGGTCAGATCCTTTACTTGGGTCATTGACCCCATTTTCTGACCCAAGTAAAGGATCTGACCAATATTTATGAGTGGTTTGAAACACTAAAAGACCCATTTCTTGATTCAATGGTGTTTTCAAAGTTTACAATACAGTGGTTAGGCGGCACGTTGGCTCGCGCTTAGCACACCTAACACACACAATAAAAACACTTGGGTCAAAAATAACCCAAATAGGGTCAAAAAGGGACCGACCCAACATTTTGGTTTATTTTTCTAAAACAAAAAGTTAACCCTTAAAACAACCTATTTTTGGGGGACCGACCAAACATTTTGGGTTATTTATTTGAACTAAAAAGTTGAGTCAAATTAATAACCCACAAAATAACAAAAAATTTTGGGACCCGACCCATCTTTTTGAGTTATTTATTTGAACTAAAAAGTTGGGTCATAAATATTGGTCAAATCCTTTACTTGGGTCATTGACCCAATTTTTTGACCCACGCAAAGGATCTAAATAATATTTATGAGTTGTTTGACACTAAAAGACCCATTTCTTGACTCAAAGTTGGGTCCAATTGGCCCAAGTAGAGGATCGGTCCATTTTTGACCCATAGTTGGGTTATTTTCGACCCAACTGTTTTTAGAGTGTGCATAATTGAATTAATGTGTGTATGTAATTGGTATTTAATTGTTTGGCTCAAACATACTGGTTTGTACTGGTTGGTCCCAAAAATATTGCTTAAACTCCAAATCCAACTGTGAATGTTCCACTTTATAATTGTGCGTTTTTGTTTTTTTTTTTAAGTGTAAATGATGTCGCTTGTGTTACAGCACAGAGATGAGATACGCAGCACACTATCAGCTTTGGTCCGCGCACAAAGCCACCTGCCTCCTTATGTAAGAAGAAGGCGCCTCAACTTCTCCGTATGTAACCTCAGTGTCATCTCTCTGTCTCTTCTACAATGTCGCTGGCTTGTTTGCGCTGCCTGCTTTTCTTTATGCCACCTTGTGTCTTTCAGCAGCCCCACTGGATCTCCTCGCTGGTTTGTTTGGCGGGTGTTGTGTTCTGGTCTCCGCGGGGCCGCAGGGGCCCGAGCGATGCCGCGTCACATTCACGCCGGGTGAAAGGTGAGTACTCTGAGAACAGAGCGTTCGGGTCTGCTGGAGACGACCTGCCTGCTCCTTTCTGCATGCTTGATTTGGGGCTAAAGGGGGTGGTGAGAGGGAAGTGTGAATAAGAGAGGAAAAGATTCGTGCCACCGACAAGACGAAAAGAAATTCGAACGCGTCATGAGAACATCGATCTTTCTTAGAAAATAGTCATTAAAGAAAATGTATTGTGAATAAAATTCAATCAAGTTGTCTGTTTTGTACAGAGTTAAGGTTATCCTACGTGTTATGTTGCTATGGTGATGGTTATATGAGAGGGTAGAATTGTAAGTAGGAGTACAGTGGGGCCTTCAAGGTCATTAACCCTGGAGAACCCACGGGGTCAAATTTGCCCCCTATAAATTCTGCTACTCAAATAACAAAGACCTTTTTTTTTTTTTTTTTACAAATTTAACTTCAAAAGTCCAGAGTGCCACTTCTGACCCCTGCATGGGGCCATCTAGTGGATGAATATTGCACTTACATGAGCCAGAGTGGTGGTGACAAGATGGCTGGCAACATGCTGTTTTGTTGAGCTGGAAATCAATCCAAACAAAACCATCTTCTCAGCAAACCATCAGATGGTAAAATTGTGTTTTTTTTGTTAATCTATTTCATATCATGTTGCAGAATGCCTAGGAGTATGTTTTATATATATATATTTTGATAAATTAGCAACTCTGAGCTAGTTCAAAAAAAGGGTTAAAATTGAAAAAACATATATTTTGGTGTTCAGTGAACTTATAGCAGTCATTTAATGTATAATTCATAATTTTCCAAAGAAGAAAAAGGTTCTTGGGTTCTCCAGGGTTAAACACAATCCCTTCCAGTAAGATGCTCGAAATAACTTTTGAAAACATTTGCTATTACGTGGATAACAACAAATTTGACTACAACAACAATGAGTAAACATTAATCAGGAAAAATGGTTTGATAATGCAGTTTAACACAAAATAAAATCAATTAATTGACAGAAAAATCGATCATTGATTCTAAATATATTAAGTAGTAACAAACCTGCTAAGGATGTAACGGGGTGTGTTGTCACGTCATACAAGGGAAATTTCCCGCCTACATCTTTACCGTGTTTCTCCGGACAAGCAGTTAGCGTGTTGACGAAAGGTCAAAATGCATATAAAAGGTGTTTATGTGCATACGGACCTAATACAGTTAGAGTGGCCTGTATGCGGAGCCGAGCATAACTTAGAGCAAATAGACAAACACCTCCGTTGTAAATTTACATTTAGTGAGACAGGTCAAATTTCCCTGACATATATCACGCTGCCGCTGCACTGTTATGTGACACTTGTCCTCTCCGTATGCCATCTAATGATGGAAGATGGCTCACAAGTGCGACTCCTGGACAGAGCGAGGGATCCCAAGAAATAACAAATAAAAAAAGTTGCTTCCACGCTTCGTGGCTGTCGTGGAAACAAAACAGATGCGCCGTAATTTATGACCACTTTCTGTGATTGGAGAAGAAAGCGCGCCATCGATCCGAGCCAGGCCTCTCTCTTTCACCTGTTAAGAGCTTTCCGCCTAATTGGCCGCCTCCATCACGGCGACTGCCAAAAGCGCGGCCTTCGCCGCCGCACAATAGTATGTTAAAGCACGTGTAAACTGCGCCTATTTTTCTTGTGCTCCTGCCATTGATTTTTAAATGAAGTATCAAAGAAAATCAATAGTAATCAACAAATAGAAGGCAACACGCTGTCGTGTCAGATCCCGGGGCACGGCTCAATCAATTTAGAGGCCTTGTCACAACACGGGCACGCAAAACAAAAGTTGAAAAGCTCTTCGGAATGGAAAGCAAGAAAGACAGTGGAAGCGCGCATCATTTGTCACCAGGAGGCTATGGTTTGGTTCAGGGGCGATTCATGTAAGAACATTACAGTATCCCTCGGGCCGGGTATCGCGTTACGGCGCCGCCGACGCCGTTGCAAAAGGAGGCCGTCCAAAATGCTTGATGAATCTCCAAGTGAACTGTGAAACAGTCGCTCCACCTGCCACTCACTGTCAACACCTTGCCCTCGCTCCACGTCGCCTTTCTCGCTTGCATACCTGAACGGAATAGGCCACCCCCCCCTTCCTCCCCCCACCGTTTGCTGGATCTAAAGACCCTTTCAAAGACCCTGATTGAGGGGGATTTTTTTTTTTTTATAGGTGAAGGTAGCCGCACATGAGGGCCAGACAATGGGAGAAGTATCAATTTCACATTTTTTCTTGTTCTTTGATTCTTCTTCTACCCCCCCCCCCCCCCATGTCTATTTGAAGACTACTAGTATATAGCTGCGCTAGTGCGTCAGTGTACTCTCTGATATATTTTTAAAAAGTGACTCTGAGGCTTGAAAAGTGCATTATAGGGTGTAGATAAAGCGCTATATAAGTTCACTCTATTTTCCATTTAGACAAAAATTTGATTTTTCATGCTTTTGGAACATGACATGTTTTTGAGCAAACCCATTTGAGTTTATTTGGGACTCGCAGGTTAAACAGTGAACAAATAGTGAATGTGGATTTTGGAATGCGAGTCCAAGCCTGTAGACTACTTAATCTTTTTTTTAGTTTAGAGTTTTTATTTATCCCCCAATGTCTATTTTAAGACTACTATTTCTTTACTATAATTTCTGGTAAGTTCAGGTTCATTATTATTTAATGGTCTGTTACTACATGTTTAAGTAAAGTGGATGTTACAACAATAAAAAAAAAAACGTTGCAAATTGGGGAGCACAAAGCATCGTGTGCTCTTCAAGGGCCATACCATAATGTTTGTGCATGTACAAGAATGTTTAGCCAGCTAATGGGCATTAAATTTAATTGTTTATCAACCAGTAAGCTTATCAAGGCTTTGTCGTGATTTCACTGCTGGCCTCTGACGCCGCACTAGAGCGACGGGAGTTTGCAAACTTGAAGGCGGTGAAGCCTCCCTGGTTAGCTTAGCGCTAGCTAGCTGCTACAACAGAACATCGATGGATTTAAAACTTGACCAAAAGTTAAAAAAAAGTTAAAAACACACAGAGTTTTGCTGTTGGTCAGTGTACGGCGAAAGATCCTTGCTGGTAAAGTAAGTTATTTTAAACTTAAAAGGAAAAACGTTCCTTAGATTGAGTGCGTCAGTGTACTCTCTGATATATTTTTAAAAAGTGACTATGAGGCTTGAAAAAAGCATTATAGGGTGTAGATAAAGTGCTATATAAGTTCACCCTATTTTCCATTTAGACAAAAATTTGATTTTTCATGCTTTTGGAACATGACATGTTTTGGAGCAAAATTACAATTACCAATAGTAACCCATTTGAGTTTATTTTGGACTCACAGGTTAAACAGTAAACAAATAGCGAATGTGGATTTTGGAATGCGAGTCCAAGCCTGTAGACTACTTAATCTTTTTGTTCGGAGTTTTTAGTTTTTGTTCTTCAACCAACTTCAAATTCTTTCCTTTCCGACTATATTATATTTTGTTTGTTTATAATATATATTATATTGTTGTTTATGTTTTTTTATTGATCTAATATGTATGCATTCATTATAATTTATATTATATGCATATCATTTGGTATTTTTTTGTTTTATATTTCATACATTTTTAAATTGCGTTGCTTATTTTTTATTTTGTGTTTCGCGGCATAATCTAATTCTTTACTACAACCTGATTTATAAACTTGCTCATTTCAGAGGCAAATAATTGTGATGCGGCTCTTGTGTGGACGCTCACTAGATTGTGCAAGTGTCCCTAATAAATAAATCTTTAGCCATTTCCAGTAGAACCAGCTCCACAATAGAAACCTGCCCTAACATATATTTTGCTCCATGCTGTCATTCATGACATTGTATAAACTGGAGCACAGTCACTTCTGCCCTGTTCAATAGGAGGTCAAGTAGTTGTCATACTGTACCGCATGTTTTTCTAAACTGGAAACACAAGAGCGGATCAAACAACATCTGGACAATGTTCTCACAAGGCCGCGATGCTCTTTGGTCAAATGGTGATCAAATCTCATCAAATCTTCATTCACGTTGAACACAAAAGGCCAGCCGCCCGTGCCACTCTGCCTGCAGGCAACAGCAACTCTCTCCATGGACATGTGAAACTCTGCTCCAGTTTGCTGGTCTGTGGCACATGCCCAGACCTCCTCCCTCCTTCCTGAGTGCTGTGCCAGGCCTCCCTCCAGGCTGGGAACGTGACAACATACGGTCCATTCTGTTGGCTGTCACTCACAGCCTGGGGGCCCACTGTTAAATGGAAGAGGCTTTTAGAGGCTATGAATGAGTGCTGCAAGAGGAGACTCGGGCCGGTCACGGCGGACATTTCAGTGTGCGTTATTGTTTTTTGTTGCGTGTGCGCGCATCCGGTGGGCTCTGTAATTGATCATACTTTTATTGGACTCAAGTGGAGTGTGTGAAATTAGATACAGAAAATGCAGGCTACTGTCTAGAGCAAACATTAGCATTAATGTGACTGAGTTTCTCCACAATAATACTCTAAACAGTAATATCACAAATTAGTCAGAGTAGAAGGTACCCTATTTAATTTGTCATACGCATTCCTGTACTGATTGAAAATTCTATTTATTAATCTAACTTGATACATCAACAGAGGTGGAAAAACTGCAAAGAAAAAAATAAGATATATTACGTTACTATATGACTTGTACAGTGGAGTGGAACCCTGCGAATAGATAAAAACGGAAAACACTGATGAAAATTCAACATGCTTTTTGTATGAAAAAAGTTCATATATTGAAGGGTTTTTTTTTTTCAAAAAATCCACAAATTTGCATATCCATAGTGCCCAACCGTGAGTATTTGGAATTTCAACTACAGACGCTCCCCTACTTACGAACATTCGAGTTACGAACAACGGTACATACGAACATGTCTGCGCGCATGTCAAAAAATGTTCGGAAAGAGATGCTGTAAGTTAGATTTTTTATTGCGCACCTTTTTCCGAGTACTGTAGTGCTTCTTTCCGCCGCTAATACCGACGCTTGGCGCTGTGAGAGCTCACCCAGCATTGGAGGCTCAGCAACGTGTCGAGGAGGAGGAAGAAGAAGAAACGCCTGTCGCTCATAGATAAAGCCATCGCACTTTTCGAGCAGCAAGACCCAAATATTGAACCTTGCACAAAGGTTGCAAATCAATTGAATGATGCCATACAGTGCTACCGCATCATTTATGATGAAAAAAGAAGAAAACTGTGCAATCGTCGTTAGATCGCTTCTTTCGGCCAGTTTCTAGTAAATCCTCCAAGGAAGATACTCATCAACCCTCATCTTCTTCTCCGCGACCCTCAACTTCTTCCTACATTGAAGTTACGGAGGAGGAAGTAACTTTTGAAGCCCATTCCAGCGACGACGAAGAACCTCTCATGATATAAAATCCTCCTCTTCCTCCTCCTCCTCCTCCATCAAATCCTTAAGCATCGAGTACATCTTCCAAAAGTAATTAAGTAAGTAAAGTAAGTTATCTTATTACGTACATGTACTGTACATACTGTGTGTGTCTCTCGCTCTCTCTCTCTAACATACGTAGTACAGTACTGTACGTATTCTCTTTAAACATAAATTATAATACAAAATATAGCACTGAAGCAACTTACGAACAAATTCACCTTACGAACGATCGCTCGGAACGTAACTCGTTCGTAAGTTGGGGAGCGTCTGTATTGAAGTTTTTTTTTTAAAAATCCACAAATTTGCATATCCGTAGTGCCCAACCGTGAGTATTTGGAATTTCCACTACATGTAAACAACTAATCAAAACATGTTTTTTAATCCCAACATGATAATTATGTCATTTATTCTCATTAATACAAGAAAAAAGAGCATTTAAAAAAAAAAAAATTTTTTCAAACCATCATGTTTTTTATTTAAATACTAAAAAAAATCGATCTTTTTGAGAATAGAAGACGTGCGCATGTGTCAGTATAGTTCATAAATGGCAGAACCAGAGGGTTGTTGTCACTTAATTCACACCACAACTGCCCCGTTCAATTTGTATTGAAGTAGAGCAAAGTCGAATTGATTTCCATTTTCCGTATCAATCTACTGTATTTTCACTGAGCCGAGTCTCACTGGTGCAGAGTTCAAAGAAATGAAAGGTCAAATTACTTAATAAAGCTATGATTTTTAATGCTTTCAAATGCGGCCTCCAAGTCGGCTTGCGCATGTTAAAACATACCCACACACGATGTACAGTGATGACTGAAAAGGTGGGCTCTCATGCTTAGAAAAAAAGAGGAATGTTTTGATGAAATATTAATCTGGAATGTGATACACGGTATAGTGATTAAATAAATATTTTTTAAAATATGTATAAATGTGTAGATTCTTCGAAGCAGCTACCGTTGATCCTGCATAATGTGATGGAAATTTCTCTTTTTCCATCTTGCCTCCATGATGTCATGGTTTTGTGATCTATGGGCGTTTTAGAGCTTTTTTGTTTTCAGGCCTTGGCAAAAACACTTTATCTTGCTTGACATACTGTACTGTAGCCAAGCGGCTAGTAAATAATGATACATGGGAGAAACGGAGACGGACTATTTTAAATCTCGAAATATCAAACTGTTAAGACCTGGAGAATTTTTTTGCTTTTTTTATTTTGCGTTTTTTTTTGTAGTAACATCCATAACAAAAGGTCTTTTTGTGTTACCTGTCATCTCCGTTATGGCTGACTGATATTCTTCATGGAGGCTCATTCAAAACGGCTGAGCCCGTTCATTTCAGTGGCAACATTTCAAAGGTCTGGTCGCACGCCGTCCGGGGTCGCCCGACATTGCGAGGAATGCTTTCCACACAACGCGCGCCCTCACTGCGCATTTTAAACAGATGTCCACTGTCAGTGCTTGGTAAGCAGCAATAAATAGCAAATTCCTCAGCGATCTCGTTTTATGACAAGCCTTGCGCGCGTCAAATCCCGCACAGGGGTGAACGTAGGGACAGTTTTGATTTATTGATCATTAGTTCAGCGCAGAAGTCTTGTGTTTTCCCCCGAATGATTACTAATATTTATAACCATCAGCCCATTTAACTGCGAACGGTCTAGAGGTAATATATTGCTTAGCAATTGGTCCTCATTTAACCTTGAAGATTGTAAAGCTGTCGTGGGGGAATAGTGTAATATTCACCTTCATAAGGGGGCAAATTATAGTACAGCGCTGGGGAATTCGTATCTGCAAATTTGATCACAAGTTCACAAAAAAAAGGATTGTAAAAACCTCTGCGTTATGTTTCAAATCCTGTAATTCAAGCCATATGATACAAAATGCATGAAAAGTAACCAGACACGTTGGATGTTTTACAGTATTGCACAAAATAGATTTTGAAAATAAATCGTCAGTTCCAAAAACTTGAACTTGGGATTTGGCCGACTGTTGGCTGTGATCAGCACTCAGTGAAGGAGCCCTGCTGATTTGATGAGTCTTGTTGTACAGCACACAGCAGGCATGCTGCTTCATACAGTATATGTACATGCAATAAAAGAAACTAGATCTGATGGAAGCCAGCCAACAATGCAACACGTCACCTCTTGTTTTCTAGGTGACTTTGAACAGTTTCACACACTGTTGTCAAAACATGTCTATGTTGCGTGTTTATTGTCTGCCTATTAAGTCGAGGTATAAAACTAGAATGGCAGTCAGTAGTAGTGCCAGACCTCCTTCAAGGCCTAATCACCACTCATTCTATAGCTGCATGTGCCCGATTTTTGTTAGTAATAATGTTTAAGGCCAGAGGTAATTTGTGATATTGTCCTTTAACCCTAACCTCTAATCCAATTTTGTCAGTAAATAAATCTTAATGACAAAATCAAAAAGAACCTTTGTTGGTTGAATGCACCCAAAATGCTCATAAAGTTCCAGTTTGTTTGAATTTGGACTCACTTGCAATAATGGAAATATATAAAATACAGTATGATATCATTTCAGGTTCAAACTTTCACCTAAAACCTTTTTTGTGGCATGTAAGCATTCAAGGCATGCAATTACAAACAAGTTTACCACCATTTCAAAATAAAACAGTTGCAGTTATTCTCCGTCCGTCCGTCCGTCCGTCTTCTTCCGCTTATCCGGGGTCGGGTCGCGGGGGCAGCAGCTTTAGCAGGGAAGCCCAGACTTCCCTCTCCCCAGCCACTTCAGCCAGCTCATCCGACGGGACCCCAAGGCGTTCCCAGGACAGCCGAGAGACATAGTCTCTCCAGCGTGTCCTGGGTCGTCCCCGGGGCCTCCTGCCGGTAGGACATGCCCGGAACACCTCCCCAGGGAGGCGTCCAGGAGGCATCCGAACCAGATGCCCGAGCCACCTCAACTGGTTCCTCTCAACGTGGAGGAGCAGCGACTCGACGCTGAGTCCCTCTCGGATGACCGAGCTTCTCACCCTATCTCTAAGGGAGAGCCCGGCTACCCTGCGGAGGAAACTCATTTCGTCCGCTTGTATCCGGGATCTTATTCTTTCGGTCACGACCCACAGCTCGTGACCATAGGTGAGGGTAGGAACGTAGATCGACCAGTAAATCGAGAGCTTTGCCTTTCGGCTCAGCTCCTTCTTCACCACAACGGACCGATACAGCGTCCGCATCACTGCAGACGCTGCACCGATCCGCCTGTCGATCTCCCGCTCTAACCTACCCTCACTCGTGAACAAGACCCCAAGATACTTGAACTCCTCCACTTGGGGCAGGACCTCCTCCCCGACCCGGAGAGGGCACTCCACCCTTTTCCGACTGAGGACCATGGTCTCGGATTTGGAGGTGCTGATCCTCATCCCAACCGCTTCACACTCGGCTGCAAACCGCTCCAGTGAGAGCTGGAGGTCACGGCTTGAAGAAGCCAACAGCACCACATCATCTGCAAAAAGCAGAGATGCAATGCTGAGGCCACCAAACCGGACCCCCTCAACGCCTCGGCTACGCCTAGAAATTCTGTCCATAAAAGTTATGAACAGAATCGGTGACAAAGGGCAACCTTGGCGGAGTCCAACCCTCACCGGAAACAAATTCGACTTACTGCCGGCAATGCGGACCAGACTCTGACATCGGTCGTACAGGGACCGAATGGCCCGTAGTTGCAGTTATTCTCTCATTTCAATTTGATGCCTCTTTTTTTTTTTTTTCCTGGAGAGCTCAGTATTGTTCATTTGGTAATTTTACCGATTTGACATGTCATCATCATTGCTCTCTTTTCTTTGGTCCTTCCTCGGGTCTCCTGACGGCCTCACGACTCTGGCTGGAAGTGTTCGGTTTAGGTGAACGGTATGGGATTTTTTTAATAGGTTTTAGGTGAACTAATGAATACACACACACTCGCACGCACGCATGCATGCACACACGCACACACACATACTCACTAACATACAAAAAACAAAAAAAAAAGAGAGAGCAATGATGATGACATGTCAAATCGGTAAAATTACCGAATGAACTATACTGAGCTCTCCAGAAAAAAAAAAAGGAGAGAATTTGATGCCTCTTTGATGCGGTCCATAATATGATCAAGAGATTCCGAGAATTTAGAGAATCTCTGTGGCACGGCTGAAAGCCAACATTGAATACCTTCGATCCCTCGAGCCGCACTGCATTAAAAACCGGCATCATCATGCAAAGGACCCACGTGAGTTTAGGATCACTTCAGAAAACCATTGTCAGTTAACACAATTTGTCGCTACATCTACAAAGTTCGAACTCTCGAAAGTCATATCAACACCCAGAACCGCCATAGATTTCTCTGGGCCGCCAGGCTTATACGAGATTGAATGACTCGAAGTGGAAAAGTGTGCTGTGGTCTGACAAGTCCAAATGTTTAATGTCGCGTCCTCCGTGCCCAAGTAGAAAAGGACCAGGCCAATCGATGATCGTATGATCGCATTAAGATTTTCAGTTGAGGGGGGACGCGGATGCAGAGGGCGCCACCGCGAATCGGGGCTCCATTGATGTGGACTTTTTAGTGTAGCCTGGTAAAACAACTCAGCGTTGATATAACGACCTCAAATCAGCTGTCCTGGAACTGAAAACGCAGAGTTTCCTTTCTCAGGGCACGTCAACTTGCTGTTCAGGGTTCGTCTCGCTGTTTGTTGAACATGCTTTGTGAAATGAACCCCAGGTCTTTGTAGCGTATTTAATTGAATATGGCTTGAAAAGGCTTTGCAAAATTATTGCATTCTATTTACATTTTACGCAAGGTCTCAACTTTGGGGTTTGTAAATTAACTCATTCACTGCCATTGACGGCTATAGATGTCAAAAATTCATTTGAACAAGTTTGATTAGTTTTTTCCACTTTTGTTAACAAGAGTATGTAAACCTAGAAAAAAAATATTGTACATATAGAACATATATAATATAAAATTTGTGATTAATCTTGAGTTTAAATAATTAAGTAATAAAAAAGAAAAGAAAATATTATTAAATAATTAGGGGCGTCAGACGATTACATTTTTTTATTGTAATTAATCGCATGACTTCAATAGTTAACTCACGATTAATCACAAATGTTATATCTGTTCTAAACGTACAATACATTTTCTTCTAGGTTTTTATAGTCTTGTTAACAAAAGTGGGAAAAAAATGTGAAACTAAGAAATTGTTAAAAAGAATTTTTGACGTCTATAGCCGTCAATGGCAGTGAATGAGTTAAATGCACCTTGGTCGTTATAGTCAATAATAAACAGACTGTTGTTTCTTGCTGTGTGTCCTGTGATGCCTGCAATTCTCATCTTCAGAATCCACAAAAAAAATTGGAGACATTCTCACATCAATGAAAGGAAAATTCCTTAACACTACATGTGAAATGGGGAGTTTTGGGCTTGTGACGGGAATGATGGATTGACTGTGGCGTGTCACAGCGTTGTCAGCGGCGAGCGTGATGATGGCCGACTGAAGTGTCTCACCTGTCGCTGCTGAGGGCGACTCGAGGGGACGACTGGCGCCGGCCCAGTCTAAACAGGAGTCGGCCCTCGCTGTCTCAACAGGTCTGCATCGCGCTGAGCGAGGCCGAGAGACAGAGAAGAAGTCCAGACGCGCGCGCACACACACACACACACACACACACACACACACACACACCCTCCTCCCCCGTACAGCACACATCCAGAAAGCACGGATGTTCATGTGTGATTTTTCTAATTTTTCAAGCCTGCATCCCGGCTACCACCCCCTCCTCTGACAGTTTGGCGGCTCTGCAGTGTGATCCGTGTGTATGTGTGTGAGGGTGATGGCGGAGACAAACCATCTGCTTGGCTTAAAAGTGTGTGTGCGGGGCGGCTCCGATGCCCCGCAGATGTTTTGGTTGTTTTTCGGCGCCACTTTGTTTTTGGTTTTTCCTGCTGTGTTTAGAGGTGGGAGGGGGACTACAAATTGTCCGCTATGGGGCATTTGAAAGAGTGTTAAGCCTCTTGTGTTGTAATCCCTCTATAAAAATGGTTGTTGCCATTCCAATTAGTTTAGACAGTCTTGTTGAATTCAATACAATCCTGAGTTGGTTTGAGTAAAAAGTTGTTAATTTTGACCGTGAGATCTGAGCTGTGTTGCTATTTGTTTGGTTAAAAATTAGTGGAAATTTCAAAGCTCTCTCATTGCAGACCAAGGAATAATTGAAAAACAGAAATTGGCATACATGACTTGTCTTTGAGAAATTCAGCATCCAGTGGAATCTGTATATATGTCTTATGTAACTTTATGATAATTATACACGGGAAAAAAACAACTTCATTATCGGTTGCACAAAATGTGATAGACTGAGTAATTTCCCCTTTTTGCCTCGAAAATAATTGAAAATGATAAACGTATTTTAATCATGTGCTACTGATGTACATGTCCGAATGAAGTAAATTCAAAAGCAGTTTATTCACCGTACCATTCATACAAGAGAAAAATGTGTAAATGATGTATAAAATTTAAACTACTGTGACAAAGCACGTAGGTTGGGTATCAATTCAAATTTCCAAAATGGATTCGATTCAATTCACAAGGGCACGATTGGAGTAGGCTACCAATTTTTATGTTTTTTTATTTTATATTCATGTTATGTATATTTTTGTATTGTACATTCATATTATATATAGTTAATATATTTAATTAATATTTTATTGAAATAATTGTAAATATAAATTACTAAGATTCTTAACTCTTTTGCTCCCAAAAATGTTTTATTTTAAGTCTTTTATTTGTCCCAAAGACGTATTTATACTTTTTTTAAATGTTTTTTTTATGCTAGAGCATACATAAGGCTTTGATGCAGTCTCTGAACTGCAGAGAACGCATGAGAGAAATTGTAGTAATTACAAAAACGGCCAGCAGGTGGCAGCAAAGTATAAGAGATCAACCAGGGTCATGTGGCAAACAAGCTGATTTACCCATAGTTTTAAGCAGATTTGTGAATAATGATGAAACTTAGCTATATTCTAATGCTAATTGCTGCAAAACGGAAACAGATAGAAATATACTTTTTGTCCTGATGAAAGAAGAGACTCTAATCTTTCTTTTGGTAGGTTCCATGTTTTTATAGCAATAGAACACAATATTCTGTGGGCCTTGCAAAATCTGTCAAAATCCAGTTAAACAGCCGGGAGTGAAGGGGGTTGCTTCAGTAAAAATGGCTGGGTGTGAATGAGTTTTGATTGTCTTAAAGTGCAATGAGTCAGATATTTCGTAAATGTGAGTACATACTTTGAAATTCCTGTGAACAGTCAATTTCAAGATACCCCCCCCCCCAAAAAAAAAGCATTAAGGCCATTAAGTAAAATTCTATTTGTTCTATTTGTTCTATTTTCACATGAATTTAGGCTAGGACAGGCTGGGTTTCAGTTTTAGCCACTAATTAAACATTATCTGTTTGTATGTGGCCAAGCGAGGTAAAGAGTTACTAATATGTAACTAAGTTAATTTGATGCAATTCAAATTCAGTTTTTTGCTCTCCGCCATAGCAATCCAAAATGTTCGCTATCTTCCACTAGCTCAAGGACCCCCTTTAGTTTGGTGTGACTGGAATCCCAGTGATCGTTCTTATCTGCTGCTGTCCATGAGGGGTTATCATTTCTGGTGCATTTTCAGACCTCACAAATCGTCACACAGATGGAGTTTAACCCCTGTATGATGTCATCTCAGTCACACACATATCGTCATAGACTTCATCTCAGGAGTTTCCATCACGTTTATCTGATCTATTTGTCGAGGTCAGCTATGTTTATTCTGGCCGACATCCCAGCCTACAGTATTTTAACGCCCCCCCCAACCGAGCCAGAACAAATTTGCCAATTGTTGTTCTTGTCAAAGTGGAGTAATAAGCCCACGCTTGCCCCATGTGTTTTGAGTTGGCCTTAGTGGTGAGCGGGCCAGGTAGTGTTGAGTCTCGGGTGAAAAGCGGCCTTGATCCACCCGTGGTCACTTCCAGGTCGGGCGTGAGGAGTGTGCAAGCAGTGGGGGGAGCTGGAAGCAGGATATCAGAGACAGGCCAAATAAACAAAGCTGTCAGCCGTAGCATGGCCCTCTGACCTGCCCTGTCCCATCTGTTTTCTTATCTGCTCCAGCGCTAATACTGAGAACAAGTGACACCTCTCTCTGCTAAGCGCTAGCTCTTTTCCTTCCACTTAGATGTCGAGTCATGCCTTGCACGGGTGGAGATAATTGACAGGTTCTCATTCTCACATATTAGGACAGCAATAAAAATGAACTAATACACAAGCATTTTTGATATATTGTAGGAATGTTGCACTTCATCCTAAAGTTGTTTAATGTGATCAGAGCATGCCTTTAAGGATCGTTACGGAATAGCTACACGGGGAAAAGGCGGGAAACATTTACAAAGTAAAGAAATATACAGTGTAAGAAAAAAATGGAAAAGGATTTTTAAAATGTTTTTAACTCTTTCACTGCCACTGACGTTTAAAGACGTCAAGTAAAAACCTACGGAGCACTGCCAATGACGTCAAAAGACGTCATCCAATTTTTTTTTTGAAACGGGTGGGGGGAAGCCTTCCGGAGATGTGGTGAAAATTTTAACCAGGTTTTTTGAGCCTAATGACTATTTTTGGCCCCTAGAGGGCAGCGATGACTGTCTTTTGACAAGATTGGGTGGGCGTCAGTAGAGGCGGAGCTAGAGCGTCGAGCAGGAGATCAGAATGGAAAACAAAAAAAAATGGCGACCGGTTTGCGAGGAGCTCACGCCCGAGCCTTTTTATTTCAAAGACAAAAGCATCGACCAAAAAGAGCACATTGATGACAACGATGATCATCATCGATGATGATGATGATGACTCCGTGGCTGGAAAGCATTGACGCGGCAGGAGAATACGTGTGGGGGGGGGGGGAAGCTAGATGGCTGAGGAGGAAACGCAGAAGGTGCCCGTTTGCAAAGCAGCGCTACACTTACTAGACAAAAGCGATCGACCAACACTAAAGGAGCACATTGATGACGACGACGATGATCATCATCGATGATGATGAAGGTGAATCCGAGCTTGACGGCGAAATTGGAACCGCTGACGCTGCGGCTATGACGGCGTCGTAAACGCGGAGCACAATCGAGCACGTGCAGGCGGACGTTCGATCGGACGACAGAGAGTGCTCCGAGTCCAATGCATATTCACCGGAGAAGTGTGTACAGTCTGCTACTTGCTATTTATTCCCCGGAAAAAAAGGCCGTCAAGGAAGTGTAACGTTTGCACGTTGCACAATGTGAAAGTGAAAGTAAACTGTTGTGCGAGTCCTGGCGTCTCCTTGCACGCAGGAGAGCGTTACAAAAAGAAAAACTGTATTTGAAACATCCACATAATTGTAAGTAGTACCACAGTTGCACACATTTGTAAATCGTTTGCGAAATTGTTTTGTCAAATTGTTACACTGTTGAATGGAAATAAACGTATTTTGCAATCAAAAAACACTTTTTCATTGTTGGTGAAAGCGTTTTACAGAAGTAAAGCACTATTTAGGTGTTTGTAGCATCATTCATGGACAAAAAGAAGTGTACAATTCACTAGAGTGCATGAAATAACATCGTTTCACAAAAAGCTCTTTTTCTCCGTTTTTTTGTTTCAAAACAGAGCATTTCGGTGAAAGTAACCATTTTCTATTGTTGATTACTGAAGAACGGAATAAGGTAGAAACAAACTTTTTTTTTTCTGATGAAAGATGAGAGTCCAATCTTTAATTTGTGTGTTTCCATAGTCCAAACACAACATTTTCTGTGGACCTTGAAAGATCAGTCAAAATGCTTAAATCGGCTGGCACTGGGAACGACCCGTTTCTGAAAACGTCTGGCAGTGAAAGAGTTAAAAACCTCTATCATTGGTATGGGGGGAAAAAATATAGTCTTAACCTGGATTTAAAAGGATGAATTTGGTTTGGTTTTTAATGCTGCTTGGTCCCTAATATCAAGCCTGTTCAATAATGACACAAGAATCTCATGCGTCTTTGCCTGCTGACTAGCCAAGAAACTCACACACCCATCATTGATGGGCGGAGTGGATGCGTCCTTGATGGTGCCAATCATTGGGGAGGGCGGAGACGACGCGCACCGATAATGAGTCTCCCCAGGGATTGAAATGGAGTGAAGGGGCGGACTAGCAACAGTAGAGGAGGCGTGGTTGAGTTATCCGTGCCCTTTTTATTACATCTCGCAAACTCATTCATGCTGTCTATACAGACAGTTTTTGTCTATTTGTTGAATCTTAAGAATGATTGATGTAAAAGCAGGAACCTTACAGTAGGAAGGACCACTAAGCATTATGGTTTACTTGATGGTGTAGATTTGAAATCCACTGCGGCCATTTTTTTTTTAGGCTTTGTCTATACATTCTTAATGAGGATGTCAACCCCTCCCCTCCAAGAAAATTGACAATAATATACATTCTATGCAGCCCCACTGGTCTAAATGTGGTATTCTGGTTATATTGGAGCAAAATCCATTCATTTTTATCCATCTCAGGGGGCGGCCATTTTGCCACTTGCTGTCGACTGAAGATAACATCAATGTTGCTCAGAACACAGGTGAGCTGCGATTGGTCATTGCCTGAGCCTCTGAGCAACAATGATGTTATTTTCAGTCGACAGCAAGTGGCAAAATGGCCACCCCCTGAAATGGAAAAAAATGGCTGGATTTTGCTTCATAAATCTTATTCTTTTATTACACAAATATAATATTAATCAGAATGTCATGTTTAGACTACTGAGGTCACATATTACATATTATTGTCAAGACATTTTTAAAGTTGACTACCACTTTAATGAAGTGCTGAGACACCTACTAAAAAAAAAAAAAAAAAACAAGAAAACAAACTTGCTGAAAATACTAATGATTACTAACTGCATTTCAGCTGCCAACCTACCAGTCAGTTTCACATTTTACGTTGAATTTGTTGAAAATGTAATCAAACTTGATTGCCAGTTCCTAAAAATGTTGAAAGTCACTCTAGTATGCCATATATATATATATAAATGCTAGCTCCTTCACAGTCAAGTCAGCGTGAGAGTTCTTGTGTCATAAAAGGGGGAGGGTCAAGCTAACAAGCTGTCACCCTACAGGAAAGTCTGCTCCAGTAAGTCACATCTGCCAATGGGCATAAGGGCCATGCCTGAGGGCTGGGGTCAAAGGGCGAGACGTTCCCCCGCCTCGCACCCAGATCACATATCTATTTCAGTCAATAAACTGGCTGCTGTCACTGTTGCAAACCCAGACGGTATTTCTCCGTTGTACCCTTGATTCGACTACAGAAGAAGTCAGAGTGTCTTCTACTAGTCGTTTTTAGAGGGTTGACATTTTGGTTTCATAGCATCAGCATATGTATAAAACATTTACTCCTGACTGTGTTAATATGATCTCACATCAGCAAATTGACCTCGCCGCCATCTCTCGTGTCCTGGAGTCGCCCTGGATTACGTTTGTTTTCTTTAGATTATCTGATGGCCTCAAACTTTCCTACTCAAAATTTGCCAACATAGACATTACTCTCTTTTGCCCCCCCCACCCCCCAAACACACCCCCCCTCCCACCCCCACCCCGCTCCATTGGATTTCAATTCTACAACCTTAACCAGTAATTTAAAAAAAAAACTCAACCAATTTTTTGTGTCAAACAGGAACCCTTCTGATTTTGCATAGTATTAAATTAATTTTTATTCTATCAGTTCTTTGTGTTCTTTTTCTTTTGAATGATATCAGACAAAATAGGTCAGCAGTAACTAAGGTTCAAGGCCAGCTCACAAATTCACTATCCTTTTACAGTACTAAGAAGTTCAAAACTCTTGAATGTGTCTGATGACGAGAGCACGGCGTAGGGAAGGGTGAACTCTCCCGATCGCATGTCGTTTCATTAGGAACGCTACGAGGCTAAACTTGCTTTCTTTATAGGCGTTTCACATTACGACGTAAATAACAATGGCGGCGTACGTCCAAATATAGTTTCTACAAAATGTATTAAACTGGAAATGATTTTTGAAAAATAAATCTCATAGTTATGTTAGCCAACCAAATAAATAATATAGAGCAAACTTGTCATGACAGTCGGGGTTTCTTTTAAAGCGATCCTCATCCTGATTTTGAGCAATATCCAAAATCGCCACACGTTGGAGGTAGCAAAGGTTAAAAGTCAACTCACTTGCTAAATTTCATTGCCGTGCCAGACTCGGAGCCTCCCTAGTCTCAGAGTGTCTACTAGGTTGGCCCGAGCGTGTGACCTGGCGGTGTAGCTCCCTCGGTGACCACTAATGGTTTATTTTGTGTCAGAGTGCATTTTGGTTCCCCTCAGCTCAACTTTTTTTTTTTTTTTTTTTCTGGGCAAATTCAGCCGTCGCCGTGCAACTGGAGACAGCCATGAGCTCACGTGTTTACAATGCAGGTCTGCCTTTGTTTGTCACACCTTTCAAATAAAAGGTAGCCAAGATGGACAGTGTTTACTGGATGCTGGGAGCTGCCCGGTGTCCGCTGGGATGCTCTTCCAAGGTGATTTTGACTCCCTCTTCATTCCTTGCTGCCGTCTGGGCAGTTCACGGTCACCGCATGGCTTCTATTTATTGTGAAAAACAATTGGTGAGAGTCCTTTAAGCCTTTAAACTGGGAGGTTTCAAAGCGCAACATTTATTAGGGCTCAGTGAAGAATCAAAGCTTCTTTTTCTTACCATTGTTTTTTAAATCAGAAGTGGAGACAGTGGACCTGGATGGGGAACTATAAATACATGTGATGACATTTGCTTCCAATTAAGCAGAATATTTCTTTGCTTTCTGAGCATCGTCACTGAACGTGGAGCAAGGCCGTCTTTTAGAGACTTTAGTGCATTAGGCCAGTTAACATGAGGAAAGCGGGAATGCTAATTGTTTGTGGGGCTGAATGTCAATCATTTTTCACTGCTGCTGTCAGCCTGTTGAATCCATCCAGGCCCTCTCAGTCTGCAACCGATAGCAGGTCCTTTTTCATTGCCTTTTTTACCTTCCTATATTTACATAAACCAATTTATTGGAAAACGATGGACACGTCACTCAAACGTTATCACAAAGATAAGGTTTTTAGTATTTTGACAATTCAGATTTTGATCCCAATCAAGGAATCTGTCTATAAAGGTGTGCACGATATTGAGTTAAAATTGCCATCATGGATTTAATCTTGCAAAATATTAATATAACATGCTTCATGCGGCTTTTTGTGTGTGACACTAAAAGACGGGTCTGAAGAGAAGAAGCTTTATCACGGATTTGGTAACATAGAGTTTTTGTTTTCATGTAATCTTGTGATTAACTTATTTTTATACTTATATTCACAATTAGAACTGCTAATAAATGGGAAACAGTAGGAATACTCAACTTGAGTAGTCACAGATGCAATACCAAATACCGATACCACTAGTACACAAAATTCCCCCCAAAAACAATGGCAGATGATTTTTAGGCAATACTTATATATTTCAATATAGCATTTTTCCTTGGAATTGCAAAATGGCAATTTTCTATTCTTCAATTTTTTTATTTCTAGTCCCTGATCATAAAACGACCACAAGACAGCGACCAATCACAAGTACAGAGACCTTAAAATAAGACTGGCTTTGCAAGGATGCCTATACCTGGTATTGGCACATGCACAAGAGCATAGTTTATAACCGGAATTTAAAAGTAGGGATGGGTGAGAAAATTGGCATTAACTTCATGCAATTTTAAGGAAAAATGCTATATTGTGATATATAATTCTTTTTTTAAAATTACAGTGCGTGTCATTGTTTTTTGGGCAAATTTGATGTATCAAAAGTACGTACTAGTAGTATCAGTAGCTGATATCGGTGTTGGTGACTCCTCAAGAGTTGAGTATTTGTACTGGTATCAGTCTGTAAAAAAAAAATGATATCAAACATCCCTATTGACAAGCAGTTGCACTTTACTGGTATGTTTGGAATCTTCATCCATTCATATTATACACTTTGATAAAGGAGAAAATTGTGGGACTGTATTATACACAAGTACAGAGAAAAAAAAATATTATTTTGGGAGGGCCTATTGAACACAAAAATAAATAAATAAATGAAATCTTTTGTGATACTCATAAACTCATTAACCTTATACAGTGTGTTCACACGTGGATGCAGCGTGACGGTTTCAGGTGCATTCATAATTCCGGCTATTGTGAATGCAACCGTAGGACTTGAGGGCTGTTTTTATTATTATTATTTTTTATTTTTTTTTTACTGGAGGACTTGAGGGCTGTTCATCAGCTCGACTAAGCATTTATGGCGTTATGTTGAGGTGGCCGTGATTATGTGACACTTTGCATCTCGCCGTGTCTTCCCGTGTCAAGTGTGCTGTAACAGTAGCATGAACACCCCCCCCCCCCCCCCCCCCCCACACACACACACACACACACACACACTTTGCTTTGCACAGTTGTTCTCCATCTGTTGCCTCCAATCTTCACCTCTGTCCTCCCCTTCCTCCCCTTAACTCCTCCCTCCCCTCCGCTCCATCCTCCACCTTCGATGTCAGCTAATTAGTGGGGTGAGGAAAGGGCAGTACAAAGACCCCGTCGGGGCCCACCCACTGACCCGGTTCCCCCTTTTACTGAGCCATCACTTCTACCTATTAGACCTGGCCTAGTCTTTTGATTAGGTCCAAGAAGGCCCGGACACAAAGGGCTAATCGTGGGATACAACTGGCCGCGCCGTGTCACCCACCTCTTCCCGTCCCGCCCGGCCCACCTCGCTTGTTTGTCTTTTGGTCTGCTGCTCGCCGACTTAGCCTCTAATCTAGTTGCTGGTCAGCCAGGCCAATAGTATGTCATTAAAGAGATATTGTCTTTTGGGCCTGCTGTGTGATTAGATGTCCTCTCTGTGTGTCTGTTCTCGAATGTCCTCAGGCTATGACCACATTGACCTTGTGGGTCAAACAACTGCACTTTGAATTTTCGAAGACGGATCATCACACATTGTTTTTTTAATGAATCACTTCTGGGATTGATCCTTTTTATTGACATCCAAATCTGTGTTGTCAAGTGGTGTAGAACAGGTTGTCAGTGCCTGTGGTGAGTCGAACAATTGCACACTTAAGCTCATGGACATTCAGCACTCTTCTTTCAATTTTTCAATTCAGAATTTGTAATTCATTCTTTAAAAAAAAAAAATTTTTTTTTTTTGAAGGGGCAGAAATAAGTTAAACTTACATCTGCCCCTCTTTAATAAGCATGTGTGTAATTTGTGATTTTTCTAGACATTTTATTTTTTACTGTTTTTCTTTCATAGCAAGATGCAGTCTAAATCACAGTGGGCAGGTTAGACTTGGGTTTAGTATTTTCGCCATTAGAAGCAGCTCTTCTCATTCTGTTTAAAATTGGCGAGCAAGAGGCGCACAGTCCTTGACATGGCGGAAGCAAAAAAAAATATTTGCAGTATGTATGTATGTTTATTAGAACCTCCAAGCAGACCACCACAGGCAGATGATGTGGTGGAAATCGCAGATCTCTGAAGTGGGCACTGATTATACATTCCTTGGTTCTTGTCATTTTTTTTCAATTCTACATAACAGTCCTTTGGATTTTTGTAAGCTGCATGCAAATCTATACACTGTGTAATATGACACTGACTCAACTAAAGTACCAAACACCTCATTGCAGTTGAGTAATAAAATTCCCCCCCCAGTCAAAATATGTGGAAATACGGTACTCGGTTTCTGTGCCTGCTCACGTTACACATTTACACGACCATTTAAAATCATCACAATCGTTTGTGCCCCAGAGCCCAATAAAATTGCCGTATGTCAGTCACGCTGACTTTGCAGTTTCCTTGCTAATTTGGGTCAGACAGATGATCAGAGAAAGGACATGAAGAACCTGCTGGTCAATGTCAGACACAGCAAATAATGCAGCGCTGTTAAGATTATGAGATATATTTACTGTATATACACTAATTCCACAATTAAATCAATGCTCTCTTGGATGTGAAAGTTTATCTTTAAATATTTATCTATGGTTCATCACCAATGCTATCTTGATGAGTTTGGTTAACCGTATATGCACTTTTATGTGTCGTTAGGCCTATTCTCAATCGTTGTTTGAATCAAGGTGTGAAAAAAAAAGCACCCGAGCGTCGCTTTTCGACGTGCAGGGCTGTTGGCAATCCACAAAAGGTGTTGACGTGGCTGTGGAGAAAGTTGAAGTGTTCTGGTTGTGGCCAAATGCATCATGCAAAGACCGCGCTGGCCTCTTTGTAATTCTGATTCTCCTCATTCATAATGATGTTCATTCATTGGCTATCTCCTGCATCTGTAAACTATCCAAAGCATTCAGACGTTTTTTTTTTGTATCACTGAAAAATCATTTGCAAGTCGTGACAAAGAGCCCTTAGGCTGGAAAGTCCTGCGAGCAGGTTAAGTATGTGAGCAATGCAAAGGGATCATGTAGCCGCTTAGCTGCTGCCACAGTGAAAGTCCTCCACCTAGCTAAGCCTGTTTAGGGAGGCGGAGCTTAGCCTAAGGTTCACTCATTGATATGTAGCCTTCTTTTGGGAGGTCCTCCAAAACTCTTGTTTCTTGTTTTTCAAAAGAGATGTAAGAATCCGATAGAATTTGATTCGCTGATTTTTTAAAAAAAAAATAAAAAATTCAAATCAAATATTTTGTGCAGTCCCACTAGTCTAAACATAGTGTTCTGGTTAACGCTGAGGAATATTAACTAAGCAGCAAAATCCAGCCGTTTTTATCCATCTCAAGGGGCGGCCATTTTGCCACTTTCTGTCGACATCACAGTTGCTCATGGCTTAGGGAACAACCAAACACGGCTCACCTATTTTTCTGGGTTTTGGTAATGTGACGTTCACAAGCTGAACCGTGATTGGTCGTTCCCTGAGCAACTGTGAAGTCATTTTCAGTCAACAACAAGTGGCAAAATGGCCGCCCCTGAGATGGGGAAAAACAAGTGGTTCTGCTGCTTAGTTTGTGTTCCACAAACACAATAACAATCAGAATACCATGTTTACACAAGTTGGGGCACATAGATTATATAGTAAAGACATTTTTGGGGTTGTATTCCCCTTTAAATACCATTTTTCCTACAGAAAACTATCTATGCACCATAGGTTGGAAACAAGTAGATAAATAACACAAGTGCATCTTTCTCTTTAATAACAGAAGCTCCAACACAGAACTGTTTCTTACTGAATAGGACCCTTTGTTCACGGGACTAAATGGTTCAAATCTAAGTTAGAGCATACCTTTTTTTCCAGTCTTGCGTTTGACATCATTGCCTCTCTTCTCCTCTTGGCGTTTCCCTCCCACGCTCTCTCCTTCTGGTCGCCATCCTGGATCAGAGCAGACCTCCCTCACGCGCAGACCTGCTTCTTCTCAACTTCTTCATCTCACTTCTCAGCCCCGAGCGTCCGTGTGTGTGTGTTTGTGTGTGAGAGAGAGCGTGTTGTAGCTTGAATGGGCATTTAGTGTGCTCGCGGGCCCCTTTGTGCGACAAGGGGCATTGGCAGCGTGGGCTTTTGAGATTTAGTGTTTTGGGATTGTTGTGTTTCAGATTTCACCTCAGCTCTGGAAGTTGTAGAGCAATGTGGGGGGGGGCTAAACAGGGGCAAGTTGGGGGGGTGTTAGGGGTCGCAGGGTAAATCTTTTCTGTGTGAGAATCATTTGATCCGCGGCTTGGCTGGTTGCTTCTTGACTGTGTCTTGTTGAGTCCGTCAGTGAACAATGCAGAGGGGTAACGTTTCAGGCCGGATTCTGCAGACAGGTAGCACCCTCCCCTTTTCGACCCCCTCCCCCTCTCGACCCCCTCCCCCTCCACCACATTATCCATTTGTTTCTTCTCTCTTTCACGCAGTCAGCAGCACAATCCAGGCATCCCTGATGCCCTCATCCCATGTTCTACCCTCTTGTTCCGTTCTCATTGTATAAGTCCAACCTTTTCATCCCCACTGGCTCCAGTCAGGTACTTCACTGGGACCCCCACACACCACTTTTTCCCCCCTTCTTTTTTTTTACACAGGCATTAAGCACAATCAGTTAGACAAGTTTAGTCCAAGACACAAAAAAAAAAGCACCCTTCAAATAGATTGCTTTCTTTTGGCTTTTTAAAATAAGCGTCACAGTCAAAATTAACATTTTGTGCCTCATCAAATCACAATGAATAGCAAAACTGAGAATTACAGATTTTTAGATAGTCTCTCCTAAGTCAGTGATCATTGTTGGAAGGGGTGTGTCAAGGTTCTGCCATTTCAAAGGTGACAGGGTCGTGTCTTACAGTATCACTTTTTTTCTTTTCAAAACTGTATCTTTACAGGCTTGACGATGAACAATAGCCTTGAAGGCTTTAATGGCTTGTAGAGAGGTGACAAAACGATGTAAGAATGAAATGTAATACCTCAAGCTTATTGCCTTTGGTATTATCCAATATCAGTCAGGCTCAGATTTCAAACAATAATTTGAAGAATTTAAAGACAGGCAAGGAACTGACGTGCCATTTATTGTTCATTATCATGTATTGAAATGAGAAGAGATTAATAGTCCATGGAAGTTGGAAGATCAGTTGAACGTATCTGAATTTGACCTAAATTGTATTATTCAATCTTAAATTAAAATAAAAAATTGGCATGATCAAAAATTCTCATTTTGTGCCTGATATCATTTGAAACCAAAACTATTGTTTCCAATAGTTGCAATGAAAAATGTCTCCTTTTTGCCAAATAAAGTAAATCTACACACAACGTTTCCAACCATCATAAAATCTTGCAACTTTTCAGAACTTTAAAAAAGCTCTCCTCTTTCATATCACCCATTAGAAATCAGATCCTCAAATAAATTCAATTTTTCATGCATACAGCAATAAATATGTTTCCCCCTCCTCGCCGATGTACAGAAAGTCCATTAGCAGCATTCATCATAGCCCGGCTGTGTGCACACTGTGGGCCCGTGTGGCCCGTGTTAGTTTTTTTTTCCCTCCGCGCGACAACACCATCATTTCCCAGTGCTAAGAGCCCTTAATGGACTGGAATGGGCACTCTGAGGCTCATTAGCATTAGCCAGCTTCCTACTCTCCATTAATGGAGAAATGCTCTTTATATTTATAATGCTTTTACAGAGAGCTGCACGATCAATATCATAATCTACACAATTGTGGAATATGAAGTAAGTTTTTTTTTTTTTTTTGGTAAGCATTAAGACGAAAGTATGGGTTTGAGTTGCAAAACAAGACAACACTCTGATGAGGGTGTGCGGTTGCTGCATGTGGATGGATGATGTTATGCTTATGGTAGTGAAAATAACATTAATGGATCAAAAAGTGAGTGCGATGGAAAACTTTTGATGCTCACTCACTCTTACCCTGCAGGGTTTCCCCCAGTGCTTAATCGCTTTCTTGCCCCTTTGTACGGGATGGGAATTCCTTTTCATGTCGTGCTTCATTTGCCTGACCGACAGTTGTATAACAGTTAAGAATATTACACTTAATACATTTTTAACAAAGTGTCATGTGGGACGTGAGTGATTGAGGTGATGGTGGACCCAAATACAGGAAAATGAGGCAGTGAAACACCAAACAAGTGAAATGTGTGGTACGTTAATGAAACATAGGGGAAAAGGTGAGCAGACAACCATGACTGGACGGGATGTGACTGGACTGGTCGCCATGACTGGATGGGACGCGACTGCACTGGTTGCCATGACTGGACGGGACGCGACTAGACTGGCCGCCATCACTGGTCAAAATGTGACTAGACCGGTCGCCATGACTGGTCAGGATGCGACTAGACCTGATTTACCTTGACTTGACTTGCTGTGGAGTGGCTGTGACGAAGACGACCCGACTGTGACAAAGACGACTCGGCTGTGACTAAGACGACGTGGCTGTTACGAAGACTCTTGGCTGTGACGAAGGTAGACAATGCACCCACATCGACTGGACAAACACAACAGACTAAGGCCCCGTCCAGACGGAAGCAAAGCCGGCTTGGTTCCTTAAACCAATTCTCGTACACACAGAAGCATTTCAAGACTTGCGTGTGTCCAAAAGAAGACGCTGAGGACGTTTAACGGCTGCAATGTATATGCCAAGTCAGGAGTGGCGCTGTAGCGCAGCCACAGGGAGTTAACGGAAAGCGTAGAAGACAAACACTTTTTTCCCCCTAACTTTATTGCAATCTACAGAACAAACATGGCTTTGCATGTATCGAAACAACATGAAAAAGACAAACACGGGAGAAGTGACAGTGGCGGGTGATTCAAGTACAACACCGCTTGTTGAACGTGGGAATAAGGAAGCAAAATATTTTGCTGCAAAAGTATAAACGGTAAGAAACTTGTGAGGATACATTGAAACTGGCTTTCGTGTGGGCGGGGCATCAATACACCAACACTAATGAGACACACCTGAAATACACACATACACACTGGGAAGGGAAGACACACACAGGTGGACGTGGTTAGACATAACGAGACAAGGGAAGAAGCCAGAAACACATGACAAAAACAAAAAGACCGCCCGTAACAAACAAAAACCCAATCAGAACCGAAGCATGACAGCAAAGGATAAATATGGCTTGCTTTTACAGGTGTAAACAATATTACAGGTATGTTTCCCAAGTAATAATAAATGTCAAGTATTAAGGGCAGCACTGCAGTGTCAAGCCATTGTTCTGCAACAGCTTCAGTGATGTGCTTTTTGTCTGCCCGTGTAATGTAGAAGGACACAAAGCATGCACAGTGCAAGTGATGTTCCTCATATGTCACTTGAATTGATTTCAGTTTCCTCTCCCCAAAAATGTGGAAGTCCCCTTCTTGTGAACGACCACAACTGCTTCTCAACCCGAGGTATCGAGTGATTTCCTCCCTTGCACGCTTGATGTCCAAATGAAAATAGACCACTGAGGTTTTAATGTTGGAGACAGAAAGCAGAGCTGATCCGTGTATGTGTGTGTGTGTGTGTGTGTGTTAGATAAAAGTGGGCTTCCCCAGCACCTCTACTTCCTGTGTGTGCGTGAGTGTGAGAAAAATCCCAACTTGTGCTATCTCTGGTGTTGAGGAGTGTGAGACGGGCAGCATTAAGACTCCACTGAAGGCATGGACATAACACATACTTGAGATGGACAAAAGTTTTGAGACGTACACCTAATCAATCACGAGTTTGACTTTGTTCCTCCTGAATCTCAATTCTTCATCTTACTAAGACATTTTGGATTTTTACTTTTGCTTTAAGTGCCTTTAAATTCTTGCTTACTTTATACTATGGAACATCTTTGGAATAACGGTATTTTAAAAGTCGTCAAATTCATTCAACCGTAATTTTCTGAAGAAATATACCTGAAATTATCCATACCTTATTTTTGTTGTTGTTTTTTTGTTTTGTTTTTTACATTTAATAATAGCCTAATGTAAAAACATAAGATATTGGAAGTTGATTTTAATCATTTGCATGCTATGTCCAACTGGTAGAATGTCCCAATACTTTTGCAAGTACTTGTCGAACACACACGCACAAACAAAACACACACATACAGTCTATATACAGAAGCACCAGAAAGCTTCAGTCTTCTGGGGTCAATCTACTTCCTGGATTTGCTGTAATGGACCACAGGGGGTCCCAAAGGCCCCTAATTCTCACAATTATCTCACTGACATCATATTTCTCAAATGTGTCCCTTGTATCGTCCTCACACCCCCCTTGACTTATTTTTTATTTTATTTTTTTTTACACATTTTCCCTGCTTTGAGGGGGCGGGCCACATGTTCTTCTTCACCAAGGTCACATTTGTATGTCCCACACATGATTATGAACTCCTCCCGTCTTGTCACTCATGTTGCTGCTGTGAGGTGTGCCATTACCAGAGAGTAACTTCAGCAAGTTTACCTCCGCAGCGTATTGATTGGTAGCGCTTGAGTAAGTCAGGCCATTAACCGAAAAAGATTACGCCGGCAGAAATCTGCCTACCTGGTGGACATTTCCTTTCAGTGAATCTCTGGGGCTCGTTAATCCAGTTACTTTGCGTCAAGATGCAACTTTGGAGTGTTTTTGTTGTTGTTGTTATTAATGTGATGTGTGTTGGGATTATAAACCTGGACCACAACCTGAGTATTTTTATTTTTTTTAACCATCATGTGTGAAAACAAAATGCATCTTTGAACGTGGTGGTGAATCCTTCCTCTCATAATATTCCCACTGCTTTTTTGTTTAGTTTTTGTCTCTTATTTGTGGCATTCTTCTTTGACAATCGCACAATTGTACTATAGTTTAGTAAAAAGTAACACAGTACAATATGTTATCTGGAGCCTCAAAACCTGATACTTGATAGGGTGGCGTTTACGTTGCATTGTGTCGGTAGATGTGTGGTAGATGGCGCCAATTATAAATTTTGCAAATGGTCCACTTCAGTCGCAGGGTTGTTGTTTTTTTCCAACATATGTGCGTTTCCATTACAGTTTTTCGCCAAAATGAAAGCAATATTGTACTATTTCGATAAAGTACAATTTCGACTTGACGGTGTTTCCATTGAAGAGCGTTTCGCTTCTGAGGCGCAATTCTCGCGGGATCTCGCAGTTCCGTAGGAGGTGCACATGATGTTTACGGAAGACAGACGCCCGGAGTTCTTAATATTACTTTAAAAACATCTCCCTCCCATCATCGGGCGGGTTCGGGCATTTAGTGTTATGGTGCGGACGGATGGATTTCAACGACAACGTGCGCCGTATGTCGCTCGTTTGCTCGTTGCCCGGGGCGATATGGGAGGTGCATTGAACGGCAGCATATTGACTCCATAGCTGAATCACTTTGTGCTTAAAAAGACTTGTTATCCCCTCCAGCTTCGACACGACAGCGAGTGGCCGGGTGAACGTACTCCCATGCTTTTGGCATTAGCCAACGCGGATCAGCGAGTGAACGAGTCAGTGAGGGAACGTGTTGCCAATTCCGGTCCAGGAATGATTCAGTGAGTGAACGTACTTTTGTTTTTGATAGAAACACACTCATGACAACAAATATAGCAACACAACATTAACTGTGTGTTTTATTTTTAATTAAAAAAAATATCTATATATATATATTTTTTTTCGTCCGTGCCGGCGGGGTGTTGCGTAGACGAACGATTCGATGAACGATTCGATGAACGATTCGATGAACGATTTGATGAACGAATCTTTTGAACGGTTCTTTTTAATGAACTGATTATAAAGATTTAGTTCACTTAAAAGAACTGTCATGCCCACCACTACCCCGTACTTCCTACTTCCTTTCCTACTTGCTGGGGGGGGGGGGGGGGGGGTCACATGACTGCAGGGAATGCCCAAAAAGTGTTTTCGTTACACTTTTGCGAAATACTTCTATTTCGACACATCTCTAAAACCACCTCATGAGAGCGTAAAAACTTTTTGGCGATATTTGAGAGTTTTTTCTAAAATCATTTGTTTCCATTACCAGCTTGCTTTTGCGAAACTTGCTTTGTGCCAAACTGAGGGTAATGGAAACGCACCCATGTCTAACTTCAGGGGACTTTGCTACTTCCATCGTATTGCATTTATGTATTCATTTATTCATGTTACAGATGTAATCAGATTTTTGTGCAATCTCCTGCTAACTTTATGGTTGAGTTGCCGTGTTACCAATAGCTCCTAATCTGCACGCTACTTTACGTGACCACCGCAAGCAGACAACCGCTGCTGTCTACATAAATAACCAGCTAATGAACCTGCAGCAGGGATTATGCATGTAATGTGCATGGACAGCCTCCAAGACATTGATCCTGATTGTCCTCTAATAAATAAAGACAAGCACACGACATCTCTACACACGCGGCCATTCATATTCCGCCATACACTCGCTTTGTTTTTACGTCAACATGCACAATACAAAAAAAAAAGAATAATCATTGATTTTTGTTTTGGTAATGTCGCTCCCCTCTCATATTTCCTTGAAGTGACCTAGTGAAGTATTGCTGTCATCTGATAAGTACCTGCCATGTTTATGTATTCTCTTCATTTCTATTTCACTCAAGGAAAATGTGAGCTAATGTTGCCTCTGTGGATGATGCATCACTGCTTTGGAAAGCTTTACATTTTTTTTTGCCGGACATCTGAAGCATCTCCTGTATTCATCCCTTTATCTCTCCTGTCCGATATTGCTAGATAGGACATTTGTATAATGTGCATACTTTTTATTTTTTGTAGCCACGTTTGAAGTAAGAACCATATTGGGTCACTTGTATACTTTCAACTGACATATGGTTATGTCATGATAATAATTTAACGTAAAACATGATTAAAATAATAAACCCAAGCATTTATGTAAGCAGTTCCAATAATTAAACTAGATCGGTGAGTAGTGATTCCAGGTATCGGTATCAGGCTGATACCCAGACGAATTTCAAATTATTGGTATTTGAGATGGTGGCTGATTGGGTTAAGAAAATGAATGGATGGATGGATAAAAATTGCCATTAATTCCATGCAATTTTAAGGGAAAATGCCATGTTGGGATATATAGGTTTTTCTTAAAATTGTCTTTTGGGGTTGTGTGTGTTTTTGTTGCAAAATCTATGTATCACAAGTACTAGTGGTATAAGTTCTTAGCATCAGTATGAGCGACTACTCAAGAGTTGAGTACTTGTATTGGTATCGGTCTGAAAAAAAAAGTGGTATCGAACATTCCTAAATTAAACATTTTAAAATACACAATAATTAAAGTAATTATACTGTTAATTATTATTCAGGGATGTGATCTTTCCGCTAATTCGCGGAATTCCGCTTTTTTTTTTTATCTCCCCCCCAAAAAAAAAAATTCCGATTTTTTTTATTTTTTTTTTTTTTTGTTTTTTTGTAGTTCATTGTGTATGCACATGACTCCGACAGATAACATCTTCTGCTATAACAAAGACATTTGTGGTATGCTCTAATATGAGTTACTTTTCATTTGGTCATGATACAATTATTTGTTCATGAAATTTGAACTCTTCAACATTATTTATGTGTTAACTTAGTAATCACATTAGTTAGATATGATGATATTCTCAGTGATAGTTTTTAAAAGCAAAGGCAGTCCAATGTTTTTGAATGTGACTGATTTTGAGTTGACTAAAACTGCCATTTTATATGGGATAGTTCAATATACATTGAAAATTTATGCTGTTGTTTTGTCTATTTCTTTGTCATTTGAGTGCATTGAAAGTACTTAAAAACACGGAAAACCCATGAGCTCCGGGTCCCCCCACCAGCTAGCCCCCAGACCCCCGGCTAAATTTTCAGATAATTTCACTTTGGTCAAATCACATCCCTGATTAGTCTACTAATTATATTAAATTACCCCCCCCTCCCCCAAAAAGCACACATTATAAATTATTTCCAAATGCCGTATAAACAGTTGAAGGAACTACAGTATTATGTAAATATAATGTATGTAAAAATGCGTAAATTAAAGTAGTTTTCAATGAAGTATTGTGTTTTTGAGTTTAAATGTATGTTGACAATACGAGCTGCACAAATTAAAAAAAAATATATATATATAGTGTTTACATTGACTTTCTGCATTATTTGAATGCATTTAAGTTTAGAAAATGCATAACTCACATGCATATAACTTGTATAATCATAATCTATATAATAGGCATACAGTACATGTATTTACCTTCACGTGCGTGTTGCTCTGCATTCCCTTTCAGACAATCTCTGTAGATTCACACCTCCTCCAGTAGGTGCTACTAGAGAGTAGCTAAGTCAGTGTGCATCTTTGTGTGTGTGTGTGTGTGTGTGTGTCTATGTTAACTTGCATGTGTGCAGTCCACAATCTGGGCTCGCCACCAAGCTTCTGTCAGCAGTCAGTCCACAAATCAGCACGTTTCCAAGGAGACCCTGATCGAAAAAGCCGCAGTAACAATACATTGCATATTCATGCCAGACAAACATTTTGAAAATATTGTTTAACCCGCTTTGTCAGCACAAGGAGTTATTGTTGAATTTGAAGAGAGACGAGAGGGAATGTGACTAGCAATCTATCCAGATCACGTTGGTCAGTGCATTGATGATTGTAAGCATTTTGGACTCCAGGACGCAACAAACGGGTTAGACTGGTACGTTAATTGGTGTGTGAGGTCTCAAGTATTTTTTCCTCTGCTGACTAAAAATTGGCCAACTCTCAATGTCCTCCATTGTTGTTGTTTTTCCTTTTCCGGAGCATAATATTCTTTTTTGTCAGTTTCATTGGTGGCTCGCCTTGACGTCAGATCCGGGTTTATCCTTCCAAATCGTACCACAGCAATGTAAACTGAACTGTACCACTTGTCTTTACTGCCCTCTGATGTGATTCACCATCTTAGTTCTTTTAATCACAGTGGGGGTCCAGTTGGAATTCTGGAATCTGAACTTTGGATGCACACCCCTGATTTAGGTAATCCCCAATTATCCTTGCCGCAGGAGGGACCCTTTTTTTGTGTGTCTCTTTTCCCCACGCAAATTAGCTCGTAAAGTGTCCATAAATACATCAAATTGCATATCGGGTATCATGTTTGTTCGAGCAACTGGAAACATCTGAGTGTATTTAAAAGGCGTCTTTTAACTTAAATTAAATGAGCCCCAGATGAGTATTTTTGAAGTGATGTCTAATGTTAAATAAAATATGCTCCCTATAATCCTCTTTTCCCTCACCCTGATAAACCATCTGTCCTGGAATTCCAACTGGGCCGCAACCAAAGTTAAGAAAGCTAAAAAAATAAATAAAATGAAAAAAGCTTAATTCCTGAAAACATAAGTAATTTTAATAGTTGCTGGTATTAATATGATCTAGTGAGGAATTGTGAAACCATTTGATCTGATGTTAAAAATTAAAAAGCTCTCTTTCTGGAGAAATTACATGTGAAAGCTGAGTGGCTGAACGAAAAATTATGCAAACATGTGGAATGATATTAAATGATTTGGAATGATATTGAACATTATTATAGAACAAGTTTGAATGATACTATTGAGAACGTGCAATATGTTGGATAACATTTTAGAATGGTATTGAAGGATATGGAATAATATTGAAAGACTTTGAATGATATGCAATGATGTTGAATGATATTTATTTTATTATATAGAATTAGGTGAAATGCTGTTGGTGAAAAATTTGCAATATTTTGGTATGTGGGAATGTTGGACATTATACCCAAGGTGAACTGAATGAGCTAAATAAACCTTTTGAATGCAGAATATGAGCAAATTGTTTAAATTGATGAAAATGAATGGGGAATTTTTGGGTAAAAAATGTAGAATTAAATGGAATGTGTATATATAAGATTGAATTGCAAGGTTAATTGAATGATCTGAACATTTGGAATTTCGAATGACAGCAAATAGTTCAGCAGTCCATTGGAAATGAATGGAGATTTTTTATCGAAAAAAAAAAAAACATGCAATTTTGGGAAAACCGTGAATATTTGGAATGAGAAAAATACACGCACACCTGCCGTGAATTTTTGGAACATGATGAAGTTGGAATGATGAGAATCGTTGAAGGATTAGCACGTCAATAAAGTGTGAGGAATAAAATTTCAAAATAGCAATAAAGTTGAAGGTGTAGAATAATGTAGGTGTGAAGGCCCCAGACGTCACACAATAATAAACATCTCGTTTTCAACATAACATCTCTGACCCTCGAACTATAATATCTTAAACAGCCCCCAACCCTGATACAATATTCCACCTACTTGTTTTCCCTTAATTGTGACCTCATCACTTCCTATTTCCAACCCTTCTAACATCCAGTCCTGTCTTCTTCTTGCATAGGACGAGCTACATGAGTTGATGTTAACCCTTTGTTGCCTCATTCCGGGGTACCACTGGACCAGCAGCCACTGATGGGGTTAAGCTCTTTAAGAGTAGGTGAAGAGATTATGCAGTTTATTATCTACATCTCTCTCTCTCTCTCTCTCTCTCTCTCTCTCTCTCTCTCTCTCTCTCTCTCTCTCTCTCTCTCTCTCTCTCTCTCGGCGCCTGCCTCCCCTGGCTTGGCCGCATGGGGCCTCTACGAAATTTAATACCACGTCTACAACAAGATAAGGCTTTCTTACGGACAGATTAACAATATGCCCATTGTTTGCTGGCCCCTTGCAGCCTTGCGAGCAGGCAGCGTTGTCCATTGTGGAAAAAGAAGAGTTAAGAGAGGAAGATACTCCCAGAGAATTATAAGCCAAATGGAAAGACAACCAGAAAGAGAAAGAGAAAGGAATTCAGCCACCTCTGATTGTCTCGCATGGCTGGGCTGAATGCGGGGTATACTTCCCCCGGTAACCGGAGACCGAGGAAGGCTTGTCAGCGGCCAAATTGCCCCTCAAGCCCACTGACAAGGATTGTCAGCAAATAGGGCGGAGGGACCCTCACCAGGCTTGTCTCTTGCCAGGGTCAGTCACTGGCAATTATGAGGGAGGAGGAGCAATCAAAAAGTGCTGATGGCAAGATTTGTGTGTACTGTGTGTGGTTGTACTGTACTCGGGTACTACAATCTCCTGTGACATAAACCAAACATTTATCCAATGAAATTAGCGGTTCAAATACAGCCAGCAACAACTACCCTACTCACCAAAAGGTACTGTTTGCAGATTCGAAGTGTAAACCTCTGCTGGTCATGGATTGCATGAGCACATTTGTTGCTGAGCCAATGACAAAAATAAGTGTGAACGGCAGCCTGTTGCCATGCCTTAGTTTTGGACGCCGCAGTGTTATACCCCACAAGTTCCACTTTGCTTTCCTTTTTCTTGGCACCCTCAGCCTCCTTCTTGAATCTCTTACAAACGCTACAACGTCGCTGTCGAAAATAAAGGGCTTACAGTTAAGCATGTACAATACGGCATATGCACACATAAACAATTCCCTCAAATTTATTACAGTACGGTGATGAGAAGGGAAGTCAACCCAAATTTTCTTTACAATAACATGTTCAGCCCCAGTAGTCTAAACACAGTATTCTGATTAATATTGAGTTTGTGGAATATGAATTAAGAAGCAAAATCTAAACTTTTCTTTTTTTTTTTTTTTTAATCAATTTTAGGGGGTAGCCATTTTGCCACTTGCTTGAAAATGACATCACTGTTGCTCAGGAAACGACCAATCACGGCTCAGCTTCAGAAAACAGGTGGGCCGTGATTGGTTGTTGGTCTGGTGAGTGACGATAAAGATACGCCAGCTTCTGATTGTAGAATGACCATGACGCACATTTGTACCCTTCAGTGGATATTTTGTCTTCAATGACATCTCAGTTGTGTAGAACTGAAATGCTACTACAGACCACTATAGAGACAAATGAAAGAAGGAGGCGAATATGAAGTGGTCGCATCTATCCTTGCCACGCAGACGCACTTGGGTTCTCTCCTGGAGTCACATGGTGACAGTTGACAGCTGTTTTGCCTTTAATAAGATTAGGCTAAAGAAATTAGTTGGACCCTGCCTAATCTGTCATTTAATAGAGGGGGCCACCTGGGGCCTGCCTTATCCTGTCCACCCTGAATTGACTAATCAAACAGGGTTTGATTCATATGCCTGTGATAGAATATAAAAGAATGCTGGTCCTAAATAGTGCATATTATTTAGTCCTTTATTGTATATGTTGTTCAGTTAAAATGTGCCATCATGTGTTGTTATATTCAAGCAGGCCATTCATTTTTATTTTTTATTTTATTTTTTACATTTTTCATACCCTTTTTCAATACATGCGTATCCAAAGGGGTAAATGTATAATTTAGAAGGGTCCTTTAAATGTATGATTTTATAAATGTAAAAACAAAAATTTTGAGTGTGTGTATTCATATTTCAAATACAACTTTTTTAAGGGAGAACTAGCAATTAAAATAGCAGAGGCGCACATCTGCGTTAAGTGGGCACTTAGAGAATTAAGCCCCAATCATTTGTGTTGCTGTGCCAAATTAAATAAAAATAATAATAATACAATTTAATCGTATTTATTTTATTATAATTTTAAAAATTATTGAATGAAAAATATCATATTAATGATAATAATAGTAACGATTGAATACATTAATTTCTACAGTGAGGTTTTGATGCCCGCTGTTCACGTATTTATGAATGAAATAAGTCGCATTTCCCATCTGTCTACCATGTGCCAGTACTTAGACATAGGCAGGCCGAAAGTTTAGATCAACTTGCCACCATAACTCCACCAGCTGCATCTCAAACGACACTCGTTATGCCACGCCGCCACGCCCATATTGCCAGCCTCTGATTGGATATTCTTGTCAAGGCACAGTGGGTTTTAAAACAGTATTTTGATCAATTTAAAGGCATAAGGTGGAAACAGAGAGAAACAATTTTAAAAAAAAGAAGACATTTTTTAAATTATGTTCTACTGTCATTTCATGCAGACAGTTTTGTCATATATGACAAAATGTGTAACATCAAAAACTGTATACCACACATCCTGTTTTGTGGTCTAACAGCTGAACTTAGTTTGACATGTTTGCTCTTGCAATTGTAGCCGCTGAAGCCTGACCTATAAAAATTTACACGTTCTTGCTGGATATATAAAATGTAGTATTTTCTTCTGGCTTGTGTGTGTGTATGCATCATTTGTTGCCGCTGGAAGTTATAGCGCATGTTTCCAGCGCTGCAGCGAAAGTCGGTTGAGCAGTTTTTTGGGTGCAAACTAAGCACTCTGGCACAGCTGCACAATCGGACCTTTCTACAGCGCAAATCAATGAGGCAGCCCCGGGCTTGGGCCGCTGCCCAGAAAGCACAGTTTGTGAGCGAGTCTCACCTTACCCTTGTGCAGCGGCTGAAAGGAACCCCTATTATCACTGTACCGCACTCACCCTGACACCTTTGCTTTCTTCCTCGCTGCCAGCCTCCTCCTCGCGCTCTTTTTCTTCCTGTCATCTACTGCCGACTTCTCCATTTCCACCATTATTGTTTTATTCTTCTCCATCCACTCCCTCCAACGCAACAGATTGCCATCATGGGCTGCGTGCCCCTAAAATCAATTGTGACAGTTTCCTATTACTATGTTTACCTGCCCGAAGGCGGCGGCGGAGGCCATACTTGAAGCTCACTCAGATCGGCGCGATCTGGAACGCAACCGCAAGGCCACGTTTTGGCGTCGTGAGGCCGATACGTCGTCGTGCGGTTGCGCGCGTCTACCGTTTTTGCATCAAAGAAGGAGGGCCAGATGGATACAATTATCATGGATGTTGAAATGTTTATGACAAGGTATAAACAGGGCCTTGCTGGAGAATAACTCCAAATGTAGCCTGATGCTATCACGCTGGCTTTCTGCTTGTAATAATGTTCATATTTCTGGTTTGGCTGTTTGATGCGGGAGCCACAAAAAGCAGCAGTTTGTGACTATTAAGATTTATTTTAAATGTTAAAGCTGACCTTTTGATTAAGATTCTTAATTTTGACTTTTGATTTTGAATGATTGAAGAAATAAACATTGAGATTATATTGACATTATCCATTAGCACTTTATAATAAATATTCTATCTTCAAAGGGTAATTGTATATTTATCATTATTTAGGGTTATTTGCACCTGCATTCTTAAAGGTCAGTTCTTTAAACCAGTAATAGGTTTTTGTTTTTTGGGTTTTTTTTTTCAGTTTTTTTTTACAAAAAAAAGAAAGAAAAAAAGGGGGGAAAAAACAAAACAGTAATTGTTATTTTATGTCACAGAAAGACCGCTTTTGAATTTTTGCTCTTCCTGGCACATTAATCCAGATGAGCTTCTTCGAAACATTCTCTGTCAAAGTTAAAATACTATTGGGATTGATATTACAAAGACGGTGTCTTAAATACATGTAGTCTTCTCTGCACAATTTTCGGATCATTTTTAGGTTTTATTGTTCTCTATCAGGGCAAGGATCGTATTGATTTAGAAGCTGACTTCAAAATAACTATTATTGTGATGTCTGCAACAAACTGACTCTTTTCATTTGTACGACGGCTTATTAGAGCTACGTGTGTGTATATATATATATATATATATATATATATATATATATATATATATTTGTTTTTCAGTGTGTAATATTCCGGAAAAAAAAGTTGCAAAAATGCGACTTTATAAAGTGGCAAATTTACGAGACAAAAACTCAAAAACTTAAGACAAATCACGTAGCGTAGCTATAGTCTAATGTGAGGATTCGTTGGTGGTTAATGGGACACTGTTTATAAAATGAAAAGGCAGGATGGAGACAGATTCATTCTTAATTTAAACTTTACTCGTCGTCATACAAGGCAGCTAGAGCGACAACACTTCCTGATCCCCTATCAGCTGACTAACACGAACCAATCAGAAGCTAGCATACTTGAGGTAAATGCAAGTGAATGACGGCGAGCAGCAGTTTCGACACATCAACTTTAGATACTTGTACAAAATAAAATACCAAAATGTATGAATGTGTAAATAATAATTCTTGAAACATAAATGTACTAATAAATATACCATTTAATAAATTGAATTTACATGGATGTGGACCTTCGCAAAGTGACGTGTCTTTGTCGCTGGCCATACCCTCCAAGAGCGAATGCTTAACATCAAATGGTTCATCTCTGCTAAAGCAATTATTATGTCCTTATTTGAAAACCCAACCGGAAAGTATTGGCACAAACATCTGAGTAGTACGCTACATGTTTTCATCGTATGTTTGAGTTTTTTTCACGCAAATCTACCACTTTATAAACTATACATGGCCCTAATACGCCGTGGTACATATGCAATCTGGTTTGGACCGTTTTTTCTCCCCCATGGATTTTAACTTGTGTAATACATTTCTGCTTGTTATTCTATGACAAGAACTCCAACAACAGGTTATGTAAGGAGCCTGCCTTTGTCACACGCTCTGCTCTTTTGCTCTCTTATCTGTGCGGACAGGCCATTAGGTCAAAGAGATTAGATTGTTGGTTGCTAGGTAGAATTTGGCAAGTGAGTGAAACAGGTTCCTCCTATCTGTCCACCACTTCCTCTGCAGCCCCTGAAGCAGCTCTTTCACATTTTTTTTTCTTTTTCTATGAATAGCTCAGTATTGTTCATTCGATTTGACATGTCATCATTGCTCTCCTTTTTTATTTTATTTATTTATATATATATATATATTTTTTTTTTGTATGTGGGTGAGTATGTGTATGTGCGTGCGAGCGTGTGTGTATTCATTAGTTCACCTAAAACCTATTAAAAAAAATCCCATACTAATAATATAATATAATGATAAATTGGCAAATGCAGAAACATCAGCTCTTTCACATTTTTCCTGCGCAGACAGATACACTAATTCATTTCTTTAGTCTGTAATTGCAGCATGAAACTCGGTTTTGTGGGATAACCCATTCATTGATTATTAGAAAACCAACTTGTTGTTTCACAGATGTGATGTTATCAGGATCATCAGTCAATCGGGTTTTTTTTTGGGTTTTGGTTGTAAAGTGGCCTGGGACAACTTCCAGCTGATTTGGGACCATTTTGAGGACAATTGCAATAGAAAATAGATTGATGATTGGTTGATTCTTTGGTCCTTCCTCGGGTCTCTTGACGGCCTCACGACTGTGGCTGGAAGTGTTCGGTTTAGGTGAACGGTATGGGATTTTTTAATAGTTTTTAGGTGAACTAATGAATACACACACACTCGCACGCACACACGCACGCACACACGCACATACACATTCTCACCCACATACAAAAAAAAAAAAAAGAGAGCAATGATGATGACATGTCAAATCGGTAAAATTACCGAATGAACAATACTGAGCTCTGCAGAGAGAAAAAAAAAAGAAAATAGATTGATGGCAGGTTGAGTTCTGTATCATACAACATTAAGGGTGTTCAAAATGGAGTTCTCACTGTGACTGCTGTTGTGATTTGGCAGTTATACACCAGAAATGATTATTTTGTGTATGCTAAATCAGTGCTTAGCCAGCCTGAGACGCATCAAAGCATTCTGATCCTAACACAGATGGACGTCGTATCATAAAAGTTCATTTTGTTCTCTTTAATATTTAGCGCTAAACCGCTCGACGTCAGTGTCTATTAAGAATACAGGTGAAGCGTTTCCTCCCAAGGCTGCTGGTGACCTTGTGTTGTGTGTTTGCAGAAATCTCCCGAGCCTGGCAATTAGTTAATTGAAAAGTTATGTACTTGGCATGAATAATTGAAAGCAAGATCTCGGGAATTAGCACCGTATGCGTACTGTAGAAGCAAATGAATCCACAACCGCTGCAATACAGGACACAACCTGCACCAAGGGTTTGAACCTAATATGAAAATATGAGCCAAATCAAAATATTGTAAAAATGTTCAGGCGTTCTCAGTGACAGGACATTAGTTCAACTTGTATGTTAATGGCAAGCGTTCCAAATTTTCAATGTTTTAACTGATAACTTGATTAGTTTCAATAATGTTATTTTTTTTTTAAGTACATATCTACAGTCCTTAACCGTAAGATGTTGAATTTGTCACGTCGTCATGTAAAGTGAACCGTGCAGACTAAACAACGCTCATTCGGCAGAATTCAGCACACATGGTTTGCGTTTAAGAAAAAAAAAAAAAACGTCTTTGACCTTATCACTCTGACATGTGCAGGCACTGACATCAAGACGTCCATCTTGAATATATATATATATATATAAATATATATATATATATATATATATATATATATATATATATATATATATATATATATATATATATATCATCACCAAAATGTTAAAATGCAGTTTTTATATGCATTACTGAGATTTAATCAGTACTGTAAAGCCATCTCTTACTGATTGTAACTCGCAACACCGCTCACAGAGGTATTCTTTTACAACTTCAATAATATGCATTCCGCTGAATTAAATAACAAGCGCCGTGTGCCTTGAGTGTAATGTGTCATATTGTTAATAATGTAAACCATGAAAACAAAGTAACACAAAACTGACCTGGATGCAAGCGTCCTTAGACAGTGTCACGGACGGCCACTCAGAGTTTCACATTAAAGTCGACACCCTTAATATAATGGATCAAGTTATATCGTCCCACCTCGTGCTATAAGTTGACACTGTGATGTTGTAATCGTCCTCTGGAGGGTTAACTCATTGTACATGCTTCATGCTTGGCCTCCGTGTTTAACCGTGGTTATCTGAACAGGGCTAACATGACCTGCCGGGCTCCTTTACAAACACTTCCGAGACTTCTCACTTCACCTTCATTTGGCAGCCGACCACAAAGCATCTGTCACACTGACTGCTGGCGATCGCCTTTAGCCCGCAGCTGATGAATAATAAAGGGAAAATAGCTTGTATCGGTGGTGCCATGCTTTGGCATTACCTTTGCAAATTAGACATAAATATAAATCTTCATATCAGTACAATTCATGTTAAGTGTACATTTCCAAAGTTGAACCATAGGGTTGCCACTTTCACTTGTTGCATGATGTTTTAAGTAGCAAGTGTAAAAAAAAAAAAAATTAACAACCCTTTTAAATTAAAATAAAATAAAACTACTCACCCAATTAAAAATTTTAGGTATTTTTTCACTAAATCAAAACATAGCGTAAATAACATAATTAAATGTAAAAATGTATTATGTGCCTTGGCCATCAGGGGGCAGTATAATACATGCCATTGCTTGAAAAAGTGGTTTTCGCATTACAGTTTGCAATGCAAAATTAGCATTTTGCGCCTCATCAAAACACACTGAATAGCAAAACTGAGAATCAACCACCAATACACTCCCCAAAAAACGTTTCTGGTCTTAACGCACGTGTGTGGTTCACGTCACCTACCGCAAGCAGTCAGAGGTCATGGCAAGTTCTGTGCCACTTACAGCCTCAGTTAGCTAGCAATGAGATTTGGCTGGCAATAGTGCGACTAAACTCGTTACCGAGCCGCTCATATAAGTCAGTATTCATAAGCGTGTAAGCTTCTGACATTTCAAATATCGTTATTGAAAAGAGATGGCAAGGGAGACCATGCTAATTGCTAAGCTAACCTAAGATTGACACGTTTTAAGTGCTTGGATGATCGCGTCGACTTTCAAAGAAGTCTGTCCGGAAACATGTTAAAGCGGAGAATATGCAACTTTTAACAGCAAAATGCCAGGACAATTAATAAGTGTCTAGACTAGAGGAAAAACTAGTCGCTAAGCAGAATCGGAAACTGGAAATGAATTAGGATGTTCCGTTAAAGTGTACGTCGGCCAGGAGGAGTGGCCTATGAGGTTTTGTAGTATAAAATATTTATATAAGTAATGTTATCTGTTTGTTTTCACAAAAGAGTCCTGAGTTTTGATTTAGTTTTTTTCATTTTGCTTTTACTTCCTGGTTGGTGGAGGATGATGAATAGATGCACGTTTTGTTTTCAAGCAGATCCTCACCTGTTCTACTATTCACCTTTTTACTATGTCAAAATGACAACTGATCATTATAAATTTGGTTGCGGAATAGCACACGTTTGACCTCGGTCTTATTTTCTCCCTCCGGCATTCCTCGTCTATCATCGTGGCCGCCGGGCTCTGGCGACAGATGAGTCGGCGCTATGCCGCTTTGACGAAACTGATCACTGCTGGCGTGGCCAAGTTGCAAGGCCTTGGCCCGAGGCCCGATTCACACCAGCTCTGGAATTACAGCGGAGCAACGGTCCCATGACTGAGCTGTGTTTACAAGACGACGTGACCAGTCTGTGCTCGCAAGCGGAAACATCGTTTATATGAATTACTGGCTGGTAGATAGCCATAAATATTCATGAGGGGCTTTTAATTGAGCGAGGGGGCGGACATGTGCGACGGTGTAAACGAGCATGGTCTGTCACGCTATTAGGTAACACAAACATAAAGCTGTCGTCCTACTTGAGATGTCACGATTTAGTGATCATCCCTTTGAAGGAAGTTTGCGTTGGCTAAATGTATCCTGCCATGCCATTGTTCATTCACAAAAGTCTGAATGAATGAACTTTACTTCCTGGTAGACATGCCAATTTGGTTCCAACTTTTAACGGCACTGCCCTGTCAAAAGTCATTTCATCTTGTATTAAAATATGCTTGTCGTGTAGTCCTAATTTTCATTTAGTAATTTTTTACTATGGTATAAGATTACTTAGTTAGGTCTTTTTAAGGGATGTTTGATACCACTTTTTTTTCAGACTGATAAGAACTCAAATCTGGAGTCACAGATACCGATACTAAGTACTGATATCACTAGCAGTTTTGATATACCCCCCCCCAAAAAAAAATATACATCCCACTATAGCATTTTTCTTAAAATCAAATTAAATTAATGGATTTTTTTTATTCTTCTCATTTCCACTTCCTGACCATAAAAACAGGCACACAAGGACCGATACATATATTCCGTTATCAGTATCGGCCGCTATAGCGAAAAAATAAGGTATCGGCCAGATACCGATACATTGTATCAGTACTCGTCTATCTCAATTTTTTTCTTTAAGTGATTTTTTAAATTATCTAGTTTATTATTTTATATCTGCTGTCTTTTTCAATATATTGTATAATGAGTTATGAAAGCTAGCAATAAACAGACAAAATCGGGCAAATCAGTTTATGCTAAAAATGTAAAAAAAAAAAAAAAAAAAATTAAAAAAGGTTGCTATAATGAGGAATTATAAGACAATCGCTAAAAAAAATACACTATCAATAAGTGCTATATCATAATTAGACAATGGTATGTCCAGCCACAACACACTCCATAGATATAGCATGTATTTTTTTCAGAAATAAAAATGAATAATGAAAAAAAACAAAAACATCTTAAGGCATTTAAGATTAGGGAGTTAAAATTAGAGCATAAGATTGAAATGAAAGCAAGCTAAAAACATTGCCCTTAAAATGTAATTTTCACTACTAATTACAGTCCATTACATTTTGTGTAATGTCCCACTAAAATATTGTTAGAGTAATATTAAACCAGTTCAAATTGGTCTTACAGAAGGTTGAGTATGCAAATGATTAAAGTGCCTTAAGCGTCCACAATTGTATTTGGCGCTATTGTCGTTGTGTGGCCTACAAAGCGTAGTTCAAGCCGTCACACTTAAGCTCTAGTGTGGCCGACGGCGCGTGAATGAATCCAAGCTTCAGCTGTGGCGCCCACAGTCGCAGGCTGACAAATTGACAATAGCCGCCTCCCTCCACGGTGAAAGCATTTAACACAAGCATGTCATAACAACAAGCTTAAGTCCCGGTGACGTGTGGAGGCTGTGAGGGCTTTGAGATTGTAATTATTGTCGTGAGCAAAGTCGCCAACAAAGACGTGAAAGAGGAGCGTGCTGTGCAGAAGGTCACTCCCCTCCAGACCTGACGGGGTTTGGAGACATTTACAGGGAAGGCCGTGATTGACAGATCGCTTCCCCTTAGGAGAAGTGCGCTGTTGGGAGGGGGTTGACATACCTGAGCCCCTCAGACAAGGTGAGACGGATCTTTGCCGGCCTAGCTGAGTTGTTCTAAAGCAGGTCTGGCGACAGAGTAATAGACCAATTACCAGTCATTTGTACTGAATGTTCCGAGCCGTCACCGCCAGACAAATTAGTGATATCCCATTAATGTATTGTGAGGGTGGTTTAATCCTGCCATATTAAATGTCAACTCGGTTTCCTTTTCTGGCCAGTGGCCGTTAGGCTTCATATTTCATTTTACTACCAACATTCAACGAATTGGCATCAGCATGCTGTGTTATTAAAGCAACACCGAGGAACTTTTCACTTTATGTTGATTATAGCGGTGCCATATGGACAAAAGTAGTAATATTATGCCTGAAGGAAGACCACATTTCCCATGAGGACAAATGCATTCAGACATTCCAATTGACTTCCGTCTTTGTAACGAATGGGTAAAGAGGGAAGTGACGTATGCCATAAAGCATTCAGCACATTTGTAGCTTTTTGGGTGGCAGTGTACCTACCAACCTCCTCAAAATTGCTTAGTGCCAGTAATAATGGCAAAGGTACCATTCAACTAGTTATAAGTCGATGTTTCATCAGAACAGCTATGAAAATATTTTATTATGGTTGAAAAGTTCCTTTAAAGTCATTACAGTGATTTGTTTGTAAGTATGTTTCAAGACTGAAAACAATTTAGCACTCAATTGATGAGATAAAGTGTAAAATTATTTTTTACCATTTCACTTGTCCAAATTTTTTTGGGGGGATGCTAGCTAAAACCAAAACTGCTTGCCAGCTCGACCGCCATGTTAAGTAGACACCCGCATGACACAAAAGCGAGTGAGACGGTGACATATTGGACAATGCCGACCAACGTCTGTTGGCTAGCTAACAAGCAGGCTAGTATGATGTTAACCTGCTAGCATGCTATCTTGTTAGCCAGCAGACGGTTTTGTGTTTTGTGACATAACAGAGACCCTTCAGGAAAATGTGACATACAACAATGTTAGTTGTTCATTGCTGTGTATTATTTGAGGATACAAATGCTAATGTAATCTTACCCTGTTGCTATGCTATGCTATGTAAGTTAGCTAGACTCGTTCGCCCAGAATGAGCCATAGAATGAAGACAGTTTTTCTCACAGATGATGTTTTCCACAGAAGCCGTTAGAGGTAGTGAAGCCGCATCTCGTATCGCCGAGGTCCTTCATTGGTGTCAGCCCCAGCTGCTGTGCTTTAACGACAGCCTGCCGTTTGATGGTCCGCATGCTTGTCACTGAATATGTGTGAGAAACCTGCGACTTGTTGCCTCATTCTTTCCACACTCCCACCAACGCAGAAGTCAGTGAACGCAGCTTGGCTAGGAAAAAGCAGCACTTTTATCCAAAATAGGAGCCGTGGTCAATTGGAGGAGTAGATCATGAAGTAACTTGTGCCCTACAGGAGTCCTAATAGAGTCTCTTTACTGCCACTTTCCTGACCCTCCCTTGGTGTCCAAGATGCATTGATTTTTTTATGATTTTTTTTGAGAGGAGGGTGAAAAACGCCTTCCTCCATCCTCTCTTCTTGGCTTTTCCCAAGACAGGGTGGCTATGGAGCAACTCTGTAGCGGAATTGACATGATATGGAGCGAGTAAGAGTTAAATACTTGAACGTGGTATTTGCACGAGGAAGTGCGCCTCTCCTTTGGAGCGGAAAGTGGCGCAAAAATTCGCAAGGAAAATGTTTGCCGACTCATTAGGAATCCTCGCAGGGATTTAACGCCGCAGCGCTGTGAGGCTGCTGTTTGTTGCTGTGAACAACTTTGACATTTAGTGGATTGAACTGGCAATTTGAAGCTAATTGTAATGACTTTATTAGACATGATCGTGTTGAATTGGGCTTTTTACGTCCATGTTGCCTTTCATCTAGGAACAAGGTATTCGTTTCAAGATGTGGATTTTTGCTTATTCAGGATATTAGCTAACAAGCTGCCAGTCATTTGATGTACAATATACACCCCAGGGAAGAAAGCGTCCATCTATGCTATATAATGACAGCAAAATTTGCAATCAATTATGATGACATCACATTTTTGTGTGTGTTCTAAAACCTGAAGTGCAGAACAATCTGGGCATGCAATATTCCCCTTGTAGACCTTAAGCTCATTAGAATGGGCCGTTTCCCCTGCGAGAATAAACTTGCCTGACCGTTGACCCTTGTTAATCTATCACAGAGACAGACAAGACAGGGCCAGTGGTTTGTGTCGGTAGCGCACTGGTCCAAGCTTAGACAGCCTGCTAGTTTGATGTTATTCAGATTTAGATATGGATTCCGATTTTTGGACACTGCTCACAATGCTATTCAAAAGGACGCTGGTTTATGTTAGTTTGGATTGCTAAATAATTTACCCATAGGAAATAAGGGAAACCGTATTACTCGTTTGTTATTGCCATCATAAAAACTTTACACTTACCATACAAATTAAATATTTTTTTTTTTTATCATACAATGTGAGTTTGTGAGGTTGTGTCTTTCACAGTGGACATGCACCTATGAGGACCCTTCCATAGTTTTTAAGTTATATTATCATATTAACCTCACACTATATTTCATTCCAAGTCTTTATTGATGATGTAACTCATTATAGACCCAGCAAAATCAATTCTAAACTAAAAAAATATATATATATATTTTAAAGAAGCTTCACCATACAATAAAATACACTACCCAAATCACACTGCCAACACAACTGACTTCATCAGAGGGAAAAAGGTCTTAGGTCTGGAAGGTCTTAGACTGGCCAAGTCAATCACTGGACCTTAACCCAATAGACAATGCAGTTTACCTCCTGAAGGGGGAGAAATGCCCAGAAACAAATAAGAACTGAAAGAGGCTGCAGTAAAGGCCTGGAAAAGCATTTCAAATAAAGAATGCAACAGTCTGATGAAGTCAATGGGCCGCAGGCTTGATGCAAGTAAGTGTTATCATTAAGTAACCAAATATTAAATGTTATTCACTGAATTAATAATTAATTAATAATAATTAATTATTTATAATATATATTTAATATAATATATTTATTATATTGTTTATATATACAATATTAATTAATAATAATTAAATGAATAATTAATTAAAAAGTGGGGGCGTCAAACAAAAGGTGATCTGTCATCGGTCGTTAAACACATTTAGAAGTAAAAACATGAAATAAAAGCTGGAATTTTGAACTTTGGTCTCATTTTAATCTTTGGACCTGAAGCGCAAATGTCTTACAGTACTGTGCAGTACAACAAAAACAAAGCAATCGACTTTGCCTTCATTTTTCTCCACATCTTTTGGAGATGCCGCCACACGAGCGATGGAGAGGAACTGTCAAAATAGTTTCTCCTTCGGAAGATAACACCAAGTCACCGATGCACATCAGACGATCGGCCATTTTTTATATCTTACTATTACTTTCTGTTTACTTAAAAAAAAAAACGTTGGACTCTGATTGGCTGCTTGCACACTTAATTCTGAGGCTGATAAAGTATATATGCTCATAGCTGGTCACCATAATATCTCGATCATATAATAAACCAGCCTGGGGGGGTGGGCCAGTGTTTGGGGACCACTTCCATGAATCACTGAAGAGAAGTGATGCATGAAGATGTCTCATGCTGTGTCAACTCTTTATGACGTCAAGAAACAGCAGTGAATATTTACAAAGCTACACCTTTATATAAATACAATCAATCCTTATAGTGGAGTTCCCATGCAGCAAGATTGTTGTTTGAATACTCATGTAATGATTCATAGCCGTGGTGAATGCTTCCAAACGAATCTTCTTTATATTATTGAAATGTACATGTCAACCATTTTTAACTATGAATTAATGATTTGTTGTAGAGCATGTTTTGCAGTGTGTACACCAGGTGTGATTGATGATATGAAAAGTTTTACATTCAGGCTTCAGGCGTGCTTATCTTATGGCGAAACGGGGATCCGCCATGTAAACACTGGCCGTCCCCTCATGTGCGCTTCTACAGTAGATATATGTGAAAATGTAAAAAAAAAAAAACACAGCCGAGTGGCTGCGGGTGCTGCGTATTGTGTCCTGCGAGTCGTCTCAACATCCTCGCTCAAACCTACTGCCGCTTTGATCCCTCCGTGCTCCCGACCCACTGCTTTTCTGTCACGCTGACATGTTTAACAAATACTGTCGGGGCCCGAGCAGGATACATCAGGGTGTTGCGGAGATGTTGTTGTCCCTCCGCTCACAAAGTGATGGACGATATGGCGCTGAAGCTTCTCTTATCATTATCTTTAAACTCACACTCTCGCGCATTTCATCCACGGAGACCTCACAACTCGTTACACACTTTGAAATATGACGTGAACTGCAGCCCCCTCCCCCTCCCCTCTGAGGGCGACCGCCCACCCCCTTTGAGGTCTTCCCCTTCAATCACTCAGCACAAAAGCAACAAAACACGCCTCTGTAAATATTTCAGTGGCTTGGGCACCTTGTGTAAGGTCCCGCTAGCTGGCTGGCTGGCTGCCGGCCCTCGGAGTGACTCATTGTGTGTCCGATGGCACGCTGGTTTGTGTTGTGCCGCTGGACATGGCCGCTCTGTTGTGCGGAGGCAGCGGTGCCTGCATGCATGCAGGAGCGGAGCCGAGGATTACGGTCCGTGTTTTTCAACGTGTCCAAGCGGCTAGCGGGCATGCTCGGCTGCCTTGGAACAGCAGAAATTATTCACAACACTTAGTTCTGCTTGGTGGCAAAGTGCCTGTTTATGACCGTCGTCGTGCTGAACCAGCAGCAAACTCCAAGGTTGTCCAACTCACTCTGGTCTGTTCTTTTGCCACTTTCTCTGCTTGTGTATTATACATGGACGTGGCGTTGTACTCACGACTGAATCGGTTCACAAATAAGATACTCAACATTACAAGGGCACTGTTTGTTGACAGATACGGTATGGCAAGACTATGGCCTCGTTCAGACTGCCAGACAAAATCGGATTTTCATCCCATCCAGTTTGAAACCAGATTGCCCTTTTGAGTCTGAACAGTCACAAAACAGATGAAACCTGATTTTGCAAAACGGATTGAAACCACATCTTGGAGGTAGTTTCATATCGTATTTGGACTGGATGAGACTCGGTGTGAGCAGCTCCAAACGCACAGATTGTTTTTTTGACCATTAGTTCCACCTGCCGGACTGGTTCCTTGCATGTGCGACCATAAATACAGTTAGTGTACACTTTACGGCACTCAAAATCCTAGACCAGTGGTATGCAACCTAAGGCTCTGGAGCCACATGTGGCTCTTTTGACCCTCCTGCGGCTACCTGTGGACCTCTAGAAAATAATAATAATAATTTAAAAAAATTCAATATATATATTTTTTGATAAAATATTCTTAATGAATTAATGCTTAAATTAAAAAATGGACAAATTAAATAAAAAAATGTCAGAGTCCAATTTTTTTAATTGTCAGAAAAAAAGAAATGAAAGGTAGATGAAAAAGTAAAAAAATAAAACTATAAATGTCAAAAAAGAGACAATTAAATTACCATAAAATGTCCACACAATTGCCAGAAATTTCAGAAAATTATTATTATACATTATTATATATAATTATTAGGCATAAAAAAAATGTCTTAAAAAATTTCAAATTTGACAGAAAGACAGAAAAGTCTAAAAATGTATGAAAAATGAAGTGTGGAAAATTACAAAAACAACAAAAAAACAAATGGAAGAGGGAAGATAGAAGAATATGAATCTTAAAGAATTGGATGCTGCATATTTTTCTGTTATGTTGCAGGTCTACTTAGCTCTTGGGCCCTCAGTACATTAAACACACTTTCATTCATCACAATGTTCAAATTTTCCGACTGATTTTTGGTTATTTATTTGACCTAAAATGGCTCTTTTGACAGAAAAGATTGCTGACCCCTGACGGTTCTGTTACAACCGGAAACAGTGAAATATTGCCCAATCGTAACCATAGACATACGGTCGTTCAAAAAAAAAAAAGGTCGTACTACGAATGTGTACATTTTACGGTCCTCACATGCTTAGCTTGCAGGCAGTCCGGAGTGGTAACAAATGTCGCAATTATATGACTCCAACGCTTTCTAGGCGACGCCTCAATTCCGACGTCTTTGCGACAGGGAACTGTCAGATGGGTCAATAGTGCGGCCCGGTCTGAACTGGGCCAGACCTCATTTGGACACTTGCTAAAAACACTGCAGACAATCAGGCCTAAAAATCTGATTTGAAGAGGAATCTGACTTGAATTGACATGTAACACAAAAAGTTTAGTTTGCACACTTTGATTCTGAACAAATGGCTTAGTATATTAACAGCTTTTCGGTTTGCAAAATCTTGTCAATGTTCACATCCCAAGATTATGTTATGACTATAATGTAATAAATGAGAAACCTGTTTTCAGATGGGTTTGCCCTTGATAACGGCCATGTTGCTGGCCACTCCCCCGAGCGAGTCTTCAGGGAGCGCTTTCCAATAAGAGTAATGTCCCCCTTGTGCACGGCCACCCTCGCACAATTTACGGGCAGATTACAGATTCTAATAAAATTTTTGCTACCCTAATTAAAGAATCTGCTCCCTATTTTATGGTAGTTCACTTCCCCTCCACCGCTTGTGTCCAATTTAATTATTCTGATGCAGATAATTAGCATGAGCTGGCCATTGTTCATCTCATTTGCATATTATATTGGATAATTGAATGAGAGTGGCTGATGATTAAATTAGAGTGAATGACACATGATTCAGCTTCCAGTTGAGAAAAGTGAACAGAAGGAGCAGACTGGGAATACGACATGCGCCTTTTGAATATTTATATCTTCGCCCGCGCTTCAACGCACCTCTCGCCCTTTGGCACTGAGCTAATTTCAAAAATGAACAGCGGCGCTGCGGCGGAACTTGTTGCTGGACTGCCGCTGTGCGCCGCTTCTCCGCCTCTGGTTGCGCTGAAAGAGGCCCGAGCATGAAATCAATTCTTGTTTTTAATCTTTTAAATGCCCCCATCGACATGGTAACACGTTTACACGTTGATAAGACAAATGAAGCTAGTGTGGCTAAATTGGTTTTTAGGCACTTGCAATGTAAACACAGACTCCTGGTGCCTTCCGGAACGCCGCGTCATGGACAAGCTCAAGCGTGCTGGTGAAGGCTGTCGAGGAGCACATTTGACAGAAAAAGGACGTCAAATGCGGGCTTCTGTCATTTTTTACAACTTTTTTTTTTTAAAACATCTTACTTTATCCCAACTAGCTCGTCTTTCCTCTCATTCACGGCCGAGCCTGCGTGGAGTTTTTCCATGCGAGGCTTGGGCAGGCCGAAATGTTTAGAAGGAATATTTGGAACAGCTTTAGCCTTTCACATGCTAATGTAAGCACTGGCGGCACAAGAAAGCGAGCCTGACCCGGGGGCCACACGGTGACACAGGCTGCTGATTCAGTGCCGGCAGCCCTGGCTTTGTTTATGTGTGTGCACAAGAAATAATGCACGTCATAAAACTAGTAACTTTGAAGGGGGAACCACTAGCGCACATGATAAATGCCCCTGCAAGATCGTCCGCATATAAATAACTCTTCCCTATAGTAAAAAAAAGACATCGCAAGAGCTACTAAAAACAGCATTTTTTTTTATTAGGCTAACAAAGCAACATCCACTGGGAATTTGGTTGTGAACATTTGAACAAAATATTTTATACTTTTTTTTAGATGACTTTATATCACATGTAAAATGATAGAGTGAACAGTTCCCAATGCGTCATTGGTATTGTGATTTCTTGGATCAAATATTTATTTATTAAACCTTTATTTTTCCAGGCACGGCAATTGAGAACAAAATAAGGACAAATTCAAAGATAACAAACTGTAACGTTAAACGATTATATTAGAATGAATGTGGTACGATTTATTAAAAATTGCGGCACAGTTTTGCAGTTGTTTATGGCAGAAAATTGAAAAGATGGAGTAAGAGTAGTGCGGACTTTGAAAACGAGATGAATAAAACTGTCCAATTGGAGAGTGTGGGTGGTGGTATGCATGGTGAGCAGAGAGTGTAGATCGGGTGACATGACTTCTGGACCTCAATTGCAGGATTTAACATAAACTATATGTAATAATTTGTACATACATTGTTCAGCAATATCCAAATTTGATGATTCATATTTTATTTATTTAGCTTTATTTTATTTGATATTCATGCTGATTTAAAAAAAAAAAAAAGAAGAAGAAAAAGTTACTACTTGAGTTACTTTTTCACTGATTACTTTTTTGTTGTCAGCACTCTTACTTGAGTACAATTTTAGGCTACTCTACCCACGTTTGTTGTTTTTTTATTTCACATAAAACATGATATTTGTGGACATGTTGCGCTAACTCTCGTGGGCGGAGCTAACTAGATTTGTGGGATCTGGTCAATCAAGGAATTGAGTGTTCAATGTGCAAATGAGACACAAGCGAGTGTGGGAAATGTGTCACGCTTCACGGAGTCACTTGAAGGATTGTCCGTTTCCAAACACACATTGCAACACCTGAAACTTGTGTTTGTCTCCGTCTGCCGTACGCCTTGTAAAAGCTCCTCTGTTCTCTGTGTTATAGTACACAAAGCGTCGTCTCATTGTCTGCCCGGAGTCGTTTTAAGGTGGGGGAGGGGTCGGGGAAGGAATTTACACAGTCTCGGGGATCTGTCAGTAGGTGGTATAGGAAACTGTAAAGATAAGTCCCTGCCGCAGCTTAAGTCAGTCCACCCGAGAGGCTTTCGGCATGTGTCAGATCTGTGAGCAGAGAGAGCCGTGCCCTCTGCTCTTATCTGAAGCCAGAACGTGCCCACTTCAACAGGAAACCTGCGCGGATGTCTGCGGATCTGCTTGTGTTTTGCGGGAGGGGAAGGGGGGGGGGACATCTCGCAGGGGTGTTCGTTTTCCTAACACATCTCGGGATAAATCACGTCAGGCCAGTCTAGACGGCCAAGTCAAAGGTCACTTCCTATAATCACACAATCACGACATACTGTACCTGATAAGGGAAATGTTCTGATTGACTTCAAGAACTGGTTCATTGGAAACATGGTTCTTCCATGAAACACAAACTTTTCCTCAAATAAATCATGTATAGTTTTACTTGAAAGTTTACATGCCCCAAGAGTATGTAAGTTATGAGCGCACTGTATGGTGATAGAGAGACTTAATGCCCATAAAATTCAAAATACAGTGGCAACTGTTGTGAAATTTTCAGATGTCCTTTCCTCAGTCTCTCCTTTGGTCTCTTGAGGTCTCCCTAATTTGTTGGAATTTAGATGTTTCTGGGGTTGGTGAAAGACTCCGGTTGGTAACCCGGTGGGTAGAAGGTAATGTCTTGTCGGTGCTGGATTTCACTTTCCTTTCTTTTCTTTGATCCTTCCTCGGGTCTCCTGACAACCTCACGACTCTAGCTGGATTCTGAAGTATTCAGTTTAGGTGAACGGTATGTTTTTTTTAAAATAGGTTTTAGGTGAACTAATGAGTACACACTCACATGCACGCACACATGCACACGCACACACATGCACATACTCACCCACATACAAAATAAAATAAAAAATAAAATAAAAAAGACAGCAATGACGATGACATGTCAAATCGGTAAAATGACCGAATGAAAAATACTGAGCTCTAAAGAAAAAAAAGAAAAGAAAAAAAAAGAAATTTTCATAGGTTGAAGTTGACACGAGTAGAGATTGTGGATTTTGGGTTACGATTCACATTTTTGTGTCGATAAGCGTTTAGCTTTTGTACATTTACAGTTGTGCTATATACCCGAAGGGTATATAAACTGGATTGCCATAATATCAACACATAACGTACATGAACTCATGATGAGGCAGGCATGAATTTATTCCAAAAAAAGAAACATAACAAGCAAGCCATTTGCCATCAAATTATATACCTACCAATAAAATAGTTGTCAAAAAGCTTTTTCTGACAGTTGGCCAATCCAAACGACTCACACCTTGAGCCTGGAAGTTTGGACCCTCGCGTAGCTAATCAAAATATTAGAAACAACTCTCACTAATTAATTACCGCACATTATTTTTTGTCAGGATATTAAGACTGCATTACAAAATAAAAATAAAAATCCAGTAAATTTACTGGTGCTATTTAGGCCTATTTCAAAAATAGGATTCAATATGAACCAACATTTCATATCAAAATCTAAGTAAGTTCTATAATATACAGCATATCGCACAAACTGAATGTAGCCTTTTCATGTTGCACCAAATTATGATTTTCATTTTATTTAGTACAAATAAGAAACAGAAATAAGAACCAAAACCATAGGTGACTTCCTTGCTGTCCCTGTCCCCCCTGCTAGAATTTATTAGCATTGTTAAATTAAATCCTATTTTCCGAGCCCTGCGGAGGAGTTGCTGCACTTGCAACCTTTACGTTTCCTTCTGGCGTCCTCCCGCTGCGAGCGCTTGACGAGAGGCAATTTGTTTGGATGTTTAATGCCGCCGCGCTGCTGGTGGAGGATTATACGAGATGGCCCAGTGATTTGTGGCGGCTGGTAGTGGGTCAGCCTCAGTGTGTGTGCGTGAGCCTACGTGTGTGATCAGTTCCAGGTCTTCGCCCTAACACAGACGTCAGTTGTCTTCTTACAAGTGCGCTTTATCTCCTGAGGGAAAAACATCCATTACGTGTTTTGTCCAAGTGTAACATCCGCTGACTGCTGAAAGATTAATAATGTCTGAATCTTTTTTAGCCTTGCTTTTATTTTATTTTTATTTTTGGCAAGCTGGAGAATTATTGACTTTTTCTGCAAAGCTTCACACGCTGAAACGCCGCCCAGATGCTACTGTGAGCTTCCCCAGACTCGCTAAGACACAGTCACACACCTCACACGTGCAAAAGAGATTCCACCATATTGGACGCCACGTTCATACTAGGTACGAAGAAGACACGCTCACTTTCTGCCATATTTATCTTTTTTTTTTTAATTGATCATTGATCATACAACAGTTCTTTCAGAGTCTAAGAAATTTGACTGGACATAAATCCACGAGTGCTCATACCTGTATATCACTCCAGGTGTTTTAACCTATTAATGTGAACTACAACAACAGCCGGTGGTTGTTTAACATTTCTGCACGTTGCACATGTAATCATCCTTAGTGGAGGATGAAAAAAAAAGAAAAATAAATGTCACTTTTATTTCCTTATGTCCTAAATTAAAGCACTCTGCGCGTCCCATCTCTTTTTGTAATTTAGCTCGTTTTGGCCCGAAAGTGGAAAAATAACAACTGTTGCCCAGCTTCTTCAATGGAGTGGACGATAAGCAGCTTGTCATGTAGTTTAGCTAGCTACGTAGCTCTCCCAGTTGATCAACGTTAACTTCTGATAATGTTACTATAAGTATTTGAAAGTCTAGATGTCCCTGGTTCTAACGTTGGCTGGATGGCGGTGATCAAGACAAATCGCTCTTTTTGCTTGCTATATATGTCAAGCTATTTCCTTAGCCTATATCTTGAGTAAGGATTAAAGGCAAATTTAAAATGACACATGGTGTTAATTTCTTATAGAGGAGTGTTAGATAAGCAAAAATGGTTGGCAGTAATGAAAATGATACATGAAAAATATGCCTTAACGTTACCCTCAGGTCACAAGCAGCTAGCTAGCTTATAAGCTAACTGGCTAATCGCTGTTTTTGCTTGCTATATATGTCAAGCTATTTCATTTAATAGCCTACATCTCGAGTAAGGATTAAAGGCAAATTTAAAATGACACATGGTGTTAATTTCTTATAGAGGAGTGTCAGATAAGCAAAAATGGTTGGCAGTAATGAAAATGATACATGAAAAATATGCCTTAACGTTACCCTCAAGTCACAAGCAGCTAGCTAGCTTATAAGCTAACTGGCTAGCATCAGCATTCAAATCCTTCAATAGATCAACAGTTGAGTGAAAATTTTCACTTTTATTTAATCAAGACTGTGAACACAAAACATAAAATTGTGTAAGTAGGCATCCAACCAGATTTGTCCTTCTAAAAATCCCCCAAATATTCCCGAACTTTTTGAGGGTACAGCTAGCAGGTCTCAGTTGGCCCCCAACGTGCCCTAAAACTAAATTTAGATTAATAATTCCTGCCAATTGTCCTGTGGGTGACAATACGTCATCACTACCTGCTAAAGATGTGATTTATATTCCTTTTTTCAGTGTCGATAATCCATATAAACATTACATTTTCTTACATTTGTATGAAAAGTTACTTAGTGTGACCTTATAAACTTCTTCCATTATTTACTTTGGGAAAATGCGATCCTGGAACAGATTGTGTTTAACCTTTGAAATTCCACAAAAGCATCACATTTGATTGTTTGGGTGAAATATCGTTTGCGTGAGCAAAAACTCTTCCTTTCCCATACTCTTTAGTCTCCTCCTCCTCCATCAGCATCCCCTTTCACTCCATCTTCTCGGGAAGATCAACCTCGGTGTACTTTTATCTCGCAGTGAGCAAAGAGATCAGCGCTTACGTCTCAAAGTGCTGGCAACAACATCAAGCGACAGCCCTTCACTCTCTTCTTTGAACGCGCTTCACCCTCAGATGATAAAAAACAGTGAATTATTGGTTTGTTTATCGTGCTCTTAAAGCCTAAAGTGCATTATTAAACAGAGAGCACATTAAACGGGGAGTATTGTTAAAAGTGTTTTAAAAATCTTGTAAATCTCCGTAATTTATGTCAGCGCGGTCACGGAGGCTCACCCCGGACCTTCTGCTTTTAATTTGGTGCAGAGGTTCGTACCTGCGCCGCTGCTGGCTGACCGACGTGACCTCCTCCTCCTGTGGGGCAGCGCCTGCCTGACACTGACGCAAGACAGCCAAGACAACTAAACATGCTACTACATCTTTCGCATTGGGTGAAAATGTGCCTAAATTAGCCGTTAGCCTTTCCGATATGCTAATTTTGAATGTAAAACCGAAGGCCTTATTTTGCCGCCAATATTCTCGCCAGCTGAGATTATGATTTTTATATATAGTGGACCATAACTAATAATGAATTTGTAAAAATCATATACTGCCTTGATGGCGTAACTAAATACATTATATAGAATTAAACCATTGTTGCCCCATTTTAGCCTGTTTATAGCATTTTGCATATTTCCCATTGCGGCAGATATTTTATTCATCCTGCGAGAATTTAAACTCAACTTAATTTATAGAGCACTGTAAGACAATTATTGCTGCAAAGTGGTATACATAGAGTAAAAATGAATCATACAATTCTAAAAAAAACGTTAAAACAAACAGTAAGCACAACAAAACACTAAAGCAATGCAATTTGTCATATGTAGCGTTGTGTAATGTTTTTTGTATTTTTAAATAATATAATTTGTGTAATATTTAATATTTTCACTTTATTAATTTATTTTTTTATTTTCATTTAATATTTTTTTTAATTAAAAAAATTAACAAATATTTTTTGTAAATTTTCAGTAATTTATTTTGAAAGTTTGTTTGGGAACGAATCGGAGGCAGACCAGCTTCCTGGAACAAATTGTGTTGGTGGGACTTCTTGCACTGTATTGTGTTCCAACTGGACGGCTTCCCAGCAACATGAGCATCATTGTGCCTTTGGGAGCGCTGTGTACAAACACCGCACAGTCAGGCACCCCGTTAAGATACTATTGTTGCTGTGAAAAAAAAAATTAAGATTTGCAAGGACTTCAGAATCAAAAAAACGTTTTTATTTATTTATAGATTCTACACTGTATTGTATGAAACTTGCTTCACAAGCTGCCAAGCCTGAAGATGTGTTGCTTTTTTTTATTTTATTGAAAATGGCTTGACGTATTTAAGTATTACAAAAAAAAAAAATTTAAATGCATCACATGCCACAAACATGGTGGACAAGTTGTGAAAATGTTTCTTCCCAAAACATTTATTTTTCATGATTTAAAGCGTCAAGTAAACCCAAATAGTTCATTTTTTCCTCTCAACATTGTATTGTTTTGTTCAATATTCTACTAAAATGGATATACTATGGTTTGTGGTTTATTATTCTTACATTCAACAAAATGAAGAGTTTAAAGTTAACAAAAAAAAATGTAAATCTCAAATTACATTCTACATTCTCTTTTACTATGCCACATCTGTCTGTGTCTAATGCCAAAACTGATAACGCACACACCGGGTGAGCTGAAAATATATCGAAACAGAAGAAAAAGTGTAAAAGGGGCACAAGGGGAGGAGTTAGTCAGGGCCCCGCCTGGTGATCTGGTGGCGGCTGCCACTTTAAGAAATGAAGCAATATCATTAATGGAGGCCTTGCTGGGCTGACATCCTGCTCCAATTCAGCGGACCCCGTCCATCACGCCATTACGGTGGGCCCGGCAGTATTAAAATCCAATCACTCCTCCGGCTAGTTTGATTAAGGAGGGAAGCGCACAAAGAGGCCCGCTGACCCATTGTTGCCTCTGCCAGCGAGTCCCAGGAGGCGGACGGCAGGCAGAAGTCAGCCTCGGACTGCTCCTTGCTTGCAGTCCAGTCACCGCTTAAGCCAATCGGGTTCTACACTTGCAAAAAATAAAAATGTACATACTGGTACATACATGCTTTTCTGAGGGACAAAAATGCTATGTACAGTAGAGCATGTGTGGTTTTACATTATATATACAGTCCAAAACTGGCTCCCAGTCAATAGATTTTAAAATACTGCTCCTGGTCTATAAATCATTGAATGGTTTGGCTCCTGAATACGTAAAGGAAATGCTAATTGATTATAAACCCATGCAGTACGACTCTGAGGTCTACAGACACCGCTCAATTAGTGGAGCCCAGAGTTCAAAGCAAACATGGTGACGCAGCATTTGGCTGTTGTGCTGCACACACATGGAATATGTTTTCCGACACAAGTGATGTCAGCCCCGAGTGTAAATAGGCAAGGCGACGCTTTTCCTTTGCGAACGTGGCGTTGACTAGCAGTTAGTGGTTTGAAAAATCAAACAGAAGGCTGAAGTGACAATGACAGCGGGATGTAGTCAATTAAGGCCTCACTGAAATTTCAAAAATTACAGTAATGATACATGGATATCGATGTATGCATTAATTATGGCGCATCAATGAAGTTGTCAATAAAGTCACAATTTTTGCAAGAATATTTGTTAAAGATTTTGTGGTACTGTAAAAGTATATTTTGCAATATTATATTTGTTTAAGGTTGGCACTTTGCTTGTAATTTCCTCATTTTTTTATATACATTATACAGGTTTTTTATATATATATATATATATATATATATATATATATATATATTATGACTTCATTCATTCAACATTGTGAATACATTCTTATGATATTAATTCTTGTTTACTTTTGGGAAAATAAAATGCAACTTTTTTCACTATTAAAATACTTAAAAGTTTTATATTGCTCTTAAAATAAGTCAATTTCTTGATGTTTTACAACCACATATATTTTTCCCAAAATTAAAAATATTGCTGTATTATTTTGTGCAATTTTACAACTCTGTTCTTGTAAGAATAATATTTATTATTTAGTAATATTATCTTTAATCTTGTAATATTTTTTTTTCTTGAAAAAAATTTTTTTTTTCTTATAATAGTACATTTTTATTTTTGTACAGTCACAACTTTTTTCCTGAAAAATCTGACTTTTTCTTCATATTTTTTTTCTTGTAATATTTCAACATATGGACCTATTAAAAATACTTTTTCTTACAATACTGTTGATTGATATTTGTTTCACCCCAAAAGTAGCTCCTTTTTTGGGGGAGGGGCATTTTCAAATCTGACTTGCCCAACCTTTTGTCTCGTTATCTTATGTTGTTGCTCTTTGTCAAGTTCCGACTGTTATTTTCTCCTCCTTTTGTTTTGTGTGTGTGTGGCCCCAACACAGAATACGAATAAGAGTTGGTCATCTGTGAACGTGTATGTAATTCATCTTGCCGGCAGCAGCAAAGATGACACTTGTGAGTTACGACCTTGTCTTTGGACGGCGGCTGTAAATCTCCGCCGCCGTTCGCATCCGCTGCGAGCGTATCATTAAAGTTGGTGAACTTGTGAGTCAGAGGCTTAATTGAACTTTGGCACTAAATCTAAAAAGCAAAGACTTCCTCGAGACATTCTTGAACTCGTGACCTAGTGAAGCGAACGCCGCCGAGTCTGCGTCTAGATTCGTCGTCCTCGCTTCTATTGACACGTGTTTGTCTTCCCGTCCCAGCGAATGGCGGCTTTGGGGGCGGGGCCAGGTGGGGCCTGCCTGTGTTTTACAGTGAGTCATTGTGCCGTGCTCCGTCCTCCTAATGGCCGTTGCTGTGTTGTTTTTGCTACAGATTTATGTGTGGGTGTGGCGCCGTGATTTACTCGCACACCGGCTCGCACGGGCCGTGTGTGTGTATGTGCGAGCTCTTTGGTGCGATGCCCCAGGCTTCTGCTCCTGTTGTCATTTCCTCCTGCAGGTTCACTTCAAGTACACACATGGTGATGAGGTCATGTCGAGGATCCGATTCAAGAAGCGTGTAAACAAAAATGTGCATTTGTAAAGACAATAATGCTCCATTTTTGGCAACTTGTGGCTAAAATACTAAATCAGCCGCCGTTGTTTAACTGAAGGGGAACAAAATGTTAGGCCGGCCGGAACTGGACTGTACTTTCAACAAAATCCCCGATGACAACCTCCAAAATAAGCCTCCTCTATAAACTCTCGTTCAACTTATTAAAGGACAATTGCAAGGCTTTTGTATATGAACTCTTTTCATGGTTTGTAAATATTATTTTTCCCATCAGCCGTGTATTTGAATGCTTTAGTGCTTATTTTATTTTTATGTTTGTAATGTATTATACTTTGTTACACACATGATGAAATGGTTTATCAATAGTATGTGGAATACATTATTTTTGTGTTTTTCCTTGTCATTTTTTTAATTTATATACATTTATTTTCAATTATTGTATTGTTTTATTTTTAAATGGATTCATTTTTGATAAGACTTTTTTGTTACATTTTTATGTAAACATTGGACCTCTAATATTACTATATTCATACAAAATGTATGACCCAAATTGGATTTTTATCCCCCCCCCCCCCCCCCCCACACACACACACACACAAAATTGTTATTTCCACAAAATACAATATATGATATATGGAGAAAGAATTTGTTTATTTTTTTAATATTAAAAAATATATATTTGTAAATACTCAAACAGGTTAATCAGTGGGTGCCAAACTGCGAGTAAGCAGAGGTCCATTGAGGATCTTGCCGAAGAATCTTATGTAACGTCTCTGGACTCAATATTAGGTACATTCAGGGATGTGCAGAGATTGGAGCAAATAGTGTGGCGGTCCTGGACATCCACAACCTGGGATGGGGCATCCACAACGTATTTTACCCACTGATCTGTATATATTACTGGATAGTCGATACTAGCCCATACACGTCTGTGCAAGCTGGGCGGCCATCTTGCCCCTCCCATCTCACGAGCAGACTACTGTATACACTGTATTTATACGTACAGATTAGACCTATACAACTATATATATATATATATATATATATATATATATATATATATATGCCGGGAGGCATTGGCGGGGTGTATTTTTTTAACAAGTGGACGTTATGTGCTGCTTTGAACACCCCCTTTTTCTTTTATCACTCAGTTCCTTAGACGCCAATATTAGGTTTTGCCGAGGCATCTTTTGTTGAATTGAGTTGTAAAATGTCTGAAGTCCTCTTGTTTATGTTTAACACATTTAAAACATCACAAATGATGCTGTTTCTACTAAGTAACAAATGTTCTCCAATTTCGATACTGTAAGTGTATAGGATCGCGTGCCGAGAGACGTTTCTTGGGAGTAGTAAGATGGCGGCCTTGTGGCTTCAAAAGTCTTGGCCTATGGTCATATCTACAGATCGGTGGTATTACCCAACAATTTTACTCGTGTCACGGACCTGAATGATGTAGTTGTTAACCATTGCTAAACGATACTTGTTGATTGATTCTTGTACAGTATCTAATAAAGTAGCTCGCAAGTGCATGTTTTCCTTTTTAATGGATGTCTTTTTAATGCATGTTGTTTAAATCCTTCCCCTGTTGTTGTCTGGGATGCTTTTAAGGCGCGAGGAGAAAATGTGGATATTTACTCATTGTGTCAGTTTACCATAAAAGCGGCGTTGAGGATCGATTGCGCGCAAGCTCTCATTGTGGCTGTAACCTTGGAGCAGCCATGATTAAATCCTTGTCACACAGCACGTTACACGTCCACGATGAATGGATCCTTAAATTCAACACTAGCAAAACACCTGACAAGCAGGCAGGAACTGCACACTTGAATGCTCCTCGCGCTGCAGTCCGAAATCTCATTTGGACAAAATCAAGTTGTTTTGAAACATTTTGGCTTTAAAGGTTTTCATTCAGGCAAAGGGTTTTTGTTGGCGGGTGGATTTTGACGTCATGTTTTTCAATTAGGTAACGTCGTGTTTACGTGGATGGTGCTTTGACTTATGAGTTGGATTTGTTCTGTGACCATGCTCTTAAGTCACAATACTTGGATGTAAAATCATCTTTCCCAATTAATGGATGCTATAAATCCATGCCAGAGCCCCCCCCCCCCCCCCAAAAAAAAACCCCACAAAGTACCAACATTCTTTTTTGTAACATGTTTTTTTTTAAACAAAACAAAACAATGGAATTCTTTAGTATCGTACTTGGTCAAAAAAAAAAAAAAAGGGAAAGATGTCATGTTTTTAGCATTTAGCCTACATTTTCCCCAACACGTTTGAATGACTTTGCAGTACGTTCAAAGGGCAAAACTGTTGACACCACATCGGCAGTTCCACGCTTCCGCAATTTATCATTCTAGTTGCACTTTTATGACAGTTAAGAAAGATGACACCAGTTTGACAGTGGAACTGATTGTTTTTGGAAGAATTATTGTTTTACCTTGGAGGTGTCGTTCTATAACATCTTGATTCCTTTAAAGACAGTTGAAGATGAATCCAAGAGAAAATGAGAAGAATCTTTAGCAACAAATAGGGCTTCATATTTTGCTGAGTGGGCGTGTTTTGGATTTTTGAATGAAATGTTCTATTATGCAAGTCATGTGATCACCATAATAGAAGTACAGTATATGTTTGAAGTTCATGTTATACGTCCGTAGAAGCGTGACAGAATTCGGTTGGACATTCATTCCTTGTTTCTTCACAAGGTTCAACACTCTCCTTTTTGAAAGTGAAAAAAAAAAATAGAAAGCTCCCACTTGAGTGGCTGCATTAAGTCAGCCTGTCAGGATGATCCCAGGAGAGTTTGACTCTCTGCTGGTGGCCCCCCAAGGACCACCAAGGTCACGGTGGAGCACAAACCTTACTTTCCAACACCGTTGTCACGAACCATCTAAAATGCGGGGGTGGCCACCCTACGGCCCCGAGAGCATTTGATCCATGTGATTCAAAATAACAAGCAAAAGCTCAGAGGAATTTAAAAAAAACAACAACACTGAACTGAGGAATGCTCATATTATCGAATATAAAAGGGGTCGACAACCTTTTTGAAACTGAGAGATACTTCTTGGGAACCCAACTGAATAATGTCACATTAGTGTGATACATCATTCTGATAACAAATTTGTCCAGATTACCGTTGATTGGATGTTTTTGTGAATAATTCATGATATTCATCTCTCCTGAAGACAATCATGTTAATGATTTCTCACCGCTTTTTGAAGTGCATTTCTCAAAGCACTTGGTCAAAGCATCACAGAGGTTTGCCTTTGTTTGAGTTCATATACATCCATAAATAATAAAAAACTGAAATACAAGACCATGCTAGAATTAAGTATGTTTTAGAAAAATGTCAATTACGTATTTGTGCCCCACTGAAGTAGTTTTTATCACTTAAAAAAAAAGAACAAGAACATTTAATTATTGCCAATAACCATCTTTCTTTTATTTTTACATAATTAAGAATAAACAAATATAAAAATAAATAAATACAAATAAAATAAATAAATACATAAATAAATAAAGTGTCAATGAAATGTCTCAAGAATGCAAAAGCTGACCAAAAAATAATAATAAGCATAATCTGTCATAATAAAGCGAGCAACGCGTGTGTGTGTCTTGAGGCGATCTAATTACCCACGGCCTGCTGGCAATGACGGGATGACGTCACATCTCTAAATGGAGCCTCTTTCCTTCAATCATTCATTACGTGTGACGTCACCGCGTTACGGACTTGTCCGCTTCCTGCCTGATACGCGCGCACTTCCGAAAGCGCGACGAAGGTGTGCGTAACTGCGTGCGTGCGCGCTCCCGACTGTTGTTGATTTTTTTTACGTCATTGAAGGAAGCGCCCAACAATTCAGTTTAATTTGTTTGTTAGATAAACAGTTTGTACTAATTCATGAATTGATCCGTGAACATTTTTAATGTGATTTTTGTTTTTAGTGTATTATTTTTCATCAAATAAACCACCTAAAAATATATGTTTGCTTGATTTGGAGGAGCAAATGTGCTTCTGCATGCCAGCCAACAGACAGATAAAAAATATATAAACTACACAAAATATTATAAATAAAATCAAGAATTCTAAAACAGTTGTTTATTTTTTAAATGTATTTTTTACGTATCATATTATTCAAAAAGTATATTTTTGTTTGCTTTTTAAGGTGAAAATGAGCACTGTAACCATGCATCCACATGGGCTCTTTAAAATTATATCCACGAATATTTGTCAAGTATAATTACAATTTTTTGTTGAAATTCTGACTAAAAAAAATATATATATTTTTTTTTTAATATTGATCTGCGTGCAAGGTGAATGGCTTCTGCAGTCCATGACGTTAAACTATTATTACAATTTAGTTTTATTGATGTTAAAAAAAACAAAAACAATCTGTTTGTGGTTGATTTTGTGGCGGAAATTGACGCTGCTGCCATTAAGAAGTTTAAAATAAATTACTGACATTTATATACATTTCGAAATGATTAAAAAAAATACCTTTTGAAAAGAAAAGAAAGGAATTGAAGCATAATTTTGGCCACTCCAAAATGTCCATATTCATGAATTTGGATGTGCAACGCGCGGGCCACTTGAACAGGTTTTGCATTCTTTACTTTTTAAAGGCTATTGTTATTCTGCACTTATCTCCTTTATCTTAATCCAACTGCATTGTTTACTTATCTTATTTTGGGAGGCGGGGTGGGAGACCAAATTACACGCCTCTTATCTGCCCTCAGTCTTTCAATCTCACCGTTAAACACTAACATTAAAAAAATAATAATAATCTCACTCAATATGGCGCGCGGTTTATTCAATGCATATGCACGTAAATTATTGTTTCAAAATGTGAACAAATAAAAAATGTTATTTAACAACTAAAAATGCCGTGTTTTAAATATTTTTGCTTTTTGTCCTATTCATTCATTCCTTCATTTTAAAACACGATAAACGGCACAAAAACCTGTAATAATTCAAAAGGGAAAAAAACATGAAAGATAGTCTGTTCCCTTCACTTGCTTTAGGGTGTGTGTGTGCGTGTGTGTGTTTGCGCGCGCGCGCGCGTGCGTGCGTGTATCAGCTGATGCCAAAAGCAGATAAGCCGCGCTGGCCGCAGTCTGCACAGAGCCAGCAGCAAGCAGGGGTTTTTTTTTTTTTTTTGTGGGGGGGGGTTAAAAGGACAGCGAGCGTCCACTTTCACGGGGTCGAGGCAAAATGGCTGCTGAGTTGATACAGCAGGAGCAACAGTTTGTTTTTATTGTTCGTTTGTTTGTTTTGCTAGTATTTTTGCTTATGGCGGGAATAACAAAAAAAAAATCGGAATAATTGACGTGTTTAATTTGTGCAATTCAAATCAAACACTTACACGTACTTGTGTATTTATCTTTTTTTATTTAGATCAGTTAATATTCCCTTTACGAATCACCCTCCTAACAATAAATAATATAACAATAATTTAGTTCTTCTGTTTGTTCGAGGAGCTCAAACAAGCTTGTATTTTACAACACGAATATTTTTTTGTTTTTTCCCATATGGTTCATGCTCAGCGTTTAAGACAGAGTCCAACGTATTAAAAAAAAACAAAAAAAACGTTGACGTCGAGGAAACAAGAAAACACGAAAAGATCACAATGAAAGGTGACTGAAGTCCAAGAAGTGTTTCCAAAGTGTTCAAGTCTCATCATGGAGGTTTGCTCGTAAATCCACATGGAAAGCCTCTCTGTACATCTTTCTTCATGCAACATCGCCAGTTGGTCGTCCATCTTCTCCTCCACGATTGGGAATCAAAAAAGAAGAAAAATCCTTTTTACTTTATTTTTTTTAATGGTCGATGTGATGAGCTGCTCACATGCAAGAGGGAATTAAGGAGGAGGATTTCATGCTGCAACATTTGCAGGCCTTGGCTGCCTTGGCGGAGGTCACAGCTTTCACGTTTCCACTGGGCTCGGTACCATACTGTTGGGGGTGTCCGGTAACTGAGAAGATAAGGATGTGACGTCACTTCCTGACGAGTTGCCCAGAGAGCCTGACTCGGAGAAAGACACCTGCAGACACAAAAATTATTTCTTAGGACCAAATTTTTCTTGTTATTTTTATTTATGTGTCTGTTTTTTACTATCTTAAAATAAATTATATTGATATATTTTTAAAAATAAAGCACGTTGACCGAACATTTTTTTGCTTTATTTTATATGAATCACTAGCCTACATATTTACTTAAGTGCCGTTTTAACCAATACATTTGCATATAAAGGTTCCGTATATAAACACATCGGTCACTTATATAGGTGTCAAACTCGAGGGTCGGGGGCCAGATCAGGCCCGTTACATGATTTGATGTGGCCCGCAAAAGCAAATCATGTGTGTGAACTTCCAGGACTTTTGTCATCTGTACTAAAATTGATAGATAGATAGATAGAAGCGTTACCAGTTGTTGGAAGGCAGGCTGGTCGAGGTCGCTTTGCAGGGCGAACTCGCTGAGGGCCTTCCAAGGCGGCTGGTACGTTTGGACCTCCACCGGGTTGCCCTGCACCGTGCTCTCGTGCCGGATGGGACTGCCAGCCACCAGGGGCGTTCCCGTCAGGCCCTGCAGGTTCTGATGACCCGTTCAGAAATTAGCGTCACACCGATTGATTTGACTTTCAGACCAAAATTGTGGCAAACTGCCGAGTCAGAAGTGAAGAGTCGATATCTGCGCGAGGTGCCTTTGAGATGTCCCCGTTTGAAGCAAGGGTTCAAATATGTGAGCGTGCTGACAGGGTGGACATTTTTAAGCTAATGTTAGCATTCGGGTGGAGCCTGACTTGGTAACATGTTTCAGCTAACGGGCTAACTAACAAATATGCTTCAAATGTGTTTATATCAATTGATGTTTCAGTATATGACAGAGTGGACACGGTAGCTTGACAACATCAAACTACATTCAAAACACAATGATTTACTTTGCATTGATCCATTTTTGTAAGGTTCCACCAAAGGAAGACAAAATACTAATGTAGCGTCACTGAAGGTTCTTAAAGGGCCGGTTAGCCCATAATGACAGAGTGGACAGCAGTTTTCACCAAAAATGTCCAATATGACTTTGAAAATAGAATTATTATGATGAATTGTTTTGGACAGTAAAATAACTTGATTGTGTGTCATTTAACCACTTGTCACACACAATGTAGTAAACAGAGGAAACCAATTTGAAGATATTGACCATTGGACTCGTTTCTGAGCAAGCCACTTGAAATAATCACAATGTCTTTATTCCGCTCCATGTCGATGACAAGCGACAAGTGTGTGATTGTGACGAGGACAGCAAAGGCACTTGCTGATATTGACCCAGAACACAACAAAGCAAGATATTGACACAAACTTTTCACATAATTAGATGACATCAGCATCGAAAGCGTGTGATGTGCAAAATAGCGGTCGGCCAGTGACAGTTGCTTTTAACGCCAACATGGCGGGAGATGTGAGAATAAAAGCTTCACACACTCCTGCCTGTTCAAAAACATGAAAAACTTCCTCCAATATTTTGGATTGTCTTTAAAATGTCAAATTTTCCTTTATGTATGCAGATTTTAGGGACACGGGAGAAGCAGCACAGCAAAATAGTCGGTAAACATGCCAGGATTGTAAAAGGAGCTTTCAGACTCACTACTGGCCACAATATTAGGTACAATGTAATGACATGCAGCCATTAATTTTCTATAGCCCTCGTCGTCCTCATTAGGGCGACGAGGGTGTAATGGAGTCTATCTTCCATTCTTTCCACCATCCACAACTTCATATGCTGTTTTGTGCCCTTGTTTTGTTTTTACTGGCTTATTTTTGTGTGGACACACATTATACATTATGCTAATTTCTGAACACATTTAGCAAGAATATCTCACTGACATCTTCACTGGCGCTAACATGCATGGTTGTGGATTTTCAACCAGATCCTCAGAATTGTGAGGCAGATGTGCTAACCACTGCTGCACCGTGCTGATACATATTCTAAACAAATATGAACCATTTAAACCCAAAACTTTACAACTGTGCATGCTAACCATCTGCAAACCGTTTTGCCATAAGCGTGATATCAATCATGTTTAATGTCAGGTATTCATTTAATAAACAGTACTGCGTGCAGCTGTTTTTAATGTGTTGACTGCCCCATAGTGGAAATTAGACAACGTTCACAAACACAATATTTAACATGAGACCTCAAAAGTGAACATTATTTCATATTTGTGTGCATGGTGAGGAAAGTATGGCCTGCAGGTCCACGTGGCCCACTCCCTTCTTTAATCTGGTCAAAATTAATTAATTAAAAAAAAAACAATATATTTTTAAAATACATTATCATCTTTAAATAATTGGTTGACATATTTAAAATAAAAAAGTATTAGTAAAATAACTAATTTTATATTTACGTTTAAAAACTATATTAACAAATTATTAAATAATTGGTCTACTAATTTGAATGTCATTAACAATAGCATAAGGTTATGTTTTAATTAAAATAATCTATTTGAGTTGACATACACATATTAACTTTTATTATTATTATTACATTTTAAAATAAATAAATATAGCTAAAAGTTTGTCCATCACTGAAATACTGTTCAAAATACTTTTTTAAAAAATAGTAATTAATTGCACACCATTCACTTGTTGTGTTTCTTTTGTGTGATATTACGGAATTATATAGCATGTTTTTGTCCTTTTTTTTTTTTAAATTACTGTAACGTTGACATTGATTGAAGGTTTTATTAAATTGATTATTATTTGGCCTTTTTAATTGATGTATATTTTACATTTTATATAATATTGCAATGTTGTGGAAGAGCCCAACTTTGAGAATTAGCATTAGCACTCTACATGCATCACATCAGCTGCAAGCACTTTATTGTCCATGTCAAATAAAGATTTTTTTTTATTTAAAAACGTTATTTTATGCTATATATATATTTTTTAATTGCAATAATAAAATGTCAAATAATTAATAATTACTAAAGTACTCTCCATGCTCCACATTGCAATTTAATGTGCAGAAAACATGCACAAATATGACGTAGAAGTATTTATTTATTTATTTTCAGAAAATGTCTCATTTTAGAAATCACTGCTCCCTTATAACTGCACATTTGTTTCTGTTTGTTTTGCTGTTTCCCCTCGTTTTCTTTAGTCTTATAGTGTTGTTTATATCTTTCTGAATTGAGAGCAAAGTCAACAACAAAAAGCATGCAAATAAGCGTTGAGGAAGAAGTAATGGAAGCGTGTTGGACTTACGAAGATGCTTACAGTCTTATCACTGTGCTGCTGCTGGAGCTGCTTGATGAGCAGTGACTTCTTCTTGTCCTTGCAGCGCTTGTTCTGGAACCACACGCGGATGACCCTCGGGCTCAGGCCGGTCATCTCCACCAGCTGCTCCTTCATGAGCGCGTCGGGCCGCGGGTTGGCGTTGTAGCACGTCCGTAGCGTGTGCAGCTGCTTCTCGTTCAGCACCGTTCGCACCCGCGTCGTCTTCTCCGACTGCTTGTGCGCGTGGTTGCGATGCGGGGCCTGCCGCACCGTCACCGGCTCTGATGAGGAAAGCCAGGTTCCGTTAAAGGTTCCGGTGAAGCTTTTTGTGAACACAACATGCTAACGCTACTACGCAAGGCCCGGAGATTGGATTCGAACCTCCGTCGTCAAGCGGATTGCTAACCACTAGGGCATCGAGCCGCCGCAGAAAATACATGAACATTTACAGATTCATTTTTGACATTTCTGTTCTAAAACAGACCTTTACGCACGCGCATTAAAAATATTTTACAACAGTCGCTAAATTTAACACTATTTCAAATGTGCAAAAAATATATATAAATATATAATTTTCTTGTTTCATTGTAGTTGATATGATCTATAACACTATTTTGAGTGTGTTTAAAAAAAAACAGGAAAGAACGTCGGCACGGTTTAATTTTTCGTTCTGTGCGTGTGTGTAAAAGCTGTTTAAATTAAGTTGACAGCTCACACACACATGCACTCTCTCGCGCGCACACGAAATAGCAGCTTATTCAGATAATGACAGCGGTTCGCCTTAATGGGATCAATTATGACAATTTAGCCGGCACTCCAACACAGGCGGACAAATTGCGCGATTATTTCTCAAGTTGAGCCAATACAGTAATTTCCCTATTTGTGATATCTCGATTTTACGGTATAGCCCCCCACCCTCCTCCCAACATTTTACCTTAAAAAATAAGTGACCTTTTTTTTTTAACATAAAAAAAAAAATTAACAAAAGATTAGCCCAATCATCACAAGCGTCGTACATTAACCAATACAAAATTATACCGAATATATAATGATGATATATTTTAACATTTATCTATTTAAATAATACGTTATTTTAACTTAAATGTATATATAATATATTCGCGTTTTTCCCCAGACTACCAAACTATTAAAAATAAAAATCATAATTTAAAGACATTAAATCAAGATTCATATGCAACCTCGCACTATAATATATTAAATTTATATTACTGGATCTATTTATTTTTGTAATTTACGTACCCTGCTTTTATGCATCTCAATATTTTTTACTTCTTTTTCAATGTTGATGTTTTTCTATTATAACACGAGGCCTTTTTGTGACAATAATACTACCACTGTCTTTAGGATTACGATTAATAAACCCGTTTTTTAGTAACATTTTGAAAACGTGTTTATGTCGATTAAAAAAAAAAATACAGGAGGTCCATGCATTAAAACATGCCTACTAATGACTTCATAATAAAAGTCTAAAAAGTAGTCCTGGTGCTCTGCTAGCGTTTTCGGACCTGCCAGGTGCATGGCTCTGTTGGAGTGCATGTTGCGTCCGGGGCTGACGGGGCTTCCGGCGGAGCTTCTGTCCAGCAGCAGGCTGTGGTCGGCCCGGCACAGGAGCTCGTCGTCCCGCAGAGAAAACTCGTCGCCGGGCAGCAGCTGGCGGCTGCACACCGAGCATCGGAAGCACTCGATGTGGTAAACGTTGTCGCGGGCCCTCATCACCAGGTCGCTGCTACTGAAACCCAGGTTGCACTTGGCGCACTTGATGCCGAACAACCTGCGGGCCGGAAGGGGGTCGGGGGTGGATAAATAAACAAACAAACATATTGGAACCTAGATTGGATGTGTTTTTGTGCATTTTGGCCTCTAGGCGAGTTACCTGACGTAGTCTCTCTTGCAGTAGGTCTTGCCGTCCCGCACGAAGCAAGTGCAGCTCTCGTCCAGGTATTGGCTGCATTCGGCGCATTTGAGGCAGGCTGCGTGCCACTCGAGGTCCGGGGAGACTCTCAGGATGTACTGGTCGTGGATTTGGCTTCCGCATCCCACACACATGGCGAATCCTGGCTTCTCTGCACACCGCACAATAGCACCAAAGTCTTTTTTTTTTTTCAAACTCGATTTAACCGACTTCTGCACAAATGCAACATACAATCAAACATTGTTGCATCATTTACAAAAATGCGTGACGGGGCTCCTTCCTTCACCACAAATACAAATAAAATAAAGTCTGCCCCTTAATACTTACTTTTGGAATGATCCCCCATATCACCCAAGAAAGAAGAGCTGAAAATAATATCCACCATACAGGAAGGAGGAAGGGGCGAGCTGGAGGTGCACGAAAAAAGATGAAGTGAGTGAGGAGTGAGTGAGAGGTTGCCTCCCTCACAACTTGGGACAAACCCCGACTGACTGCTGGGCAGGCGCGACGTCCAGGAGGAGGAGGAGGAGGAGTGAGGAAGACCGGGAGGAAGAGGGAGGGAGGGAGGGGGTGCGGTGAAGAGGCTGCAGGGTCCCACGCGCTGCAGCTGTGACGTCACCGCGTCCGAGCGCGACCCTCCAATCCCATTTCATCGTGGTCAAAACAATACACACTAATCGCTGATTATTATTATTCAATTATAATTGTACATTATTATTTATTTGATATTATTATCAAATTACTATTTATAATATCACCAATATTGTTTTTATAATTTGATATAAGCCATTTTATCTATCTATCTAATCTAATCTATTGCCATTATTAGATATAAATAAACAATACGTTTATTATTGTGGTTTGCATTACTACAGCGGCGGAGGCAGCAATATTTACTAACAGCATAAATATTATGCGTCTAATTTCTCAGGCGCGTGAGTGCTTTTAATGGTTCGGCATTGTTGTTACAGTTCAAAATGAGGAAATACAATTGTAATGTTAAGAAAAAGAAAGGGAAGAGGCACGCAGGTTTGTGACTATTTTGAGTGGCGAGGCTACACACGACTCATCTGCACAAGAAGGACATCTAGCGGTCATATGTTGCAACTTCACTTTATTGGCTTTTTCTCGACACTGACATCATCAGGCTGGCAAATGATGTTACATGCTCTTGAATCAATGTTAACAGATGCAAATGCAAGTATTGGCTACAGTTCTGTCTTCTACTGAGTTGAGGACAAAATGTAAATATGTGTAATTAAATACTGATGGTTAATTTGTTTCATTGAAAGGAATCCAAATTGTGATTGCAAAATAGCAGCTTGCCACAATATTCTCTTCATTTTGTAGCTTTGCAAGATGTGGATGCTAGATTTTTTTTTGTTTTGTTTTTTTGCCAAGCAGATTTTTGCTTTTATGTCAGCTTAATCTGCACGCTGCTCAGAATCAGTGCTGGCCGGTGTAACTTAAACTATTCTGGCACTGTTCTGGCCAGTCAGTGCACGTAAATATATGTCATATGAATCTTACAAAAGTTAGTAAAAATAAGTATATAAATGGATCTGTGTGTCTTAATAGTGCATTCCTTTAAGGAAGTTATACTTTTAGGAGTCATCAGATAAGTTTTAGGCAAATTGAATTGTACATCTTGTGAGTTGTAATGTGTTTAAGTGAAGTCGCGTACTGTCAGCTCACGTTTCTCTAATGGCCTTTTGATTCAATTTGCATATATTCAACTGACTCCATCTTATTTAATTGGAATTCGATGGGATAACTGAGGCTGACAGCTTTTTTCTTTCTTTCTTTTTTTTAAGTTTATTTTTATTACTGGAGTAATACACCGTTTTCATAAATATGCAAATGAGATGCAAATAATGGCGTGTCAATGTCGATTGCATGATATAAATATATGCATGTGGTGTACATTCATTTAATTTCATTGCATTTTATGTTTAACTGTAATTTATATCATGCTTATGCAGAGCTCGCTGATGAGCTGATCATTTCAATCGGGTGTGATGGAGGAGGGAAACATCTAAAACATGCCCGGAGTTTTGACACCTGTTTGTACTTCTTTGATTGAGAATGAAAACCGTCACACAAAAGAGCATACGATTGTCTGTGACCTGTTAATGGCGGGCTGAACACGTCGTTCAAGAGCTTTGCTGCCCAAATCACATGACAAAGCTCCCAAAAGAATGTTGAATCAAGCTTTGATGGCCCATTAACATCATCAAATATGCATGCAACACTCACATCATCCACTTAAACTTTGGCAACGGACTCACGTCTGGACTTGTGTGTGTGTGTGTGTGTGTGTGTGTGTGTGTCTCCCAGGCCACTTGACTGAATTTCCTGCAGTGCCACATTCTGGCACCCCTGCCTTCATTGTACTGTATTGCCAGACAGATGAGTTATTCACAGTAGTTGTTCCAATAAAACCAACGCTAGTTTTGTTAGCTCATCTATGATGTTCTGCACAGCGTGTTAGCATCAAGCTAGCAAGCGGCCTTTAGTCAGAGAGTGATGTGGTGATATTCTTTTGGAACGGGAAAACCCACAGAAAGAAGGAGAACATGCCAAGTGCGCACAGAGTTTCAAACCCGAACCTCTCGACTGTGAGGCACTTATGATAAGCACTAAAAAAAAAACATCACACCCTTTTAGGTTTCACTGTAATTTTGATGCTTTAAATGATTCACAAGAACAAAAAAATCTCGTAGGTTTGTCTCAGATTTTAACAAGCCAATCAGCTCCAAATGGAATTAAGCAGAAGTGTTCAAATATGTAAACACCTTTCATCAAAGATTCGACACAAAAAAAAACATCATTATTGCTATTTATTGTACATGGAAAAGACTTCCTCATGCCATCCAGGCCTTTGTGAGAGGAGAAGCATGTTGCAGATTTATAATTTATCACACGTGCGGAGTTAATGCAGCATTCACATGATAATTAGGATTAATTTTTGATTGGCGCCCCAGGGCGGCGGGGCATTGTGGAGGCGGCCATTATTACCTTATTAGTGTAACTGTCAGGCGCCTGTTTGAGTTTACAAATGCACTGTCTTGTAGGGCCACCGCGCTGGCTTGTTGATTGTGGGCGTCCCCAACAAGAGGCTGTGTCACTTCGATGAGGCCGATGCGCCAAAGTCACAACAACGACGTCAGTCAGCACTCAGTTGTTATTTGTTTTCAAAGATGGGGAGGGATGACATTACGTTTGAGTTTAGGAAGTGTGTGTGTGTGTGTGTGTGTGTGTGTGTGGGGGGGGGTCATATTCTTTTCTTCTTCTTTTTTTCTCTTTTTAAAAAAAAATATATTTATTTGTTCTTCTTTTTTCCTCTTTTCTCTATTTGTCCTTGTTTTTCTCTTTTTCCTTTCTTTTTTTTTTTTTTTTTAAATGTGTTTGGGATTTGTTGTGATTTTGGGGGTGGCTAGAGCCGTGAATCCCACTAGAATAGATCCGCCCCAGCCCTGAGCAGATGTCCACATTCAGAATCAAAAAGAGTAATTCAATAATATAATGGCAATTTTTGAAGCCGTCTTATTTAAGGATCTTAAGTAAAATGTTCACAAATCAGTCTTTGGCAAAGATGAAATTTTTTGCTTCAGAAACTGAAATATCTTAATTCATGAGGCATTCGAAAGAAAAATGTGGCAATTAATTAGTAGTTGTCAGGTGTGTTCCACTCTCTCTATTTATTTACATCAGGTACAGTACATATTAATAAACATTTCAATAAATATGCCAGAATTAGCCAAAAGCTGTTTTTCATCTGCAGTCTCAAGAAAGATCGCAAATATCAGCCTAGAATAAACCAGAATAAAATGCATAACAAAATAACAATTCATTCAAAAAAAATACTATTAAGTAAAAATTACACAACAAAAGCAATACATTTACTAAAATGTGCATTAAAAGCAGGGATAAACAAATACAAAGAAACATGAAACTCATGGAGGATGTTTGACCCCCCCCCACCTTTTTTTTTTCCAACATTCGCACCCAATAGGGTTGCAAGCTGTGTCAAAAGTTATTTTTTCTATATGCTGAGGGCCGCAAATGGCCCCCGGGTCGTAGTTTGGACACAGGGTTTAAAGCAACTACAATGCATACACGTGATGCTTAATGGATGGTAAGGACCCCCGAAAAAAAAACTTCTTCGGGGCACCTCCACGTTTGTGAGGTGCAATTTCATTTTGTGCCATGTTGCAATATAGAAATCCATCCATCCATCTATGCTAGGTCTCTGAAATATGAACTTAAACAACCAAATAAAACAGATGTGTGCATGCTCTCATGAAAATACTCCAATTTTTTTTTTTTAAGTCTAGTTGGGTGGCGTGCACTGATGAAGTGTCACCTCGCGCATCTTTTGTAGCACACTCATGTTCTCACACCTGAGGAGAACACGCTTGTGTGAAAGAAGACGTCTGAGCATCACTTTGGGGTATTTTATTAACAAGACAGCAGGTGCGCGACGGACCTTCTCCCTCCACCAGCTGTGTGCCCAAACGTGTGTGTGAGTGTGTGTGTGCGTGGAGAAAATGGCAAGCAGCCACAGCTCTGGGAAAACTGTCCAAGCTTGGCAAATTGACCGCCCCCACCACAACAAATATCGGCCGCCCACTGCCACTTTCTCCAAAAAAATAACTCTAAAGCTGCGGTTTGTATTCTGCAGGCCAAGTGAAGTGTAGTTCCTTTTCATGTGTGTGTGTGTGCGCGCGCGTCCCTTTAGATTGACAGTGGCTTTCATAGCGTATTATCCGGCCCGGCTTTTAACTCCAGCAGAACTGTGTTCACAAATTGATGCTCTGCTCCAGTGGGGCTGTAGCTGCAACATTAAATTGTACTGAAATATTCATATGTGAGTGCATTTAGCTGAGAGCAATTGCTGTGCGACTCCCCAGAGGCCGCATGGAAATGTTGCCGGCCCCTCCTACGCCCCCCCACCCGACACACACACGTACACACAGCACCCAAAGACCGACCCGGGACACTGATTGAGCCCGGGGCCGAGGCAAGTGAAGCTGAACACAAATTTTAAATTGTGTCGCAAAGCCGTAGACAAACTGAAGATTCCTGACTTTTTAGGCGAGACTGAGTACAAACATGTCAGGGCTGCTAGAGAGAAAACGTTGCATTTGGAAAACCTGGGAAATTAGACCATTTATTGGAACTAGTAGCAGTGCAATGGAATGCTCTACTGTCATGTTTTTCTCACCAAAGGAAATCATGCAAAGAGAATTCATCTGTAAGAAGAGGATGTGCGATACAATTTTTTTTCCAGACCAATACCGATTACAAGTACTCAACTCTTGAGTAGTCACCGATACGATACCAAGTACCGATATTACATGTAAAGTTGTGCTCATAAGCACAACTGTAAAAAAGAAAAACAAGATCATTTTAAAGAGGCATATATCTCAATATAACATTTTCCGTAAAATTGCATTTAAATTACAGAAATGGCAATTTTCTATTCTTCTAATTTCTAGTTCCTGATTGTAAATCAGATACCTTGAAATAAGGTTGGTATCGGCCTCCCTAGCTGCCATAAAAGTGCAAAGAGAAATTAATCGCAATAAAAAAGAGGAAAAAAGAAGAAAACTACTTACCATTTGATGATGCATGAAAGCGGCATGGTTTATATGGAAAGAAAGAAAGAAAAGAAAGAAAGGAATAAATGAAGAAAGAAAGAAAAGAAAAAAGAAGGAAAGATAGAAAGAAAGAAGAAAGATAGAATGAAAGAATGAAAGAAAGAATGGAAGAAAGAAAGAAAGAGAAAAAGAAAAGAAAGAAAAAAGAAAGAAACGGACAAAAAACAAAGAAAGAAAAAAGAAAGACAGGAAGGAAGGAAGAAAGAGAAAGAAAGAAAGAAAATTAAAAAAGAAAGAAACGAAGAAAGAAAATAGAAAGAAACGAAGAAAGAAAGAAAGAAAAGGGAAAATGGTAGAAAGAAAGAAAGAAAGAAAGGTGGAAGGAAGGAAGGAAAGAAAAGAACAAACAAGAAAGAAATGAAGAAAAAAACAAAGAAAGAGAAAAGAAAGAAAAAAGAAACACAGGAAGAGAGAAAGAAAGAAAAAAGACAGGAAGAAAGAAAGACGGAAGGAAAGAAAGAAAATAGAAAGAAAAAAATAAAGAAAGAAAAGGGAAAATGGTAGAAAGAAAGAAAGAAAGGTGGAAGGAAGGAAGGAAAGAAAAGAACAAACAAGAAAGAAATGAAGAAAAAAACAAAGAAAGAGAAAAGAAAGAAAAAAGAAACACAGGAAGAGAGAAAGAAAGAAAAAAGACAGGAAGAAAGAAAGACGGAAGGAAAGAAAGAAAATAGAAAGAAAGAAATAAAGAAAGAAAAGGGAAAATGGTAGAAAGAAGGAAAGAAAGACGGAAGGAAAGAAAATAGAAAGAAAGAAATAAAGAAAGAAAAGGGAAAATGGTAGAAAGAAGGAAAGAAAGGTGGAAGGAAGGAAGGAAAGAAAAGAACGAACAAGAAAGAAATGAAGAAAAAAAACAAAGAAAGAAAAAACAAAGACAGGAAGTAAGAGAAAGAAAGAAAAAAGAAAGACAGGAAGGAAGAAAGAAATGAAGAAAGAAACGAAGAAAGAAATGAAGAATTAAGAAAGACACGGTCAAGAACGTGCAGTGGTGGACAACTGAGCTCATCTCTTCTCATTAGCACAAAACACAGCTTTTTTCTGTGTACACAAACAACTCGTTTATTATTGATGTGAGCCTAAATTGTGTTGGCGCTAGTTTCACTTCTAACATTTTCACTGTTTGTTTATTTCAGTACATTTGTGAACTATTATTATATCAGAGTGGCTTCAAAGGAAATGACACTTTGCAGCAGCAGGGGGAGCCATAGAGCAACCCGCCCAATTATTCCTCAATGCTGATTTACATCAATAAGCAGCATGTGCGCCCTCATTCAATTCCTTCGACATGTCTTCCAAACATGCTCATTGTATATTCAGGTAAGTAAACGTGTTGACTGGATATGAATATGTAGATCACCTCGGATAGAAGAAAGAAACACACAATCCAACGGACGACAATTTCCCTAAAGAGTCTCAGTGCTTTTTACTCCGTAATGTTTGCTAATTTAGCCGCCGTGTCGCTAGCCAAGCGTAAAGTACACGCTTACATGTTGGATCGCTGAATTAATGTTGAGGAGATCATTTAATTGAGCTCTCAGGAGTCCCTCAGGAGGGCGTGTATGTGCTCATGTTTATCACATGACCTGCCACGTGCAACAACAACAACAACAATATGTGTGTTTTTTTTCCCCCATTTCTATTTATTTGAACTCAAATTCGACTCGATTTGACACCTTTAATAATGACCAGATGAGGACAAGCCACTGTAAAATGATTCAATTAACATTATTATGCTCAATTTCCACAAGCCAATTGAATAATTAATAGTATATCCTCCAAGGGCTGGTCACTCACTATTTTCAGCTCTTCTTCCTATCACTGACCCACTTTTTAACCCAAGAGCCATCGCAAGTATCCAGAAAAAAAGAAAAGGAAAAAAAAACATTGCTGTTGCCATGACAACCGTCTCCTGAGTGGCTTCCCTCGCACACTTGTTGGGAGCAAGCGTGCACTTAAGAAAAATGTCTGCAAAAGGACAACCTGAGAAGCTTTTTAAAGCGCCATGTATAATTCAGCTGTATTTTTTTCCCCTCCATCTTCGACGTGTGTATGTGTGAGACGTGTTCTCAATCTGTCACTCCGTTTGTTCTCAATGAGACTTTTTTTTTTCTCTCGCACCCTCTCAAATGCACACATCCAGCTGTTTAGCGCCACGCACGCTGTAAAATCTCCACCGCGCACTCACTTCCCAATCACATGATGTGAATGTTTATGTTTATACACACACACCGTCTGTGCTCGGCTGGAGACTTTTCAGTAGAAGCCATTGGAGTGCAATAGTGTGATGTACAATTGTACTGTGTGGTTGCCTTATTTGGCTACATAAGAGACAAAATATTACTGCATTGTATTGTATTGTATTTTATTTGGACCCTTATGAAAAAGTGCTTTAAAAAAAAAAAAGCTAATCAAATATAGAACTGCATGCTAATTTAATTTTGATTATTATTTTAAAAGTGTGATAAAAGCTTTAAAAGTGTTTATGAGGCACAAAGCCTCAAATGAAATCTCTTGATGACCTCCCATCACCTTTCGTTTAATGAGAATGCAAAGAATGATCATGTAATGTTAATGCGGCTAAAGTGACTCCCCGTGTGCCATTATTAAAACATGTCAATAATGACGGCCTAATGGTCACTGTTTCATTTCTTAGCTTAGCATCGACGTGACAGCCGGCGGCGCCATCCTCGTCCCCGAAGCCATTTGAGCTCTTGGCGGCGGCGGCGGCGACCTGTCACAAGCGGACGCTCGCCTCTCATACGTATTTGCAAATTGTCTCACTGCGAATTATTCGAGCGAGCCTTGGCCTGCGTGAGACTTGGCAGGTCAGAGTTCATTGCTGTGAAGGAGCGCATGAGGCGGCAGAGAGGGAGTGTGACGTCACATTGTTCGACTGCATGTTCTGTGGCTTAGGAACAGCTGTTTGAGCATTTATTCTATATTGAGAATAACAAATACATGTTCAAACTGTTTGTAAAGTCAATAAAGCCCAACTTGAAACCTGAATGTTAATTCAAAACCCTACTTTTTTTTTTAAACCCTGTATGAGACTGGATTGAAATTCTACTTTGGAACAGTAATCCTGGTCTGAAAACCCGATTATAACCTTGAAAATTGTCTTAAAGCCCTACTTTGAAACTTACGTCTGACTTAAAATCTACTTTGATACCCTACCCTAACCCTTGTTTAAAACAATAAGCCAGACTTGAAATCTTATGAAACCCAAACTTAGTTTTGAAGCCCTGCTTTCCAAACTTAAACTGAACTTTGAAACCCTAATTTATTTTATTTTTTTAACAACCCATGATTGGTATTCTAATTTGCAGCCTTCATCCTGGCTTGAAGCCTGACTTTGAAACCCTACTCCTTGCTTAAAACCCTAATGACAATGACAGTTTGAAATCCAAATTAGAAACCATAACCCTGTCTTGGAGCCCAAACTTAAACCCATAACGCAATCTTGAAAGCCTACTTTGATATTAAAAACCCTGGTCAAACAGGCTTGAAGCCCTACTGTGAAAACTATTGTTGTTGTTTTTTTTTAAATGAAACCAGGTCTGAAACCTTAACCAACCTCATCTTGAAGGCCTGTACTTTGAAACTCAAACCTTGGCTTATAACACAAATTTGAAACCCAAACACTGGCTTGAAGACCCAATTTGACAGCGAAGACTGGCTTAAAAACCCAACATCGAACTCTAGTCCTTGTTTAAAAACAACCCGGGTTTGGAAAATCTAATATCTTGAAACCGTCATTTGAAACCCAAACAAACCCTGGTTTAAAGCCTGACTTTGAAACCCTAACCTTGTCTTGAAGCCCAACTGTGAAAACTATTGTTGTTGTTTTTTTAAATGAAACCAGGCTTGAAACCTTAACCCCATCTTGAAGGCCTATACTTTGAAACTCAAACCTTGGCTTATAACACAAATTTGAAACCCAAACACTGGCTTGAAGACCCAATTTGACAGCGAAGACTGTCTTAAAACCCAACATCAAACCCTAGTCCTTGTTTAAAAACAACCCAGGTTTGGAAAATCTAAAATCTTGAAACCGTAATTTTAAACCCAAACAAACCCTGGCTTAAAGCCTGACTTTGAAACCCTAACCTTGTTTTGAAACCTCACTTTGAAATACCAACTCAGGCTTGAAACCCTATTTTGAAACTTTAAATGCAAACCTATAACCCTGGCTTTAAATCCTATTTTGAAACAGCTAATCCTGTCTTGAAACCCTACAACTTTGAGACCCTATAAAACCCACAAATCAATACCCCAGGCATGAAATCTGACATTGAAACCCTAGCTAGCTTGAGGCCTTATTTTGAAACCTTAACTCTGGGCATTTTCTGCAATAACTAAGGATTGCATATTGCATAATTTAAGTGTCCAATTAAGAGTTCTAGCTTAAATGATTCTCAGTCAGGATACTTGTAAACATCAGACACGCAGCAAATCACTCCAGCAGTTTCTCTTGTGAATTCATGATGGGAGGTGCTAATTGAGAAGATTCTTGCTACACAAGCGCAATGAGTCGGCCAATTAGCGCATGTTGTGACAGCTCTCCTCATCTGAAAATGAATAATTGATATTTGTTAAAAGTGCATGCAAATACAGTTGCTGATGTTAATCAACTATTAGTGAGCATCATGGCGACAATGAGCAAGGGAGATAAAGCTGCAGTTACAAATTTGATCCTGGGCTCCCTCTGCTGTAGTCTGTTTGAAATTGTACATACAATAAATAATAAAATAGCGAAAAGAAATGTTAGCAGACCACTAAAGTAGGCGAACAGGCGTTGCGGTGGAACCAGCTGGAATTATTTACGTAAGTGTAGAATCAAGCCATTCCTGGTAAATTCATTAATTCCTGTTTCTTAAATATGTAGAATTCAGTACAGTATTTCATTTCTTAGAAGATATTAGTTGAACTGAGAGCAGCTAATGCTTTATTTTTGCTATTTTTCATTAAATCCCAACACCCGCATTGGAAATGACATTTCTCTTCCATTCGATATCAAGTTCACAAAAGTGTAAAGTGCAAAAGAATTTGCTCGCCATTTTAAAGGATCGTGCTACAAACAATCCCACTTCATTAAGAATCAGCCTCATTTAAAAACATAGTGATTTTTCATTCCAATCAAACATTTCACCCAATTAAATGTTTTTATTATTCAACAAGAACAACAAAATGTGTACTGTATGTATAAATCTTGTCATGTTTCCCACTCAGTGAGTTAGAAACATAAAGATACAAAATAGTCCTTCGTTAATGAATCCAGTCATGTACCCTGTGTGTCTCTTTTAGGAAATAGACAGCAAGGTGGATAAAAAGTAATCATACAAATAAAACACAAAACAAAAATTGAAAAAAACTCTTTTTACCTGTTGGAAATTCCAAGTAGGAGGAAGAGCGTCTTTGTTTGGAATACTACGGAAGCGTATTGCATTCACTTGAAAAAAAGACACATTTTTTGGGGGGAGCTTAGTTTTTTTTAGTCTTTTTTTTTTAATTGTCTGTTTTTCAGAAAAAAAAAATCTGTAAAACTGTCAAAAAAATATTCCGAAAAACAGGCTGAAAAAAATGATTCAGAAAAACAGTGAACAAAATATTACAAAAAAAACCTGAAAAAAAATATTCAGAAAAACAGCTCTTGTTCTGTTTTTCGGAGTAATTTTTTTTATACCTCTGAACCCCAAGTGACTTGTTTCAGATTTGCTAATAGCGGAAGCAGACACTTTCCCGCATACCTCCATATGCAATAAGGTGGTCACGTTTACTTACTGGCTTTCAATAAAGGAATTAATTGTGGTTTGTTCTTTAATCTCTGAAGGAAAACCCTTCCCAAAAAAAAAAAAAGAAGAAAAAAATGTTCAGAAAAACAGAGGAAAATATATTTTAATAAAACAGAATTTTTTTTTACTCAAAAACAGTGAAAAAAAATTCAATAAAACAGAAAAAAACAAAAAAACAACAACAAAGCTCAGAAAAACAGGACTTTTTTTCTTCAAGTGAATGCATTACGCTTCCGTAGAATACTGACCAATGAGGTTCACTGAAGGCTTAAACGGCCCTTTTGCTGGTTTTGATTGGTAGAAAGTTCTGTGCAGTTCAAAGTGACTATTCCAGATGTAGAACATGTTCAATAGCACGTCGTAGTCCACGGGGGATGGCCACTAGACTAAAGGGAACATTAATGATCAAGTCAATATCCATGGGTTGGGAAATTTTCTGAATGTGCTAGTAGATCAATGCTGCCCGAAGGACTCTCCCTGGATGGAGGCCTTAGGATGTACTCACACTTGGCTACTCGAACCGTGCTTGGTTCCACTTGACTCACACAGTAATATTAATGATCATTTATGGCGACCATCACAGTGCACGATAAAAATGAACAGGATAACAGGGCATCATTTCATTTCTCACCGGCTATTCGTCACAAACGCCGCCACGCACAACAGAAACAAACAACAGAAATAATCAACAGAGTAAAAGGAAATTCCACAAACTGCTCGATGATGCAAAGGCACATGCGTGTGCGTCATTCAATTTGTGCGCTTGCCGCGCTCACCAGTTATCCATGACCACTGCCACAGTGCACAATAAACAGGATGACTCAAAATAATCCACTCAAAAAAATCTATGGCGCGCCCTACACCTGGCCAAGTGCATGCACCAAAGTAACAACGTGTCATAAAATTACTTTAGTGATTATTGATGTTTGTCATCTCCATGCACAATGAAATAAACAGAATGAGAAATAATGCACTCAGTAAAAAAAAAAAAGAAAAAAAGTCTGTGACATTTGGTCACGCATTGACAAACATGCACTAGTGTGATCGCTCCTCTCGCTCCAGGTATTCATTATAAACACCACCATGCACAATAGAAATAAACAGAACAATCCACAGCAACAACAAAAAAAACGGTCTACGGCACATGCCAATTTTTTGAGACTTTTTGCTTGTCACATCAGAGCGATTTGTTTGGCACAGTTTTTCCACTGGATGCCATTCATGACACAAACGTTACATTGTGTACATACCAGTGTGTTAAATAATAACTGGCATCTTGCACAATAGAAATAAACAAAAAGATTGAAAATAATCCACAATCAAAAAAGTCTATGGCACACAATGTACATCATGAGTAAAGAAGGCTTGTTCCTCTCAACAGTTATTAATAAAAATCACCACCTTGCACAGTAGAAATAAATGTAACAACTTTCAATGTAATCCATAAAGTAAAAAAAAAAAAAAGAAGCTTGGTCACACGTGGGTACTAGCACCATAAAATTAACGTGAGGGCCCATCTCAGCAGTTTTCCATGATAACAGGCAACTTGCACAATAGAAATACAAAATAAGTCTATGGCACGCAATACACACAGCATGTGATTAAATCAATTGCCCCTCTCGCAAACTATTCATGCTAATTCCCATTGTATACACACACCAAAAAACAGATTTACTGGTTGATTTTTTTTTTCATGAATAGTGGTTGTGTTTTGTTTTTTTATTGATTTTTTTTTTAACCAAACAGATTAATTCGAAATACTGGTAATACACAGTAAAAAAAAAAAAAAAAAAAAAAAAAGTCCATGGCACATTCGGTCACACATGTTTATGTCATCTCCGTCACAGAATGATTAATGTGATCATTCCTCTCACTACACAACATAAATAATCGCTACTTTGCACAACATAAATAAATTGACTCAAAAATAACCAACAGAGTAAAAAAAAAAAAAACAATGAAAAAACAAACAGGCACATAAAATCAATGCTCCTCTTGCCAGTTATTCCTGAATAGCAGCCAGCTTGCACAATAGAAATAAACAAAACTGCAAAGAACCCATTCCATCAGGAAGGTTGCAGTAATTTGCATCATGAAGTGATGGCACCCTCGAACGCTTCCAGTAGCCTAGTGTGAGTACACCCTGAGTTGTTCATTTTTTAGACAGCAAACAAAGATTCAATCAGCCAAGTAGTGCTCTCTGTTTTTCCTCACTGACTTCAAGACATCATTTTATGCCCCATCCCTGAAGTCCACCTTGATGGGGGGTTTGTTGTATTTGTTGTGCTATACTGTATGTGGACTCCTCCTCCTGAAATCCATCATGGAGGACCAGGGAACGTTGGAAATCTTGTCAAAGTTGCTATGTGTCCGACATGTGGCCCAGAGGGGTGTCGGCCGGACCAAGAAGACGGTACTTCTCCTCCAAGGAGGGCTCGGCGGCGCCGCCCTGCAGGTGGATGAGCGGCTTGGTTTGCAGCAGGACGCAACCTCGCCCGCCTCGCCCCCGTTTCTCCTGGTGGTTCTTGCGGTTGAACACCTTTATTCTGTTGTCCAGCTCCGGGCTTGCCTTCTCGGAGCCAGTGGGACTGGGGAGCTTCAGATTGACCGGGTCCACCGTCAGTCCTTTCTGAGCGAGGCAGGAGTCCTCCGAAAGAGACGAGAGGAGCTCCTGGACAACCGTGCTCTGGTCCTGGCCCGAGAAAGAAGGGGGGCAGAGGGGGTGGGGGCTGTAGTTGAGGTTGAGGTCGTGAGAGGGGTTGGACTGGATGTGATTGGTCGGGAGGTGGATGTCAATGGAGGCTGTTGTGACGACGCGGGTCCCTAAGCCACAAGTCCTGCCATCTTTAAGAAGAAAGGTGAAGAGAACAACAATCACGTCTTGTTGACTTTGTTCCTGTCAGAGCTCCCTGTCCTTTCTCTGAAGTGTGGGGCAGTAGAACCTGTCTCAGGTTACCAAGGAAACAGCACACTGAGCACTTTCCCCCAAATTCCACATTTTCCACAACAATCAAACAAAACAATTAAAATTCACCATTTCTAATTTAATAGAATTTTTTTCCATGAGAAAGTTCTCAAAATAATTAACACTTTCACCGCCAAAAACGTCAATTGACGTTAAGGACACGCCCACTGTATACCGCCAATAACATCAATTGACGTCAACTACGTTTTTTTTCTCTCAGTGGGCAGTGCAACGTCTTGTGCAGCGCTGCTTTGTGAATGGGCTGGAAAAAAATCAAAAAACACCCACTAACTATGGCCAGCAGATGGCAGCATTGTATCTCTTTTCAATGGGCTGCCGTGTATCAAATTACATGAAAACATGGCGGATCTGGACGTTTTCTAGGATGACGTGAATGATCAAAGCGTTTGTCACATTAAATCTAATTCACAGAACAAAAAATATTAGCGCCAAAGTCACTGTTGTGCAGAAAATGTATCTATTCGCAAAAAGCTTGTTTTCTCCTTATTTTTTTTCCCATTTTCGCTTGATGTCACTCAAATGATCTCTTTTCAAATAGTGATTACTAAAAAACAAAATAAGGTAGAAACATGCTTTTTTTTCAAATGAAAAAATGGATTTCAATCTTTCATATGGTATCCATCATGTTTATGTATTCAAGGCATACAATATTCTGTTTGACTTGAAAGATGAGTGAAAATGCTAATTTTTTGGGATAACGTTTGGCAGTAAAATAATTAATTGAGTTCCAATTCACAATTTCTTGACTTATTAAAAGTTTTCTACTTCAAAATGTTTCACAAAAAAAAAAAACTAAAATTCCCAACATTCTGAAACTCATTTCTATGCTGTAATTACGTTTTCAATGTCCACATTCTTAGCTTTAAATTCATTCTGAGCATCAGTTCAGTCTGACATGAGCTCTTCAGGATCCACACGCCATTTCCACAGAAGTAGCCATTTCTAGTTTCATTTGTGAAGTTTGTGATGAATCAATCACAGATCTTTAATCATTCTTTCAAGTGCCTCTTTCATGCTACCTCAAAAGCAACATTTCCATATGACGATATCACATATGTTTTAGTTCTTTATACTTTGTAGAACAACATAGAGCCCACCTTAAAGGTTTCCGGACCTCTCGAAATTTGGCACCGGGAAATTACCCCAGAACAAAATTCACACACTCCCAAATGCATTCCAAACACAGAATAGTCAGCTAAAGTTGTCGTAGAATTAGGTTAGCTTTATGGCAGGAGACAGCTGTGAAGTTCCAAATTGGACATTTCCGCCTCATCCTGCTGTCTTGAAATCAGTCATCATTATTTTCAGACATGTTCAAAATAATAATCGATCAGTCATTATAACTGAATTATCTTATTGTGAGATGCAGTGTTGTTATGTGAATGTTTAAGTTCTGTAAGAAATGCGCAGGCGTTTAAAGAGCGAAACTTGTGTTACAGATTTGTTAAGGGGAAAAGTTTGAAAAAATGTTTTTTTACTGATAAATATGGCACAGTCAATTGATCATTAGCAACTGTAGTCTTTCTGTATCTCAATCAGAGTGCTTGGGTCTATGTTGTCCCGCTCGTTTTACAGAGCGATGCATAAGATGTGCCAGTTAGTGACTTACCACTGCTTGCTTCACTGTAGTACTGACTGATATAGTTGTTCATATCATCACGTACAACTGGATCTGATTGAGAAAAATAAGGAAGTAATAGGAACAATGTCGTTATTATTTGAAGTCACACCACTGTATTTAGATTTTGTATGTCATTTATTTTATTCACATAAATATTACAAAATCTAATGAGATCCAATAAAGAAAAATTACATTTTAAAACTCTATGATTTGCTTCTCTTTGTCCTTGAATGGACCCCAATTGCTCTTGATGTTGTGAGTGTCAGGAACTAATTACAAAGGAATTGACTTAATTGGCTTTAACACCCTTGCGGGTACCGATCCATTTCAGTGTAAACACTACAAACGAGTCCAAATGGAAACTATCTGTAATGTTTACAAGGAAATATTGACCGAAATGGCTTGTGCCTCAGGCCACAGGTGCTTGAAAGGCTCACACGCTCTGCTTGGCGCTGCATTAGCCGTATAGTGCACCAGGTAATAGACTGGGCCCGTTTAGGCTGGGCTTGGCTTGACAAAAGTGGGTCCGCATGAGAGCTCTTTGTTGGGGGAGGATGGGGGGGGGGGCGCATGTGCGTGGTTGAACGGCGGTGATCTCGTGCTCGCTTGATTGGTCTTGAGCTCACTGTCTGCTGGCTGAGTGCGACGCGCGAGTAGCTTGAGTGCAAGCCCCCCCGTCCCGCGGGACGCGCTGCTGCAGACTCTGATGGGTAATCTCATTTATTTTTCATTCTAAAATATTAATCCCAGGGCCACCCCCGGAGAGGAGGCATTGCACTCACTAAAACAAGACGGAGACAATCGCTGCACAATTAATAACACATGAATGATGGAGGTGAGGTGGGGGGGTGAGGGGGTGGAGAATTGGCTGTCCAGCATACATAAGAAGGCTCTCGGCTCTTTTTTTAGTGAGACGGCCCGGTTATCAAGCTGTCACTTGTGTGTGGAAGAGGAGAAGTGACATGTCGGGTCCTTCTAGTGCAGCCGACACACTCTACTGGAGTTCAGAGACTTGATGTAGTGGTGCTGCACCACTGGCCGAATAAATACAATCAATCCGGATATAAACATACAGTCAAATTTGATGAAATAGAATAGATTCCTCTGTTTACCATCTTTAATGTACACACGTACATTAGAGAGTTATTGTAACTGCTTAGCTCAATTGATCTACATTGGTAATGGAATTCCTACATTGCAGTTCTTGTAATGTGTTTGCACGTGATTTCGTTTTTTTAATATACAGTGTGTTCAGGAAAAAAAATTCTTCTTCTCCTTCTTTTTGTACATTAATACCGAAAAGAATGCTGTACATTTTAAACCTACCTTATGTATAATAGTAGTTGACTAAGACAAAAACAAAGGACATTTTTTTCTGGAATTAATTAATTAATTTTAGTTTCGGTTGGTGTTCTTTTTTTTTTTTGTAAAGCATTTTGATTTTTATTTGATTTTGTTAATGAATTTTTTTTTTCAATTTTCGTTTTAGTTTGTTAGTTTTCATTAAGTAAAAAAAAAAACCTTTGGTCAGGATACCATGTCAATTGGATTTTTGCTTATCTTATCTGAAAGAAAGAGAGGAAGAGAATGAAAGTGAGGAAGACTATGAATAGCTCTTTTCCACAACTATATAAATCCATTTTGATAACGAAAAAAAAAAAATGAAATCATGAAATCATTATTCGGAGAACCATGGACTTCACTGAGTCCTACAAATTTTGTAAACATAATTTTACCCTATTAAAACAATTCAACAAAATATCATTGTCAGGTAGATTTTTTTTGGTATCGTATTAGGTGTGCCCAACACAGTAAAGTTTACTCTGAAAAAATCTATATTCAGTCCCAGTCTAAACAGAGGAAACTTTATACTCGGAAGAGAATAAAATATTCAAAAACAACAACAACAATCACAGAACCTTTGGGTTGGGAAACAGCAAATCTAACCACAGACCTATTGCCACTCCTGCTCAGTGTCAATAGGTGTCGCAGGTGTCAGGTGGAATCCTCGTACCTCCATTTTTGGTCTCCTTTTGGATACACCAGCAATATGTCAACAAACAATAAGTCTGGCAGAGCTCAAGTGGTAGAGTGGTTTTCCATGCTGAAGGTTGTGGGATCGTTCCTCAACCCTTGAGTGTTTTAGTTTTAGTATTTTACTCTCTTCCAAGTGTAAAGTCGACTATGTTTAGAGTGGGATCGAATATACCGGAAGACTTTTTTAGAGTAAAATTTACTTTATGAAATTTACAGTGTAATAAAGTTTTGCTCTATTGGTGTGACAAAGATAAGGTTGTTAATTGTAAAAAAGAAAAGAAAAAAGCAGCGCAACAAATGTTCAACGACCTGCTTTTAGGAGCAGATGTTGTGCTTGAGTGACAGCGGATGTTGTCACCAACTGACACGATTTAGTACTTCAAAGGCGACATAAAACTCCATCTCACGGGATCATGGGGGTATCTGGGGCATGGTGTCATCGTTCAGGTGAGGAAGAAGTTGGCAGTCTGACGTGACCTGAGCCTGCGCCTGCCGGCCTGTGAGTGCTCCTCCCACTGACCATGTCGGCGTAGAAAGGCCCACTTAGCATCCCGCAGCCAGATTTGCCACCACTGCATGCCCCCGGGGTAATATTGTGGTGCCCGATTGTGGTTTGCAGGTGAATGAGAACAGATGTTGACAGGAGCCCGCTGCCCCCCTAACAAGGCCCAATGCACAGAGCACTCTGTAGCCCAAGTAGCGCGAGTTGACCACGCGGCCTCAGCTGAAGCACGACAGTGGCTGAGAGTGACAGTGTCAGAAAACATGCTTGTTTTCTCCAGCGTTCAGCACATCCTAAAAGCTTTTTTTGCCCCAGCATTGATCTGTGCGCCTGCGGTCAGATGGCTGTGGTGTGTGAGAATGGAGGCAGCTAAGAGGCCGCTCCGGGGCAGTGTCAACCTCGCACTGCAGCGGCCTGATGTTGCACCATTAGGGACGGTTTGTTCCACATAATTATGCACATACGTGATGCTGCGCCTCTCTCCTGGTTTGTCATGCTGCCTCCTCATGCAAACGCTCTACCTGGCCTGATTATATACATTATATTTAAATGGGCTTGTTTAAAACGTTCTGTTCTGCAATGACCTCTGCTGTAGACTCTAATCTTTTCTTGCTGTTTTGTAAGAATTTTGTCTCCTGTCTTAATGGCATGACAGCATATCTAGCAATTTTTTTGGTCAATTCAAAAAACATATCAGAAGCAAAACACATATTGGCTTTTTTTTGCACATTAAGTTTAAAGCTAAGCTTATAAACCAGAATATAGCCTGTAACCCACTGGTTATTTACAGTAGTTTATTTATTTGTAAATACATGTTGACCTTTGTCCACAAAAGCAACAAGTTTGATCCAATTTTACATTAGTTTACTTTTTTTTTTTATATATTGCAAATTAATAAATTATAGATAAATGGGCAGATGAGAGCAGTGTGTGTGTGTTTTTGTGCATTATTATTAAATTTGAGTAATTTCCAAGATACAATAGCAATGAAAAAAAAACTGTAAATTAGTTTAACATCTGTGAATAATAAAATGACTTAATCTCACAATATTAAATAGGGATTAGGGCTGCACAATATATATAAAAAAATATTGATATAGTGATATTGGCCAATGCAATATGCATATCGCAAAGACATGCAATAAATTTCATATGGAATTTTATGCTTTTATCTGAATTTGACCAGTCAGTCGCTAACTAATATGTGCACCGCCATCCAATAGTTGAATATTATCGAGAGGTAATTACAATAAATTAACTAAGAATATATTGAGTTTGCTTATTTTGTTGCATGATTTTTTTTTATTCTTTTATTAGATAATAAACAGGTCATTTCTTTAGGTACATGTTAAATATCGAAAAAAATATTGATACCGCTATATTCAGCAACTATATCACATATCGCATGATTTTACAATATCGTGCAGCCTAATAGGGATGTTCAATACCACTTTTTTCAGACTGATAGCAGTACGAGTAGTACTCAACACCTAAGTAGTTACTAGTCCCCAATACCAAGTATCGATACCTCTACTACTTTTGATACCCCAGATTTAAATAAAAAAAAACAAAAAAAATAATGACAGATAATTTGACTGAAAGACCTGGATATCCCAGTACAGCATTTTTGTTTATATTGGATGAAATTAATGGCAGTTTTCAATTTGTTCATAAAATATATACAACACAATGACATTTATTTTTTTATATTATTTAGCATGTGATTGTGCATTTTAATGGGCATCTGTCAGATGTGTTTGCCTTTACTAGCCACTAGGGGGCTACAGGTGGCAAAGTGGTACCGTCACTTGCCTCCGATGCAGGTTGCCGTGGGTTCACTTCTCCGCCTGGGAGACCGTGTTTGTATGTGTGTGTGTTTGTGTGAGTGAACGCAAAAATCAAAAAACAAAAACTTACTAGTCACTAGGGGGCATGTTTTGTAATTTATGAAAATACAGGTATTGTTGTCCATGCAGGCAAGGGAAAATTTTGTAGCTATTTGGTCATTTAAATTTAAGTCCAAATGGATGCCCCACACCTCTCTAGGAAAACAAATATAATGTTCATATGAAAGAAAAAAGCATTTTAAATTAAATTGTCAATCATAATGAAGTATTAGAATAAGCTTGACATATAAAGGATTAACCATTGAGAAATGAATTGCTGTTTCAACAGTAAATATAGTAAAGCAACAGCTCAATCTGGCTCTAATTCCTTGATATTGTTTAGTTGCATTTGTTTCATCAATGTGCACAGTGAACTTCATTCAAAGTTGCCAGAAACAGAAATATTCAGCTTCTCTTCCTACACTATACACTTGCGTTGTAACCCTTGAAGTGCCATGACGAGTATCATTCACAAATTCATTGAGTACAGTTGAGTGTACCTGCAGTGTTGTGCAGCTCTCTTGGATTCCTGTGCGCGCCCTCTTCGTCAGACTCCCCAGGAGCCAAGCCTTCCACAACCTGGAAACTCCTGCCCTGCTTGGCCCACACGCGATGGATCTGCATAGCAGCCTCGCGCTCTGCCGCCAGGTCCAGGTCCTGCTGAGCCAGATGGGCCCGCAGCTGCCTGATCTCAAACTGCACCACAAGGACACGGACCGATGGGATCGCAAATGAGGAGGAACGAAAACAGAAAGGGGAGGTGGAAGTAAGGATGAGATTAATTAAGTACAAGAACGTAAGGGATCTAATATCCAATGTGTTTATTTTTGTTAAGTAATTTAGTTGATAAAATAATAGTTTATCTAAGTATAGTTGGCGATTTTTATTTTTTTCAAATTATGAAATCATTTTCATCAATATGTGTGTGGAATAGTGACGGTTTGGAGAATGACTCTGTCTATGAGACTTTGCTGCCCCCTTCTGACAAAAGAATGACCAACAGTTTATAATATAAAAATGATTTTTTTTATTTGAATGTCTATTGTTTAACTTTACAAAAAATATAATCTATTTGGTATCAATTAATTTGAACTCCTATTTTTTTCTCCCTGTAGTTAAAAGTCCAATAAAAGTTGGAGTATTTTCTTTTCAACACAAAATAAAAATAGGTCTAACGTTTTGATATTTCTTTTGAAAACAAAAATAAAAATCAGAGAGTATGATTATATTATCGAGAGTGCCAAGCACATTTGCCTCAGTTTTTGTTGATTCTTTACAACTTGCAGTTTGCTTCTACAAGCTAGAAATGCACTTGTCTAGTCTTTGATAATTTTCTTTGAAGGAAATGCCACATTTACAGTAATGACAATTGAATTCACATTGTAAAATGATTTGTCTGCTTTCAAGACGAAACATCCTACCCTCTCAAACCGAGCCGAAACATATCGAATCAGTTCGTCATCCCACTGAATCGTTCCACTTCCAAATGTACCATCCGTGAATCATCTCACATGAGATACACATTGAATCATCTTTTATTGTAGAGATGCACACCCCTAATATGTATCATAAATCTAGGCAACTCATGTAGATTTATTTCTTGTCCTTTCTTTGACGTCTCATTTGTTTTGTGTATGTTATGATGCTATCAATTGAAAAGGTGCTCACAGCCTGTTCCTGGCAGATCTGAGTGAGACGCTCCAGCTGCTCCTCTCGCACGGCTTTCGTCTTCTCGCACTGTTGGATCTCCAGCTCCATCTCCACTTTGACTTGGAGCACATAAGCTGACACAGAGTGATTGCACATGAGGGGGGAAGGAAGTGGCGTCGTTACATGTAACACATACTACACGTGCATTTTAGGAAAATGAACTTACTGTGGAGTGTGAAAATCAAGATAACAAACTTAACAGCTATTGCCCATTTTTCAATGCAGTACCAGTTACACCACTAGATAGCAGCAAAGTGCTTGTATTTTAACACATTTGGCAATAAAGATAACAAGACTGTATATTATTTTCACTGATATTGTTTTACCTTATCGTATGAATTTATTCTGTTTTTGTTCATTTATATTAAAAAGTAATAGATGGGTTAAAATGGAAAACTGACATGTTTTATGAGATGCTTTTTATTTAAATAAAAAAAAAATATATGAAACAGAATAAATCCAACATAATTTTATATTTACTTTTGTAATATAATGTACAATGTAATATTTGGTAACATAATTAATCTAGTTTTAAATGTAAAAAGCAGATTTTATAAAATAAAGAATATAGAATAAATCCAACATAATTTTATATTTACTTTTGTAATATAATGTACAATGTAATATTTGGTAACATAATGAATCTAGTTTTAAATGTAAAAAGCAGATTTTAATAGCAAATGGATGCACTTCTAGAGGTTTATTTAAAGTTTTAAAAAAATGAAAGAAAGTAATGTCATTAAAATTAAATAAATACATAAATAAAATACTTTTTTATACTACCACTGGATTTCAAAGTTAAACCTTAAAATTTTAATTAAGTAAATATAGTTTTTATATTTGAATGTTAAACTTATTGGCGGCAACTCTAACAATGTGCATGTTTTATTTGCAACAAACATTCTTAAGCAACACTGTACTCACAACCCTCAGGCCTTGTTCAAATTAAATACATGTAGAGCTCCGCAGCATTTTTGTTGAGTTTTGAAAAACAAGAATAGTATGAAACGGATTCAACCCTAGCTGCATGATGTTTTCGTTGACACACAATTTAAAGTTAATCAGGCTGTCTTGTTAAAAGAAGTGCAGTCATCATTGTACATGCTTGCTTTTGTCACAAACATCACTCGATCCAAACTCAACACAAGATAAGTGACAGGTGTGTATTAAGTGCCTAATTCACATATGGGCAGTCAAATGTGGCAGCAGTCCTCGGTGTGAACACGTCCTCTCTCATTAAGGTTGACGTAATCATCAAGCTAATTGTGAGAGGGACTCAATCTTGTGGTAATTGTGCGCCTCTCGATCCCTGGTGTGTCACCTCCAGCAACCAAGAGGCTCAATCACTCACATGTATTCAAGTGAGCAGGTGGAGGTGCACTGAGAGATCAATATCTTGGCTTCATGCAGAACAACATGTGCTTTATTAAATAATGTGGTCATGGGACTAAGAGCCTAGATTATCTTTATTTAACAAGTTTTAAATGTAAAAACCTTGTAAAAATTTGGGGGGGGGGAGTCTTAATCAATACTAATTAATGATCACATTTTAATAGAACTAAGGCTCCAAGAAATGGCTGAATTTACAATCCAAAGTGTGATGTCATGGTGACCATATCTGCCTTCCATTGTTTTGTTTTTTAAATATTTTACACGACATTGAGAAAGTAAACTTTGCAATGGAGGACCGGTTTTGTGGATGATTAGTGATAGTGAAGCGCCTCTCGTCACAGATGAGCAAAGTGCAAACAGAGTTGCTGTGTGGTCTGTTTGTAGGCTGATCTTGCATGCGGCAGGAAGACCGTGCTGAGGGTGACCTCGACACGGATATCGAACCGGAGCCCATTAGCATAGAGGAGAACAACCACTATATTCATTATGGTCTCTGTGAATGTGCTTATCCAGACCCTACAATCGATACAGGCTGGAGTAGACGAGTGACAGCAAATTACTCTTGGGGATGATCAATAGCTATATTGCTCTGAATAGTAAATAATTTGTATAATCATGGAGAGAATGAGGTTACTCATCTCCTCCCAGAGTCAGGAGGCATCAGGTGCTCCCACCAACAAGCTATCTGGGTCTATATGACTTCATAAACGGCGTGGAGAATGTCGTTGACTCACCATCGATGATCCTTTTTACCCTCCAGATGCGCAGGGTGATGATGAGGCTGATGGCATCCCAGGGGCTGCTGGGCCCGTTGGCCACCGTGGAGGCCACCATGGGGGCCAGGGACAATACGATGACAGCGCCGTCAAACACCTGATGGTGATAATATTAAGGCATTCACTCCCAGCCATTTCTCACTGAAGCAACCCCCTTCGCTCCCGGCTGTTTGACCGATTTTGCGAGGCCCATAGAATATTGGGTTCTATTGGTATAAAAACTTGAAACCTACCAAAAGAAAAATTAGAGTCTCTTCTTTCATCAGGGGAAAAAAGTATATTTCAAGTTTCATCATTATTCACAAGTCGGTTTAAAACAGTGGGTGAAGAGCTTTTTGCAACATAGCCCTGGTTGATCTGTTATACTCTGATGCCACCTGCTGGTCGTTTTTGTAATAACTACCATTGCTTCAAACATTCTCTCCAATTCAGAGGCTGCATCAAAGCCTTTTGTATGCTCTAGTTTAACAAACGTATAACTACGTCTTTGGGACTGGGAGCATGGTAATATTTAAAATAGAACATATTTATACGTTTTTGGGAGCGAATTAGTTAATGGGTTTATGGACAAACTGTATTAGGACATCTGATCATTACCATCGATGCAATCAAAAGTGAATACACTTACCTCTACTTTGTTCTCTATGTAGTCCCAGATCCCGAGCACTACAATTCTGAAGACAGTCTAGTGCACAGAGACAAATGAAGACATTAAGCTATGTGATCAACCACATTAACGTCTAAGTTGCACTTCACCAATGCGGTCACTTTCGGGACGCGCCTTTTCAGCAGCACCATTGATTCACCCGCCAATTAGCATGAGAGGTCACGCACAAGTGGTCCTGCAAATCCATCATGTGTTGGTGCCACTTGGACAACAGGTTTGCAGTCAATGAAGCGAAACCGCTTAAGAACTTGAACAATGTGTTCTGACTGATAGACAACACCAAAGTCATTAAACACCCTTTAAACGCTCTTCACATATGACGTCATTGGCGAGCCTCGCACGGATGGTTCATACCGCTCGAAGCCCATCCCCAATGCTCATTAAATTCCACTTCAATTATTGCTTCTGCTGGCTAGATGGTAATTAACGTTTAGTTTAGGGCATTAAGGCCGGCACTGTCAGCGTAATTGTTTTGCACTAGAGTCAGGCCTGCAGGTCATACTCTTCGTTTAGTATTGTACAAACGTAAAGTTTGGTGTCTTAAATGTCTTAATTGTACTTCAAACAATCAATATTTTACCCACCATAAAGCCCCCTAAATGGCATTTCTGTTGCTGATAGCCATTAAGGACAATAACAGAAGGAAGTCATTGGATAGAGAACGAGCATAATCAAATTGAAATAAATTAATTCGCTTCGTGATAAAGCCTTTGGGACTATAGCCATGCTAACAGTGAGCATCCCTATCACCAACCTATGCTAATGCAATAGTAAACTCATAATTACAGTAAATATTTGAAATGTAAAACAATAAAACAAAACATTACTAAAATGCAATACTAAAATAATTAAATACATCATGTTCAGTGGACCCACGATGGTCACGGGGATAGGGATCCTAGCAAATGCTAATAATGATAATAATAATAATAACAACAGTGAATATCGGTAATAATAATTGATGGTCAATGTAATTGCCATAAAAAAACAATAAACATAACAACAATGTAGACCCCCCCCCGGGAAATAAGATTGGGTCAAAAAACTTGAAAAAGTGAGGTATCAGGGTAAAAAAAAAGTACTACAAATAAGTAGAGGTTTCTCTGAATAATGGCGATCGGCTCTCCCTAGCTCCCACTACCTTAAAAAAACAAAAAACAAACAGTGAATAGGTGAATCCGGAACCAAGAAAACTTTCATTGTCATTTAAACTACCGTAGTGAAAAAGAACAGAAAAGTTCACATCTATTACAACAAACATGAATCAAAATTAGATTTTGGGCTCTGACACATAGCTTGGAAAGCAAAGCAAAACTTTAAAAAGTTAGCATTTAGGAGTAACAAGTTGGGTTAGGGTTAGGTAAGTATATTGAAGTTGAAAGTATATTTTTGAAATGATGAAACTAACCTGGCTAAAATGTAGCCAGTTGCAGATATGTTTACTTATTAGCAGCTAAAACAGACTCATACAAAATTATTATTATTAATTTTAATGTTGCTTGATAATGAGTAGTAAAATAAATAAAATAACCAAATTTTTCCAGATGAGCCTTTAGTCTAGTTTGCTGTCTAAAGAAGGATAACACAATGCCAGTTAAGGACTTTCGCCATTACAGAAGTATTCTGCTAACTACTCTAACTTCTAGACGTGGTTTAAAAGCAGAGTATAACTAACAACAATAATGGCACTCAATCACATTACCTCTGAAAAGAAAAGTGACAGGATGATGAGACTGATCCAGTGGATGATGCTGGCAAACTGGAAAGCATTGGTAACTGTGGAGACAAAAAAATGGACACATGAGCACAACAGACGAAAACTTTGCAGCTCTTAAATAAAAAAAAACAAAAAAAACAGTTACACTTCTAAAGCATCAACGAGTCCTCTGACTAGCGAGGACGCTGTATCCATCACGGGGCCATCATTTACTCCGGTGTCAAAGTGTCTACAGCGCTAATCTTTCAGTGCACTCCCTGCAGACTGTGCTATCATTAAAGCTGAACGCTGGCCACTAATCAATGGCGATGTGTGCCGGCTGCCATTGACAAGATGTCTGCTTCGTTATCGTGTGTAAGTGTATCCACAGTTTGATCTAATTATATTATTGATTCTGGTGTTTACATTATATAGGTTAGGCATTTATGTAAATTTATGTTGGCATTTTATATTAATTGAAGATGTCATTTTTGGGCTTTATTTTGCGCATTCAAAGTCTCGCGTGATTTCGGAGCGCGCACTTTCATTTCTGGATGTGTACTTCCGGTTCACTCAAGACGAGAACGAACGATGCGGCTGGCTTGCTATTGCAGTCATTTCAGTCTATTGATGTGTTTTTTTTTGTTTTGTTTTTTAATTTGAACGAATGTTCTCTCTTTTTTCCTAACACAAAATACAAACGTCGCAAACATATCCAACAAACCCCGAGAAACCAAACCAAAAAAAACAAAACAATCTGACCGACAAGCTAAACCAAGGACTATGTAAACAAAACAAATATAATTCTGTCACAACATGAAAAACAGACATGACCAAAAAACTCATAACATGAGGTACTTGTTAGAAACATACATATTCACATAACCTACAGATGATGTACACATATCCTACTCCACACTCACATATTCCTGGTGTTACTGTACTTTCAACATACAGTCGTTATGCAAGAGAGAGAAAAAAACAACAACAAACACTCAGAAGACCAAAAAAAAAGAAAATAAAGAAGACAATAATTTAAAGAAATGGTAAGTAAAATTTAACTCAATAATACTAATAGAATTGGACTAATTACAGTGCCTCAAATATTTGTTTCAAACAAAATCAAACATTTTTTTCCGCTGATATAGTTCTCTCATCATTTAAAAAATATTTCATTAAAGATTTCCATTTACTTACTCCTTGAGGGTCTGTATTTTTCCAATGCTGTAACAATAACTTCTTATAAACTAATGAAGAAAATGAAAGTTGCCATCCCACCGGATATTTAAATTTGTTCACATTTTAAAGTAAGCAAGTCTCTGGCGTCAGTCTATTTATGTTAGTTATTTCATTAAGGACACAAAAAGGACTTCACTTCAAGAACTCAAGGCAATTTAATTCAATCCTTTGTGGCAGCAGCCAACAAGGTATTTTTTGTTTTTCTTTTCACTGTGTGAAGTTATTAGCTATTGCCATGTGTTTTTTTATTCTTCATACTTATTCGTGTGAATTGTATTATTATTTTTGTACAGTTTTCAGGGTGCGATGGAGAATCGAAGCCTTCATTAAACCCGTCAAAGAAAGGTACTTGAGTTTGTCTTGACTGAGAGGGAGTTAACAAACATGTCTCTGCATAGGTGTTCATCACCATTTGGCAATATGCACAGTAGGGGTGTGCCAAAAAATCGATTCTCATAAGAATCGCAATTCTCATTTAGTACGATTCAGAATCGATTTTAAATGTCCCAAAATTGATTTTATTTAAATTATTTTCTACTGTCTTGCCTTTGTCTGTGTGTGCGCCTTTATTTGGAACGCTATTCATGTTGTACCCGATTTGGCCACTGAGGGGCAGTGTGGTTCCACGCAGTCTAATACACTGTTAAGTTGTAGCCACATTGGAGAGTAGAAGGAAAAAGTCACGATCAAGTTATTCCAATAAAAAAATTTTTTTTCCAGCGTGGAGCCAGTCTTTTGAGTGATAAAAGTGCCGTGAGTAGTGCGCTAATTAGCATTAGCAAGTCAGACTGGAGTAGATCATTACAATTTCTTGCACATCTATAGATTAAAGCAAAAGTCATTGTCAATCAAATCATTTAGAATCAAAAATCGTTCTTAATCGAAAATCGATTCTGGATCGAATTGCAGACCCAAAAATCGGAATCCAATCGAATTGTGAGACATTCAAAAATTCCCACCCCTACTGCACAGCCAGCACATGGGTGATGATTGGTTGATCTAATGACAGTAATAAACAAAACATTGTGTCATTTGGAGCTTTTGTTGTACTAGTGGAAAATGCCAGTTCAGCAAATCCCAAGCATCAAAGCAGATGGAACTCACATTGAAGGATCTTGGTGTCGATGAGTAGCTCCAAAGAGAGGAAGAGCACCACCACGATAACGCAGCCTACCAGGACGCAGTTGAAGCCGGCACTGAGCAAGCAGACCTGCCACAAAGCCACTCTACGGCCACAGCAAGGCTTCAGCCAGTTGGACCTGCAACAGAACACGGCATTGTGGTTGTCTACTTCTATTTGATGACACAGTTGAAGCATGTCGCAGGCGTGAGATTAAGCAGTCAAATGCACAGGCTTGGGGAGTACACGGAATACATGTATTGCCATTACGTAATCAGATTACAACAAAAATGTTACGGTATTCCATTACAGTTACAGGAAAAAACATGTAAGCAGATTACAGGTACATTTATTAAAAATGGGGACTACTTCGAGGGATTACAATTTCTAAGATGAATGAGTGAGAGAGTGCGAAAGAGGGCGAGAGAGAGAGAGAGAGAGAGAGAGAGAGAGAGAGAGAGAGAGAGCGAGAGAGAGAGAGGGAGAGAGGGAGAGAGAGAGAGAGAGGGAGAGAGAGAGAGAGAGAGAGAGAGAGAGAGAGAGAGAGAGAGACTCAGTTTTTTTGGTCTGAATGTGTGTGTGAGTAGGTTAATGTGACACTTTGTGCTTTGGGCACTATATGGGGTAAATAAAGTGCTATATAAAAAGTATTTACTTTGACATAGAGTATTTTTTTTACACAACACGCTACAACATTGTTGTTATTTATACTAAATTTTTAGTCGTCATAATTTTATTTCACTTTTTGACAAGTAGTATTGATAACTAACTACTATATGTAGATAGCTATCTATCTGATAGATAGACCTTTATACCATTGTTATTTTACCATATTTTAATAGTAAGCAAGTTAGTATGCTAGCAAACAGCTAACCACTGAATCTAGATTAATAATTAAGAGGAAAAATAATAAACTTGAAAAATATCTGATTGCGACAGAGTGGGACCATTGCTACATGTCGGGGAGGTGGGGACGAACGAACTCGGGCAGTTTGAAAAAGCTTCACGGACGGGAGGAGGAAATAGCGACCGGTATTCACTGGAACTTACTCTGAGCGAAAGTTTGAGCTGAGTCCAGCGGCATGCTACGCGCTGTAGCTTATTGCTAGCTAGCCCGCTAGCCTACAACCATAATGTGAGTTACACCTTTCAAACAAATCTTCCTCACACCAATTCACTATTTAAACACCATACACAACATATACACGGCTAAACTTGTGACTGGGATAAAAGTTGTTGTTTTTTACTAACGTTTAACTAATGTTTTAGCAGGTAACTTGTAACTGTAATGGTTTACATTTTAAAAGTAACCCTTCCAAATGCAAGGCAAAGTCCTTTACTTGTTACTCTTCGGCAGTGGAATTTTGTATTGATGAGGTATCAGTAAACTTGTCAACACAACCAATCAAGATTTGTCCCTTCATGGCGGCGTTAAAGGTCTTCCTCATTGGGGTAAGGCAAATCGCCAGAGGTGGAGGAAGACTCCCTGCATTTGCACACGGATGACGTGACAACCAGGAGAAGTCGTCTTCTCAAGCGAGGCTCGTTGAGCTGACAATGTGGGTGAGAATAAAAATCAGGTCCTCACAGTCCGGGAGCCTGTCAATTAGGAAAAGAGTGAAAGACGAAAGCATGGTCTTCACCGCGTGAGGAGAGACGATAATGCTGCGGAAACAGCAATCTAAAATCTGTAGTTCCCAGTGTGGCCAATAGAAGGCGGTAGTTCGCAGAGATGCTCTCTAAATTGAGCTGAGGTGAGGGTGTTGAGACTTGAGATGAGAGAAGGCATTGACAGAGAGGAAGAAGGGACAGTGAGGCTTTGTGAACTGCTGATTTGACCATTAGCTGCATCTGAGGCTGGAATGTTGATGAACTTCCTATTCAGCAGGCCATGAAGAGGACCACTGTCGCAGAGGTTGTTTAGTGGGTGGGGGCTTGCAGCTAAATCTGCATCTCCACAGTCAAGGGAGTAGAGACATGTCAAAATTAAGGTAAAAACAGTCCATTTTTTTAATTTAATAAATTGAATTAGAGGTGCAACAATACTGGATTAACCGACAACTCATTGATTAGCAAATTCATTGATAATTATTACTGAGAATGGATAATTCATACGAATAATTTGTATATACAGTATTACAATTGTCCAAATCCTCAGACTTTCAACCTCTATACAAAAAATATTCTCAAATTTCCATAGTCCTACATCAAAGCAGACTAATTGTGTTTGTGCTAAATCAAAATAAAACATTTGCAAACATCCGTTTTTATTTGAAAAAATAATGACCAAAATTGTTGCCTGTTTTCTGATGTTAAAGATCCAGTGAACAACTGAATCTTAATTAATTTATGTTTGTGAATTTTCAGCACTGTCAATTTTAATCTAATGTCTTGTTTTTTAACTCATTCACTGCCATTGACGGCTATTGACGTCCAAAAATCATTTGAACTATTTCTATTAGTTTAACATTTTTTTTCTCCACTTTTGTTAACAAGAGTATAAAAACCTAGAAACATTTTTTTTGTACATTTAGAACAGATTAATCGTGAGTTAACTTTTGAGGTCATGCGATTAATTAAAATTAAAAAAAAAAAAGAATCGCCTGACGCCCCTAATTTTTGATAAGCCTTTCTTTTTTTTCTTAAAAATTTTTTTTTTTAACAAAAGTGGAAAAAAAATTAAACTAATAGAAACAGTTCAAATGAATTTTTGACGTTTATAGGCGTCAATGGCAGTGAATTAGTTAATATAAGGATGTAATTAAAATTTTTATTTATCTGATTCATCAATTAATAAAACAAAACATATTCTTAAACAAATTGTTATTTGCAGCCCTAAAATGAAATTTCATCCGGCAACAAGCATATTGACATGTCAGCCTTTAAATAGTCCAACATGATGACTTGGGCTCATTATTTTCTGTCAATTCAAGTCATACTGAGGAGCTTGAGGTGGGACCGCTGAAATGAACAAAGCCTCTCAGCAGTTCTCCAGCTGGAATGGAAACTTGGCGCCGGTTTCAATTTTTGCCTCCTCGTCATGCGCTGGCACAGAAGAAGTGGTTGACGCCGGCGAAGCGTTTTGGCCCCTTCATCATTTGACGTCTCCATTGCTTGGCGCGCTGCTCTTATGTCGTGCGGTCACTATTGAATAGTTTTAGAATGGAGTAATCTATCGATTATTCAATCGATTAATCGACTAAACTGATTCAGTTTAATTTTACTGATTACTGTTTATTAACCAGTGATTGGTGTTTATTTCATACTTTGTATTTGTATATTGATTTCTTTTCCTTTTTTTTTAATGGGGGGTGGGATTAATGTTGTACTATGTTACCAGTTCGGTCATGTTGATGTTTGCAAATGTCTTATTTTGATTAAACACAGAAGATAATCAGTCATCTTTCATGAAGGACTACAGAAATCAGTGAACAATTACCGTTGATATGCTGAAATCACAGAATTTGGACAATTTTAAATATTTCAAAAAAATGACTCCAAACGATTAATCGATTATTAAAATAGTTGTCGATTAATCGATTAATTTTGACAGCTCTACTCGTATGGCTCATTTAAAAAAAAAACTAATCTAAAAAAAATGGGGGCGGAAAGAAAATTATAAAATTTTCTCTAAGTGCAGTGGATCATTTTATAATCTTTTTTTTTTTTTTGAATATTTGGGTTTAACCTCTTTTTTTTCCAATTTTACCAACACATTTTAATGGGTGTCAATTATACGGCTCCATAATGGTTGGGAAACACTAATTATACCACTAAAATAGGTGATTCAGGGTCACTATGGTGACATGAGATATTCAATTGTTTTTATACAAAACAATACACCACTAAATTATTTGTGTTGCTGAAAGGTCTGGTTATGTTTCTTTAAATTAAATGTCATTTGGGAGCTGCCACTCATACCTGATGCTGTCATAAAAACATACGCTAACTAAGTAAAGAGAGACCACAATAGCATTATATCTGTTGAACAATAATAATAATAATATTTTGGGGGTGGGGCAAGCATGTTTTTTTTTTTTTGTCATCTCCATCCACGCTCTACATGACACTCGAGGGATTTGCACCTCTCAGCCTGCAATAATAACCTTCGTCAAATAATTTACAGCCACCACCAGCTGTCCCATTCATCCAAACCACTTCCAGCATCAACTTAATATTTGATACGGGTACGAATAAATTCTCCAAATGCTACCAAAGCATTTTGTAGCTGCGCGTTCAAGAAACTGTGAAACACTTCGCTGCAAATAATTCTCTGCAGAGTTAAGTGTTGCTTTAGAAAATGATTTAAAAGACATCAGACATCCCCCCCCCCCCATTTATTTATTCTACACTAGAATAGCACCATTGTGTTGGGTAAAAAGAGAGAGATGTGGGGGGGGGGGGGGGGGGGGGGCACCGTGCTCCTTTGATAACACCACCCTTACCGCCGCTTTGTGCATTGATGCCAGGATCAGATTTATCATCAGAGGATATTAAAATGAGTCAACATAGCAATAAACCTTTGAGTTACGATCTGCGACGATAACACCAACCATCTTGTTGCAGGCTAACTGTGAAATATCGCAGATATAAAAAAAAAAAGGCTTCAATGTGACTTGGAGTGAAGTAGCATTGATAAGACAGCCCATGAGTGTATTGTGGGTCCTTGCGTGATGCCAAAAGTGGTCCGGCCCAGAGGGGGCGTCGCAGAAGCTGCTCTTGACACATGCAGGATATTAATGAGTCTTATTAAAGCAACAGAGCAAATGTTGTACTTCTGACCCACTCGGCTCTGACAGTCTGACAGAAGCACCTGGCCCGGGTCACAATGGACAAGGTCACCTCTGCAACTTGGATGATTTGTAAACTCTACTCCCTTCGTGCATTTTAGTAAAAGTGTTTTTTTTTTGTAAAGTCTATTAACTCATTCACTGCCATTGACGGTTATATACGTCAAAAATTCATTTGAACTATTTCTATTAGTTAAATTTTTTTTCCTACTTTTGTTAACAAGAGTATGAAAACCTAGGGGGGAAAATTATTGTACCTTTAGAACAGATATCAAATTTGTGATTAATCGTGAGTTATCTAGTGAAGTCATGCAATTAATTATGATTAAAAAATGTAATCGCCTGATGCCTCTAATTTTTAATACTTTTCATTAAAAAAAATTTTTTTTTTTAAATAATCATTAAAATTACTTATTTTTTTTAAAAAAAGAAAAAAAGATTAATAAAAAAAATCAGAATTAATCACATGACTTCACTAGTTAACTCACGATTAATCACAAATTTGATATCTGTTCTAAATGTACAATTATTTTTTTCTAGGTTTTCATGCTCTTGTTAACAAAAGTGGAAAAAATGTGAAACTAATAGAAATAGTTCAAATGAATTTTTGACGTCTGTGGCAGTGAATGAGTTAAAATTAGCCAGTTTGTTTGTTTTTCTCAGCTCATATTTTCTGTCGCTTCCAACCTGCTGTAAATAACTCATAACTGTGATCTTCCATAAGGGGAGGCTTGAACAAGATATGAAACCCCCAAAAACGGCAGACAAATTTGACAAAGGGCAGAAGATTGAATTTATTTATTTGTAGGTTTTTCAGGTGTTATCCTTCTTTTGGCTCCATTTTTAGCTTAGGTTTTCTGACGTTATTTTTTTGCTGTGACTCTTTTTGGGTTGGGTCGGTATGCCATTGTGTTATGGATGTCATGTACTTATGCAGTTACTATGTCCCTCATGATGATAATGTGACAATGTGATCCCTTATGATGACTTACTCTTATTTTATCATATAGGCTTTTATTCTTTGCATTGCCCGATAGCGAGAGTTCCCAAACGACATCTTTTTTTAAGGTGAACTCAAATATGGAAATGTCTTTCTTTTCATTTTCATTTCTTCCTCCTGCTTCCAGAGCACGTGTTGATACAGCTGTCAGCACCTGAGATGAAGTGGTCCTCGACAGGGTATCAGAGGAGAGAGATTAAATCAGGCAGGGCAATCGATAACAGCGTGCCGATTGAATGCCGGGACCGGCAGACCTACGAGCACCCGATGATCAGCTCAGATAAAGAAGTCCGCTGTGTTGTTTACTACATGTATAGTATGAGCCCAAAATAAATGTTGATTCATTGTTTGTGTGTACCTAATGCTATGGCCAATGAGCTCCAGACAGAAATACATTCAATCAAAAATTCAAAACTTTTAGACCCTTCGCCATGCTGGCCAGCAGCCATGTTTGCAGCAGAGGAATTAGGGAGTCTGGGAGTTCACATGCAACGGTCGCTCTCCGGTCACAGCCTCTGGCAACTTCCTGTACTGGCTAATTAAAGTGGGCCAAATTGACTGGACCACTTCTGACTCTCTTCTGACAAAGTGCAAGCATTTAAAAGGAAGCCTGATGATGAGTTAGTTTGACCTTCACATGACACTCCTTCAAAAAGATATAAATGAACATGGTAAGCAACTGAACACCAAACGACTGGCAGCATTCACTGCCCGAAAAATCGATCCTTATAAGAAACGCGATTCTCATTTAGTCCGATTCAGAATCGATTTTAAATGTCCCAAAATCAATTTTATTTAAATTATTTTATACTGTCTTCTAGGGGTGTTAGAAAAAATCGATTCGGCAATATATCGCGATAATACAGCGCGCAATTCTCAAATCGATTTTTAAACATCTTTTTTTTAGGGGAATATTCAACAAAACGTCTTACTTAGGGTTAGGATTCACACTTTAAGCATGGAAGAATGTTCTATTAATGGAACATTAAGCCTTAATATTTTATTTTAGTGCTGTTCAAACTTGAAACAGACTGCAACCTGTTTATTAAATGCAGTGGCTCAGTTATAAGCCTGAATTTTCAGATAAATAAATACATTTTCTTACAAATCTTACAGTGTACATGTACAAGTTTACTGATTTTTTTTTTCTAAATTTAAGTAAAAACATTTTTTTCTCATTAATCAATTTATAGATTTGCATCGGGATTAATCGGTATCGAATGAAATCATGGCCTATGAATCGTGATACGAATCGAATCGCCAGGTACTAGGCAATTCACACCCCTACTGTCTTCCCTTTGTTTGTGTGTCTTTATTGTGAGCGCCGTTCATGTTGTACCCGATTTGGCCACTTAGGGGCAGTGTGGTTCCATGCGGTCTGTTACACTGTTAAGTTGTAGCCACATTAGAGAGTAGAGGGAAAAAGTCACGATCAAGTCATTCCAATAAAAGTTGTTTTTTTGCAGCGTGGAGGCGTTTGTTTGAGTGATAAAAGTGCCGCGAGTAGCGCACTAATTAGCATTAGCGAGTCAGACTGGAGTAGATCATTACGATTCCTTGAACATCTATAAATTGAAGCAAAAATCATTGTCAATCAAATCATTTTGAATCAAAAAATCTTAATCGATTCTAAATTGAATCGCACACCCAAAAATCGGAATCGAATCGAATCATGAGACATTCAAAGATTCCCACGCCTAGCATTCACCCTCCATCTCCTAACACCAAAGATGTCGTTTCCAAAATTGGATTTTTTTTTTTTAACCTTTGCCCTCAATCTGTTGGCGGGTGGCAAAGATGAACTTTCCTCTTTTAAACACTTGCTCACGTCACATTTAGAAGAACCATCTGGACCCTTTGCACATTTAGAACAGCCGCATCAGCAACATATGCTACTACTTCAGTGTCTGGCAGGCGCCAACCTCTCCAATGGGATGGAAGGTGACATCATGCCACAGCTCAGGTGGCCTCTGGTAAAGCCAGGAAGCCAATTCAGGGGAGAGATGGTAGTCTAGCAACATAGATCCGAAGTTAGTTCTTTAATGAGCCATCTTTGTGTTGTGTAATCTTGGCGGCATGGTTGAGGCATAAAGTGCAAGTGGCTGTGTTTTCATGTCACTAATCTTTAGGAACACTAAGGCCAGGTCCATACATACACAGTTTTGGTGTAGACGGGGAAAAAAGACAATACATAAAGCATATAAATAAAGTATGAAGCTAACTGAAGTACATTAAGAAAGACTAAATCAAACTAAAATCAAATCAAGTTACTCACTCATGTGTGGAAGGATATTACTTTCGGTGCTTCTCTCCACATTAACTCAATTAGTTTTTTGTTACGCCCAAGAAAGGAAAAAGAACATCTCCATCGTGACTATAAATAGTATCATTTGTCAATCAAATTGTTGTAAGTACACCTCTGCAGAGGAGCTACTACTACTTGCGCACTCTCTGACAAAGACAGCGCCACCTAGTGTAGTGGATGCACAATAACACTTTATTCTAGTACGGCGAAAAATTCATACTACTACTACTACTACTAATAATAATAATATGCGCCACCCCCAGCATCGCACCTGATCCCCCCACAAAATATTTGAGAAGGACTGCGTTAACTCTAGACGCTCCCTGCTTCTACTATTTACACTTTAGACATATTTTACCCAGTAACCAGGTCAGCGACGTGTGAACCAGCGAAAACAATGTAAAGGCAAATAATACTTGTGGATTTGATCCAATAGTTTGGATCGACGCCACTGTAGTTTAAAAATACGTTAATCCCATATAAATTCAAACAAAAAAGGCGAAGTGGTGGTTCTATAACTGTGAACCTTAAGACTTACATGGACAAACAGAAGAATTTACTGAAAGCACAACATATGTACATAGCTAGCTAGCTAGCTAGATAGATAGATAGATAGATAGATAGATAGATAGATAGATAGATAGATAGATAGATAGATAGATAGATAGATAGATAGATAGATAGATAGATAGATAGATAGATAGAGAGAGAGATAGCTAGATAGCTAGCTAGATAGATAGCTAGATGGCTACCTAGATACAGTAGATAGCTAGATGGCTAGCTAGAAAGCTAGCTAGAAAGCTAGCTAGCTAGATAGATGGATAGAAACGCAATTTGTGGCATATCTTAAGCCCCTTTTCTCTTTCATAAAAAGACAAACAATTCAAATTTTTTATTTTTTTTCCAAGTAGTACCGCTTGAAAGGTTGATCTAATATTCCCTAAATTTCATCCCACTCCAGCAAACCATTTAGAGGCACAGTGTGAGTCTTTTCGCGCAATCAAAACCGCCAGAACACTCACTCTCAACTACGGTCATCCGAAACTTAATTTGAGGTTTGACCTTCCTTCAAAAGCATTCTTACAGCTGTCTTGGTCAAGGTTTGGAAAAATGAGTCTCCCAACTCAGAGGATGAAGATGAACAGACGGATGAAGAGACTGGATACGGGATGCGGGAAGTACGACCATCTTTAAGATCGCTCAAGTTGTCACTCACTGCTCCATCAGTCAGCCATTAAAAAGGTTGAATGAATGAATCTGGATAGCTCCATCAGCTGCACACAAGAAGCACTGAAACCAAACGTGAAATACTAAATAAATAAAGAGCGACAAAGAAATGAAGCTTGACCACTATAGGGAAGAGTGGGCGGCCATAAAAATGCTGAACACAAGCCCACGCCACACCTTGGCCCGCCCAGCCTTTTCTCCAGACAGGAAGATGGATGGACCCAAGTCTATTAATAAGTACACTTTACTCACCAGGGCGCCAAAACTGCTAACACTGCAATCGGCCCCCGATACTAGCTCCAACTACCACCTCCCACAATGGCGCCCACTCTTCTCCTGATTGGAACGGCAATGCAGTTAACCGAACCCTCCGAGCGCAACTTGGAGGCTCTCTTGGGCCCGATGACCAGGAGCCCCTGATCGATGAGGCGACAAGTGAGCGGAACACGATTTACAGCGCGTTATCATGTGCTCCTGCAGGCTTCAAGTCGATGATGAGAAGGAAAAGGATAAGATGTAAAAAAAAAAAAAATTTTTTTATTAAAATTTTAAGTTGGAAAGGGAGCTATCTAAATATACAGAGGCATCAATGAAGCAATGCCATTGTTCCTAATGAGGTGTGACAGCCCAGGATAAATTGGAATATGAAGTGAAGCATGATTACAGGGGATTAGATAACAACCGCCACACAGCCCCGGCTTTTCGCTCGCGCTCGGTTTATAAATACATTTGCTGGCGTTCCGTCGGCGCATGCACACGGATGCCGTGCACACTTTGGCGGCGGCGGCGTACAATGTGAGAGATAGCGGTTAAGGTCAGCTCCACCTTCACAATGCTACCGGCTATGATATGCAAAAAAGCGCTTGACAGGTGGTGCTTCATCACGCCGTGGCAGCTTTGGCACCGGAGCCTCTCGTTGTGATTAATCCCCTCCGCGTGCTTCCCGCCATAAAACGGGTGGCAGCTTTACATTAGATGCAAACAGTGATGGTGCCATTTTTTATTGGGAGATCATGTGGAAGTGAAATGGCGCCAAGGGTCATTCCACAACTAGATTTGCCGTTCTATGATCTGATTCTGTTTGTAAACTTTGTTCTCTAGTTGGGCAGGATAAAAAGATGATGTGCTCTACATCTATAAGTCTGTGCGTGGGGTTTCCTTTATTTTGGTATTCTCACAGACAGACACAACAGGAGGTTTGTGTCGTTGTGTTCATAGCCAGATTGCTTAGCCAATGGAAAGGGCTCGGCTCATTCCCTTGAAATTCGCCGTGTGAGATGCTCACAGTCTTTGAAATGACGGAAGCTGAAACTGATTTGCTGGAGTCCATGTAGGAGATTGAAGTTTATGAGGAACGGCAAGCGGATGTGAAGTTGACCAGGGCACCCCAATCATCCATGTCCATGGTGTGACTGCTGTGGGTGATTTAAAAAATATATAAAGAAGATGATGATAATATTAAATCTGTTGGATGAATTGATTTTTTTTCAATGATTCAGAGGCTTCAATGCACACTGCGGTCATATTCATGAAGAAAATACTTCATGAAACAAAATTGCCTGCGCCACAACTTAGACCTGTTTTTTTTTTTCACCTGGTCTAAATTCTAGTTTACTTTTTGTCACCAAATTGTGAGCTGCACCGAGGACGCTGGAATGCCCGAGGTTCACCAGAAAGCCCATGCGGCTAAGGTGCAAAGCTGTCTTGCCAAATTACCGGCACGAAAAACTAAATGTGCCAGTTTTTATGCTCAACCGCAATATGGAACCCAATGTGTTATCACTCTCTTCTCTTAATGGTTTCAAAATGTGTAAAGGAAGAATGATTCATTCACATGCAAACTAATAAGTGAAACAAACACAAATAGCAGGAATGAATATTGGCCTTCATTGATAACATGAAAAAAAAATCTGGAAAAATTGGTAGGCTTCAATATTGTTTAACATACGTCACCATGACCATTTTTTAATGCAGGCAAAATGCCCTGATCAATGATCGACTGTATATACCCCCCCCCCCCTTCCACCCCCGCAAAAAAATATCTATACAATAAGCAAAGTCCCAGACTATCAAGATCAACTAGTAAGAAATGTTGAATAGTTTTATGTATTATTATTGTTTACATCCGTGTTTCTCGTGTACAGTAAATGTGGACAGAGTTTTCGCTGATATGGTTAACTTGCACAAAGTAGAAGAGTAGAGTAATCAGAAAACCTGATGTAGGCAGTGTGTAAATCCAGCCCGAATCATCAGTTTCATCTGTTTACTACCATTACAGACCATTACGTCTATCGTTCGCAGACCCGACTGGGCCATTTGTCAGCTGAATCGGATCGATGTCAGATTACGTTCCTACTACTACCAAACAACATTGAGTTCATTCGGAAAACATACAGAGAGTGTTAGATACTAATAGTAAGGGAAGCGTGTTGCTTTTAGTGTTAGCATATTTATAGCATATAGCATTATAGCATATATATGTTAGCAGCCTTCTTGATTTGTTTTGACAGTACATAAATGTTCTGAATGCATATGCTATTTTTTTTTCTTTCTCTGGAGAGCTCAGTATTGTTCATTCGGTAATTTTATCGATTTGACATGTCATCATCATTGCTCACTTCCCTCTCTTTTTTTTCAAATTATTATTATTTTTTTGTATGTGTGTGTGTGCGTTCGTGTAAGTGTGTATTCATTAGTTCACCTAAAACCTATTAAAAAATCCCATACCGTTCACCTAAACCGAACACTTCCAGCCAGAGTCGTGAGGCCGTCAGGAGACCCGAGGAAGGACCAAAGAAAAGAAAAGAATCCATATGCTACTGACACCAACAAGACTCAAGTAGAACGACAACCACTTTAACGTACACGTGTGAGCACCAAACATCATACGACGCTTCTAAAATCAACTAGCTACAGTAAACTAATACATTAACTTGAATCCATCGCAAAAGGAAAAAGTGAATCAAGTTTGCCCGTGTTTCGACTTCTCAAAATAAGTTTTGCTGACATTTGCACATACTCCAGAGTGAGTGGAAATGGGAAACGCACTTTCTCAGGCTGGGTCAGTGGAGCCGCTAACGTTCCTTCGCTATACATTTTCATTTTTACGGCTGCGGATTGCTTCGGCACCGCCGGTGTCTCGGCTCAGCTCAAACACACTTCATCATCCTGCACTGCCATAAAGAAAAAAAGATTTCCTCTGCCCCATTTCCCTTAAAGTGAGCTCAACAATCGGTCTTTCTCTTAGATGCACTCTTGCTGCACGACTTCTACTGATGAAACATTGCGTGGTCATGCTCCAAAATGTTTGACCGCTTGATGGTGGGAATATGCTGATGTGACAACTTGCAACGACAAATGCAAATAGCTCAATAGTTTTGGTGCCAGGCGTTTTGTGATGCATCTTTTCAACGACAACAAAAATCATTTATTTTACTCTTAGAAGAGCACCATAATTTTCAAATTTAGAATTGTAATTGAAAACTAGTTTTGCCGTAGTTGATGTGACATGACACCTTCTTGTGACTGTCAGCTCTTGAGACCATTTGGTAAGTGGAATTTCAAAAATGTTTGTGGAAAAGATCTGTTCTCCCCAAGGTCCCTCATTGTTGCAAAGTTGCATCTGCTTATCAAATGTGGTATTTAAAGATGCGCAATCAGCCACTGCTTTTTTCTCGAATTTGATCAAATCAGGCCCAATGAAATCACACCGCATTGTGGTCCAACAAGACTTAGAACCTCTCCCATCACCAGCACTAACTTGCAATAATGAACTTTGTCGTAAACCGTGACGACGGTGGACAGCCACAGATCTTGTTATAGTCATTTGAGGAAGCTAACGACCTGCTGCAGTAAAGGCATATTGATTGTGTAATTAGCAGATGGAGGAGGCCTTGCAGTACTCAAATCTACACAATAAACTAAAATTGTGTCAAAGAGGTCACCGTGGTGACTGAGACACACTCATTGCACGCCACTTAATATAATGATGTGGAGTTGAGGGGAGGTTTCTACTATCGTGAAAATTGTTACTTTTGAAATTCCAACTTGATTGTGTTTCATGGTAAGTGACTCCAATTACATTCATTTGAAGATCTGCAAGATGTAAATACACCCATTTATGTAAATTTTGCCTAACTCGTTCACTGCCATTGACGGCTATAGACGTCCAAAAATCATTTAAACTATTTCTAGTAGTTTAACATTTTTAAAGAGTATGAAAACCTAGAAAAAAAAATATTGTACATTTTAAACAGATATAAAATGTGTGATTAATCGTGAGTTAACTATTGAAGCCATGCGATTAATTACAATAAAAAATGTTAACCGCCTGACGCGATAAAAAAAAAATTAATTAGAGGCGTCAGGTGATTACAATTTTTAATCGTAATTAATTGCATGACTTCACTAGTTAACCCACGATTGTATATTGGTTCTAAATGTACAATAAAAAAATGTCTAGGTTTTCATAGTCTTGTTAACAAAAGTGGGAAAAAATGTTAGACTAATAGAAATAGATCAAATTAATTTTTGACGTCTATAGCCGTCAATGGCAGTGAATGAGCTAAATTAGGGATTGGCCTTAATTGATGGACAAGAACCCTAACTTTATGAAAATAAAAGCTTTTTAAATAGTGTGTATAGAAGTTACTACAATAGAAGAATGAAAATAAGATTAAAGACTGTGACATTGATGGCACATTTTACACTTAATATGTCAAAATATTACAACTGAAATTTTCTTTACAATATTGTTACTAAATTGCAGATGCTATTGAATATGTTGCTGCACGTACGATAATGGAAACACATTTTATAAAATAATGTACACCATCTCCTTCCCATGACAAGGAATTAAGCCGTGTAAATTGAATTATTGGTGACATAGCCCACATCTGACCCCGGCTTTTAAAGTGATGCTTGTTTATGAAACATCGCCTTGCAGGTGCTTTACTGGTGGAGCAACAATAGGAAATGCTGCATGCATAATTCAACACTGTAGACACAGTCGTGTTACCCACTAGCGTTCCCCGGGACAAAAAAAAATAAAAAATCAACTGTAGCACTATCCGAGACAAGGAGGAAAGCGCAATAACAAGATGCACAATGTTTATCGGTGCAAACACAAATCTGTTTTTATCAAAGATGACCCACAGTGAGATACAAGTGTTGAGTATCCGTGCTGCCAAGTGCACCGCTGTGAAACGCTCGGTTTAGTGACCTAAATGATACATTTGGAGCAGGCTTGTAATGTACAGCATGGGTCCATTGGATCCCCTTGCATCAGCTTATGGTGTTGATAAGTGTCCTGGTGAGAGCGTATGTTTAAATGGGATGGAGAACGCAGGTGCACGACACAATGGAAAGACTGGAGCGTGAACAGACTGGAAAACAATGTGCGGCAAGTGACCTCCTTTCCATATGTCACACAACACAAACTTTCTTTGTGTCAATAAAAGTAGCCCTTTATCTATCCAAACATGGTTGCTGTTTTACACATTTTGGTACTACAGTAAGTAAATTACAATGATAAACATACATACCTTCTATATTAACTCATTCACTGCCATTGACGGCTCTAGACGTCGAAAAATCATTTAAACAATTTCTAGTAGTTTAACATTTTTTCCCACTTTTGTTAACAAGAGTATGAAATCCTAGAAAAAAAGTATTGTACATTTAGAACAGATATCAAATTTGTGATTAATCGTGAGTTAACTAGAAAAGTCATGCGATTAATTATGATTAAAAAAAATAATTGCTTGATGCCCCTAATTTTTAATAAACTTTTCTTTAAAAAAGAAAAAAAGAAAAGCTTATTTAAAAAAATAATTATTAAAATTACTTTTTTTGTTTTAAAAAAAGAAGAAAAGATAATTAAAATGTTTTATTGTACATTTTAAACAGATATAAAATGTGTGATTAATCGTGAGTTAACTATTGAAGTCATGCCATTAATTATGATTAAAAAAAATAATTGATTGATGCCCCTAATTTTTAATAAACTTTTCTTTAAAAAAGAAAAAAGAAAAGCTTATTTAAAAAAATAATTATTAAAATTACTTTTTTTGTTTTAAAAAAAGAAGAAAAGATAATTAAAATGTTTTATTGTACATTTTAAACAGATATAAAATGTGTGATTAATCGTGAGTTAACTATTGAAGTCATGCCATTAATTATGATTAAAAAAAATAATTGCTTGATGCCCCTAATTTTTAATAAACTTTTCTTTAAAAAAGAAAAAAAGAAAAGCTTATTTAAAAAAATAATAATTAAAAGTACTTTTTTTGTTTTAAAAAAAGAAGAAAAGATAATTAAAATGTTTTACTGTACATTTTAAACAGATATAAAATGTGTGATTAATCGTGAGTTAACTATTGAAGTCATGCTATTAATTACAACAACAAAGCATTAATCGCCTGATGCGATAAAAAAATAATAATATTAAAAATTAGAGGCGTCAGGTGATAATTTTTTAAAATCTTAATTAATTGCATGACTTCATTAGTTAATCCACGATTAATCACAAATGTTATATCTGTTCTAAATGTACAATAAAAAATATTATAGGTTTTCATACTCTTGTTCACAAAAGTGGGAAAAAATGTTTAACTAAAAGAAATAGATCAAATGAATTTTTGACGTCAATAGCCGTCAATGGCAGTGAATGAGTTCAGCTTTCCATGCATTCCAGGTCAAATTACAGAATATCCGAGCTGCACAATCTACATGCATCGCCAGTGAATGCAGCTTCATTTGACCCAATCTTACTTGCCAATCATTACAAGAAGCAAAAGTTATTGATCGGTCTTGTCACGCTTCATGCAGATATTGGTCAGTTTCAACCATGATTAACGATCAGCGCACGTTGTAAACCATGGGAATGTTATTTTTCCATCAACTGATGCCAAATAAGAGAACGTCTTGTGTGACGTGATGTGCAAGCTTGCTAATTTATGTAACAAAAATACATATTTGTGATCTTACAGCAAACATTGACACTCATTATTTGTTTGATGACAATCTCTAAGAAGCGTGAGTAGCACAGTACATGACGTGCAACCAGCCTTACCATCAGAGAACAAAAGTGTTGATTAAAAGGAACAGATTTGAAGTCGGCGACTTTGATTGTGTGTTTCATTATGATCAAACATATCTCATTATGCAGTAATCTGTTGACGCAGACTGTCAGTGTATCCGTCGCAACGACAAAAAAAACGGCCAACGAATATGAAAATAGTCGCTCGAGGAGAAAAATACTTCCAGTGTGTCATCAGTGTAAACTCATCATCACTTTACTCACCCTTCCCTGGCTTCGTCTTCATCGGCATTGGAAAGGAGCTGCGAGCCAGCCAGCGAGAGGTCCAGCGCCGCCAGGGGAAGGTCTCGGTAGCCGAAACTCACCAACTGGACCGGAGGGGCCAAGCACTGGTTGTCATCGTCCACCTGCTGGGAGATGACCTCCAAGTCTGACAGAGCTGCCGTCTCCGCGTCCCTAGTAGACCACCGAGAAAAGAAGGGAGACTTGCTGACTGAGCAAATGAAACGCCGTATTCGAACTGACAAACTTAACAAATCGCAGATGAACAGACGAAACAACTGACTGCACTGCAAAAAATGAAATCTTAAGATAGAATTTCTTAAATTTAACCTAAATTTGCTTGTTTTGCACTGACAACTTATTTTTACTTAAAATTAAATCGTCAGACAAGATTATTTTGCTTATTTTAAGATACTCATTACTTAATTATCTTATTTGATGAAACAGTCTTGGCATTCAGCGTTAACAGCCAGTAAACACTATGAGGCTTAAAAGAAACATTTTCCACAATTTATGATGACTTAACCAACAATGAAAGGCTCCAAACTTAGGTCTCATAAATATATATATTTTTTGCATAATCTAGTAAAAAAGATCAAAAGAAACAAAAATACAAGTATAAAAGCAATCAGACAAAAGTGCAATATAGCTTTTTATTGTAAGCATTTTTCTCAGTTCAAGTGCTGTTTCAGTTTAAAGTTATATTTATAAGCTCATTTTTCCTCTTTCCAGTCATCACACTTCAAAAAAGGATTTTGATAAAAATGGGACCCGTTACCTCCTTGCGTACGTATTTTAAGAAAATTGTTCTTTATATTGTAGCTTGAAAAAGGTCAATACTACTTGTTTTTAGTCTAAAAATACTATTTTAAAGACCGCTGTAGTTGATATGGGCCTATATTGTATTATTTTCTTATTTTTCAAAATCATGTAAATAAAATGTTCTTGTTCTGTTAGCAGATCATTTTGCTTATTTGAACTAATAATTTTCTTATTTTACAAAAAAAAAAATTCTTAAAATGTATACTGTCCTTTTTGCAGTGTGAAATAACTAACTGAATAATTGACTACTGAACTGGCAAACTAGCTTACTGACAAACTGATTAACAAAACTAACAAACCGAATATAAAGCTAATTAACAAACTGACAAACTAGCCGGCTAACTGAATTAATTTATTAATTAATTAAATAAGTAATTAATTAATTAAAATGTATACAAAAAAGAAAAAATACATAATAAAAATAAAATTTAAAAAAGAGGAAGTATAAACTTTTTAAACTCCTCGTAAATTACCGTAACTAAATACTGTATTGCAAGTTTTGTTAAACACATAACACAAAAACATAATCCTATACAGTCTCAGGTTTGAAAGTTAAGTGAGCAGGATTAATTTTTTCCCTATTGAATTGCCTTTGGAAACAGTCCGCCGACTGTCTAGGAGCCCAACGGATACTCGCGGCTAACTGGGCCGTGGGCGAATGGCCTCGGCAGCTAGCTGTTAGCCACTAGCTGCTAACACCAGAGACTGATTAGATCAACTATTGCGAGTCAACACGAGCTGGCTATACAGCAGTAAGTGGAACTGAATGATGTGTAGCTTGTCATTACTGAACTTAGTCTGGCTTTGTTAGAAGCAGTGTTTTAAAGTTGATGTTTTGTTTTTAGAATAAATTTTAGTAGATTTAAGTAAACAGCGTTGATCAAGTAGTTCCCCTTTTATGCAGCAGCTGATAAGTAAAAGAAGTGAAAGATGGTGCCAAGACACAGCGAGCTGTGTCATAGCACAAAGGCAGTGCAGATGAAAAAGACTTTAATTATTCAGTCGGGCAACATGAAGAACACATTCTTATTCACTGCCGTGCCCTCGGGGCAGCAACGCTGGGTCACCGAGGGTCACGCACAAACACCCACTCGGCATCGTGAAACGACTGAGCGCTCACACAGTTGAGCAACACCAGAGAAGTTGCCGGTCCGACGTTCGCTCGGAGGGACCGTAATAACTGGGGCGTGTCTTGCTTGAAGTGCAGCGCTCGCATACATTTGTGACCACTGTTTAATGCATTTTAAAGCACTGCGCAGTCATCTCAAAGCAGGAAGACATGGATGAGGGGAGGTTATTGCTGGAGAGCTTTAAAAATCTACTATATTGTGGGAATTATGCGCAAACATTAGAAAAATGTCAAATATACATATACAGATACTGTAAGTTAGGGGTGGGAATCTTTGAATGTCTCACGATTCGATTTGATTCCGATTTTTGGCCCTGCAATTCGATTTTCGATTAAGAACGATTTTTGATTAAAAATGATTTGATTGACAATGATTTTTGCTTCAACTTATAGATGTTCAAGGAATCGTAATGATCTACTCCAGTCTGACTCGTTAATGCTAATTAGCGCGATACTCGCGGCACTTTAATCACTCAAAAGAACGGCTCCACACTGCAAAAAAACAACTTTTATTGGAATAACTTGATCATGACTTTTTCCTTCTACTCTCTAATGTGGCTACAACTTAACAGTGTATTAGACCGCGTGGAACCACACTGCCCCTAAGTGGCCAATTCTGGTACAACATGAATACCGCTCAAAATAAAGGCACACATAGACAAAGGCAAGACAGTATAAAATAATTTAAATAAAATCGGTTTTGGGACATTTAAAATCGATTCTGAATCGTACTAAATAAGAATCGCGATTCTTATGAGAATGGATTTCTTGGCACACCCCTACTGTTGGTGCTGATAAATATTAAATTAAAGTTGTAATTAACGGGCACTTGGACCCCCTTTTTCAATGCAAATCCTCAAAATGATCAGCAAACTTCTAGTCAGGAGCAAGACATAGCCTATGCTAACACCAATGGGGAACAAGCTAGCAACGAGTTAAGTTATGCATTGTATTAATTCTATTGCTCGACCAATGATTGACTCGAAATGGTTTACATCAACAATATGGGATAAACACTACACATCCTGATCCATTTTAGAGCCTCTCACATAACAATGTTATAGCCTAACACCGTGATAGAAAGACCCATTTGTGCAAAAGCCGGGCCGCCTCAATTGAGCACAGAGGTGGAAACAAATGCTGAACGCGGCCGCAGACTGACTCTGTGCGTGCATGTGTGTGATTGTGTGTGTGCTTGTGTTGTATTTTTAGACCAGAGCAGATGCTGGTGTATCAAGTCTGACATGACGTCATTGCCTCTCCCTTTGTCAGCTGAGTAGATCCCCACTCGCCTTCAAACGTCAAAGGAAGTCAGGCGAGGGAGGGGAAGGAGCTGGGGGGGTGCATGTCAGGGGTTATGCAACAAGCTCAGGGGGACAACAAACAAAAAGAGGAGCGCTCTGAGCAGTAAAAGAGGGGAAATGGTGCTGAGAGAGACAGGGAGGGTTGCATGTGAAAAGTGGAGGTAATAAATGAATGGGAGGGAGGTGTAGATTGGAAAGGGGAAGATGGATGGCGGGGGGAGGTAAGGATGAGGGCAATGAAAGGAGATGATGAGGAACCATAAAGATGGAGCCGCCACATTCTGTTCAAGTCAGCCTTTTTTACATTTATTTCAGCTACAATTCACTCTCAAATCATTCAAAATAGGACAAAGAATTGACACACTTCTGCAAATAGTGGCCAGAGGCAACTGTTTATTTGCAGATGGGAGGAGGCCTTAAAACTGTACAAGCACTTTTTTTTTTAATGTGCCATCCATTATGGGTGTGCATGGTCTCCACAAAATGGTCTCGATGCATGGGGTATGATACATAATCGTAATTTACTGTAATTTGGTGTCAATTTGAAGCACAGACACCATTTGAGGGGGTAGCAGTAAGAATACATGATTAACTCATTCACTGCCATTGACGGCTATAGACGTCAAAAATTCATTTGAACTATTTCTATTAGTTTAACATTTTTACCTAGTCCACGATTAATCACAAATTATATATCTGTTCTAAATGTACAATTTAAAAAAAAAAATCTAGGTTTTCATACTCTTGTTAACTTAAGTGGGGAATTTTTTTTTTAACTATAGCCGTCAATGGCAGTGAATGTCATTCTGAAAACCTAGGAAAAAAATGATTGTACGTATAGAACAGATATAAAATTTGTGATTAATCATGAGTTAACTAGTGAAGTCATGCGATTAATTATGATTAAAAAATGTAATTGCCTGACGCCCCTAATTTTTACTAATCTTTTTTTTCTTTCTTTTTTTTCAAAAAAGAAAAGATTATTAAAAATTAGGGTCGTAATTTTTTTCGTAATTAATCGCATTACTTCACTAGTTAACTCAAAATTAATCACACATTTTATATCTGTTCTAAATGTACAACATTTTGTTTCTAGGTTTTCATACTCTTGTTGACAAAAGTGATAGAAATAGTTTAAATGACTTTTTGACATCTATAGCATGTCAATGGCAGTGAATGAGTTAACTTCTGCCTATCTGTCATTCTCATATGCGCCAAAAATATTTGTTACAGACAGAAGGCTTAGAATTGTGATGACAGCGTAAGGAGTGACCGGAAACATTCAGAAGACAGGCACGCAATATGACTGACTGGCAGATGGACTGACAGACAGACAGGCGTACTTTTAAGAGAGGAGAGACAGAGACACGTAGACGTGCGCTCTCACACACACACACACACACACACACACACGGTTTATAGAAACATACAGCGCTAACGTCAACGCTGAAAGGCTTTTTTGATTTAATCGGCGGGACTGTAACTCTTCAAGGTCATCACAGTCTCTGACGGAAAGTCTGTAGTTTTTAAAGGACTGTTTAAAACTTCGCTTTTTTATCGTTTTGCTTAAAAATTAATGACGAGTACAGTTGTTAATTTTATACATGCTACTAGCTAGACGATTTCAAATTGTGCTAACGTTTTTAAAGAAGTGTGTATGTGAAATATTGGTTCTGTCTGTCTGTTTCACTCTCTTTCTCTCTCTCATACAATTAGTAAAAAGTTTATATTTTGTCTATACTTAATGTGATAATTTCATTATTTTAATGTAGAATTAATACATTTAAAACACATCTTGCCACTTGCTGTCAATTGAAAATGACATCACATGTGCTCAGGGCTAGGTAACAGCCAATCGCGGTTCATCTTACGAAGATCACATGACCAAACACAGAAAACAGGTGAGCCGTAATTGGTCGTTACCTGAGCTCTGACCAATTGTGACGACGTTTGCAGTTGACAGCAAGTGGCAAAATGTGTTTTTAAAGGTATAAATTGTGCATGAAATATAATGAAGTTCTCAAATAAATTTGAAACTAAATATTTTTTTAATTGATGAAAATGATTAAATAAGTAAAGTATCCCTTTAAGGGGCAATAAAGCATTTTGAGCATATTAGTGTAATATGTATACAGTATTCGATTTGTCAACAAGGAAACCCTGACCTGAAAAGGTCTAGAGGTTGAATAAAATAATAACAATTCAGAACCAGATGAGAAGAAAATAAGAAACAAAGTGGCTGATATGAGTACTGTATTACTTTTCAGTGCCCCCCCCCCCCTCCCCTCCCCCTCTTAGTTAATGAAAAGAGCTTTCAGCGAGCATTGGACATTATTGCAATCTTGTCTCAAGAGTTGCCGCCCTCATCCCAATTTGATGGGATTATTTCCCGCAGCGAGAGGGCCTCACATTTCTTTGAAGATACACAAAAACAAATTCACCCAAGGCCGGCGTGCTATTGACTCATACGGCAAATGCAATATGTATCGTGCAATTCAACAAAATTGATATTGAAGGGGCGGAGGGGGGGGGGGGCGGTGCTTCTGCAGACCACAACTTTTTATTGTCTGTTCAGCAACTTGTGTGTGTAAGCAACGCCGCCTACACTTTTGTATACACAACAACAAACGTGTGCATACAAATAAATAAGAAAATACAAAAACATGCGAGAAAAGGGATGAAGGTAGATGCTACCTGCACTGTTTGAATAAATGAAAAGGGAATTGCTTGCTGTGTGGCACATGCGTGACAAATCCCGGAGTGCTTACTTTACTGATTCCCACTCTCAGACTGTGGATAGCTGTCACAGGTTTCTCCTACACACAAACCCTCATATAAGGACGCAGCATTAACTATTACAATAATAATAATTATTATACACACACACAAATAAGGCAAAAGATCTGAATTAAGAATCAAATACAACCTACGAATAAAATCCTGATCTGATTAGTTTTGACGAAAATATAGTGTACGCATCTGAATATGTTAAATGGCAATTGTCATACCGTATAGTGACATTTTAAGTGCCTCTGTTTAACCCCAAATAAAGTTCAGCTGTTCTAGCAGGCAGGTTTCAGTTCAAAATAGCGATCTGTGTGAGCATAAACCCATCAGAGCAATAAAAAGTCTGCAAGAACATCTGAATTTTATTTGAGATTCATCACTTTTAAATGGTGGCTTGTGAGTTCTATCTCCCATTTAACATGCGGTTGCAGGGCTCCAGAGTGCCCCTGAATGGTGGCATGTTGCCCTTAAAGGTTGAGCTAGTGTAAACTGATTTTTCATCTACTCACGCTCAGGGGTGGCAAATCCAGGTCCAAAAAGTAATAACCCTGCAACAGTTTGGCTTTAGCCCCTGATGCTAGCTAGCTAGCTCCCTAACAGGTAAACAACCACCATGGGAGCTAGCTAGGTAGCTAGCTAGCACCTGAGGCTAAAGCCAAACTGTGGCATGGTTTCTACTTTCTGAACCTGGATTTGCCACTTCTGCTCACGCATGTGCGGCCAGTAAATGTGCTGATTTTTATTTTTATTTTTTTGTGTTGCTAACAAACTTTTGCTCCTCACATCAGCCCATATAGCATTATAAAGGTGAAAATGAGTGGAAATGTGAATATTTACATTGCAAGTTGATTTACAGATGTGAGCCCCTATGTTTTCTTATTGAGACCCTATAATTTCAGGTTAGGGGGCACTGTGCACAATAGTTTTTATTTATTTTTATTTGTTTTTTAAAAAGCCCTGGGTTGAATTAACCTGGTTATAAAGGGCGTATTGTAGACACTTGTGCAACCACATTTGAGTTGTTTATATTACGTCCTCTTTCCCCCCAAAATTATTTATTTATTTTTAATTAAAGGGAGCTGTAAAGGTTATTGGCCAGATTAACGATGGATAGTTTAAAGTTTCGCGATGATTTATTAAAGAATTTACACAATTAGAATTTTTCAGCCGATCACTGATCAGCGATCAATGAGTTTGAAAAAATTATAACTGATTTGATCAGAAGATGAAGCAATACATCTATTTAAAAAAAAAAAAAACTTTACTATTTGCTCTACAGTCGACCGTCGCCATTTGCGGGGTCTGGCCCAGGAATAGTGAAAACCCATATATATAATTGACGTCAATGGAAATGCATGGGCGGATTTAAAAAAAAAAAATACTGATCAACATTAAACAACATGTTATGTCTTATTTTGTAGAGCGGACTAATGATGTCATTAATTGATCGGTTAAATTAAGGCAACACAGCCAATCCCTTTTTTTTTTGCATAAAATGCTATATATTATCCGATCCCGATCCAGCCAATCAGATCGGTGAAAAACCTAACATTGTATCCTTTTTTTGTGTGTGTCATATAAACACCTGTAATTTTGGACCCAGTTGCAAATAATTTTTATATCAGTCAGCATTTCCCCCCTCATTTTATTGAGAAACACAAAGAATAACATTTTATATCGTTAAGAATGAAAAAAAAATCCTTCAGATAGTGTACTTGATTTGTGATGGACAGCAAAGCTAAATCATTGTTGATGTTTTTCGTGTGTGCGTGTGTGCCCTTAATAAAGTTTGGATTGGATTAAAATAAAATGAATGACTGAGCTGTGAGAAATAAGGGCAGAGCCAATATAAAATCTTTAACTTCAGTGTGCCAAGCTTCCAACAAACACATCTTACTGCTGTGCTTTCGTTCTAACACACGTCATGACCTTTCTGAGACCCCCCCGACGCTCTTGTACAAAAAGCAGCTTGATAATTGCAAATACTCTGAGCAACATTAGCACATGTACACACTAACGAGCCGTGGAACACACACATGCACACACGCATACAAAGAAAGAAGTGATATTCAGGGGAGTGGAAGCTCCCCGAGGGAGACAGATAAAATTAAATAGCGGACTGTAATATTGAGCGCCAGGTAGGAAAGGTCATTACGAGACAAAAGTTGCTCAGGGGATTTCAGCGGCCAAAACAGAAGGTCATGTAAGTAACTGCGAGGCAGAGCCACTGAAGAATATTCTTTAGCGAGCAAGTGTGAGTGTCTCGCTCGTGATGACGGTCATCTTTTTTTTTGCAAATGAGGGAGACCATGCATATTTTCTATACCCGTTATCTGGTCCATGTTGATAACTGGAGTTGAAGCTTCTCCGAACTGATTTCGGGCAAGAGGCAGGCTACACCATGGACTCGACGCAAACACTTGGACGCAACAGAGCCTGAGCCTAGAATCGAACCCAGGACCTTTTGTTCGATTAAGTTTTTAAAAAATCAAATCAACTGTATGTTGGTGAGTAACAATATGGGTGTATTTGTACAGGCTTCTCATTAGATTGTACTAGTATAGCTAATATTTAAAAAAAATAATAATATTGAAAATAAAGTATCCAACTACTGTACTTTGGCATCAATTCAAAGTGGCTCGAGGTGAAGTCAGTGAACAAAGTTGAAACTTTTGTTGGACACTGACCATGAATCATGAACCACCCCACCCCCCTCCCCTCCCCCCAACCTGACTCTCAGTAGATCTACTACCTGATGAAAATCATAATAAAGACACTGTAAAGTGGGCTTGCTGAATGAGGCACATCAGGTAGATGGCAGTAAATGGCAGAATGTCTTGATAGATGATTTACAGAATGACTTTTGTCAATAAAATTGAATTAGATTAGATTTGGATTACCAAACATGATGTGCTAAAAACATATGTATGCGTATTATTTATGAATTTAAACACTTTGTATCCAGACTTGTTAAATCTGCAGGGACAGTCAATGGAAAATTAAATAGGACCAGTACAGGAAAATTACATCATGTACGATTCAATCCCCATTTTTTTTTTCACTAAACATCTATACAAAACTGTCATATAAAAAAATAATACTAATAATTGACATACCAGAAAGTTTACTCAAGGAATATGGAAATATGACAACCTACTCATAAATTCAAGCTTTTAAATGACTTTTGGTGAATTTGATTCAAACCTGGAACCTCAGAACTGCCCGTCCGACATGCAAACCATGAATCCACCGTGCTGCATTCACAGAAATTAAAAAGTGTTTATTCTCTCACGTTCTTCTCTCATCACCGCTTGCCTGCCTCACAACACCCACTCACTCCACTTGCAAAGATGCTCAGAATAGACCATTTGATTGGCTCAAGTCCAGTTTAAAGCACATGATTTGTCTGTGTATTTCCTGTATGCTTGCATTTATTGTAACCATAACTACCGGGAAGCCTCAAATAGGCACACTACTTAAATAATAAGTGTTTGTCAAAATAATGAACTAAAGGTCTGGGCCTAAATCATAAGGTGACCAGAAGTAATGTGCTGGACACATCCTGTGATTGGCTGCTGACCAGTCCAAAATAGGCCCCCGATCATCTGCGACCCTAAAAAGGACAAATGCGATAAAAAAAAACGGATGCAACTGGACACCTTTAAACTTGGTTAAAACACGCTAGCATTAAGCAGATGTTCCTGAAACAACCAATGCTGATTTCTAACTTCATGGCTTTGTGACGGGGGGTTAATGGAACGAAGCGAACGTTTCTGCAGAATCATACGCGCAGTAATATGGATTTTCACGTCCCAAAGTGAAGATGAGGCAAAAGACGACGTGTCTGCTGAAGCTCTGGGGCTTTATTGGCAACCAAATTACAGTGTAAAGTGGAAAAAAAGAGCCAAAGCAGCAGAAAACACAACAAGCTCACCTTGCCTGTCTTAGCATTTGTGTCACTATTGTGTAGAATTTATCATGCGGTTTTTACTACCAGCACAATAAGAAGACAGAGTATATACTGTATATTGGACACCAGCTTGTAATATAGGAAATACTAACACTATTGTTGCTGTGGTAATATTTCCCCTCCTACAGTGAACCAGACAACTGTTATAGTTAATAATGGCTAACTAATGTTAGTCAAAGTTGTATGCAGTGGTCGTAACAACTAAAACACGATTGTGTTATATTTAGTGTTCTGTAAGTGTACGGCATTGATGTATATTCCCTTCAAAAGTCTAGAAACTACCTTTAAACATAAAGATGAGTACAATAATTCGATAGAGCGCCAAGCTCAGTCAAGGCAGAAAAATCCTAAACATGACCATCAGAATAATGAAAACTAAGTTATTAGTTTGGCATTTTATACCCTTCTTGAATTTCTAATTACATTTTCAGAGTAATTGAGGAAAACACTTTTTTATGTGTTTATAATTGTGGTTATTCTTTTTTCTTTTTAAAGGGCGTTCAGACATTTTCCCTACATCAATGACATAGATATTGTATCATGGCTTTGTTGTATCATCATATTATCATTACTGGATATTTGACTACATTTCCCTTGGCTAGTTGGGTAAGAAAATGAGTGACTGAATAACTGGTTAACTTAATTGCTATTTTTTATTTTGACTAGATGGCAGAATCTCTCTGAATATTTTGAACTGTTCCCAAACCAGTGTCACAGTAAAGAGAATAATGTTGTAGTCTTTCATAACTGACTTCACATAGTTTTTCACAAGACAGCAAGTTTTTAGTCAACATTTGACTTCATTCATAAGGATCAATTAATCAATTGATTTTTCTGCCTATCCTAACTCATTACTGTGGGCAAAATTCCTTATGAAACAGAAGAGAACAACAGTCTTAAACAAATGTTGTCATTGTTTGCAAGTGGGGGGGGGGGGATAGGAGCATGTACAAATTAGAACTAAGAACAAAATGAGGCTTCTCACTTGATGAAAAAGTGACAATCTTAATACTAAACTGCATGTGTTTGTGGTGTGCATAAACGTACCCAGCGTTAGCCATGTCGTCTGGAGAGAGGGAGGAGAGATGTGTACTTCTTATTGCCGCTTTTCCCACTCGCCCGTCCTTCTGTTCTTGTGCTGTAATTCACCACGTATATGCTGCTTTCATGTTGAACCTGTTGGGCAGAATACACTGAGAGGGATAAGTAACAATTTTTTTTAATTTTTTTTAAGTAAACAGTGTAGTATGGCAGTATGAGGCAATAAACCCTACGTGATGGATTAGTTTAGCCTTAGGCTACATTGCCAACATTCATGGTGTTATAGTGCCAAGCTGCATATCATATTGTGGCAAATGAGCAGCTTTGTCCGTCAAGAAGTGATGGTTTTCGTGCTCACCAGTCTCAACATTAGCAACACTTGCATGACCTAATGAGAGCCAGTATAAGAAGCATATTTAGTTCTTATAAAGATCATGTTCAATTTTGATTGGCAGACAATGTCACTGGGGTAGTCATTAAATTTTATGGCTTTGTGGTATTTGAGTTTTTCTATATTAAAAAAAAAAGTATTTAGGTCCAAAAGTATTGTGGTTCTAGTTTGCAGTGGTATAGAGTTGCACTGAATCATCTCTAACTGTTTTTCCATTATTTGATTACATATAAATGCAAATATACATAATAAATAAACGTTAACAGATATAAAGTTGTTTATTTGGTTAATTCCCATACAAAAGCATATAACACCAAGACAATTGTGTTTTTTATTGGCATTGTAAACAATGAGAGCTATGAGAATATTAAACACACATTAAATTAATAGCTCTCTAATCATGTCCAAATTATTTTGGTTTTAATACACAATTGTGAGTCAATTCTTAGAGACGTGTTATTAAGCTCTGTTGGGGGGGCTAATCAACTAAAAGTATAACATTTAAACGGTATAGTATAATATTTAAACGGCGCCGACATTTTGTGTCAAAACTTTTGACGACTCTTCATCACTTCCTGGTTGAGTATGTGAGCGCGTTGGTTGGAAATGTCGCCTTTTCTCTTTTTTTTTTTTAAACCATGCGCTACAAAACTGATAAAAGTGGATATTGTGGGAGTAAAAAGAGCTACTTTACCTGAGTGGGACTCACATGGCCGAAGAGTGAAAGCTCTCCCCGGGTGAACCTCAAACGCGGCACGCTTCGTGGCCCGGCATCGTAGTAGTAGCTGCAGCCCGGTTCGGTACCACCATCACCACCACCGGAGCCATGAGATGACGCCGCGGATCGGCGGAGGGCTTCCCCTGGCGAGCTCAGCGGGAGTCCCGCGGAGAAGGAGGAGGGAGCAAGAACGAGGAGCTGTCCGGGTTGCTGAAACGGGTATCCGGCTTCCTTCCACGGTAGCAATGTGGGCGAATTCTCACCCCAACGGCATAATAAAGATATTCACCGATGATTCGTGTGACATTTGCATCGCTCTCGTCACGACGTTTAAAAAAAAAAAAAAAAAAGATGGACGAGGGCTCGCCAAGCATGCAACGAGCTTCCCTCACGATTGTCGAGAGCCACGAATGTTTTTATTAGCTTTACGCCCGCTAGGTCGCCCCTCTCGGTTGTCAAGAGCGTTTTTTATGGTTTCCAAAAATAAAGATACTATGTGAGTAGAGGGTTTGTCTTCGCGGCAATTGGCTTAAGCGTTTGTCACTCATCGGGATTAGCCAGCCGATGGTTAGCGCGCACATCAATCAATGGATGCTGACCATGTTACACGCTCGTTACACAGCGCGGGAGCTGAAAGACACAAGCACGTAGACGCCTCACGATTCATTTTGTTTCAGGTCTTAATTTATTTGAGGGCAGATTTAAACAGCTGATTTTGGCACATCGTGTAGAAAAGTGCACCTGCCTTACAGAGGGGGAAAAATACAGCACATTTCCTTCCAAGGAAGTTGTACTCATTGGCCATCTGTTGGGAGTCAATACAAGAGCTTGACATATTATGAGCATTTGTGGGCTTAACATATTTGGGCTTTTTATAAAGTTTGCCTGTTTTATTTGTTTTAGAATTGCATGCCGGGCTCTCAATCTGTTATAGCTCTTGTACTAGATCTCAACAGTTACCTAATGGAAATATGAGGTGGAGAGAAATAGTATTGTTACAGTATTCTTAAGCAAAAATATTTGAACTCTGAACAAACAAGACAGCAGCAGCTATTAACATCTTACGCAACAATGCAACATAGATAATTGTGGAAATTGCACCTTTACCACATAAAAGACCACGGCAAAAAGTCACCACTCAAGACAGGAAGTTTGTCGAACTTTGGAGAGTATTGTTGTGCTTTTTACACTCTGGCAGTACCAAAACATTTGACAATCAGGGCATGATTTACGCCTACTATTTTGTCCTTCTCCAATCGCCACTTAAGAAAAACAAACATGAAATACTGTGCCAGGTAGAGCTGTCCTTAAAATTGAACAGTGAACGATGTTGCCTCTTGTGAACATTATTTTGACACGTGTTTTTTTTTTGTTTTTTTGTATTTCTCGAGACAATTCTGCATCCGAATTCGTCTAAGAGTCGGGGTAAGGTTCTTTTTTTTGTTTCCAGTCCATTTAAGGAATGCTTGAATGAGTTTGTTATGGAAGAAGCCCATCATATACAGTATATGCCTTTGGATTGAAATAAAAAAGGTTGAGAGCCAGGTACACAGTTGGCTCTTTTTCTCAAGACAAAGCTTTTCAGGATGCCTGTACACACATTTCTATGAATGTAATGGGCAGGTGTGTTTGCACTGCACTGGTTTGGTGAAAGGAAAGTGACATCTCATACAGGAATTTAAAAAAAAGTGCCTTTGCTAGATCAAAAACTCTTAATAGCCCAGGTTTTTCTTTTAAGCAAAAAAAAAAAAAAAAACCTGTAAGTTGGCCCAAAATCCGCCTGTAATGTTGCCAAAAGCGAAATATTTACACGCATTTTACAAGAGTGCTACGTCACAGCTAGGATACTGTAAGAGATGATCAGTGTTATCCTATTGTAACTGTTAATAGGGATGCAATGGAGTCCCAACGGGCGACATTAAAATGACAGCTGAAGGGTCAACTCCATTGTGTTCCAGCTAAACTTGGGATGCTCAAATGTTCGTTTTTATCCATCAACCCAGATGGACCAGCGTCATGACTGTGGTGTACTCGTGCTGCAGACCGTCTGTGTCTGTGTCGCACAGCGTGTAGTCATCTTTGACGATGCGGTCGCAACCGATCTCGCCGTTGCCGAAAAGCCCGAACAGCGGAACCCCAGGGAAGACCTTTTGGAAGGCGTCGGCCTCCACGTTGCTCTGGTTACTGTAGTAATTCTGGCCTCGACCCACGCACGCGAACATGAAGCCCAGGGTGTTCCTCTCAGGGATTTTGGCGGCTTTCAGCCTGCGGATGGTTGCTTCGGCCGCTTTGGGGCTGCTGACGTCCTGTTCCAGGAGCACCGAGGCGCCCTGCACTTTGGGGCCGCTCAGGGCCAGGCCCACCACGCCGTATGCCCCCCGGCCGCAACTACAAAGGGTGAGAATGTTGTCGAAGACAGAAACATACAATACTCTTGCTTGAGTTCATCAACTTAAAAAATTGGTAGTGATATGCACACTGGATTTCTTTCACAGTGGCTTCTGTGATAATAGATGTCACGCACCCCATTTACGACTCCAGATTTTTGTAGTCGACGCGAAAGTGATGCTCGTCACTTAGACGAGGTGGTAGTAATTACCTTCACGATGACCGATACCATAGCGTGTCGCAGTTGATAGTGTTTAATTACCACAACACACATTGCCTGCAAGAGCCTCAATAGCATCTACACTGCTTCAGTCTATAGTGGAATGCAGGTAAATAACTTCTGGTTTGGCCTTTAAAGAAATACAATAGTGTACTCAACAAAAATATAAATGTAACACTTTTGTTTTTGCTCCCGTATTTTATGAGTATTTTATCTTCCACATACACAATATCACCATTTCTCTCAAATATTGTTCACAAACCAGTGTAAATCTGGTAAATGAGCACATTTCCTTTGCCGAGATAATCCATCCCACCATATCAAGATGCTGATTAGATGTCATGATTAGCGTACAGGTGTGCCTTAGACTGCCCACAATAAAAGGCCACTCTGAAAGGCTCAGTTTTGTTTTATGGGGGGGGGGGGGGGGGGGTAGTCTGGTGCCTCAGAAAACCACTGGCACACCTGTGAGGTGGGATTACCTCGGCAAAGGAGAAGTGCTTACTATCACAGATTTACACTGGTATGAACAATATTTGAGAGAAATTATGATATTATCTATGCGGAAGAAGGTTTAGATTTTTGGGTTCATCTCATAAAAAACGGGTCAAAAACAAAAGTGTTGTGTTTATATTTTGTTGAGTGTAGTACAAAAATGCATTATATAATTAAAGACCTCCCCTCTACGAAATGCCTGATGCTTTCTATTGAGTAACTAAACGCCCTTTGCCACTACATGAGAAAACAGTGCACGTACCAACACCTGCTTGTTGTTTCTTACCAGAGCCTGGTGGGAAAGACACTTTCTACAAGTCCCCCTGCGATTAGCGCTTTGCTCTTGGCCAGAGGCTCCAGGATTTGGCCCAGGAAACGCGCTCCTCCAGATTTATACGCCTCATAGACAAACAGGAGCACCACTCTCAACTCTGGGTTGTCGATAAGTCCTATTGGCACAAGCCCATTAACAAAATTCAATACACTTCAGGAGACATTTACACTTTTGCAGCAGTCAGCGGAGGTTAAAGCTTAAAACAACCGTGAAGGAACAGGATCTCTACTTACTGTACTGTAGTAAAAATGTGCATGTGTATTGTTAACGCAAAAACATCATTTTAGTTTTGTGTTTGTTATCTATACTGCTACCAGGCTTGGGGAGTAACGGAATACATGTACCGCCGTTACGTAATCAGATTACTTTTTTTTTTTTTTTTTTTTTTAACTGTATTCCGTTACAGTTACAGGAAAAAACATGTAATCGGATTACAGGTACATTTATTAAAAATGGGGATCACTTTGAGGGATTACAATTTCTACGATGAGCGAGAGTGTGAAAGAGCGAGGGCGAGAGAGGGAGAGAGAGAGACAAAGAGAGGGAGACAGAGCGCGCGTGCACGCCTGCGCGAGTGGGACCGTTGCTACATGTCGGGGAGGTGGGGACGAACAAACTGACTAGTCGTGTCCTCCACACGCGGGCAGTTTCAAAAAGCTTCACGGACGGGAGGAGAAAACAGCGACCGGTAGCCACTGGAATTTACTCGGAGCGAAAGTTGCGGCATGCTACGCGCTGTAGCTTTTTGCTAGCTAGTCCGCTAGCCTACAACTATAATGCGAGTTGCACCTTCCAAACAAATCTACCTCCCACCAACTCACTATTTAAACCTCATGCACAACATATACACGGCTAAACTTGTGACTGGGATAAAAGTTAATTTTGTAGTTGTCACACATCGTCATCCTCATTGGATGACTATCTATCTATCTATCTATCTATCTATCTATCTATCTATCTATCTATCTATCTATCCATCCATCCATCTTGAGCATACTCAATATTGGAGTAATCCAAAAGAAATTCCATTACATTACTTTAATATTATGGTACTTGGATTACGTTACTAACTACATTTTTTAGCAGGTAACTTGTAACTGTAACGGATTACATTTTAAAAGTAACCCTCCCAACCCTGACTGCTACACGGTGGCCTGTGAGACTCACCTGCTTCTTTCAGAGCGCTTGGGGAGAGGGACTTCTGGCAGAAGTGAAAAGGCCTGATGTGGATGCCCTCCATGCTTGGGAGCATGATGGCAAAGCCGGCCTCTCCTTCCTGATGCTCCTCCGGAGGCCTGGGGCGACAGCCGCTGGGGGTTACTGCAAACACACACAAAATATATAAACGCATGATGGTGACGGACATTCTGCATGTTAAAGAAAAGATTATACAAATGATTGTAAATTATTCGAATTTCACAACGTTGGCACCTCAAATCATTGGTCTCCAAAAAAAAACGGCACCCGGCAGACGTCACGTTGAATTCATTTTCAATTCACTGAAACATGCCAACTCTTCTCATCCCTGATGATCACATTGGAGCAGGAGCTCGTTGTGCACAGTCAAATAATGTCAAAATATCTTGCATCTGCACTCGGCATACGCAAATCAACTCATCTTCAGGTACTATAAATTATCTACAGCAAAGGCCTGATACTCACTAGTCACATAAGGAACTCTTGCACAAAAATCACTCAGAGCTATTTTGCTGATGTGCTCAAGAAAGTGTACATTACAGAAAACATTTCACACACGGATGTCTCATTTCTCCCAAACGCTCCACTCCGTGGATCATTTTTCAATGGCCTGCAGTCCATAACCAACATGCATAAATAACTTGTACTTCAGGCTATAAGGAAACCTATTACATGTCATCCCAGCTTTCATACAATGCCATACATAATGCAATCACAGATTTCCTCCAATTGAATTAGAGCCACGGCGACCCCGTGTTGACCCCTCCCCCAAGCAGCAATATCACCAATAAATGAGTGTTATGGCAAACAGCCGGGGCCGCCATTAGGCCTGATCGACGACGGCAGCCTGACAAGCCATCATCCCCGCGCCAAGGAGAGCCCGCCTGATGGAGAGTCGCTTCTCCGCAGGGTTGTGATTATGTGGAGAAATGGCGAGCGTGGGGTGCCGCAGACGAGGCCATCTATCAGGGGAGGGGGCGGGGGGCCGGAAGAAGGCAGGGAGGTGCCAGCCCTCCTAACTCGGCACCGCTGGTGTGGATTAATGCCGAGGCGTCTGCGGGAAAGCGGGCGATCCCTCTCCTCAAGTTGCCTGCAAGGTGGCGTGACTTATTCCAGCGTGGAATTTGTGGCGTTGTCTCTGCTGTTTGGAGAACCTGCTTGCCCGCACTTGCCAAATAAATCCCATAGATGGTGTGAGTTTGGGGGCACAAATAATAGCACCCAAAAATCTCTGCCTAGCAACAGATTATCTATTTTTTTTTTTATTATTATTATTATTTTAGTCGCAAAGTTTTGTATCAACAGTCTAGGGACACAGATGATAATGCCCTTCAAAAAATGCCTAGCGACAAATGACCGTGCCTCCAAGGTTGCTCATGTTTTATTTTAGTTGTGACGTTTTATATCAATAATGGATTAATTAAGATCTACCTAAATAATGAGGGGACACAAATAATGGTGTGTAACAAATTTTGCCTAATAACAAGTGAATTTTTTCTTTTAGCTATTGTTGTTGATACAAATAAGGTGTGGGCTCAAAAGACAGTGCCAAACAAATAATCTGCCTAGCAACAAGTGACTATACCTGCTAACTGGCTGACTTTTTATTGTAGTTATTAGTAAGTTCACAGGGGCACAAATGATTGTCCAAATAAATCTGCCTAGCGATAAGTGACCATGCCTGCTCACTTGTATACTTTTTATATGAATAATTCAAGGGCAGAAATGATACCTAACAATTTTTTTCCTCATAACAAGTGACCATGCTTGCTAGCTGGTAATGTTTTTGTTATGACGGACTGCCAAGCATCACGTGACCATGCATGCTAGGTTGCTCAAGTTTTAAGTCTAGTTCTAAAAGTTTTATATGAATAATGCAGGGTCACAAAAGATGGTGTCCTACAATCTCTGCCTGGCAACAAGTGACCATGCTGCTAGCTGGCTAAACTTAATAGAAAGTGGAAGGATTGGTATCTCTAGAACAAGAGGAATTAAACTTACAGACAATTCCCGGTGTAGTAATGCCCATGACGTCACAATTTTTCGGGAAGACCTGAATGAGCTCCTCAACTGGACTGTGGCGGCTCCTCTTTGCTTTGGAAAAAACAAATTGCTTATAGCTGGATCAGTTATCAAGCATGCAACAAAACAGCATTGTTGTATCATTAAATACAAACATTTTTTCTGTCTGTAGCAGTGACGTGTAAGCTTGAAGGCATCGCAGTCCATCATCGCTAGGACCGTTTTGGGCAGGAGAAACACTTTCTGTAAATACAAAGTTAAGGGCTACTGTTAAAAGAACTCTCGTTCAGTTTAATAAAAACATGTCTCATTAGAACTCTTCTTTCTGTGTATTTTATGCCTTTTTAAAAATATATATTTTTAAAAGTACACGTTAATATTCCTAAAAATATATAAATTCTAGGGGTGGCAATCTTTGAATGTCTCACGATTCGATTCCGATTTCTGGGTGTGCGATTTGATTCAGAATCGATTTTCGGTCGGGGCTATTTGGTTCAGAATTATTTGATTGACAATGATTTTTTGCTTCAATTTATAGATGTTCAAGGAATCGTAATGATCTACTCCAGTCTGACTTGCTAATGCTAATTAGTGCTCTACTCGCGGCACTTATCACTCAAAAGAATGGCTCCACGCTGAAAAAAAAATACTTTTATTGGAATAACTTGATCGTGACTTTTTCCTTCCACTCTCTAATTTGGCTACAACTTAACAGTGTATCAGACCACGTGGAACCACACTGCCCCTCAGTGGCCAAATTAGGTACAACATGAACAGCTCTCCCAATAAAGGCACACACAAACAAAGGGAAGACAGTATAAAATAATTATATAAAATCGATTTTGGGGCATTTAAAATCGATTCTGAATTGTACTAAATGAGAATCGCGATTATTATGAGAAACAATTTTTTTGGGCCACACCCCTAATAAATACATATAATTCATTTCATATTCAGTAGGCTATTCAATTTCAGTGTCCTAAAAACCCAGCATCTTCCCCCATACCAGAATGGTTTGACCCAAATTGTCATATGCCACCTAGAATGAATCACCTGTCAATCACTTGAAAACTTTATTTCAATTTCTGTTAATTCTTTTTGAGAACAGAGCTTTACTATGATCCCAAAAGGTAACACTTTATTTTGATAATATTTTTTTTTTTGCAGAACTCATTATTCATAATTAAGTCATTTTTAAATTACATCTTTTTATTTCTAAATAGTTCAAGAGACCACATAAATACAAATAGAATTCTTCAATCAGAAATTCTTTGCGCTGGTTAGGGGGTACTTGAAAAAAAAAAAAGGGTTGCGAACCACTGGTCTATAGTATGTCATTACCTCCACCTCCTCAGCCAGGGCGTTGTAAAGGGCATGAACCTCCGTGGTGGACGGTCCACAAGCCGACACCCATGTCAGTTTCTGCTGAGTTCTCAGTACTCGTCGGGCACAGTTGCTCCATAGCCTGCACACACTTTGAAAGCAAACCACACAAACATTCTGTTAGCATTAAGCGAGGGAAATCATTGGCGCTGCTGACAACTGGCTGTTTAAAAGAAACACAACTTCGTTTAAATTGACGCCAGCAATATTAATATGAAAATGTTTCAAGTTAAAGTATAACACTATATTCACTTCCCCTAAACAGCCATGTTGAGCGCCTGACGAGTTTGCTTCTTGGGCAAAAAAAATAATGTTACCTTGCGATTCGTAGCAAAGATTTGGTCGGCACGAAAGTAAGAATTCGTTCGACGACCTCCACAACGTTGCTCAGTACGTATGTAGCTTTGTTATCCGATGTAGGTATGTCGAAACCGGGATTATCGTCCATTTTCTCTCACAAAATCGTGGATTTTGCTCAACAACGCTGCCTTGCTACGTAATTTCACATTTGACCCGGAACTATTACGAGGAACGTCAGTAGACAACACTGCCACTATCGGCCAGGAGGAATTTTAACACAGCAAATCACGTAAATGATTAAAATATTGCAATAAATTATTAATGCGGTATGGAAAGCAGTTTGAGCATTTATTTTTTAGAAGTAGTAATAGTAGCTAAGACAGCATAGTGCCAGTAAGTAGTAGTACAGAGAGTAGTGGTAAAAAAAAAGTACTAAGACAAAATAGTAGTACTAGTAGTAATAACATTTGAAATTGTTAGCACTTTTAACAGAGGGCTCACAAAAAGCTTTGCATAGTTTAATTAGTCATACATTCATATTTCATACTTTATTGTAAGAGTTGCACAGCAACGTATAGGCCTATAGGCCTACAGTTGATGCAATGAAGAGCAAATCTAGAGTTTCTATTAGCAGCAATATTCATAATGTAATGTACAGGCGTATGTACGAAGTGTAGTAGAAGAAGTGATTATAGTTAACTATTATCTTGTCTGGTAACACAATTTAGTTGCAAACATCTGCTCATCATTTGTCAACTTGGGAGAGACAATTCAACAGCTCATATTATAAATATCGTACAGGTTTAAAATTCATCTACCCCAACCACTTTAGAGTAAATGGAAGGCTTTTGCCGACTTTGATCAGAAAGTAGGAAAAATACTTAATTAGGCTTGGCTGTCAGTACATACAGTGCACAATATGGTTTGCTTGAGTGAAATGTGCACAGGAACACATTAACCCTTGAAATAAAGCCACAAATGAAGCAATATACTTGATTTAACAATTTATTTATGATCTTAACATCTCAAGGATCATAAATTTGGTATGACAGAGAAACATAAACAATGAAACAAAAAAAGTGAGTTCAGTGTGCAAACATTTTGAGTGTGTACATTCAAGGAACTGTGTTAATACTAAGTGGGGAAAAAACAAGGTAATCGATTAATTCTTTAAGGGGGGGGGGGCAAAAAGGCAAATACAAAAGTATTCCATAAAAGGTTTCATAACGTGATTATAACTGATGACCATGTGACGTGTATCTCCCTGAAAAAAAAGTGCTTATTTTCTCAACAAATCAACACATACAGTTAATGCTGTACAGTTACAGAGCTCATCTACAGTGGCTGGTTTCTTAATGAGGTCTGAGGAGACACAAACGTGTGTTGCGTTTATGGCAGCCATGTTGTGCCAGAGCCAGTCACGATGTTGGTAGTCAAATGTTACAGATCTCCATTAGAGTCTGATCCAGCAACTGCTTTATGCTCACTTCCTCTTCTTGAGCCCGAGCAAGTTTATCTGTTAATATAGCATGGCAGCGTTAAGAGCCGTTCAAACAACATTGCAAACACAAACAGGAAGCTCTAGTCAGGATTATAGTGTACACACTTGTAGAAAATGTGGCAAGTGTAAACTGCAGGAGTTAGTATTCAATAAGTAGGGACAGTTTTGAAGTTTATATTTTGGATTTCAGTTATAGGCAGGGCTGTGATCACGACTGCATGAATGGACTTAATACATTTAACACAGTGGACAGTTTCATTTGTCGACCATACCATTTACAGTCAGTCAGTAGGAGAATAAGTCTCGGCTTCACAAAGATTTCCCTTTAAAAGATCCCTTAAAGTCTGTTAAAGGCTACTATTGAGGGACCAATTTGCCTTATAAGAAGACTCACACTTGATTTAAAAAAAACAAAAAAAAAAAACACTTGAGAATACCAGAGACAACAGGTAGACTTTTTTGGTTAGAGTGCTGAGTCATTTGTTTTTTTTTTGCATGAAATGTACCAACAATTCCTTCCACATTTTAATGGGGATTACTTACCATTTTATCATTTACATTTTGACCATTGACAAAAAAAAAAAGTCCAAAATCAAGGATAATTGTGTGTAGCCATAATAAAGGCCTTTTCACACTGCACTTGAGGACAGATCGCCATATTGCGATGCGCAATGTGGAGTAAAATTGAAAAATGTTTAATTCAAGAGGGGCTTTGCAGTGATGTCAGAAGGTGCACAAAATGAGAGAAGGGCTGGCAGAAGGCTAGGGACAATAGAGAAACCAGTGGGCCACTTTCAAATTGAACATTTTTCAAAATTGAGGGCATTTGCACGTCGCCGCATGGCTCTCTCCTAGAGACCTCGTAACACTTAATGAGTACGTCGATGGCATACCGCGTATTAAGTGCAGTATGAAAAGGCCTTTACTTCCTAGTAGTCTGCTACCCAAGCGTGTCCAAATATGGGCAAGCTTGCATTGGGACGCTGTGGTCCTTGCTCACCGAGAAAACCAAATGCAGTGTGAAAAGGCCTTTAGACAGAAAGATGACGAAAACAAACAGCCTTTAAAAGCTCCTCAGTTTATGACAGACTTATGTTCCTGTCAGAACACAATGGACTATCACTAACCTATGCTAACGCAGTCATTCATGACCTTCGGAAATATTTGGTATGTAAACATATTTCTAAAACATAAATATAAAACTAATGAAAACCAGTATGGCACCGAGTACGCAGTCTCATGTATATATAAACTGCAGTGAAGTAAATCAGAGCAGCGTCTCAAAAGTAAATTGAATTTATGCGCACTGACTAAACTAAAGTGCATCGTCCACTTTTCGAATCAAACCCGTTTGTGACACCATTTCAAGTTAGCGGACTTATTTCGAAGTCTAATCAAGTAGCTACAGTAATTTCGAACATTTGACTCGGAAGTACGACTAGATTTCCCAAAATAAAAAAGGGTAAAGTTACGCGTCATGCACCAGTGAGTTTTCAGCATAGATCAAGGCACACAAGGAGAGCGAGGTCCACACTGAAATTCCTTGTCTACAGTCAGCCTAAGCATAGGCTTTTTAACTAATTTGCTCCCAAAAACATATAAATATGTTCTATTTTAAATATAACCAGTGTCCCAAAGACGTATTTAAAACATTTATGGGGTTTTTCCCCATGCTTGAGCATACAGAAGGCTTTGATGCAGCCTCTGAACTGCAGAGAACAGTTGAAACAATGTTAGTTATTACAAAAACGGCCAGCAGGTGGCAGTAGAGTATAAGAGATCGAGGGCCATGTTGCAAACAAGCCGTTTCCCCCGAAAGTTTAAAACAGATTTGAGAATAATGATGAACTTTTTGCTGCAAAAAAACAGAAACAGATAGAAATATACTTTTTTCCTGATGAAAGAAGAGACTAATCTTTTCTTCTTCTTCTTTGGAAGGTTCCATGTTTTCATAGCAGTGAAAATGGCTGGGAATGAATGAGTTAATTTGCTGACAAGCAGGAAACAGTTTGGAACGCACTGCACTGACTCCTGCTGGGTTAGATTGGAACAACAACTTTAATGTACTGAGAGGCAACTGGGTTCATAGAGCACGAGCAACTAATCAATAGCTTTGACTTTCTGTTGTGGCCATTTTTCTTGCATAGTCTAGGCCCATATTACTCTAAAACTTGAAGCAACCACAACATTATCAGTTTATTTATGCCAAGTACTAATACAGATCCTAATGAACGAATGTGCCACAGCCCTGACATTAACTGAGGAAAAATGAATAATAGACGCATTGATAATTTTCCAGTTAGTTTGACCTTCTACAAAAAGGTCAACATGAAGCATGCATAGTGACAATAAGAGTCCAAAATTAGTTTAGTTTTTTTTTTCTCCTGCCGATTAAAAGCACCCATCGATTGGAGCTGTGCACCAGGGCCGTTTGAATATGCACTTTGCATCAAAGTATGAGGACATTTGTGAAGAAGGTAAATGCAAAGGAGACGGCCTCACGCCTCGTTTAAGGCTACCCGTAGCTCGTTGGTGAGAAGACGGTTTTTCTCAAGCTGCTTGTAAAGGTGGTCTTGACAGTCGGAAGGCAGGTGTGTGAGAGAGAGAGAGAGAGGAAACAGAAGGTAGGTTAGTAGCAGAAGACAAAAATAAGACAGCAGAGGTTTGTTAGTAGTTTCTAGCATCAACTTTTGGTCCTTTTGAACCAGTCAACATAGGCTTCTGTTGGCCATAAAAACAATTAAAGCAGTCCTTATGTCCAATATATTTTCTTTGGACATAGGGACAAGTAATAAGCTAATTTCTCTATGAAAAAAAAGAGAACAGTGTTTTAGACCACAACACCCTGGTGAAGACATAAGGAGTTTAGTCACAATTTAGCTGGATAGGCAGCAGCAAATATTTAGTTATCGAGTGCCTGACCACCTTTCACATGTGAAATCTAACAACTAAATGAATCCTAAGCTACCTGCCTATTTTTATAAATGTGAGTGAATGTTGTGAGCCATTCTTCACGTCTGTCATACGTACCATTGCGCAATAGTGAGGCCAATTTACAAAAGTACTCCCAAAGAGAGTTTTTCTGCCCATGATTGGATGATGGTGATGGTGAAATTAGCCAGTGGTGGCTATGCGCCATTTATTAGTAGTTTGGATACAAAGGGTGAAAGAAAGCTCTGGAGAGAGTGTCAAAGTCTCACAAATGATCAAGAAACATCGCAAAAGTACTAGTTAGTTGCAAGTCTTTTTGCTCAGTGTCTTTTTTTTATTGTCACTAGTCAGGTCATAAAAAAAATGCTAAATATAGCGCCAAAGTTAGCAACACTAAGTGGTCTTTTGCTTTATAGCAAGCCCAAAATTCAACCCCAAGTCATGTTAAGTATGCTTTAATTTTCTTTCCTTTGTGTATTTTGGCAGAATTATTTCAGAGTTTTCAGTAAAAGACACCTGGGAAATGTTTTTCATTGTGACAAAATATCTCGTGTTCATCTGTGGGTTAAAGTTTGAGATTAAGCGGAACCGCTAAAGTCCAACACTCATTGCGATTGTACAATTCGGATATCAGACAAATTTGTCGAGGGAACTACTCATATGTCATAGTTTCACAAAACTTTTAGGATTTTATGGTTTTGTGACGCTTATTCTATAACAAGGAACAGTCACAACAAATGGAGAACAATAAAAATAGGAGCAAGAGGTTATATACAGCTGACTAGCATTTAGACTCCAGCTTGACACTCGTTATACATCTACAGGTATATACAAAGCTGTCTTTGATCATCATAATCGTATTTAAATTATGATTAAGACACAGGACGGAAGCGTTGCCACTTAATGCATCATAATGCTACCGACGTTAATATTATCCAAAATATTGAGAGTTTTGTTCTAATATTTTCAGACTATTATTAGCATGCATGCACTCATACATTTTGGGGACAATCAGTCACAATTTTCGCATATATGGCACCAAAATGAACCGAGTGTACACCACTTTCACAACGAATTTTGTTTTCTTCTCCTTTATTGAAGGAAGAATATGAAACCTGAGATGGTTAGGAGGTGCCATTTAAATTATGCCAATACTTGATGACATAGACATTTTTTTTATAGCACAATAGACCAGGAAACAAGACAAAAATTTACAGTGCCGTGTTTACGCATTCAATATGTCACAGTGAAGACAAAAATGTCCAATATGGCAGCATGCAGGCAGGCCATGGTATGTCATTATTTTGATACTTAAATCGGCTTAAATCTTTTTTCAGGGAATCAGATAACATTGAACACTTAAATGTTCATACACACCGCCTCAAAAAATGACGGAAAAGGAACGTTGAGTTGTGTGTTCCTTTTAAAGACTCCACTGCTTAGAGCCCAACAAAACACCAATTCAAATAATAGTCCTCCCACACAAAAACGGGGAGCAGCGAATGGGAGAGGAGCTTTGGAATTTATTCAAAAGCCACTCAAGAAAATAAATTAAAACAAAACAAACAAAAACGAACATGATGATTGCAGGAGAAAAAAGGGGAAAGGGCTGACACAGATGGAACAAGTTTTATTTTACAGCAAAGTAAAACGGCGTGAAAGGTGTGCATGAGAGATGGATGATGGTGGCGGCAGCAGCGGTGGCCCAACGTGTACAGAAAGTGCCATAGAAGGGCAGTACAGAGGACAGAAGACAGAGATGATGACGAACCAGCGTATGGCTTGAGATGTACACATTTAGCTGTAGGAGAAAAGAAGAAACAGAAAATGAAAAAAGGCAGAATGAAGAATGGAGAAATTGGAAGCAGGCATGAAGAAGGGAAACGGTTGCACTTTGAGATTCTCGTCTAAAAACTACATTGCACACGAACGTATTAGTAGATGCAGTTAATGGACGTAAAGGTGCATCTCAATACATTTAAACATTCCGAATCTCTATATGTAAACTCATTTAGGTTGTTTTTTCTTTTGTAATATCCTCACTTTTTGAACTGAACTACTGAATTAAATGAAGTTGTCCACATCCAAATCTTTTGAGATGCACCTACACTTTTCTCGACAAAACACATCTAGAGAGAATCGGTTAGCAAAACCCAGACAAGCCACAAGGAGGAGCTATTTTATGTTAGAGTGATCAAGGCTGTGTGTGGATGGACTACTAAAAAGGAGGCACACAGCACACACGAGCATCATGTTGAATTACATTGAAGTCATGTCGTTGAGGGCGTGGTCCAGCTCCTCGCTGATGGCCTTGTACTTCAGTTTCTGGGCATACAGCTCATCTACGGTGGGGGAATTATTACCAAGGTGGTGGGTCGGATTGAGACAAAAACAAAGAAAGGGAAGGAAAATGAAATGAAATCAGCAAACAGAGGCAAATAAAAAGACAAATGAAGAAAACCATGGAAGGGAGCAAGACGGTAATAGAAACGCAACAGCTGCAGAGGTAGTGACAGATTCCGGAAGAGTCACAGAGAAAGCGTCCGGGTCGACACCTGCCGGCCTTGAACAGCCAGCGGATCGGAATGCCATACACAGGCGACATGTCACCGTTGCCAATGCGAATAACAGCACGGCCGTATCAACCTTTTTCGCTGGCGATAAAGCGTTGAAAACCGCGACGCCCGCGTCAATCATCTGACACTGGATTATGTTTCAAAGAATCATTCCTAAGACCCAGATTTGGGTTCTTCAAATCCCTGATAAGATTTTAAATAAATAGATTCATACCCTCCAAGTCATCGATGGTCTTCTCAAGCTTGGCGACTGATCTCTCAGCAAACTCGGCACGGGTCTCAGCCTGCGAGGAGTTAAGGAAATAGACGGACACATGAGCACCCTCGATGTTGAAATTGAGCAACTTTTATTCAAAACTGGTGATATTCGAGCCCTACACTACAGGGCAAGGAAGCATATTTGGTAACTCATCTGAAATGAATATGTAGACTGTATAATATAGCTCCTTCACTATACAGCCATGATATACGGAGAAAGTTATTAAAATATCACAAAATATTACTCTCATATATCATTAGAAATAAGCAGAGGTGGCAAATCCCGGTCCAGAAAGTAAAAACCCTGCCACAGTTTGGCTTTAGCCCCAGGTGCTAGCTAGCTAGCTAGCTCCCTAGCTAACTTCCATGGTGCTCGTTTACCTGCTAGGGAGCTAGCTGGCAATAATAGTTAAAGCCACACTGTGGCAGGGTTTTTACTTTCTGGACCTGGATTTGCCACCTCTGGAAATAAGCATTATTTAATAGATTAAAAAGTTCCTCAATTTATTTTCTTCAACAATTTCCTGGGGTTAATATGATAACCAAATCAAATCTGAGCCTCCTTACCTCCTTCAGCTTGTCTGTGAGAACCTTGATCTCCTCCTCGTATTTGTCTTCCTTCTGCGAGTACTGTAAAAAGAAAAAAAGAAAAAAAGTCTCAGAACACTGCAAACAGCTTAAATGATATCATGTTGTTTCATTCTTCTCTTCTGCTGCCTTACTTTCTCTGCCTGAGCCTCCAGAGACTTCAGGTTGTTCTGCACGGTCTTCAGCTCTTCTTCAAGCTCGGAACATTTGCTGTGGTGTTTTATTGTCGGTAGTCACGAACTAACACTGTGTCCATAAAACTAGTATTTTCGCGTGTGAGGTTCCTACCTCTCAGACAGTTCAGCGCGCTCCTCTGTACGTTCCAAATCACTCTCAATGATCACAAGCTTACGAGCCACCTGAAGTCAAACGCGAAACATGAGTTAGTATATGTGAAGGTCTTTCAGACGCCCTCCAGCTGGGAAACTCGCCTCCTCGTATTTGCGGTCAGCCTCCTCAGCGATGTGCTTGGCCTCCTTCAGCTGGATCTCCTGCAGCTCCATCTTCTCCTCATCCTTCATCGCCCTGTTCTCAATAACTTTCATGCCTCTGTGGGAATACAGTTGGCAATTTGGTTATTTCAAAGGGAAGTAAAAAAAAAAAAAAAAGAAAAAGAAAAAAGAGACACAAATTCAACTATATTGTGGCGCAAAAGCCAAGGCGACCACGTTCGATTTTGTGGCATGAACACTTCAGCCTATGTGGAAGAGGCTAAAAATCAGGGGTGAGCAGATGATCCAGCCTGCCATGCAATTCTACAAAAACCCTCAGAGGAACCGTTATAAAGCACCCACAAACGCTGATAAAATGTCATCAGCGTTTCCTCTGGGATTTTTTTCCCCAACATATTTTTTTCCCTAATATTTGTATGAAAAACAATTCTCGGCTATCAACATGAAACAGTCAAATAGAAAGACAGTATGGTAACAGCGCGCATGACGGTGTATAAATACCTCAAAATGCATCAGGACAATTGTAAATACTATATACATACTAGGGGTGGGAATCTTCGAATGTCTCACAATTCGATTCCGATTTTTGGGTGTGCTTTGATTCAGAATCGATTTTCAATTAAGAACTATTTTTGATTCAAAATGATTTGATCGACAATGATTTTTGCTTCAATTTATAGATGTTCAAGGAATCGTAATGATCTACTCCAGTCTGACTCGCTAATGCTAATTAGCGCGCTACTCGCGGCACTTTTAATCACTCAAACGAACGCCTCCACGCTGCAAAAAAAACAACTTTTATTGGAATGACTTGATCGTGACTTTTTCCCTCTACTCTCTAATGAGGCTACAACTTAACAGTGTATCCGACCGCGTGAAACCACACTGCCCCTAAGTGGCCAAAATCGGGTACAACATGAACAGCGCTCCCAATAAAGGCACACACACAAACAAAGGAAAGACAGTATAACAATTTAAATAAAATCGATTTGGGGACATTTAAAATCGATTCTGATTCGTACTAAATGAGAATCAATTTTTTGGCACACCCCGAATACATACGGTATATTTGCCTTTTCAAGTATGAAAGGGTCTATAAATTTTGGTGAGGAGACCCTACATCGCACATGAGCATGTCATTTAGCCTGCTGTGCATTTCTATAAAACATTATACAGGAAGCACCACAAGGAGTTGGATTTTTTTTTTTTGTAATCAACTTTTTGGGGGAAATAATTTAAGTCAAGAACAAACTGACTTGTAAAATGGTACTGGACAGGTAGGTGCCAAAGGAGGGAAGTCAAAAAAGTAGTTATAAGTAAGTGAAAGAAGGAGACATAATAAAAAGCAGCGACGGGGAAGGAAGGGGAATAAGGAAGGCTGGAAACAATGAGAGAAGGTACGAACAAAAGTACGTTTGAGGGATGAAGTAAGGATGTAAAAATAAAATGCAACTCTTCGGGAAACGAGAAAAGGTCAGGAAGGAAAGGATTCTGGGGCGAAAATGTTAATACAACTTTAAGTGTAAACGTTTCAGAAGCAGGAAGGCAGGAAAGAGGTCAGAAATTAAAGTGGGAAGGTGAGAACAACAAAGAAGGAACAAAAGTAGGTTTTAGCGAAGGATGGATAAAACGAGGGTGCAAGAATAAAAAACAACTGCAAAAAAGATGGACAGTCAGGAAGAAAAAGATAAAAAGAAAGAAAAAAAACATTCCTGACTGTTGTCCCACCCTGCTTAATGTCACTGGGTGACTGAAAAAAGGTTTCCCACCCTTGTTATGTACTCAATGCTGCATTGCAACATGTGGCCAGAAGTGGCATCACTGAGACAGATGCTTGGGAGTGGTCCTCCTACAACCTTTGTCAACAACTAACTAAAATGAGGCAAATAGAAGCTAGTTCAAAAGAAGAATCATTATTTTTGTATTTTCTGTCATCACATCTGACAGTCGCCGACTATAAAGCCATGTGGCTATTAAATGGTGCAAAATAGTGTTGGCTGGCTTTGTAAGGTGGACCCACCTCTCGCTCTCATCAGCAGCCTTCTCAGCCTCCTCCAGCTTAGTCAGTGCCGTGGCCAGACGCTCCTGGGCACGGTCCAACTCCTCCTCCACCAGCTGGATGCGCCTGTTCAGGGAGGCGACATCACCCTCAGCCTGGGAAGGGCACAATACAAGTCAGCAAGGTGTGTTTGTATAAGCGCTGGTTTGGAGGAGGACTTCCAAATAAAATAAAAAAACTTCTCATGGGAATTTGCAGCATCCAAACAAATCTTGGGCGTGGTGAGGGATGCAGAAAGGACGGACGGGAGTGGGGACAGTGGATACATTTAGCACCGCTTGGGTTGAATAATTTAAATACTGTGACTGCATGAAATCTCAAAGTCATGTAAACATGGCTGCTTTAGGCTACTTGCGGGGTGCTCCATGTTGCTCGTGGGGTTTATCACAAGGAGGAACCTGTCGTCAAGCTAGCGAAATCGTCACAGGGCGTTTTTACGCTAATGGTTGGCAGGGGGCTCTCAACGAGCTACAGCAACCGACGTGTATAAATACAACACATGAGCATAAATTGCTGCTGTCTGGGCCTTTCCGCCACGCTTTTTGACCAGATTTACGCTTAATGCCGTCGGCAGCCTCAACACTAATTGCCTTAAATCATTAGCGTCGGCTTACTGCTTCCCTCGCGCTCCTCTCAAGGTTGAGTTCCCGCTGGAGTAAGGCAGCCCGGTCCTCCGCCGCATCCGCCTGCTCTTGTAGCGACTTGATTTTCTTCTTTACCGCCTCCAAAGAGCTTCCACCGGCCATGATTGTGCCCGGACTGGCGTTGCTTTCGTTCCGGCTAAGCTAGAGTGGTTCTCGTTGGCCTCCACTAAAAGGCGCCGCCGTCGGACACAAGGCGAGATGCGGCGCGTTTGATCCCTGCCCCCACCGCACTTTAATCAAGTCCTGATGAGGATTGGGACGTGCCATCGAACCCGGAAGTGACTCGCCTCGCACGGAAATTATTTAAAGCATCAACTAAATTAAAATATATACACTGTTGCTTTTCACGTAGTTGGGTGTGTTGACCTATTATCATTATTTTATTTATTTATTTATTTTTACAAAAATATTGTCATTCATAAAATCTTTGAAAATTAGACCCAATTAAGGAACGATTAAAGACGACACCCCCTACTGGAAAATTGAGCTCATCCAAAAACTGTGTAAACAGTGAAGTTACATTAGCACTTAAAAATATTATTACAGAGCATACTTAAAAAAAAATTTTTTATAAATAATATGATTATTAGTATAATAATAATTATTATTATTGTTATTGTTGTTGCTGTAATATTTTTTTTACTTTAATTGACTAACAGTAAGTGACAGACTGACCAACTGATTACGTGACAAATTAAACTTACTAAGTAAATAACTGACTAACTAACAAAATCACACACTAAGTAAACAACTGACTAACTTCCTACTCAACTGATTCACAAACTAAATATTTTATTACTAAGTAGTTAGCTGAGTGAGTGACTGACTGACTAATGAACCCTTATTCGCTAATTGAGTAAATAACTGACCGTGATTTCCTACTAACTGTTACTGACTAACTGACCCACATATCACTCTCTCACTTAGTTCTGGAGAAATTTCCTAATTTTGTAACGACATATTTTATTTACAAACAATCTGACTTAGTACCTAATTGACTGACTGACTGACTGATCATCCATGCTTTAATAACTACATATTTTGCTTACAAAAAATATACGAACTAACTAACTAACCAGCTAACTAACAACAGTAACTGCTTGTTTATTTTCCTACTTAACTGTCTGATGAGCAAGCTAACAAACGAATAAACTGACTGAGTAACCTGGACCTTCCTTACACATTGTTATACTGAGACTAAGAAAAATACAGATACATAAAATTCTAAATACATTTCAAAATTTGAATTTTCAACAATTTGTGTGGTTGATCAGACACTTTAAATTGTTTGTACAGTATATGTGAATGTTTGTCTAAATGGTTGTTTGTCTAAATGTGCCCTGCGATTGGCTGGTGACCAATACTGGATGTGCCCCGCCTCTTGTCTGTTGAGAGAGACTCCAGCTCACACACAACCTCATTTTTTTATTGATTGATTGATTCATTTATTTATTTTACGTCAAGTGTTATTTACAAGATAGTATCTGAATTACAAATATCTTTCAATCACTTTTACTAGTTGGCCCTTGAAATAAACAAAGCATAATGTAAAAAAAAAAAGTGGTCGTTTTCGAACTAGACTGTTTAATGTATACACAGCCAGAAACTGGTGATTTAATTATAAGTGTGGACATAATGGAGACGGCCCGTGCCAACTGGAACAAGCACATATCTGTCAAGGTTCACATGAGTCAAACACACATGTAAAAACACTCTGGTGTAACACTACACCGGTACTCGGTTTGGTGCCACTGCCTTGAATGTAGGTAAGCAGTGACCTTACCATATAGAGGACACACTAAATATAAACTTCTACCCACAGGTGTTTTCACTCGATTATTGCATTTTATAGCCATTAATTTAGGGTGGGCGGTTGAGAGGGAGGTCATTTCAAGGTTACACGACTGAGGCCTGAACTCACGTCTGTGGCTTTCTTCTCAGCCAGCTCCAGTTTTTCCTGGGCATCCTTCAGGGCTTCAGAGTATTTGTCCAACTCATCCTCTGTTGACTTCAGCTTCTTCTGCAGTGCTAACAGGTCATCTTCAAGCTAGGACACACAGATTTATCATTGGGATTCAAATATACAAAATACATATTTATGGATATTTTGTTATGGTGACTTTTTAAGAGTGACTCCAGCTACCAGAGAAAAATTCCTTCAGTGGTTGGACATAATTGACCAATAAAGCTGAGTAGGCTATGTGATTTAAAAACAAAAACAACTTATGGTTAGCATCTTTAAGAGTGTTATTATTGGTTCCCATTGCTAATATTCATTAGTATTCTACATATTATAGCAGTGGACATGCACACTTGTGCGTAAAAGCGCACAGCAAATGTGGATGCCAACCTGTTTGCTCCTGTCCTCTGCCGCTTTCTTGTCCGACTCGGCCTGCTCAGCTCTGTCCAAGGCGTTCTCCTTGTCGAGCTTGAGCATCTGCATCTTCTTCTTAATGGCATCCATGGTTGCTTAAGTGGTGGTGATTTGCGCTATGGATTAAAAAACAATAAACAAAAGATGACAGGTGAGGGGCTCGGGTCGGAGCGTCTGAACCACACTGAACGCCAAGCTGGAGTGCGAGCTCGCCTCGGTTGTAGTCAATCAAATATGTCTTTTCGGACAGGCGGGTCACTGGACACCCAATACCTTTTTGGATACGACTGCAGCTGCTTGCCAGGGCAGGAGCCCTATTTTTTTGCGAAAGTCTTCACCGATTCGCTCCTTGGAGACATTTGACCACTTGTGTGACCATACATGGCCGATGGGTGTCAGTCAAGCAGCCCGTCACCTCCTCCCTCTCTTCTTGCGGCACCTCCACGTCCAGCCCTATTTCGAACACCTTCCATGCAACAACATGAAGGAACATGATGATAACAATGACCTAATTAGACGCACTTTTAAAAGTTTTCTTTCCGCACCTGTGATTTGATATAGACTATAGTAAACCCAGTTTTGACAAACACAGTACTGCCTGAGTTTGAAGGGATTATTTTTATTCTATTTTGAAAGATATGAATGTATTTATTATAAAGCAATCAATTACGAGGTAGGCTATTAAATTGCCTTATTTGTTTGACATTAATTCTAAAAAGTTAATCTCAGCTTTGGTTGATTTTTGAAAGATTATAGTATTATCTATTTATCTATTTATTTATTATTTGAAACATTTATTTATTCATTATGATCTACTTATTATGACACTATTAATTTATAAATCACAGTGAATTATAGGTTTTCAATTGTATTATTGATTCTATTGTTTTTCATTTTAATAATAACAATTAGAATTCAGTTTCAACTACTTTCTAACATATTTTATTATTTTTGAAAAATAGGTATTTATTTATTTTAAAACGTTTTGAATTTGTTAATATACCAAGTTTGGTGTAAGAAGAGTATTTAATTGTGTGATTTATTTTAATTCTGGCATAGCTTTATTGTTATTATTATTATTATTATTGATGTTTGATACCACTTTTTTTTCCCAGACCAATACCAGTACGAGTATTCAACTCTTGAGTAGTTACCGATACCAATGCCAAGTACTAAACCCATCATTACTTTTGAAACATAAAATTTATGACACAACTAGTCTTTGTCAAATTCTGTAATCTAGCGATTTATAATTAGTCCGTATTATCCGTCCGTCCATCTATCCGTCCATCTATCCGTCCATCTATCCGTCCATCTATCTATCCATCTATCTATTGAAGAGGGTCTTCTGCCCAGATTTAGTCATAACTGTTTTAATTTCCTTATTTCCTCAGTAGAGCTTTGTTCTGCGGATGTATATTTGTGAGTGTTATCGCAAGTTCTGCCAGGTGCAGTCATGACTGAAAAACCTCCTCTACTGTATTCCTCAAATGGTCTTTTGTTTTGTGTCTGAATAGTGTCCTTGAATGTTATCGTGTAGGTCCGGTCAACTCCGGTTGAACTGTTTACTGGAAACTGTGGTGCCGCCCTTCAAGATAGTATAAGAATATTGTAAATCCTCTGTAAACTTCTCACTTGTGAGAGGCTACAGCCATTGTCTGTAACTCACTTGTGCCCGGAATATTCTGTAGAAATAAAAGCTTTGAAGGAACTGTTCATCGTCTCCAGCCTGTATTCGGATAACCAACATTCTCACTACCCGAAAGAAAACGAACACGCGGAGGAAAAGATCTACTCCACAACAATATCTATCTATCTATCTATCTATCTATCTATCTATCTATCTATCTATCTATCTATCTATCTATCTATCTATCTATCTATCTATTTGCCTCCAGTATATACAGTATAGTCCCTATCTATCTGTCAACCCTCACATTAGACAGTCAAGCGAAATAAAGTCATGTCTGAGTATCTTGTGCATGTGAGCTATTCATGCAAAGCAAATCTATCTGATTAAATAAGCCTCGTGTGGAAGGTACTCCCCCTCTGAGGGGGGTGTCAGGTTCGCTGGTGGCACTTTGTGTTTGTGTTCCAGGGATCATTTGGGAAGCTCCTGGCTGGCATACTTAACATCCTGGCTACCACCATATGGACTTTTGCTCATCATCATCATCCAGCTTGTCCGAAGGGCTCTCTGTGCTGATGCATGTTGGACAGTCAAAGCTCTTTAATTGGCCGCCCTGGATCGAGTAACTTTTGGCTTTTCAACAGCCCACCCCCGGTCTGATTCTTCCCTCACCTAGGCCCCCTTTGGTAGTTCACAGGGCCATTGGCGTTGTTGCAGCTGTCACACACATACCGCGGCCTGGGCCAAGACGGCTACATGGTGCGGTAACAGTAGCTTACTGACCGCTGGTGTGAATCATTACGGGGGGGGGGGGTTGCCTGCAAATACTGATATTCATACACAATGAATGATACAAGCTATAGTATAGCATGAATGAAGTTGTCTGTATGCTAATGTTCTGAAATTATATATGAACATCATGGGTTCTGACTCACCTTTCTGTCTTATATTCTTATATGTAAGTGCTGTGATGGGTGAATATTTTTGGGCTCTCGCTGCTTGCAAAGCACCTGCTCAACTGGTCCAAGTTAGTACCCACCATTTGCACCCTCAACTTTCAGAATAGGGGTGTCAGATGTATTTTAATTTAGTGTGAAGATGACCACAGTCAACTAAAACGCTGAGACAACTACTTACAATAGTATGACTAGAGATGTATGACAACTGCATGTTTCATCCACTCATGTCCTATATATAACTGTTAGTACGGTTAAGACTGGAATATCCAATTTAGAAAGTCCAAGGTCCAAGAGAAATTTTGAGAAATTCACGTACACTGTACATAATGTGCGAAAATGCCATGCATTTATTAGAGCTGTCAAACGATTAATTTTTTAAATCAGATTAATCACATCTTAGAATTTTGATTAATCAATTAATGAAAATGGCTTTCATCAACATTTTTTTGCCCGCCAAATTAGACGAGCACCTGTTATGTGTTGATTCTTTCCACATTTTATGTTATGTGGACATCTTCGATATTTTTTGATCCGCTGCATGCTCTCATCCTCCACTTTTTCTAATCAGTTAATTATTTGCATAATTTAAAATGAAAAAATAAATGACCCCAATATTTTGACATAAACAAATATTCTGAATGTCATACATAAACATTTATTCAAATGCTTTACTTTAATGCATGTTGTTATGTTTATCGCTAAAACACAACCTGTGCTACTTTTAACGCAACCATCCGCTGTTAGCTAAAAAGATCATCTGCAGTCAAAATTAAAAGTGTGATTAATCTGCGTTGATACATGATTAATGCAATAATTTTCTGTGATTAATTAATTAGTTAACGCTTTAACTTTGACTGCACTAGTATTTATACAACAAAAATGCTCCTATTCTTTATGCTACTAGCTTAGCGTTATGCTACAAGTCCAACTTGGAACTGTAAATACTTACCACACGGGTCAATATCACTATAAAGCACCTTTGGCGTCCTCATTAGAATTACTCAGTCCTCATTTTTAAAATGTACCAGATGTCTTATTATAACATTTGCGCACACACCACTACAGTAAGTCTCTTCTGAGAGAAACGCCAATAGAAAAGGACGGGTGTAGACGACCACAGTGTATCCCACCCATCAGACGTCCTCCAATTTTCCATGTTACAACCAAAAATCTGGACTGCAGCTCGGCAATCACTTTGGTAGTCTGACTTGATGTCATTCATTTTGTTTTTAAGAGCCACAGCTGTCACCAAATGTGCTTGGCTATGGAAAACAGCCAGCGACCAACTTGCACCCTGTAAACCAGATACACATTTATTTACACGGTTGATTCATATTATCATATTGAAACCAATTAATGCATTGTAAACTCAAACGGTTATCATCATAAAATTGCTACCAACTGTACAGGCAATGTTCTAAGTAACATTCAACCAGTTTCAATTGTTATACAAGCAAACAAATGAGCTCAAATGTGAACCAACGTTAAATAAAGTACAATTTAAAACTAAATTAAAGTGAAACTTCTTAGTAACTACTTACTCAGTTGATGATACCTGAAGGTGCAGTTTGTTGGTAAGCTTCTTTCTGGTTATTTTCCATGCTAGTCATTAGCCATTAGCTACTAGAAGCAGCAACATCACAAATTGGTGTATTTAATTGATATTCAATTCATTTATTAATCATATGATAGAATGAAGACTCTAAACTGTTAAATGGGGTAAATTGTCTATCTAAATAATCTGTAGGCTAAATACAATACAATAGTGGGTGAACATGGGTGAGCTAGCATTGCGTAGGCTTCCACATTCGAAACGCATAGGCCTACATGTTTGGTTTTGAAGACTCTAAATTGTCCATAGTTGCGATTGTGAGTGTGATTGGCTGGCGACCAGTCCTAGGTGTATCCAACTATCACCCAAATTCAGCCCTAGCTCATAAAGACAAGCAGAAAAGAAAATGAATGGTTGGTTGTCACCTACGTAGCTTATTACCTTACATTCATTTATTTTAAATATGTTCACCTTTTTGACATTTAATAGTTAATTTTAAGACCATATTAAATGTTTTCCAGTAAAACCAAGCTCCTAGACACATAAAATGGACCCCCTCTAATGAAAATATTATAAACTTCCTAAGATCCGATTTCAGTGGTTTGTAGGTTTAAAACTATGCATGAGAGAATACGCGGTAAAAGAGATTCCATATCTAAAAGGAGTACAAGGAGCAGCTGGTGGCAGCCGTAATTGACGTCGCCTCCTCAAATTTTAGTGGCGGACAAATTTAGCTTGGCTGTCAGTGGACGTGTGGGCCAGCGTACAGCTTCAGGTTTACTGCTGACTCAGAAATGCCATCTTCTCCCGAGACCAAAGCAACAAGAGACATTTAAAAGGAACACTCCAACACAAGCCCTGTACAGTAAAGTGAATCATAATACTCACACACAGGGCCATTGACACAATGCAGCACTTTATTTCCAGTAAATACAAAAAAATAATTTTATCGTGGCTGGATAAATATCTTATATATGTAATTTTTTATTGTCTATCTGTTAAGGGTAACACATACAACATCCGAATGGTGGCAAATGTTTGTCACATGACTTCTTCTATAGGCTATAGGGGGAGATGAGTGGAAGCCTATTCATTCATTAAACGCATATGCAGTCAACACATTATAAAAGCGTTTTGACTGAGAAACAAATCCAGTATGTAATTGGTTTTTAAGCCCAAGAGTGCATGCCAGAGAACTATCGGATTTACTTGTCAGCATGGTCATCTGGAAAAAGGCCTGCAGTGAAACAGCAACAGCATCCCTCAAAAAGGCCTTTAAATGTGCGTAATGATGAGAAATGTAATGGAAATACCTTAGAAAGGGATTCTGTCAGAATCAAACCAGTTCATCATACCCTAAAAAGCAGTCACATTAATGAGACCTCTTTTTTTTAAACAGAAAAAAAAAAACTGTGAACAGTTACATCATCAACCAGTTTGATCATCTCCCCAACATGTGTCATAATGATGAGAAACATGGAATATCAGTCATCTCCCTTCCCTTTGCATGATGCAAAAGTAATGAAGCGCTCATAAAATGCAATGAACTCAACTCACCCCCGCCCTCGCCCAAAGGCCATTAAAATGTGTCACAACGATGAGAAACTTTTTGGATTGCAGGTACACTTGGACGATGTTAACACCCACCACAACAACAAATGAGAACCTTCCACTGCCCCAAAATGTGCTTGTGCGTCCACTCACACACACTGTAGACACAGTATAGGCTACGGACTAAGGCACTAATAATATTAACACTATGAGCTCACACACTCAAACACACAATACAAATACCTCCATCCCAAAATGTCCGTTTTAAGTTATGTTTAAGTATTTGTGCATTCATATAGGTTTGAACTGTTCTAATGGGATGCACTTGAAGCCATGCACAAACTTGTACATACACCCAACATGTATGTTACATTGTAACACAGGCCATAAAGTAAGGCAAAAAGCCACTACAATCACATTTTGGTAAACAAAGGGCTCATCTATTGCAGGTAGTATATTCGGAAAGCCACATCCTTCGGTTAAAAAAGAAGAAAAGATTTCAATATATGCTGAACTGTGCTTGATTACTGTCAAGATGCCTCCTGTCATCATATGAATTTATGAATAAACTTGTAAAACTATTAAAAATAGAAAGTTGAGGTTGAGGTGTTTCTTATCAGCCAATCTAACAAATTTCAAATTATTTCACGGTGGAAGCAAAAATAAACGTCTTTATTGATCATTGTTTCTGAGCATCGATCTACACAGGACACCAACACTGCCCTCTACAGCACCATCCTTGTTATTGCATCAGATTCATTTCCCCAAAGTGTGAAACGAGCTTTAAGGTGTAACATTTCTGCGATTAAAAACCCTTCAAATTAAAAATAAATATTCCTTCCGTGGTTTCTATAAGTCACCTTTGACTGTGAGGCTGCACACTGTATATTCAAGGTCTAAGACAAACATGCAGTTCATTGCGCTTGTAGAAAAAAAAAAAAGGCAAACACAAAAATGTCCATGAGTCAAATTTACAGTGACAAAACTGTAAACCTATCCTTCGTCGATGGCATCACGTGACTTTGCATGGCCATTAAAAAGACATTCACACAACATTGGAGCGTCTCAATGCGAGTAAACTTATGAACGAAAAACATTTCACACGGTCACTCCCAATCGGGTCACATTCGATTTGAGATCAGTCGAAGTAGATGTGTTGTCGGACGATGAGACACAATCGTCATGTTTTTGTCCCACGGAAACGTTTGCTTCCGACAAGTCTCACAGCAGAGGAGACAGTTTCAACAGTAAGTCGCTTGCGTGCTTGTTTCAGTTGTTGTCTTCACGTAGTTCGCTGGGCAAGAACTTGTACTGCTGCTGTCGGATCTGAGCCAGCTTCTTGCGGGCTTCCTCCAGCTCGCGCTCCTTTCTCAGCATCTCCTCCTGAGCCGCGATGATCTGCATGGAAGACAACCCAAGAATGTCATAAATCAATCAATCCCGTGTTTTCAGGCTCATTTGGATCTTAACAGGTTCTCACAAAGGTGAAATGAATGGGGAAAAAAATATGGAAACAAATCCTGGATATGAACAAAAAATAAATAAATCAAGGACAATGTTTAAGGAATTAAAAAAAATGGTATATCTTCAGTATGAATGTGGGAACATAAAAGACAATTAAAATTTTGTATTTAGTAAAGTAAAATCTTTAAAAATAAGTACATTTAAAAGATGATTTCCCGGGATTTGCAAATTAACATTTTTAATAAAAGAAAATATTACACAAAACAATATACGACAAAAATAATAAAATTGTCGATTCTTCCTATTTTATTTTATTTAGTTGTCTTTTTTATTATTTATTTTTATTTTTTAAGTTAAATATTTTGGTACAGATCAAGAATGATGCTAGAATGCCATAGAGGCAAATTAACAAAAAATAAGCAAAGTTTAAAATACTTAATAAATAAATACATAATCAGAGAGATTTAAGGGCAATTTAAAAAATTTTTAAACAATAGGGAAAATTATGATAAAAAAAATGTCATGCAGTCAATATTCACATAGAAATTAAGGAAAATAGAATAATCATTATCACTTCATTATTCAGAGATATTAAGGAAATGTAAAAACACACAGATAAAGAATAAAAAAAATAATGTCTATATTTCTGTATTACTTACAAACAAATAAAGGAACAAAATATATATATTTTAAAAAATGGGGAAAATAACATATCACATTATTATTGACAACAAAATTAATGAAATAAATACAAAAAACTAAAACAAATTTAAATATGAAAGTTACCAATATTTTTGCATTTTTCACAGATAAATGGGAAAATGGGAGAAAAAAAAGAGAAAATGGTGGTATATAAAAAAAAAAGTTTTTTGAAAGACTTGTTCTCCAGTACACTCTATTTGCACTTAGGCCAGGTGGCAGCAGTGACCCGAAGCAGCAGATGAAGCTGCGGTAGAAAAGTTGCTGTTTGCCATCGGTGCTCACTTTGTAATGTGTACTGCCGCCACCTACAGGACTGGAGTGGAACAGTAGGGTTTGTTATGTTCAAATCAGTCAGACGGATGTTTTTGTTTGTTTGTTTGTTTGTTTGCAGCCTTGGCAGAGGTCTGGAATATGCTACTACTATCACAACTATTTAAAAAAAAAAAACAATTATCAGCAACAACAAATAGATCAATTTGGTAAATTGCTCGAGTGATGTCACAACACTCAATACCCTTGATTTAGTTTAACGTTTGTGCGATAACCAATAAAATAGCTTGTGTCACTTTACACTGATAATAAACAGCATCATAAAAACTGACCTAGGACCTTCAATAAGTTGAACGTCTGTTGTTTACCTGTGCAATCCCTCCCACAAACTTGGTCTTGACCACCACGTTGTCTTCGTCGGCTTTATCAAAGGCCGCCTTTTGAGCAGCTCGAACCAGGTTGTCAGACGCTTTCTTCACTGCATTCCCAGCAATCTGGTTGAACATCCAATGGGACCGTCACACAAGACCACCAGGAGGTACACGAATGTTCTACACCAATATTGTAGTGATTTTATTATTTTTATTATTATTAATTGTTAAGCCAAAAAAAAATCAACAGATTATCGGCCGTCAAAATCATTCAAGGCTCGTCGGGTTACTCTTAAGTCAAGGTAGTACCTGTAACTAGGGGTAAGTAACTATGTGAAATGCGCACCTGCAGTCTCCTCATAGCCTCGGAGTCTTGGTCAGCCTTGACCTTGCAGGCCACAAGCAGCTGCGCAGTGGAGGCGGCCACCTGCTTGGCCGAAGAGATGAGCTTCTCCTCGCTGGCGTGGCCTTGAACCGACGCGTTGGCCGCTTCGCACAGGTTGCTGGTGGCCGCCGCCACCATACGTGCCTGAGAGAAGGCACGCGCTTCGTCAGCCATCTCGTCAAACGCGTCACGCTAACCAAACGTCGGTGCTACTCACGGCCGAGATCAGCCCCTGGGACCACTGTCCGTCGTCGACGGCGTTGGCCGGGATGGAGCCCACTTTGCCCTGAGCCACCAGCTCCCTCTGGGCGGCCGAGGCGGATTTGACCAGGGCGCTGGTGGCGGCGGCGATGGACTTGGCTGCCTCCAGAATCTGCTCCTCGAAGTTCAACGTTTCGTCTGCCAACTGAGGGGAAACGAACACAACACATGTTCCGGTTAAACTTTCATCACTTTCTTTGTATACATGCATATTGTACAAACTGGAGGTCTAAAGGGTCGATAATTCAGGATTACATTTTACTCCCCTCATACATAACAGCAACATCCTGCTATCAAAGTAAGTACCAATTAGAACGATTTCATCTCCAACACACATGAATATCTGTTGTATCCATTTGCCTCTACTGTGAGTTGGCACAGGTGCATACAATATTTTCCACTTTGTGGGGAGTTGAAACGGGCATGGAAGAAGTTATCAATTTGTTTTTGTCAGCTTTAAAAATAAATAAATATATTTTAAAAAAATCAAGGGTGTTTTTAGGTATTATTCTTAATTTGTCAGAGAATATTTCAAGAATCTTTTAACATTTCCGACATTCCAGAAAGCGGGGAATGATGAAGGCGTAACATTTGGTGCAAAACTTGTTTTGTGTTTATTTGCAGCACACCAAACAACAATTTTAATGCTTTATGGGGGTGGGATACAGTTGCATTCCTTAATTTTATAATATACAATATATATGCCCATCTAGCTTTGTTTTGTTTTTTTAAACAACTTGAGTGAAGATTTTACTTCATGTATTATTAATATTAGTAGTATTAGATATTTATTTATTTTTTCTATATATTTAATTTTTACTTATTATATTTTAATAATAATATTTTTTTAACCTTCATTTTCATACATTAAAAAAAAGTTACAACTTTGCAATACACACCCATCATGCTTTTATTGACATTTATTTTATTTACTTAAAAAAAAAATTCTTAGTTCGTACGAGAAAAAATATTTACATAATTTTATTTAAATTTCTAGATTAAAGTTAATGGGGAAATCAACACAAAAGTGTTCTTTACAATCATATGAAATCCACCGAGGGCGGCCATTTTGCCACTTGCTGTCGACTGAAAATGACATCACAGTTGCTCAGGGCTCAGGTAGCCAATCACGGCTCAGCTGTTTCCTGAAGCTCAGCCTTGATTGGTAGTTACCTGAGCCCCGAGCACACTCCTATGATGTTATTTTCCTTTGACAGTAAGTGGCAAAATGGCCGCCCCCTGACATGGATAAAAATGGGTGGATTTTGCTGTACAGCTCATATTTTACAAAGGCAATATTAATCAGAATGCTAGTTGTAGCTAACGCTTGTTTAGATTAGTGGAGGGCACATAGTATAGTAAAGAAAATTTTGGGGTTGACTCCATCTTTATGGTATTCATATTAACGAGAGCGTAGATCCAAAATATTTTTCAACATTTTCCTTAATTTTGGTGAATAATTCATTCATCTAAAACACAAAATTCTGACATGTTCTGAAAGTGAACACCTAAGTGCTAATCTCACGGCAAATAAACACCGAAGAATCTGAATTGTGCCGCAACTGCTTTCATGTGAAGTGTGTGCTTTAATAATACACGTGACCTCTTGCTCACAAACACACAGACATATGCACATTCACGCACCACAAGTCTGTAGACAGAGCGGGACACTGTAGGAATATGTTTGATATATAGTTGGGACTGAATAACAACCTAATATATCAAACATATCAGACAGAGCCCTGCAAGAGGAGGCCTCCGGAGGCGGGGGCAGGCAAGGCAAGGACACAAGGAGAGGGGAGGGGGAGTAGACGGGGGGTTAGGTTAGGGATTGGGATTTATAGGGAGCATATGTATAAACTGCAAGGGGGTTTAACTTCGTTTACCACAAGTGGAAGGATGGGGGGTGAGGAAGAAACATGGCAGAAGGGAAAAAGGCCAAATCTTGTGATGGATATTAAAACATTTTCATGGACAAGTAGAACGCACAAATTGGGTATTTAAAAAAAAAAAGAAAAAAGGAAGGGCCGATGTTTATTGGTTGGGAAGTTTGTGGGGAATATCTCAACAGGAACGAGACAAGAGACAACATCCACAGTCCTGAAAATTCGCATTTGTCAGCTATTTACACTTTAGCACCCACAATTTAAAACAGATTTATTTGGATTTTGAGATGAGAGACAAATTATTGCAATTGACAAGACTTACTATTTATACAAATGTTTTATTTAATGGCATTATACTTATTAGAACTAGTATGTGATTTTAATGTATGTTTGCAGTAATGTGCTATGTTGCAGAACTTCCAGTTTGAAATATAAGACGGAATATATGATGAATGAAAAAAAACATCGGAACATCAATAAGAAATTCAAACGCAATAGGTCATACCTGACCTATTGCATTGAAGTGTGGTGGTGCGCTGGCAAAACGAACCCGTCTTTCTTTTACAGAAACGTGCTATTTGTGTCGTTTTCGGATGTGGATACAGAGATCACACTGATCCAATATTTATACAACTAAAAACTTTAAAATTTAATGAACTGATGGAGTTTAACCACCTTAAAATAATGTACAAGCCCATCATGACATTTTACCAATTACCATGCAAATCAAATTTAAAAGAAGGGAAAGTGAGTATGAAGTAAGAGGAACAGATAATTTTTCCAAGCCTAAATACAGAACAAAACAAAAAGAACAATGTATTTTAACTAGAGGTGTCAGTTTGTGGAACAATCCAGATTATAAAACTAAATTATCTCAGTCTATTTGTATTTTTAAAAAATGTATAAAAGCACAATTATTACAAAAATATATATAGCACGAGGTCATGCCGTTGAATTATTTAGTTTAATTATTACAATGAAAGCGTCTTGACTGCTTGCTGTCATTTTTTTTGTATTGATCAGGGGCAGATTACGTTTGACTTCTTTCTGTCCCCTTTCATTAATTTTTTTCATATAAATAAATGAAATAAAAAATAAAATAAAAAACATTTTTTTATTTAATTGAAACTAGTGATAATATTGATATTTTGTAATAATTTAATTGTTATTAATTAAATATTTTTATTTTTTAATTATTTGATTTTTAAATAATTATATTTACAACTATTTAATTTTGAAGCAACAACATTTCCAGTTTGGGTCAGGGCACCAACTGAATGGTTCTGAGGGAACCTTCACCTGGTCCTTTTATCTTTAATGCTGGCAATATTTTAAAAGTAACAACCCGAAGAATGTATAATCTGGATGGCAGAAAAATTTAGTACACAGGTGTGGAGCCTTTTCGGCTGGATGCGGAAGAAGGTCTAATCTGTCCAAAACAATTCCTAATCTGATGCTGTCCTGACCATGAAAATGCTTTCCAGATGAACCAAATTTGACCCGAATGAAACCTCTGAACACGCATGTCTAACTGTTTAGTTTTTCAGTACTTTTTGCACAAAAGTTTTGTTGTTCTATCACAAGGAAGTTGAAAAGCAAAATTCACAGCAGGTTTGACCCACGATTGAACCAATTCAAATCATGGTTGAAGAAGATTTGTCATTTAAACAGTCCGCTTCATCAATGCTGTTCAGTTTGATATTGTGAGACCAAGATAAAGGCACTTCCTGTGAGTATATACGCAGGTGGTGTCTCACCTTAGGCTTGGCCCGAGGTTTGAGTTGCTCCAGCTTCTTTGCGGCCGCCTCAATGGACGCCGCTGCCCCGAGCAGCTCCGTCTCCGCAATCACCGTCGGGTCCTCAGGGTCCACCCACTCGGAACCTGGATCGAGCCACGAGAACATGCCGGTTACAAAAGGGCACTTGCCTAAAAAGTTTCAACACGTGGTCGGATCATGCCTCACGACAACAGAGCATCGACACTTTCACATGTTCACCGGGTGCCACATTCACCGCAACACGCATGAAGTGATGTGTGTGTGCCTAAAACAAAGCGGGTCGGACAGTAACGACTCCGTGCAGCAGCTGGACTTGGAGATGGGATGGAATGAATCCATGTTAGCAACCAAAAGATGAGAACCCAAAAAAAAAAAAACGTGTCAAGCGTTTGGTGAAATCAGTCACGGGACAGAGAACAATGCTAACTTACCTCCATCTGTGGCGACAAAACAAAAGGAGGAAGACAGGAGGGTTAGCAAAAAGTCTCAAGGAATGAAGCAGTTTGTTAAAGTGATTCACGGCTATCAACTCTGTGGTAGGCAATAAAGGAGCGTTCATTTGTAAAAACAACCACAAGGTATATCATTAACCTAAGAACAAAATAAATTTAGGGTCACAGTGGAAAGCAGAAGAGTCACAGGAATTTTACTAGAACAAGCTGTAAGTAATCAGATAATGTATTTGGTGAAGCAGCATATGGTTCAATGTGTAATGTTATTTTTGCACACCCTATTTAACAACTAGATGCCACGATCACAATGACATTCATGTTTCGTGTAACTCTATTTATTTATTTGAATTTATTTCATTAATTTGTAAAAGAAAAAAAGACAATATAAAGCAATATTCAAATTCAAAGTAAAGTCAAAGAAATGAAAGGGGACAGAAAGAAGTAAAACTTGTTTTGCCTGCCCCTGATCAACTCCCCCCCCAAAAAAAACTCAACAAAATGAATGAGAGCGAACGGTCAAGAAGCTTTCAGTGTTACAACAAAATAATTCAAAAATAATCAAATTGTGTGTCCTTGTGCTATATATTGTTTTTGCAGTAATTGTGCTTTTATACTCAAAAAAATATACAAATAGACTGAGAAAATGTTGTTTTACAATCCAGATTGTTCCACAGACTGACACCTTGAGTTGAAATACATCTTTCTTTTTGTTTTGTTCTATATTTAGGTTAGGAAAAAATTTCCGTTCTTCTTAATTTGTACTCACTTTCCCCTTTTTTTTAATTAAACATTTAGTTTATATATTAAGTGGTAAAATTTCATAATGGGCTTTATACAATATTCTAAGGGGGTTAAACTCAATTTATCATCACATCAATTCATTAAATTTTAAAGTTTTTAGTTGTATAAATAATTAGTGTTAGTGTTAGGGTTAGTGTGGTCTCTGTATCCACAACCACAAACAAAACAAATAGCATGTTTCTGTAAAAGAAAGATGGATTCAGTGTAGGTTTTTGGCTGCACACCCCCAAACTTCAATGCAATAGGTCAGGTATGGAACAATCAATGAATTATATAACAATAACAAAGCATTCTTGTTCAATGATTCTTTAACCTTGTGTAATACGGCTACGGTTTGTGACACCTTAGATTTGACATATTCTATATGCGCTTTCCATGTTAAATGTTCATCAATAATGATACCTAGAAACTTAAATTCATTAGTCCTTTCTTTTTCCATGCCTTGCACAGTCGACATCCATATTTATACACCTGAAAATCATAAATCTGGTTTTACTAATATTTATAGACAGTCTGTTAGCATTGAACCACTTCATAATATTCTTAAACTCTTTCTCTATGACTTGTAATACATTATATATATTTTTCCCGGCATAAAATAAAGTAGTGTCATCTGCAAACAAAAAAACCTTTTAACAATTTTGAAATGGTTGTAATATCATTCACATAAAGAAGAAAAAGTACGGGCCCCAGAATTGATCCCTGGGGCACCCCACAAGTTACATAACCATATAATATGTTTTGATTGTCTACTATTGAATTCAACATATTGTTTTCCATTTTTTAAAATGAACCCATTGATGTGTGACACGTCGTATATCCATGGCTGTGCAAATTTCTTCAGTTAACTCCATTAATGCCATGGAAGTTGAGTGATTGGAGTGAAACCCATATTGATTGTTACTAAAATGTTATACTTATCTATGAATTTATTTCATCTTGCCGCATAAAATCTTTCCAATATTTAAGACAGCTGTGGGAGTAAAGATATAGGTCTGTAATAAAAATAAAAAAAATCATTCTTATTTCCTTTTTTGAAGACTATTTCATTGCTGGTAAAAAACAAAACAATTACAGTATTTTAACTTTTTATTTTTTTCCTTAGCTAAAAAACTGTGAAAATCTTAGTTGTTGTTTTGTCGGGAGTTTGGAGAAACAGTAATCTTAGTATTGCTTTCAAAACCGCACTGCGTCAAGGCTTTTTCTCTCCTTTATTTTTCCTCAGGCTTCTGTGCCTCACATTTTCACAGTATGATTACATGTTTCCTTTCAAGGTAACAACATTGTCCTTAAAATTCAATTGATTTGAACAACTGTTTTGCGTGGGTTGCGTGCGTGCCTGGTTACCTTTCATGGCCTCAGCAGACTGGATGAGTTCTGTGACCGCGCCTGCTACTCGTTTTGAACACGCAGCCAGCTGCTGCTTCTGCTCAGGAGTGGGCCTCTGCAACACCTATGAACATAAAAGTGACCTTGTCCATAAACACACTAAAAGGGAGAAAGATCCAGTACAAGAGTTGTTTTACAAATGTAATAACTGTCTCTTAGTTGAGATGTGTCACCACATTTCTTGGCTTTGGCGCCATCTTGTGGCATTGCAGAGAGCTAAATGTAGCAATTAGGAGAGTTTTTCAGCCAATAAGTTATTACAGTTTCCCCCAAAATGCCTGAAATGATGATTTTGTGAATAGTGAATCGTAAATATCCTGTAAAATGACTTCCAAATACGATATGACAAATAATTGAGGACAGATATCAATCCAAATAACAACATATTCTACCTAAAAGAATTTGCAAGACAGAAATCACCCACCATGAGCACTTGTTCAAGTAGATCAATGTACCCAGTGGTGCACTCTGATCCATATCTCAGCGCCCTGTTCTTCACTTCCTCGTTGACGTCAGGATGGTAGGCGGCTTGCTGCAGAAGGCAACACAATCAACATTGTAGAAGCTTTTCAGAACACTTTCGGGGACGAACTAGACGACGAACCTTGCAGCTGGCGAGCATGTCGGAAATGGCCTTGCGACTCAGGTTGGCCGTGTGGATGATGTCCTCCTGTCGGGCCGAGTTGCCGGCAGCCACTGCTTTGGCCGTCGCCATGGTGATGCCCTTGGTTATGCGGATGAACTCTTCGGGCGTGGTTGTTTTGCTCGGAGGGTCCCGGGAGTGGAACAACTGCGGACGACGACACACGGGGCACGTCATGTGACAAGCCAGGCTTTATATAACTTTTTCAAATGTAAACAAATGTAATGTTATAATTAGCTCAACGTTTAACACAATATTATTTTGCTTATATTCATTAATTTGTTCAACATCTATTATATAGATTTTGCAAAAATCAGCGGTAATAAAAAAAAAATATTAAAAATATTTTTAATTTGGCTGATGAATGAACAATATAGTCTTGCTATATATACTGTAAAAATGCCTATATAATGATTCAAGCAAAACGACTACATTTACTAACATAAGAGCTGCGCATCGGCCCGCGTTATCTCACCGCCATTTCCTGTCTGATGCATTCGATGGTGGCCTCCAGCGCTCGGGTGCCTCGCGTGGCCTCGTCCTCCACGGCCTTCACCGTCTTCAGCAGGGACGTCACATTGGTCACCATCACCTGGAAGCAATAATAATCAATCATTCCCAGTCTTTGCACTTTACCTAGTCAAATATAATTCAGCCATTTTGAGGGTGTAACAATAACAGAAAAAAACCCCAAAAAAAACATTTATGGAGGTATTTCAAATTAGCAGAAAAATGGAATAAACATGGATATGAATATCAACCATCCCAGACTGGTGATGTAACATTGTTTTTTTTGGGTGCAGGTCCAGAAAAAAAAAGTGCACAATTTTTTTTTTGAATTTCAGAGGTTATAGTCCACTTGCATTGGTACCCGAATGTGTGTAATGAGTGACCAGCAGTTTGCAGCAGTTAGTACAGACGCTCCCCTACTTACGAACATTCGAGTTACGAACAACGGTACATACGAACATGTCTGCGCGCATGCGCGCATGTCAAAAAATGTTCGGAAAGAGATGCTGTAAGTTAGATTTTTTATTGCGCACCTTTTTCCGAGTACTGTAGTGCTTCTTTCCGCCGCTAATACCAACGCTTGGCGCTGTGAGAGCTCACCCAGCATTGGAGGCTCAGCAACGTGTCGAGGAGGAGGAAGAAGAAGAAACGCCTGTCGCTCATAGATAAAGCCATCGCACTCTTCGAGCAGCAAGACCCAAATATTGAACGTTGCACAAAGGTTGCAAATCAATTGAATGATGCCATACAGTGCTACCGCATCATTTATGATGAAAAAAGAAGAAAACTGTGCAATCGTCGTTAGATCGCTTCTTTCGGCCAGTTTCTAGTAAATCCTCCAAGGAAGATACTCATCAACCCTCATCTTCTTCTCCTCGACCCTCAACTTCTTCCTACATTGAAGTTACGGAGGAGGAAGTCGACGACGAAGAACCTCTCATGATATAAAATCCTCCTCTTCCTCCTCCTCCTCTCCTTAAGCATCGAGTACATCTTCCAAAAGTAAGTTAAACTTCATTTTATTTATCTTATTACGTACATGTACATACTGTGTGTGTCTCTCGCTCTCTCTCTCTAACATACGTAGTACAGTACTGTACGTATTCTCTTTAAACATAAATTATAATACAAAATATAGCACTGAAGCAACTTACGAACAAATTCACCTTACGAACGATCGCTCGGAACGTAACTCGTTCGTAAGTTGGGGAGCGTCTGTACCGATTTTGTGTGCATTATCGCCACCTACAGGACTGCAAGTACAGAAGCTCATTATTTATTATTTTCAAACCCAATCAGATATGTTTAGGATTGCTCAGCCTTGGTGGAGGTCTGTGTGCTGTACTATTAGGCAAAAAGTTTCTCTGGTTCTGATTGTGTTGATGTGGCCAGTGAGTGCCTATCTTAAATCAGATTTATTCCCTAACTCACATTCAATATGATAATTATCTTACTTCTTTGTCCATGAGCATGCTTGGTTTGTCACTTAAGGATTGCAGTAATAAACAGTGGGAGGTGCACAAGACCCATATTATATGTAGACTAACACATTCATAAAAATATATTTTTTTAATTTACCATTTCAGATTATTTTACTATTTACATTACCAACACTACACAATATTTGCTTTTAGACGCATGTGAATTAGTTAATTAAAAAAATAAGGTTATGTTTGATGGATGACATTTTCCCCTAGAGGAGAAGTGGACGATGTCTGGTGTGCCCGCACCTTGGCTGCACTCTTTAGCTGGTACATGGACGGGTCATCTGCCGCCTTGCCGGCAGCACACTTGGTGGCGCTGATGAGCTCCGCCAGTGCCTTGGCCACATCTTTGACAGCATTTATCAGAACCACCTAGAAAGAGTAAAACAACCAGTTCATGAGATAATGAAGTAAAGTGAAGTAATGTTGCTATGACAACGAAACTGATGGACCTGTGTCTCTGGGTCATCGGAACCAATGCTGGCTGCGCCTAGTTTGACCACGTCGGTGAGATGGGTGATAGTTTTGGCAGAGGACTGGGCGGCCTGCGCCAACTTGTCCTGGCCGGAAGCGGCACCTGACACCAACATCTTTGTGTCCTCCACCAGGGCTTTGGCCGTCTTCAGAATGTTTTCTCTGAAAAAGGAGAGGATCACGAGACATGAGGAAAATGACAAAATAGGGAAAGGTTTGAAGGAAATTAATAAACCGATTATTTTTTTTTATATATAACTGTTGTTTTGTGTGAAGGAAGACTTCATTGCATGTAAACAAAACAAAAAAAAGAAGAAATGTCACCAATTATCATTTAATTGATTATTTGAAGAGGTCATTTTAAATATTTTTAAATGATTTTTTTTAACTAAGATTTGATCAGATTATGTAAATTTAAAATCTCTTCCAAGAATCTTACTTAATTTTTTTTTTCTGTACTCTTTTTTTTGGTTCATGTTTTATATACAGTGTATATCTTAAGTCAGCTCTTCTCTTTTTTTTTTTTTCCCAGGAGAGCTCAGTATTGTTCATTCGATTTGACATCATCATTGCTCTCCTTTTTTAAAAAAAAAATAAATAAATAAAAAAGGTTTTTTTTTGTTTTTTATTTTACTTTAAATATATATACATATATATACATATACACACATGTATATATATATATATATATATATTTTTTTTTTATTTTTATTTTAAGTCAGCTCTTCTTATTTTAATGAATATATTAATTTGTATGTGCATTTTTTGTTTAAAAATGTAGTTATTAAAACAAACTAAATATGCTACAACTTAAAACTATTATTGTTATGTACCCAAAACAAAAATTACTGAAGAAAAAAAAAAGAACACTGCATCTCATGCATTCATATTTGCAGCATGTGAAATCATAATTAAGACTGTAGTTGCACAAACAGATGGTCAAATCAATTTCATAAACACAAATGTCATAAAGTCATCATAATTGAATGCATGAATACAAATTTTTGTCCGATGTTGAGGTCTACATTACATTTCTGTTATGAGGACACAAATCTCTGAGTAGATAGACAAGTACCTATTATCTATGAATATCCAATAGACTCCTATATACTATTAAAATATATGCTGATGGATGGATATATTCTAGATAAGCTTTCTGTGTTTGTGAAAGATGAAAACCACGAGGGCTTCTTGCGTTTTCCACTTTCATGCTGCTGGATGGACGTGATGAGCAATTTCACAAAACAATTTGCAATTTCAATCTTCCATCATCTTTTTGGTCACGACATCAAAATGATAGCAGCCTTTTGTCTCCTTTTGTTGTCACGGCGAGAAATCCTGAAGAGACATCTTCAGAACAGTGGGAAAATGCGACACGTCATCTTTCAAAGCCTGAGGGTAATTTGTGCTTTCTGACAGAAGAAAACGTTTTGCTCCCCTTTTGTCTGCCTGCTACGAAGTCATTCTGTCAGTTTATGATAACAGATAAGAAGGCAGATTTTAAACTACAGACGTGAGAAAATCTTGAAGGCGGACAGACCAATTTTGCCTCTCCCACCTGTGGTCGGCGAAGGACTCGTCATTCTCAGCGTTGAGCGTGCCAGCGGAGGCGAACATGATGGTGGTGTCCAGATCGGCGATGATGCCTGATACGGCGCTGGCCGCTGTGATGCAGGCCTGCGTTCCCTTGTTGCCTGCTTGCAGTGCCGACAGCACCAAGGACACCTGAGGACGCACACACGATGATAGCCTGTAATCACGCCAGCGGTCATAGAAGATGGCATCTTGTACAACATTCTGGATCACTGACAGTAGAATTTTGCTTTTGCAGTATTTTCGTCTCTTTTTGTTCAAACTTCATCATGACGGTGCTAACCTTCTCTGTGACGGCGCGAGCGCAGTCGATGAGCTCTCGCTTGGTGAAGCCGTCGGAAGGAGTGACCTGCAGCGCCCCGGCCTTCTGCACCAGGAAGATGCAGCCGTGGCCAAGGTCCTGTACTCGGGTCTTGATCTGGAAGCCGATCTGTGGAAGACGTAACAGAGAAGGTGCTCGCGATCGCTCCCGTGTGTCGCTTTATGATCATCGCTCGCACCTCTTCAGGCTCGGCCGTGTGGGCGGCCATCCGTCCCTCGACGGCCAGCTGGCTGAAGTCGACAGTCACCTGAGAGGCCAGACCTCCGAGCTCGTCTGGACACGTCACCGATTTAGTCATCTGAGTCATAACACGCCAAACGTTATCATTTCATACCATTTTCATAAGATTTTGTACACATATATAAGGTTTGAAACTGTAATGTGGTTTACCATTTCCTGAGCAGTGACTGCAATAGCTTTGGAGTGTTTCACCATACTGGTCTGGTAATCCACAAATGATCCCTCGGGCTCGGGCGGCGTTCCCTCATCTAGCTGAAGATAAAAGAAACATTCAGTTTGCTTTTCAAAAAAGTATGCATTTGGATAGAATGACCAAATGGTCCCCTCACCAATAATATCAACACCGAAATTCCCTCAAGTAGTTAGCACAGCAACTTTAGCGTAACTAGATTGAAAGGGGAAGTCAACCTTAAACATTTCTTGACAAGAATGTTATATGTGACCTCACAAGTCTAAACATGACATTCTGATTAATATTACATTTGTGGAATAAGTGTTATGAAGCAAAATCCAGAGGGGGCGGCCATTTTGCCAATTAATGTCGACTGAAGATGACATCATAGTTGCTCAACGACCAATCACAGCTTACCTGTTTTCTAAAGCTGAGCTGTGATTGGTTGTTACTTGAGACCTGCGCAACATTGATGTCGTCTGCAGTCGACAGCAAGTGGCAAAATGGCCGCCCCCTCTGGATTTTGCTTCATAACTCTTATTTCACAAATTTAATATTAAACAGAATATCGTATTTAGACTAGTGGGGCTGCATAGAACATATTATTGTTGTCAAGAATATATTATTTTTTGGGGGGGTGGGGGTGACTTCCCCTTTAACTTACAATTATAATAAGCACATAGTTAAAAAAATACCTGTGTGACAAGTTATTATCTTTGTAAAGGCAGTATTGATGATTGTCTATTAAAGTCATAGTTAAGGAAGCATCTGGTGAGAATGTAATCACACTTTAAAAAAAGCCTTGCAAGTTAAAAAAAAAAAAGTGATTGCCAGCTTGCACTGCATACATTACAGCGTCTGTGTTAAATTCACACATCACAGAGAAGCCAGTAGAGAGATGATGCCGACCAGGGAGAAAGTGTTTGCCGGCGGAACGCAGTCTGCAATATCACAGGATCAAGGTGGCACTTTGGAATCTGACATCTTTAAATAGTCACAGCTGCAGTAGCTTGATATAAATTGATGCACAATTTAAAGAGGAAATATTACGGAAAGCATTTTATTGCCCGTATACAAATAGTCACTCAAGTGTGAACCAACGATATTTCTGAACATTTGTGAAAACGATCAATCGTGAGGGATGTTTTCTAAATTCTCCTCTAACGTTCTAAATGACCCTCACACCAAGTTTCTTCGCCCATGACATGATCACCTAGGCTGGCTGAAGATTCAGAGGCACTTTCGAGTGATGGACACGGTCTGAAAGACTACATCAATGGCACAAGGTAAGCAGAGCTGCATTTTTATAGCGCTCGCGTGTACTTTGTAGTTTAACAGTTTAAATATGTATATTTTGGGGGGAATATGTGAAACCATTGCTAGTGCCACCCCCCAGTCGTCATGGCAACCAAATCTGTACTTGTCAGCAGAGTCTAGATGAGGGCATGTAAAAAGGCTACCCGTGGGGGTTTTAGACAAAAGCAATGCACACAGCAAGACATCTCAGAAATGTAAAAAAAAATAATCGATAAATGTAGATTTACCTTGGCCATGGCCTCCGCGATGGAATCCACCATGCCTCCGACCATGCCAACTTCACTGGCAGCCTCGTTCAGCGTCACCATGATGTCATCCACCGCCTCCTTCATTAACTGGGTGGCCTCAGCGATGGCGTCGTGTGTGTGGGACGCCTGGGAGTTGTCATGACAACGCACAATCACACACGAGCAACAAAAACAAAGATGTCTGCGTTGTCTGTAATTACATTTTGTTCATCCGGAGAGAACAGTGAGTTACGATAATGCGTTCTGTCCTAGCAGAATATCATGTCAGATTGTACCGGTATCTTAACCTAAAACCATCAACCACCACCGAAGATCTGACCTTGCGATTTCCTCCTCCCTCCTTGGCGGCATAGAGCATCTGCAGGGCGGACTCGGCCAAGGTTTTGGTCTGGTCCAGGAAGGTCATCTGCTGCTGGTGGTCCTTCAGCTTGGATGCCACGCCCACTGCTGCCCTGATCAGCGGTTCAAAGTAGCCGGCCAGCTGGCTCACCTGAGGCCAAAACTCACATCAATTGTGTGTGGAGTTTGATTACAGATCATTTTTCATTTTTTTGAGGATTCAAGAGGACATTATGGACAGAAAAGCAATAACATCGTCATGGCAACACCTCAAACAGAGCATCCAATCAGATTGGTCTTTGTACTCCTTGCAGCCACTAGGGGGCAAACCTGCACGACATCTAGGGAATTTGTTACTATGGTGTTATGTATTTTGACAAGCCTTTTGAGCATTTATTCGATATCCTACTATTGTGCTACATGAATGAATACTAGTGCACTGTGAACAAATGCTCAAAATGAGCCAGTGGTTTGCATATTTATTCAAATAATGTACTAGTATGTTCCTTTCTATGTGATTAGTGAGGCAAAACAAATGACTGGCTTCAAATCTGTTTGAGAATTTTTTTCACAGCACACTAGCAGGATACTGAATAAATGGTCAAACGGCTTTCCATCACTCCCTATGATGTCTTACTAGAGAGGTTATGGCAATTTTAGTGTCAGGTACATACTGACAAATTTGTGTCATGTTATAGTCCCTCAGTTTTTACTTACTTTATATATAAATATTTGAATCATACATAAAATGCAAAAGAGAGCAAAGTATCCCCTAAGCACTCATGCAGGAGCTGCTGTAGGCCACAGCTCACACGCAGACACTCACACAGACTAACAATGTCACATGCAATACCACATGTATGTAATATGATACCTGTAATTATTTTTGGTTTAATGATACTATTGTTTATGTTTGCGTTCAAAGTTATTTAATAAATTTAAATGAGTTTGAATTAAAAAAAAAATTTTTTTTTATATGATCTCTCTTTATCAAACTTTTTGCTTGCTTCACAGTTGAAGCATTTAAGTAAAGTCATTAGTGCGTTGCCCTATATACCGTACCTTGTGTCCTAGTTGGGAAGCTTCGCCTCTGGCAGCATTGGAAACAGGGTCGATTAAGTGGCCAATTTCCTGCACGGAGGATGTCAGCTGCTCTTGCAGGGCCTAAAAAAAAAAGAGAAAATGAAAAGTACATTTGTTTCTGTGTGGCCTTTTATAGGAGAGGCGGAATTGCATTCAAAGTGCTTCATCTGGAACCTTGACATACTGTATGTGCCCTCAACCTGAAATCCTGTCAAGATTGATGTGATCGAATGAAGCCATCATTTGACATGGATGAGTATAAAACAAGTCCTTTTCTAACGGTTGCTTACCTCCAGAGAGATGTCGTCCCTGCTGGGTAAGTTCTGGCTGACCGCAGCCAAAGAGGCCTGCTCAATGTCCCGGATACATTTGTTGATGTTATCAATGGACGAGTCGCACTCCCGCTGGCCAGGGGCCTTGTCCCTGAGAAGGAAATGGTCCGGAGAGAGAGCAATAAAATGGATGGTGGAGCGAGGTTTGAGGATGATAAACAGGCGGTGAAGAGGACAGAGTTTGAAAAAGAGAGATGGGGAAGGAGGAAGGGGAAAACAAGATCACAGGAAGGAGAATTGAAACAAATGAATTTCAGGACATAGCAAGTGTATGTTGGCTAATAATGGCATGTTAAACTACTGATAAATAAAGCTATATAGTGTTGGCTCACTATTTGGCAAGTACAAGCTCCTCCCACAGTTAATTATAAATTTCATAGTGGTAACTACTAGTCCGCGGCCTATAACAGACAATCATAAAGTGGACAATTCATAGTTAAGCAGTTGGAGTACAGTAAATGTGGGCTCACTATTTGGCAAAAAAAAAAAAGCCTGTCCCTTTCGTTGTTATCCTACGACTCAGTTTGACAGTATGACTTGCAAAATGTTAACCAACTAATTAATTATTACTGTCTAAGAACAAGCAAACACATTGCCTTATAAGATGCACTGTAGTAATATAACCCTTTTGTGCTCTGAATGTTAGAGCCTTACTATAGTAATAAAAGTACACCAGATTAGCTAGTAAGCTAAGCCCCCCCCCCCCCATCCCCCCGCCACCACAACAAACCTGATGGCCGTGATGAGACTCTTGATGGAGTCGGAGACGGTGCGGGAGTGACCAGCCAGAACAGACCAGGTGGGCGGGTCTTTGGGGTTGATAACCAATGAACGGGCAGTGTTGAGCAGGTAGGTGGAGCTGTCAAGCATGGAGCATGCTGATTGGATGATGGGCTCCTGAGCTGTAGAACCCTGCATCGAAACAATTGCTGGAAGACTTTAGACACACAAAGTACTTTTCTTATATAAAATACACAAAAAGCAGCTGTCTTTAACTGACCTCGTGGCTGATCTGAGCCGGTATGCTGGCAAATTCCGGGTTGGACGCAAATATTGTCAGGTTTTCCACCGCTTCGATGAGTGGAGCCGTGGCTACTCGACACCTGTTCCTGTTCTCGTCCGAGAAATCTCCATCGAGAGCCTAAAGGAGAAAACGACATTAGGAAAGCGTCACGAACAAGCTCTTCTGTCACGTTAGCTCACCAAAAGAAACTTGATATGAGCTACTAAGAACCAATTGATCTGTCATTTAAAACTGGCTACGGTTTGGCTAAATCCTGAACCCATAGGAACTCACCTTAATGGTTTTGACCAGGTTGGCGGTGCTGTTGGCCACCTCCTTAGCCGACTGGACAAAGTGCCTTTTGGCGACTGGGTTGGTCGTCTTGGAGGAGGCCAATCGGCAGGCGTTGCACAGCGCGGACGTGTGCTTTGCAACAATGGTGGCTGCTGAAAGCACCTGCAATATTATGGAGAGGGCAAAAAAAAAAGGCCCGGAGGATTCACGGTCCATTAAAGGTCACTGCAGCATTTACTCAAAGTATCCGTGATTAGAATATCTCACATTAACCCTCCAAGCATACGACACAATTTTCAACCATTTGCAGTCATTTTATAGTGCAAATATCAAACCTGGGAAACAATAAACACCAATACCTGTTAGTGGTTTTATTTTACATCTGCGTTTACCTGGGAGGCGCTACTCTCCGGGTCCACAAGATTCTGACAGGCCGTCTGAATGGCCTGGTTGGCTTTAGCAAATTGGATCGGGTCCACCAATCCCTGGTGACCTGCGTGACTGTTGGGATCCGACACACCCACCAAGTAGGATGCCTAATGCAAAAAAATTTAAAAAAAAAGAAGTCTGGGGTGTGTGTGTAGCAATAATATAGAGAAACTATATTAAAAAAAAACTTTGGTTTTATAGTTTCATACACACACACTTTTGAAATATAATGTAAACACATCCAAAAAAGAACGCAAGCATACAATGTATAGGATCTTATTGACAATGGCATTTCAATTAATTTAAATGTTAACATTTTATTTGGAGATTTCCATAATAAAGTTACTTTCATGACAGATAGCTAGATACGTATATTCCACACAACCATCCCACATGAATGTCAATGACATTTGGGGATTTTTTTACATACCTGTCCAGCAGCTTCAGTTAGCCCACACAAGGCCTTGGACGCCAATCTGACACAGTCTCCAAATGACATCACATCCCCCGTCTTGCAGTTCTGGGAAATTCCCGCCATTGACTCTCCCAAGACCTGAACAGACCACCAGGAATAAAAAGAGCGGCGTAACGGACTGTTAGAGATGAAGGATGTTTTAACTCCCAGCTGGTGGACTTGGAAGGACTACCTTGGAATTTTCCATGACACTCTCGATGCAGTCAAAGTAGGAGAGGTCATTGACGGGTTCATTGGGGTTGTCCAGCATTCCTCGGACAGCCTGGAGGAATGTAGTCAATCTCTTTTACATACAAATAAACCATTAATCCACCTTTGCCTTTTACACAAAACCTAAATAGGGTTCTTACATCAATAGAAATACAAAACAATAATCCTTGACATTCATTGTCAAACTCAAATTTGCTTCACAGAGGGCTAAGTCCTCAAACCTGTTGCTTCATGGGAACCATAATGATTAAAAATGAGTGTGGTTCACCTCCAGCTCTCTCAGGGCATTATCACACTCCTTCTGGCCGGGTGCCTGCTGAGTGCACAGCGTGATCAGCTGGTTGATGCTGTCGGTCACAGCTCTGGAAAAGAGGAACCGGAAAACTCTCATCTGCTGCAGTGATTATCAAGCTTTTTTAAATAAGTGTTCATTAAAACACTAAAATTATATTTCATACTGTGACGTTTCCACTGAAACATTATGGATGGTTTGACAATTTCCACTTCGCTTAAATATAGGAAAATGAAAATCTGTAGTTGAACGTAAAAATTCAAATAAAAATGGCACCAAAATACCAATGTTTGGAAACAAACAATTCCGAAAGATTAAATACAAATGTATGTACAGAACTTAAAAGTTTAACTATACTGTATTCATAAATAAAATTTAAAAAATCCAATTTGAGATTTAAAAAAAGACTTAATTCAGTGATTCTCTCCTGTACCACTAGAGGGAGCCACTAGAGGGAGCCCTAGTGGTTTGTGGGCTCCCTCTAGTGGTAAGCAATACACTTTGAGAATCACTGCCCTTGAAGGGAAGGACACTTGGACAAAAACACTAATTGGAGCCATTGATACCAGTACAGTGGTACCTTGCAGCAGCTGCTAGCAGGTTCTTGGCATTGGCAGCCGCGGGATCCACTGACAGGCTCTTGGCGGCCAGCAACAGCTTGCTGGAGGCCATGGAGATGTTCTTCAAGTTACTGATCACCTGCACTTGGTCGTCCCTCTTCTGAGATGACAAGCCGCATGACAAAAACAAACACCATCACGTGAAAATGACTTTAAAAACTAGGAAAAAAATAATGAAAATGAACGCTTAACTAGAATATAATGAAGTTGAGATTTTTAATAGGGAAGCAGGCAAATCACAGTCACTCCGACTTCATCCCACATTCCAAAAACCGATGTTAGGCTAATCGAAGATTCTGAGGTGTTAATGTGTCAACAGTTGTTGGTTCATATGCGATTGGCTGGTGGTTAGATTAGGATGTACCCCGCCTCGTTCCCAAAGTCAGCGGCGACAAGCTCCAGCTCACCCACGACACTAATGAGGACAAGTGCTCTAGAAAATAAATGGATGGATGGATACTATAATTTATGGGAATTGGTGGTTGATTGGGCTGCCAATACGGCTGTGCCTCGTATCATAAAACGTGGCAACAACAAATACAAGCTCTGCCATACGGCAGGTCCATTTTTATGATGATATTGACCCAAATGGGCAGAATCATTTGGAAAATGAAGGATCTATTTTTGAAAAAAAAAACAGGAAACAATGAAAGGTGGGGACATGCAACATATAAATTAAAGTCTTGTGTTATGAAATGTGCTACAGGTTGTCACGGTGGGTTAATTTTTGTAAAATCAGGATTGCTTTTGACATAGAAAAATTGAAAAATGGGGGGGGGGGGGGGGGTAGAACAAACTGGCAAATTAAGATGCAACCTTCTTTGCATTTTGAAGGATTACTCTGGAATCATCATGGCAGCACACAATAAGCCCATTTAGAAGCAATTGTTATCAATATGACTTCCTCTAACTCCAACTTAAACCGACAGTCTCATCCTAATTATTTTCCGTCTTATGTGAAAAGTTTACGGTAAAGCGAGACCGACCTGAGTGTGCCCTGCCATTTCGATGCCGGCGTCCAGAAACTCGTCAAAGTCTTCGCTGAACTTCCCCGACGCCACCGCCAGCCGGCTGCTGGAGCCTCTGGAGGCGTGAACCACCTCGCCCGCAGACTGGTTCAGGTCGGCCGCCGTCTGGTTGAAATCGCTCTGCGCCGCCTGAAAGGTCTTGGAGGCTGGCGGGATCTAAAAAGCAGAGAAGAATTTACAACTGCTGTATTTTTCCAGAGTCTATTTATTAACTTCCTGTGCTTATGAAGAAGAATTGTTATGCAAGTGAGGTTTTGCTCAACTCACGTTTTCAATGAGGAGCTTCTTGCTGGCCTCTCCGATGCTCTTGAGAGCCAAGTCCACGTCCTTCTGACCAGGCAGACAGTTGACGCAGTTGTTCAATGAATGAGACACGGCCTTGGCCACCTGCAAGTTTCAAGAAAGTGAAGTTCAAGTAACACCACCTTTGTGTTTATCACGACTTGCAGTTTTAATTGAGTTGGGAAAATGAGGTGGTAAGGCATAAATCATTTAGGATGTTTTGCTTATAAAATATGCCACCTGCTTAATTACGATGCTTTGCTTTGCATAATATGACAGATGTTGAGCTGCTTACTTCCCTCTCTTGCATGTAAATATTTACCAGAAAGACTTTTTTATCAGGCAATTGCAGGTTTAAGGAAGTCTCATTAACTTTTTTAGGAAACTTCGGGCCAATTTAAGACTTTTTAACATACGGTTAGATATCGATATGTTTCAGATTTTTATGAAATCTATTTGAATATTTTGTCAAAATAAATTATTGTTGGTGCTTTCACTCATACCAATCGCCTTCAAAATGCAAATCACTGCATTGCAAATTTGTAAAAAAAAAAGAAAAGAAAAGAAAAGAAATACAGAAAGATTGTCAGAGGCAATTTTATAATTTTAAGACCTTTGATTGGTGGATTAAGAATTATGAGGAATAATCAAAACCTTCATTTGAGGAAATAAAGCATGGGGATCCCACAGACACCATGTTTTACAGTACTGTATTTATATATATTTTATATTTATTATTCTTATTATTATTATATTATTATTATATATTTATATTTATATATACATTTTTGCAAATTTTGTCAAAGAGTAAGAAATTAATTTAACACTCTGTTTATTTTGGAAGGTGTAAAGTTGAACTGTGCAGTCATACTGAGAGATGTTTACAATATTTGTTTTTGTTATTACTTACTACATGTGTATGTTTATTTTGTGCGAGTACCAATACCAGGGCTTATTTCAAGGTATCGGTACTCACAAAGCCTCTTGTTGCCGTTTTACAATCAGGAACTACAAATGAGCATCCCGATATTTTAGTATTTTATATCATTATTTATTTATATTATATTTATCTTGACAATATTTCACATCAACGTCTTCTTAAAATATTTAAAATAAATAAGTTTTTTTTTTTATTTTGCAGGAAAGACAAAACATATAAACATTTGCATCATGAGAAGATGATTAGGACAAAAAAAAAATGTTTGGAAAAAAAATTACTTTTTAAAAAACTAAACGTTATACAGTACTCCACAAAAAGTAAAAAAAAAAAAAAAAAGGGGAAAAAAAGAAAGAAAAAATATAAAGAAAAAAAATAGCATCTTATGTCCAGATTCATATTACAAATGCTGGCAGATCTCACCTGGGCCAACCTCTGCTGGCTCTCAGCATCTCCGGGGCAGATAAGCGCCTCCTTGGCCTCGTGGATGAGAAGCGCTGAGCCCTCCATGACGTCGCGGGCCGTGTCTAGCATGGCGGCGGCGGCTTTGGGATCGGTGGTGGAGGCGGCGACTCCGCGGGCTGCCTGGGCCAACGTCTTTAAGGCTTGCGCCGTCTCCCTGGCTGCTATGCCTACCCACACACAAGTTACAAAAGCAAAAGTTGATTTGGATAATGTCATTATATTTTCTTTTTCTATACTCAACAGAGAGGAAAAATTTGATTTTATTTATGGCCATAATCGCAGACATAATGTACAGTTGATTTACAGTACCAACCTGTGTAATGTTCATTGCCTTGTGCAGCACAGGTGAGTAGCTGAGCCATGGACGACCCAACTGACTTGGAGGTGCTGCCCAACTCCTGAGCGCACTTCTCCAACTGGAGGACCATTAAAAAAAATATACAATCTTAGATAAGAACTTAAATTGCAATTTGTTATTTGAATGAGCAAAGTGACTTTTTCTTACCGATTCCCCCGGCAGGGGTTTCAGCTGCGCATTGCTGGCAGCCAGCCTGGCGTCCTGCAGCTCACTTTTCAGCGTCTGGATGGCCGTGAGCGCAGAGTCGATCTCCATTGGGCCACAAGCTTCATGAGCCTAGAAAAAACACAAATCAGTAAACATGGAGTGACAACAACCAAGGTATGTAGCCTAGCAGAAAAACTACAGTAGTAGCGTTTTGTTAAAGAATTATGATTCCTATACTTTAATTTATCTTCCTACCATAATGTAATACATTGCGTAAACAACACAAATGTGCACAATTCATTACAAGACTTCAAAATTAAACCACAAATACGTTTCTCTGTCTGCTACACAGCTAATCTTTTATTCATCACTTGTTGCTAGGCAGACTTCAGGAGCTGAGCAAATCAACTCAAAACGGCACTACATAAATTATGAAACACGCTTAGCCATATGCAGTAAATTCACAATTGAACTAATCTGCATTAAATACAAAATACAAATAAAATGTTGTCTGCTACCTTCTGTCCGGCTGTCCTCAGCTCGGCCAGGCAAGTGGCCAGGTTCTTGGCACACTGACCCAGTTGCATGGCTGCAGCCTGATCCGTCACCGTGGGAACCGATGACTTTGCAGAGGTCACCATCTTACTACCGGGCTGTGTAGAGCAAGGAACAGAAATGGATCTATTTTTAAATCTGCTTAGTAAAGCAGGCTATGATAAACCGTATTCCCCAAATAATGGCTGTCCCAAAAAGACGTTGCTCCCTAATTAGTTACCAGGTTGATCATTCACTTAAGACATAAACACATCTCTCTGACAGACGCCTTCATTTTCTTTTGAAGGGAAAAAGTAGATACTTTTCACACAATTTCTTAGATGGTATCGCTCACATATGGACGTTAAGAATTTACTAATCCAATGTGTACTCTGTTGCTAAGAAAAAGAGAAGCACCTACGTAAGCATGTAAACAGACTCTGGAGACCATGTCTTAAATTATTAGCGTCCGAGCCACAATGTATAACAGTAAACTCCCTTGGCTACCAATTGCAGAAATAAAGCAGTTGAATCAATGAGCTCGTACAGTAACTGCACCACAGGAGTGCTTCTTCAGCTATCAGTTAAAAAAATAGGTTGGAGCTCCATTTTAAAAATGTCCCAACATGGAACAATCTCTATTTATACTTTCTTCAGCCTCATTCCCAAAGTAGTCGTGACAATTCTGGGGCGTCACGTTTCAACATTCCTTTGCCATAACCACGTGTGTGCAAGTGTGTGCGTGTTATGTGTTGCACCTGTAAGAAGTTCTGGCTGGCAATAATGAGGGCAAGTTGTGCGCTGATGTCATCCGGCTTGGCCTGACTGCTGCGCACCCCCTGGACCAGCTGAGGGATGTGGTCCGCCACCGCCTGAATAACACACGAGAGAAAATAATCAGTGGTTAACTCATTCACTGCCATTGACGGTTATAGACGTCAAAAAAATGATTTGAACTATTTCTATTAGTTTATCATTTTTTTCTACTTTTAACAAGAGTATGAAAACCTATATATTTTTTATTGTACATTTAGAACAGATATAAAATTTGTGATTAATCGTGAGTTAATATTGAAGTCATGCGATTAATTATGAGTAAAAATTGTAATCGCCTGACGCCCCTAATTTTTAATAATCATCTCGTCAGGTGATACATTTTTTTTTATTGTATTTAATCGCATGACTTCACTAGTTAACTCATGATTAATCACAAATTTGATATCTGTTATAAATGTACATTTCCATACTCCTGTTAACAAAACTGGAAAAAAATGTTAAACTAATAGAAATAGTTCAAATTAATTTGGGACGTTTATAGCCGTCAATGGCAGTGAATGAGTTAAATATGAATTGTCAACTTGTCACAATTTTATCAATACAGCGGGAAATAGATTTTCATGCTTGGTATCATCAGGCCTAACTAAACGGGCAAAAGTCATCAAAACAGGAAGTTCATCAACATTTAAGTAATGTTAATGAGCGGTTGTGGTTAGCATTTATCATATTTGGGACTAAAATTTGCACTTTTTTCCTGCGACTTGTACTCAAGTGCGACTTGTGTGTATCAAAATTTGAGCTTGGATTGGCATCCAAAATCCCCCGTTTCCTTATCTTGTTGACTGCGGTGAACGAGCCCTCACAGTCTCTCATGACACAAATGTGCTGTAGCGCAATGTTTGCGAATCACTGCCCAACTACATTTAAAAAATAACCCAGTCATGCTCACCTTGCAGCTCTGAACCAACTGCTGGTGAGCGGCTGTGTTCTTGTTGGAGGCGGCAGCATTCTGAGCGGCGGCGATAGTTTGAGTGGCAGCGGCCGCACCTTGCTTGGCAGCATTCTGAAGCGCAAAGCACACACACACCAAATCACATAACGTCCATCCATCCAAAGCTTCTAGGCTGACATCAATTTAGAAAAACGTGACATAAATGATACATTTCTGAGTAGGCATTTTAAGAAAACGCAAGCCGAAAAAGAGATCATTTTCATCTCCACCCGCTTATTCCCCGACGCACCTCCAGTCTGTTGATCAGCTTCTTCTTGATGGCGTTCTGAGCGGCAGCGTTGGTGGCCACTCGCAGACCCTCAGCAGCCTCCCTCAGCCGCTGCTGCTGATCTTCATTCTCGGGATAGGCCGCTGCCCCCTGAGGGCAATTACACACGCGACCATTGATTTGTCAGAACACAGAATCTACCCAAAAGTAAATGGAATTCCTGTAAAAAAAAAAAAAAAAAAAAAAAAAAATGTTTTAAATATATATACAGTATATATATATATATATATATATATATTTTTTTTTTTATTTTATTTTTTCTTTCTCTTTTCTATGTTTGGTCTCGCTTACTGGGTTTTAACAATAACTCATTTGTTGGGAATGGCGAATTGGGTTCATTGTTGATCCTACCAAGACATTTTTGGACAAATGGTTTTAAACAGTTTTAACTCTTTGACTGCCAAAAACGTTAAATAACGTTTAGTAAAATCCTATGGAGGAGTGCCAAAGACGTTAAAAGACGTTTGTTTCAAAACAGAGGTGAAACTAACCATTTTCTATTGTTGATTACTGAAAAACGGAATAAGGTAGAAACAAACTTTTTTTTCTGATGAAAGATGAGAGTCCAATCTTTCATTTGGTAGTATGTGTGTTTCCATAGTCCAAACACAAAATTTTCTGTGGACCTTGAAAGATCAGTCAAAATGCTTAAAATCGGCTGGCACCCACGGCATCCCTTTTCTGAAAACGTCTGCCAGTCAAAGAGTTAATTAGTCGGAGGAAAAATGGCTAAAGGTAATCCTTGGAATAGGCGACACCGGTTCGAATCCCATGCTGAGCGTTTTTTTCCCGCTCTCTCTTCCTGTCTCTTCTTGAGCCATCTTGTCCATTAAAAGGCAGAAGGCTAAAAAAAATATTAAAAGACTCTGTGTGGCCCAAGGCTATACTTTACTCAGCTCAGAAAAAGAAAACAATATCACAGACACACTCGCAATTTCTTGGGGCATGTCTTTTACCTTCAAATATAATGGCCAGCTCTGAATATCATATCAATAAACTTTACTTGAAAAGTAGCTATTTTTGCAGTGGGTAAACTGAATTTCAGACCAATCGAGTTTATTGCCGTCGTCTGTCAGACGGCGATTAAATAGAACAGGTCATTTGCATAATTATCACAACCGGCTAATTCCAGGGGGACTGATGCCGGTACGGCATGTGTGAGCGAGCCAACGCTAACAAGCTTTTCAAGTCCCAAGCAGTGTTTGCTACGGCAATTCAACATGAAGAAACCGGAGAGAAGATCAAACAATGAGCAGTGTCCAGAAGTCTTAATATCTTATCAGTTCATCGGTCGCCATGGCAACTGTGCCTGGATAAGGTATGATGGTATGATAAGATATGTGTAAAGGAGGTAGCTGGTGGTAAATAAGGACATCATTGAAAGTAAATAGCATGGTGGAAAGTGGGGGAGCTATTCATAGAGGTTGATCCAGTTGACAGATAAATTAATGTCAAAAATTTATCTTGTTGTGCCTTATTTGAGTATGTTAACCAGTATGTTACGCTAAAGTTTCTAAGTCGCCATATTATTAGCTGTGACAACTTTAGGCTTCATTTGATTCAAGGCAGGAATGTGTACTAAGAGTAGTGTTACAGAAATTTGTTAGGGTTTATTACACAGGCTAAATTAGGATTCAAACGGCAAGTGAGCCACAGTTGGAATCACAGTGACTTAACATTCATACACATCGGTGCCAACTTCTAGTTTTGGGATGTTTTCTGTGCTTTGATCATGATCCAGACCAAATGAGTGAAGCCAAAGTAAAAACAATAGTAGGCAGAGGTTTGTTTTATAATCCTGTACAGACTTAATTAAAATGTCAAACTAAAAATTACAGTTCAGTGTCAGGTCAGATGTTTTTAATTCCAAATGAGAAAAGGATTGACTTTGTATGGTTAAGCCATTACTCACCCGCTGGCCACTTCATCAAAGTACAGTTGCACAACTACATGGGATGTAATATAAGAGATGTATCAAAATTGCTTTGTTTTGGCAAAGGTATTAATGTAGCAATAAAGTTATGATTGTGGTTAAAGTTTACACTGTTACAGAATGTACTGCATCACACACACAGCTGTTTCTAATACCGTTCCCTAATTATACAATGTTGTTGTAGGACTGAACCACATTGGATTGAGCAAAAAAAGGGTCCATTAAATTCAAACTACAGCTGCTGCTGCTATCATTATTATATAGCAAAACACAAACTTGAGACTATATTGCGAAAAGAAACAGATAACTTTAGTGTTAATTTATAATTTTTTAATATACTATACTTTTATTCTTCTTCTCCACTCCACAACGTGATTCATTTCTGGATTTGGGACCTGTTAGCTGTTAATGTAGCATCAATCATTATTAAGTGTGTAATCTTCTCTCCAGACATTAATTGCTCTACTTTATAACAGTTCCAGCCAGACTTTTGTAAAAAGTGTATTCGTTCACCTGAGCACTTCATTCACAATTTTATGACAATCTTAGGTTAGCTTAGCAATTAGCATAGCTTCCCCATCTTCCGCTCGTCATCCCTTTGTGAGAATGATACATGCAAGGATTGTAGCTTATTTGCCGACATGGAGGAAAACATGAAATGACTGCGCAATGTGTTTAGCTGCACTAGTAGCCAGCCAAAGCGCATTTCTAGCTAACAGGTGTGGCGTAAGTAGCACCCGCGCGCAGGTGATGAATGTGTGTTGCTACACGTTGACTTGCAAACCCCTTATTTCAAGCCTTGTAGTACGTAGTAGTAGGATGATATAATCATTATTATTATAATAATTATAATAGTAATATTATTTTTTTTAGTAGTAGTAGGATGGCCAGTAGTTAAAGGCTGAGAGAGAATGAAGTAAATACCTTGGCCGCTTCCACCATCCTGGCAGTAGCATCGGCCAACAATTTAGCCGCCGCCAGCAACTTCTTGGAGTTGTCCATGTCCACCTCAGCTTCGGCGTCCGACCTCATGGCATTAACCAGGTCCGAGGTGGCCTGGGCCAGTACCCGGGCCTGACGGACCATCTCACCTGTGAGGAGGACAGCAGGAGGCATTTTGTAGGAAAAATGGTGAGCCACGATCAATTTGTTCTGGATTTTGGACTGACCCGCATCTCCCATGGAGGTGAAAATGCTCTCCGTCACGGTCATGATGGTGTCAGTGGCCTGGTCGTAGCGGCCGATAGGCTCTCCTCTGGAGGTGTAATGGCGGACGTGTTGCAGCAAATCTTCCAGAGCTTGATTCACCACGCTGGCTGCCGCGCTCACCTTCAAAACATGACGGGAGCTCCTCATCAGACCTAACTGACTCCCCAGTCAATGTTTTAAAAATACAACGAGTGTATCCAAAGGGAACTAAATTTAAGATCCCAAATAAACACAGCCTATTACAACCTCATCTGTTTTTAATGACATGTTTACATTAATAGCAAATGCATAACATGAAGCAGTTTTGGATTAAATTTATTTTGATATTACAGCTTCTAACATAGCATAGACCAGAGATTGGCCATCTTAATTAAATGACGGAGCAGGCTAAAATTTTCTTTCTTCTTCTTTTTTACACCAAAATGTTATGGGAACAGCAATGAAAGAATACCTAAACACCACAAAAAGAAATTATGACCTCGTTGGCGAAGGTAATACAACCGACCTGTTTGAGTAGCTCTCCGTCCTCTGTGGCGGAGAGGCAGGCCTGGACGCAGCTCTCCACCGAGCGGTCCACCAGCTTCCCGGCTTCGATGAGCTGCTCCTGGCAAACGGGGGAGCTGATCGTGGGACTTACCACCTACAAGCATATGGACGGAGATGTCACGACGATAAAGAGAGATGAACACTTCGGAAGGTTTATTACGGTTTATGCAATACCTTGGCACACGCCACCAGCTGCGAGGTGGACAGGGCGCACTGGGTGGCAGCGGCAATGACTCGGTTCTGAAGAACCGTGTCTTCTGCGACCTGCGCCACGTTCTTTGCCTTCAGGACCAACATGGCGGCGGCGTTGGCCACCGCCTTGGCCAAGTTCATAAGGACATCCTGTGCAGGAAGCAAAACCAGAAGGAACAATCACTCTCTTTGAAAATGTAATACATATTTTAGCTTGAGGGAATACCACGTATTACAGCTGTTTTTACACAATTATATACTGTACAGACAAACCGGAATTTGTTGTGAGCCTTCAGTGTAGTAACATGTTGTACGGCAATAAAATGTTGCTGCTTAATTTAATCTCTACGCTAATTTTTAACAGCCCTATATGGTGTTTTATATTATAAGTTAGCATCAAGCTAACAGACCTACGTTATTTTAAATTATTTGGTTAGATTGAACATTTGGTGTTTAAGTAGACAATGTTTGTTGTATGTTCTGTTGGTTTGTGCCCCATGTGTTTATATTTAATACAACATCTATGCTAATATCCATTAGCATTAGGCTAGTGGGCTTTTGTTAGAGAACAGTAAGAAAGTAAATTTGGTTTAACCTTTTGGTGTCTAAAATATATCATAATTATTTCTCTTTTATTTTGTTTGTCAATTTTAAAGTAAACTTACCATGGGAGTGACAAATAAAAACAACCTTGAAGGAAGCACACTTCGTTTCATTTGGACAAACGCGAGCGATAGCATTCTTTCCTTCTCAAAATGATGCTAACAATAGGGTGAGAGAGCAGATTCTGAAAAGTACCTTATGGCATAAAACTATTTTGTTTGATGTTCAGCTAAATTGATATTAAAGTTTATTTTTAACACATTTTAATGTTGCATATTGAATTTCTTGTGTGATATTCATTAATAACTAATTTACTATGAGCACACCACATTTTCCCTTTTCTGTAATTTGATTGGTTGGACAGCCTTTGAATACTTTTACATGTGCACTAAAAAACAAGTGAATGTCGATTTTAAAATTGTTGTTTTAATGGTTTTAAAATAGTAGGAATAGCTGAAAGTATGGACATTGCTTGAAGTGCACCATTTTGACAAATGAATGAGCACCATGGTTACCTGGAACCTCTCGTCGGTTTCGTTCTCTCCAATCTGGCGGAGGAGGTCTCCACTGGCTTGGCCGATGCTGCCTGCTGCTGTCAGCACAGTCTGTCTGGGCTGAACAAAAACACATACGCACACACGTCTTGAAAAGGGGCTTCGGCTTAATTTGTTTAAGGTACTTAACATTGCCTTAATACTGAATTTCAAAATGTAAGAGCATCTCTAATTCTTCCCCAGACACCAGAAAACACAGTAATGGATCTATAAGGCTATGCATTATTATATGCTAAAAAATGTTTTTTCTACTGCAGGAGAAACAAACAACTCTAAACAAATGTCAGGCAGATCGTTACAGTCTTGCAGCACAAGTCCATAAAGTGATCTCCATTATTCATTAGTACGCGAGTCGACAAGCCACTTGCTGTCTTCCATTAAAGAGTGAAAATGCCTTGCAGTCAGCTTCACGTCAGTCACAGCTCTTTATGCAGTCAGCACAACATACATGCACATTTAATAAAGTGGCAAGGCAAAGTCGCATTACTCTGAGATTGCACATTTCATTCCAGGCCTGGAGGTGTGTTGTTAATTCGGACACAACAAAGAAAAGTAATTATATAGAAAGCCGTGTGTGTCATTGGGAACAAAAAAAGAAAAACTTGGTTGCAATTGCTACCTTGTCATAATTAAAAATTTATTCAGCTAAGCTGCCAATTTACCTCTAAAATATGAAATTGGGTTTAAAAAAAAAAAGGAGAAAAAAAGACACATTTGTCATTTTGCTATTCCTGTTTTAGTTTAAAATGTGAGGAATATGCCTCTCAGTGAAGAGATTAAATACAATAATTGGAAAAGACCACCTTTGAAAAAAAAAAAAAGCACTACAACTAGTAGCTACATAAAAATTAAATTGGTGGGGAGGAAATACAAAAATAAATAAATAAATAAGGAAGCGTATTGTCTTCACTTAAAATTTTTTATTTAAGTCATAGCAAACAAACCTGGACATTTAACCAGTGGTTGGGCTTACCTCTCCGGAGGCCGGCTCCACGGCTTTGAGCAGGTCAGACACGGCTCCCGCCAGCGTCCTCGCGGCCCTCATCAGGTCGTTACCGCCACCCACCTCGTCCTCCATGAGGGCGGCCAACAGCTTAACGCCCTTTGACATCTCGGTCAAGTTGGAGGAGATGGTGGTGATGGCGCAGCCCACCGCCGTGTAGTCCGTGTCGGTCGGATCACCTGGCGGCGAGAAATGATTGAGAAATTTAATGGTGACATTAAAAAAAAAAAAGACAGATTGCAGAGAGAAGACCAAAAGAATATCATGGTGGCTACTGACCAGCAGTGAGGTTGACGACGGAAGCGGTTCCTGCAGTGATGGCGTCAACCTGAGAGTGAATCTCGTGTTTGGATTCGTCCATCTTGTTCTGGATCCAAACCTTGGAGGCCTGCACACAATGTCAGAAGAAGATTTGAAAATCCAGACAGTGTGTGGATTAAATCTATTCATGAGGTATACCATACCGGATGATTGAAAAGTAAGCACTTTAGTCCATAGAGTGTATTTGTTGCTATAGCCATGGTCATAATCATTATGTAATTAGAGTACATACCATGTCCTGTCCTAGTGGAGGCAGATCATCGACCTCCCCCAGGTCAATCTGGGCCTTCTGCACGGCCTGCATGCTGGTATTGATGGTTCCCATTAAAGCTTGCTGGGCTGAACTCTGCCAAGGAAACAGAACATCATTCCGAAAATCAGTGTTGACCACGTTGAAGCTAAAGAATTGACCCGTAATGGCCCATAATGTAAAATTGAGTCATTCCACGATCCAGCATTGTCTTACCAGCGGCGGCATGTGTCCACGGTGCATCTGACCCATGGTGATCTGCTGCTGAGGAGACGGCATGGACCCCACGCTGAGCGACTCGGTGCCGATGGAGCCGGATCGAATCACTCCGGGCAGCGCCACGGATCCGTGCTCCGCCCGGCCCACGCGGTTAAACTGCTGCTGGAGGATGGTGGACCTGAAAGCGCGAGTGACCAGGATTAGTTAGCGACACGCGCTTGGAAACAAGAAAGATGAGATCGCCTCGACGGGAAGCTGAGGCTCGGATTGGGAAAATGAGACCGCGCGTCTAATCAGGAAATGTTTGGATCGAGCCTTCGCTTTTCCAGCGCTGCAAGATTTCCTCCAGAGATTATCTCCTGGGATAAAGACCAGAGACGGAAGCGCTAGTGTGGTGAAATGAACTTCGGCAAGATAGACGCGTGAACTGTGCTTCCATTTGGTATGGAGGAGGAAATTGGAGAGTGATATGTGTTTTTTGTAAGACTAGTATGCAATAACATTGCGTTATTATAATAACACCATCATAGTACAGCTGATAAACTTGCACGGCCAAACACAGAGTAGCTCGATCGCATTTTTAAAGAGGCCTAAAGATTTCCCGTTTTCAACAGGCTTTTAGCAATTGATTTTTTCTAATGGATACATTCAATCATATTAATATAATAAAAAAATATATAAAAATTATGATAATAATTATTAATAATAATAACAATAATAATAAAAGCAGTTTGGAAAATGGATGCATGCATAATAATAATAATAATAATAATAATAATAATAATAATAATTTAGGTGTTTTTTAAGGACTTACTTTTTAGGTGATACAGATTCCTCAAGCATGGTCGCTTCCTCGTCACCCTCTAATCCAAAACGATCCTTACTTTGTTTCTGTACAGGGGTAATAAAAAAAGAAAAGTGATCCTCAAAAAATAAGAATATACTGTAGTATACAGCTTTTAGCTGGTAGAACTTGGAAAATGACGGTGATGATACTAATCTAAAAACAAACTATCAAATGTTCCCGACAAGGCAAAACAAACAATGTCGCTATTTATGTTTTATGAAATTCTCCTTCAACTGGCAGACAAAATTACAAACACCTGCACAATCTAGCCAACTATTATTTTCCATAGCGCTTATCCTCATTAAGGTCACGGGTGAGCTGGAGCCTATCCCAGCTGGCTTTGAGCAAGAGACGGGATACACACCCTGAACCATTACCATACATTCATATCCAAGGAAAATTTAGAGTCACCAATAAACCTACTGACTGTAAATGTTTTTGGAATATAAGAGGAAGGCGAAATACTACCGAAGTGTGGAACTGCCATTGTGGAGCTTTGATGAGGCTATGTTGTTTGAATGTACTACAAAGTCGTTCGAATGTATTGATAAAGTCATTCAAATGTCTTGGGATTGTCATTCAAACATATTGGCTTTTAAGTTTTCCGAACATACTGTAGGCCAAATGCAAAAAAAAATTGCATTTTCACATGCCACAGGGTATGCACATGCGCAAGACAATATATGGAAGAGTAGGCAACTATTGCCAAATCGAGATGACAACAGATAAAATTCCTAGTAAAAAATCATTTATCATGAGAGCAACAGATGCAAGTATTGTGTGTACACAAATATATTTTATTTCAGTATACCGGTAGATGTTATCTTCCTTTATAGGATATTGTTTGATTGTGCACGTGATAAACGCCTCACTTTTTTCAGGATGATGTCGATGTAACCCGCAATGAGCTGCGAGATTTGCTCTCCTTCGGTGGTCTGCACCGAGTAGTAGCTCTCCTGGTACTCGCCAAAGTCCTGCACAAACACAATTAAACACATTAGCATGAACTATTTCATCTTCAACTGTATGAGACGGCATCCAAACCAAAGCTAATTAGTAGTTCACAAGGAAGCAGGCTAATCCCCACCAAGCACTCGTCTGAATGAACAACATGAAAAGGGAGGCCAGCTCGGTTGTTTCTGCGAGATTAAATGCGTGTTGCTCATTGACTTGTGGCTGCACACGTAAGGCGGAATATCGATGAGTGAGGAGAGGTGTTCAGTCAAACAAGTGCACGGGGGAATTTAAGAAGCGAGGGAAACGGTCGGGTTCGCTGAGCTCCCGGAGTGCTAATTTATCAGCAGAGAGACACGACCAAGTGCGCCTTAGGGTGAAGGAGAAGAAAAGATTCTGCAAGCTGCTGGAGGGTAACCGCTAAATATGAACGCAATTTCTGATGTGAAACAAAATATATACAGCCGAGTGCAAGTTAAATTTCCCCTTGAGGGATCATAATCAGTAAAATAACAAAAAAGATTGATTTCCAAATATATACTATAGTATGAATACAATTTTTGCTTCTGAGAGAAATAATTGTTTTAAATAAATAAAAACAATACAATTATTTTTTTAAATTATAATCATTCAAATATTTATATTATTTATTATTTTATTTTACAAACATGTTTTAAATAAAAACAATACTATTAACTAATATTAAAATATTTTGGGATAGAAAATGATGGCTTTATGGCTTGTTCTGGCTTTTTTGTAAAATACATTTCATAAAAAAAAATAAAAAAAATAGATTTATACCCCAGAGCGACTTGTATATTTTTTCCTTCTTCATGATGCATTTTTTGACTTTAAAACATTTTTGTCAGACCTCTTACCAGGGTGAAGCTCTTGGGTGAGGCGGCCCACCTCTTGACGGTTGTGAGCGGCCACTCCTGCACCACATCTTTGGTCTTCTCCTCCACTCTCATCACAGACTCTTTGGTGATGCCCAGGAGGCGCGGCACCAGCTTGTTTTTGCTCTTCATCTTCTCCTGTGTACCGTAACATGATGACAATGTAGACAGATGATAAACTAACATGCACACTGCTTGTATGTCAATAATTTATGCATGAGCAGATCCAGAAAGAAGTAAAGATTTGATTTGGTTGGTTACAAAAAAAATGTAAATGATTTACTATTACAGCTTTTACATGTTGTTGTAGTTTGCAGGGGTGTAGAACTGCACTGCGTCACACTGAAAGCTGTTTCTAATTTTTCTCCAAATCAGCTACCAAGGCAACAACATAGTATTAGACAGTCAATAGTGAGCATTGTCATCTTTTTGAAGGGAGAGCTTTCCTACAGGATTTCATCAAATTGAGCATGTGTGTCTACGGATGAACCCACACGCGGCTCTTGGCTTTGACGCATTTGATCAACATTGCTTGATTTCTTGCCTACGGACCAAAATAATTCATCTTTCAGATTGGACACTCAAAATGGCTCCTAAGTGGAAATGTGACTGATATGCCGTCTACATCAACATGTCAACAATGTGAATGAGCCTGGATTTATCTCGCAGCCTGTTTAGAGAAAGGATTAAGCCCTATAATGAAAATAGAATGACAGATGGATTCATACATCTGTTACCATACTATTGATTAAAGCCTCCAGTGACGCAGCCTTGATCTCACTGAAAGACACTCATGATTACTAGTTCGATTGTTTAATAATACTTTAACTCAGCTTTATATTTCAAAAGCTTGAAAAGTCTACTAATGTTTTTGTAGAGTACATATTATGGAAAGTCTTATTTTAACAACAGGATGTAATTAAGACACTTGGGAACGCTAATAAAATGCGGTGGGGGGGGGGGGGGGGGTGGTGCGGTTGATCATACCAAAGTAATCAAATTATTTATTTATTTTACATATTTTGTGGTGTTTTTATTGCTTGATTGTCATTTTAATTGTCACAGACAGACCAATTTCCAGGCAAAGGGTCGTTTTATTCATTTACTGTGTCTATTTTATTGACAAGACCAAATTTCAAAATTTGGTTTTAGCAACCCTTGCCTCATAGAACGGAATTTTGAAAAAGGGAAGAGAGACGGTGAGCAGATGGACAGAACGTGACGGTCCGTGACGTCGGGTCTACAGAGGTCCACTTGAGTAAAAGTTATGGCGGGAATGTCAGTTGCGTGGGGTCTCCAGGGGGGGGTTACGGGGTTGGAGGGGGGGGGGGGGCTGAATACGGGACTATTTTTAAATGCCTCTGCTCTGTCGGATTACACTCAAGGCGGACCCCAAATGACAAAGGTCGAGCAAATTCCACGTGAAAGCCGAGGCGAGGCCGAGAAGCGAGCTTTGAGATTTGTGAGTTTAGAGATTAAAATAGAAGCAGTGTACTGTATATGTATGAATGATTTCCTGGCTATAGTTTTTGTCCATTTTTTTTTTATGAGGGCATATTTCCTAAGAGTCTTACAAAAAATTTTGTTTGATGACATCATAAAATATGAAGACATTTACAGTAGATAAATGGGCCATAAATTCCTATTCATGCCTATTGCATTGCAGATTCACTCATTTTTTAATAATGAATTTTAATTACCTTTAAATATACTGTACATTACTCTAATAAAAAAAAATACACAATCCTACTTTGAACCTGCAAATAACTTTTCAGCCATGGAAGAGGTCTGCTTTCTCGATAATTTTTTTCCCCCCGTGATGCTTGTGCATTATTACACCATAAAAAGGTGTTGCCGGGGCGTCATTTAAGCACGTATAATGTAAAGAGTGGCGAATATTCTCTGATTGGAGGAAATTAGGGGGTGGACATTTAGGGATCAAAAAACGAAATATTTTTACTGTATAAGTCCCTGAGTGTGCTTGTGGTTTCTTTCGTTTTACTGGCTTTCACAGCGTGTGCGAGAGAAACGGCCAACGGGGATATTTGTTACAGGACATGAAAGGCAGTAAAAGTTGAAGTGGACCCCGGACACCTGCCGGGTAGTTTCCTTCAACTCTCTTTTTATCCATTGAACTCCAAAAACTCAGCAGAAAAGATGTCACTCGGGAGATAAAATGCTTCCAATTCATGATTGCATTTTTTTTGTTCTTTTCTCAATTAACTCAAAAGTAATAAGAGGATAGATCTGGAGGCTAGCTTTTTCATCCCTTCAATGAAATAGTTGCGAGTTTACCTTGACTAAGAAGAACGACACTCCGTATGTCCGCAGAGACCTCGCCAGTTTGACGTACTTCACTTTGGCTTCGATCTCTGTCATTTCGCCACAGATTCTGTGTTCCTGGAAGTGACATCACAGCTACGTTTAACTTTTTGGAAAATTGTTTGAATGTAGTGATGGACAAATGAAGCTTCATGAAGCACTTGTGATATTTTTTGACTCCTCTAGAGGGCACTCTTGGTTTAAAGATGCAGTGGAAATGTAATACATTTTCATTGCACTAACCAAGAGCACCATCTAGTGGAGTAAAAAAAATAGCACAAGTGCTTCATGAAGCTTCATGATGCTTCATTTTCCCATCGCTAGTTGAATGTAAAAAAAAAAAAAAAAGTGACAATGTGGCCTCACCTGGAATATTTTCTTCTCAGATCCTCTTTGCTTTATGTACTCTTTGGGAAGAAACTCCTTCAAGCTACAAGGATTTGAAAAAAAAAAGGCAAGAATAAGAAATTGTTTTATATCGTATGTGGGGACAGAACACAACAAATGTCAATCATGAGTAAGTAAATCCACAAAAAAGTCTTAAAACCCAATGCCCAACAAAACAGAATGTCTGCCATTTTGGTTTGAAGCGACCCTTTTTAAAATCATTTTCATTTTCAAAGACAACCTTTCCTGATGGCAAGAGAGGTTAGTTACGTACTCTAAAAATCCAGGTTTGTGTTTGTGCTCAATGTATGGTCCAAACTGGATCTGGGCCTGGATGCCGCCGAACTCGCCGGCCTTGTCGAAGGACACTGGGTGCGAACCATTCAGGATGTCATCTCGAGCCTGAAAGAAAATAAAACTCCATTAATGTTAATCCGTACATGTAACGCGAAACCGACATGCATTAATGGAGGATTAATATTAAAAGTAGAACAAGGGTGATAAAATGTCAACGTCGCTGTCTACTCGGAACCAGCCAAGCTAACTTTGGGGATGATGGACTGGTTGCCAGTCAATCATAGGCAACAGATAGGAAACAACAATTCACACAATTATACCTAATAGCAATTTTGAATCTTCTATTGACGCAACAGGCATGTTGAATATGGGAGGAAGCAGGAGTACATCGAGAAAACACAGAAGGAGGAGAACATCTGATAGTTGATATTCTAATCCCAAACTGCTTGCCTGCAGGCAAACAAGCTACTGATCAATGATTCATTTGGTTTTACACCTTGCATTCAAATAGACTTGTTTCTTTCCTCTAGTTGGGAGTCCCTCTAGGTTCTGTTCCGAGCCCATTTCTGGTAATTAACATTTTCTTTCTATCTATCTGACCATCTAGCAGTCTTATTTGTTTCTCTCTCCATCCCGTAGCTATCTCTTTATCCGTCAGGCATACTATTAACTGGCCGTCAATCATCTGCTAACCTCAAAGAAAGTTTTATCCAGATGTGACACAGGTTTTACAATTGGCTGCAATTTGATTTTACAGTATCTTGGAATATCCCAGATAAGATGCTTATGTGCCTGAAAAAAAAAAATAAAAAATCTTGATATATATATTTTTTAAATAAATCAAATAAAAATGTAAAAAATACAATATTTACAAAAAAAATATTTACAATGAAAAAAATATAAAAAATATTTTAAAAATCAGCAGACAGACGCATAGTTTACAACAGGGAGGAATTTGCAGAGTCAATTGTCTGCAATTTGATTTTACAGTATCTTGGAATATCCCAGATAAGATGCTTATGTGCCTGAAAAAAATAAAAATAAAAATAAAAAAATCTTGATATATATTTTTTTAAATAAATCAAATAAAAATGTAAAAAATACAATATTTACCAAAAAATATTTACAATGAATTTTTTTTTTTTTTAAATCAGCAGACAGACGCATAGTTTACAACAGGGAGGAATTTGCAGAGTCAATTGGCTGCAATTTGATTTTACAGTATCTTGGAATATCCCAGATAAGATGCATATGTGCCTGAAAAAAAAAAAAAAAAAAATCTTGATATTTAATTTTTTTTTAAATAAATCAAATAAAAATGTAAAAAATACAATATTTAAAAAATATATATTTACAATGAAAAAATATATAAAAAAATATTTTAAAAATCACCAGACAGACGCATAGTTTACAACAGGGAAGAATTTGCAGAGTCACAATAGCTCAAATTTTTGAAGAATGTTATGGTTATGTCGAAGTGCATTTTATCCAGATAGAAAATTTGGCTACAGTTTAAATGTCACATGAAAAATTATATTGAACATGTTCAGACACTTATATGTTATACTGTATATCAAATCCCATCAGATAAGGTTGCAATTTGCTGATTTTATGTAGGCAAGTTAGGCTCAGATCAGAACTCTCTTTTGAACCGGAGATGTTTTTTCTGATCTGACGTTATGCCGATGATTTTTAATCATCCAAACTATCACCCCACTTCATGATTAATGGCCGCAAGAAAAGAGTTTCAAAAACTTCACTGGATTTCCTACAGATGACCTCACCCACTTTCTTTAAAGTGAGTCAAGCCGCATGTAATCGCTTACAGTGATTCTGCAGAGTCTTCTAAGCAGAACCAGACCCGGGCCCCACATTACTAGCTGTTCTCGGCTTCTTACAAGATCCAGCTGACAAAGTGCGAGGTACTCCATGACCTCGCCCCCTGGCTACACTTCAGGCCTCCTTGTTCCACATTCCACTTTAAGACCCACTGCTACTATCCTAATATCAGCCTGCCATCTTTCCCACGGAAGGGAAGAGACAATATCCAGAATCATCTTCCAGTTGGTTCATTATCGGATTTTAATGTGTAACTGGCATGCAGTATTTAAATGCACTATTATTGTACTATATACATTTTTCACAAAACTTTTATACAGTATGATAGTCATGTTCACTGCAGTGTTCCCGGGCGGAAATATTCATTTTGTAAAAATTATTCAATCAAAAACTATTTGTACAATTCTGTTTATTTACTGCTCAAAATTGTGCTGTACTTTTTCCCCCCTGTTCAATTTAGTTCACTGCTTGTGGCCATCAGATGACTTCTGAGAAAAAACGGGAGCTAAGACACAACCTCCAAAGTGGAAATCCTGTTCTGTTGCTTTTTTGTGTGTGTCATCATTAGTAAAATTCTATGATTGCACTTGTTGAATTAATGCTTTAAATAAGTTGCTGAAGTCTCACGAGAAAAAAATAGGAACACTTAGTGGGATGTTCGACTAAAAAAGGTTACAGTGAGTAACAAATCGAACAGACAAACAGATCTTGTCTTTGTCGGCACTTGAACAAGACACTGTATACGGTACTGTGTATATATAAATGTGGCTGAATGGCGGTCCAACCTGCACGTAAAGAAGATTGAGCTGGACCGGATCTCTGGAGTCGACATTTTGGTCCGAGTAGAAGAACTTGCGACGCAGCAGGAGCGTCTCGCTCTCCTCCACGCCTTGCTCCCTGAACGTCCTGCTGTGGTCCAACCAGTTCACTGGCAAAACAAATTTGACATTTTGTATAACACTCATATGTATGCACCTAAATAGCTTTTTCATATACATGCAAACCCAATACATTTTGGTGTTAATTTAAAGCTGCTTTTGCATAAACATGAAGCAAGACAATGCATACTTTTTTAGGAGGTCTTTATATACTAGGGATGGTAGGGATGGGCAAGTAGCAATAAGGCCCGGTATCGGCCTTATTTCAAGCTTTTGGGTACTCTCAATTAAAAAAATGACAATTAATATCATTCAATGGGAAAAATGCAATATTTCTGTAAAATGATCCGTCAATGAATTTGGGGAATTTTATGCACTTCTATTGGTATTTGGTATCGGTGATTACTCATACTGGTATCGGTCTGAAAAAAAGTGGTATCGAACATTTCTATATTTTAAGTAACTGCAAAAAGACAAACAGTACGGGCCAAAAGTTTGGACACACACACATCTCATTCAATGTGTTTTCTTTATTCTCATTTATTTATTTATTTAAATTTTGGATTCTCACTGAAGGCATCAAATCTAAGAATGAACACATGTGGAGTTATGTACTATGAGAAATAACTGAAAACATGTTTTAGATTCCAGTTTCTTCAAAATAGCCACCCTTTTCTCCGATTACTGCTTTGCACGGTCTTCAATACTGTTAAATACAAAAACCATTTCAGGTTACTACTCTTGAAGCTCATCGAGGGAATGCAAAGAGTGTGCAAAAAAAAAAAAAACCCATCAGAGCAAAGAGTGACTATTTTGAAGAAACTACAATATAAAACATGTTTTCAATTATTTCACCTTTTTTTTAATCTTTGACTGCCAGACGTTTTCAGAAAAGGGATGCCGTGGGTGCCAGCCGATTTAAGCATTTTTGACTGATCTTTCAAGGTCCACAGAAAATGTTGTGTTTGAACTATGGAAACACACATACTACCAAATGAAATATTGGACTCTCATCTTTCATCAGAAAAAATAGTTTGTTTCTACCTTATTCCGTTTTTCAGTAATCAACAATAGAAAATGGTTAGTTTCACCTGTTTTGGAAAAAAAACGTCTTTTAACGTATTTGGCACTCCTCCATAGGATTTTACTAAACGTTATTTAACGTTTTTGGCAGTCAAAGAGTTAAAGTACATAATTCCACATGTGTTCATTCATAGTTTTGATGCATTTAGTGAGAATCTACAAAAATAGTCATGAAAATAAAAAAAAATGCATCGCATGAGAAGGTATGTCCAAACTTTTGGCCTGTACTGTAAATACTCAGATTTTGTATCATCTGTATCATCTTCACTAAATGCTATGCTAGCTTTTGAAATGAGGATTAACAAAACCACCGGAAACAACAATTCATGAGGAACTCACAGTCGTCATCAGTGTGAAGTTTAGCTTTGAGCTTCTCCATCTTCCTCTCGTCCCGCAGCAGCGTTCTATCCTTCTTCAGTGTTCCCATGCCATCCTCTTTTTTCTCCTCCGCCGTCTCCTGAATCAGAGAGTACTCCTCATAGTTGGTGATGCCTGCAGATGAACAAATGGGGTACAGTGATTGCTATGTCTTAGATGTGGACTGCGGTTTATTATTCTCTTAATATTATATGAGCTTCTCAATGTTTTTATTGCTTTTGGGTAGTCGGGCAAACACCCTTTGCGGACAGTCTAGAAAAAAAATTACATTTAAGATTTGTATCCCCAGGCAGCATGGGAGAGATATGGTTAGCGCTTGTGCTTCACAGCGTTTCCAATTTGAGGTTTGTGTTGAGGCGACGGCCTTAGTCGTACCTATTCTACTGCATATGGTCACAAGAAGCTCCCCGACTGTTTTGGAGTCATCCACCATGATGGTTTTCACCGCCCCGTCCAACATTTTAATTTTCTGGGGCCTCTGCTTCTTCTTGTATTCAAGAATGTCCTGCAATGTTAAAGAAGAGCGAACACAAAGATAGGAGAGAGCGAGAGAGAGAGAGAGAGAGAGAGAGAGAGAGAGGGGAGTGAAATGAATGAGCGATGAAGCACAAAAGCAAGACCGAACGTACCCGCAAAGGAAAATGATCAAATGGGTTCGGGTTTTAGCAGGGCTGGGACGAGCAAATAGGAAGCACAAAAAGCGAATTTAGCGGCTGCCTATCACAGTTTGCCACTTCCTTTCGGTTCAATTACAATGAGGGGAGATTCGGTGCAGAAGAATTGGTCACAGTCATGCATTCTACCTTTGGTGCACTTGAAGAGGAGAAAGCATTTGGAGCACAGAAGATGGCAAGCATAAAAAAAACCTTTCAAAAATAAGAGAATAAGACATTGAATTTGATTGATAAAATTTAATTTGAGGCTTTTTGATAGCTGCAAGCTATAATTAAAATAATTAAAAGATATAATCATGAAATATTTCACTTTGAGTACAGTGAATCCATGAGTTTAACTTTTTTAATTATATTACTGAAATATTTTACGCTTTCCTCAATATTCTAACTTATTCACATGCACTTCTAAGTAGAATGTCACTTAATAGGGAACAATATAATATATAATAAGTCAAATTGCATCAGACCACAACTCAAAGTAAGTTATACCAGCTATATATAGACACATTATAGGCATATTTATTAAAAATGTGGATTATTTTGAAGGAACTATTTGCAGACAGGTCATTGGATGTGTGTTAGTCTTAGCGTGGTCAGTTTCAAAAGTGACCAAGAGAATGGATGGCAACTGTTTTAGATCATATTTCCTGGAAAATTTCATTTTTAATAACATTTACAAAGAAATGCACGCGCTGTAAAAATCATACGGACTGCTTGGTATTGTGGAGCTAGCAGGCTTAAGCCCAGGCTGCAACTTTTAAGAAAATATTTCGACTACTTCACGTCACAAATCATCCACAGTTGTATTACGGTATTTAAAGTAACCATACATTACATTAATATTATGGTACTTGGACTTCATAATTTTTAACAGGTAACCAGTAACTTTACCAGAATATATTTTTAAACTAACCCTCCTAAACTCAAATAATAATAATAATAATAATAATAATTCGAAAGGCTAAGATATCCAAACAGCAGTATTTACCCCATTGCGGAGCATATAGTAGTCCAGTGTCCTGCCCGACTCCAGCCAGATGCCTTTCCTTGGGTCTTCGTCAGACAGGAACAGACCATAATCCGAAGCTAGAGCACAAACATGACGTTTTTAATGCTGTCATCAAACAATGTGAGGAAACCACGTGGATAAGATTAACTCGTTCACTGCCATTGACGGTTATAATTGTCAAAAAATCATTTTAACTATTTCTATTAGTTTACTATTTTTCTACTTTTGTTAACAAGAGTATAAAAACCTAGATTTTTTTGTACATTTAGAACAGATATAAAATTTGTGATTAATCGTGAGACTTTTGAAGTCATGCGATTGAACATTTTAATCGCCTGACGCCCCTTATTTGCAAGCAATTAAAAATATAAATTTTAATTAATCGCATGACTTCACTAGTTAACTCACGATTAATCACAAATTTTATATCTGTTCTAAATGTACAATAAAAAAAAAAATCTCTAGGTTTTCAAACTCTTGTTAAATGTTAAACTAATAGAAATTGTTCAAATGCTGAACGGTATGGGATTTTTTAATAGGTTTTAGGTGAACTAATGAATACACACACACACACATACAAAAAAATAATAATAATAAAAAAAAAAAAAAAAAGGAGAGCAATAAAATTACCGAATGAACAATACTGAGCTCTCCAGGAGCAAAAAAAAATTGTTCAAATGATTTTTTGACGTTTATAGCCGTCAATGGCAGTGAATGAGTTAATGAGACACACCATCAATCAATCAATATAGGGTTATCAAAGCCTCTGAGTTCTGCCAGAATCTTAATTCTTCATCTTATCAAGACATCCTTCCAACTCTGCAGTATAAGTTTCTGAAAGGTCATTTTCTGTTCACAGTACAGTACTGGATAGCAAAAAAAAAAAAAAAATGGAGAGCAAGCAAAGGGACTGGAAGTCCACAGGTTTACTTTATTAATAGGAAAAAGTAGGCGATTACGCATACAAGTCCACGGCATCAAATACACTGATGGCCAAACGAAAAAGTGCTGCATAGGCATAACAAAAACAAGGAGGCGCCACCTTGTGGCGCGGTGTCATACTGTGGATTGTTACAAAATGTTCATAATGAATGGACAAATAAATAACCATCTCAATTTTCACTCTTTCAAATAGCGCGGTGTCCCAATACTTTTGTCAAATTACAACACATTTCCACCATTCTCACTCACCCTGTCCGGTTTGCGCCTCGGGAACTCTCTCGCGTATGATCCGGCAGGCGTCGTAGACTGCCGTGGACGGCTCGAACTGCATGGTCTTCACCACGTTGCAGTGGCGCACGCAGATTTTCAGCGACAACACCACCATCTCGGCCGGCGGGGCTGCAGCTACACCTGCATCCAAGAACGGGAGATCAAAGCTGATGATATTTCTTTTCCCCGCGGAATTTCGAATACGACACCACGGGTGTGAATGAGATCAGTGTTAATTGGTGCAGTGTGAGGCCATTGTTACATTTCATAATAGTGTGTGGCAGCGATATATTTCCAATCTGACGTGAACACATACTGTACATGAGCAAAAAAGCATCTCTTTCCATATAATAGAAAACATTTTGGTGCATTCTAACAGAGGATCTCCTGTCTGGTCGTCATTGAGGAGGCACAGGACTCCTCTGTGTCTGAGGTTAGAGGTAAAAGGTCAGTCTGGATGAGCCGCAGAGGAAAAGACACAGGCAGGCCTCTCTTCTAACCCCGTCTGGCTCCTGACCCTGACTCACATGTGGAGAATCTGCTTCCTATGTGATATGTGTTCGCACCCGCGGGAGAAGGTGTCGCTCTGCCGTCTAATCTTGACAAAACACTCTAGACTTTTTCAATGCACTGTATTTGAATTGAAAAAAACCCACACCCAAATGATTATATTCTTTGTGTGAATGGAGTAACGCTGTATGTGAAGCTTTTAAATAAAAGGGTTATTTTTATGCTATGCGATAATTGCACAGCAAAAGGCCGCAATCCAGCTCTCGTGCTGTAGACCCTTTTAAAGCTCACATGCCAAGACAGGACAATTAATAACTCTGTGATGATTAATAACAAACAGTGTCTTCCCACACGATCATCCACCAACACAAAGCCTCGCCCGTCTCCCAAAAGCCCCAGTGACACCTACACTGTTTTATCTGCTGCAACCTCACATCACAAAGCACATTGTTGCTTCTTTTTTTTTCCTCATTCTGCTGTTTGCATTTTGAGGCAATTACAGAGCCATGGGAGATAAAAGGAAATTGTTTTATTAGTTATTGCAGCAGGGTTAACTTATTGTATGCTACAGCGGTGCATGCTATTGTATGTAAAATTATGCATCGCTATACTGTATAACACAAGTAGAGAGAGAAGCCCTTTTTACACTGCTCAGTGTGAAAAGAGTCACGCAGCAACGCGAAATAAGCCTTCCAGGAATGAAAACAAAAAAAACGAATTGCTTGGCGGCAACTTCGATAGCTTAATCATGCAGTTACTTGCAAATAAGTCCACAAAAAAAAAAAATCTATATACAGACGCTCCCCTACTTACGAATATTCGAGTTACGAACAACGGTACATACGAACATTTCTGCGCGTACAGTATGTCGAAAAATGTTCGGAAAGAGATGCTGTAAGTTAGATTTTGTATTGCGCGTAGTGCTTCTTTCCGCCGCTAATACCAACGCTTGGCACTGTGAGAGCTCATTGGAGGCTGAGCAACGTGGCGAGGAGGAGGAGGAAGAAACGCCGGTCCCCATGAAGCAGGAAATAACTTTTGAAGCCGATTCCAGCGACGACGAAGAATCCTTCATGATATAAAATCCTCCTCTTCCTCCTCCTCCATCATCTCCTTAAGCATCGAGTACATCTTCCAAAAGTAAGTTAAACTTCATTTTATTTATCTTATTACGTACATGTACATACTGTGTGTGTCTCTCGCTCTCTCTCTCTCTCTAACATACGTAGTACAGTACAGTACTGTACGTATTCTCTCCATTTTATTAAAAGTTTTTTTCAGTACAAACCAATGCAGGTTACTTGTACAAGCCTTAAACATACTTATATAAACCTTCAATATACTTATATAGGCTTTAAACATAAATTATAATACAAAATATAGCACTGAAGCAACTTACGAACAAATTCACCTTACGAACGATCGTCCGGAACGTAACTAGTTCGTAAGGTGGGGAGCGTCTGTAATATATATATATATATATATATATATATTTTTTTTTAAAGAAATCACTCTGCCGACTCCTCTCCAATTGAAGGGGCTTGTCTGATCTCACGGCGCCGTCACTCTCGAATAGAACATTTTCCATTCCGAGATTTAAATCCTCCGCTACATTGCGTTGGCCCCGCCCCTCATCGCATACATACACAATGAATGGGTTTGACGAACGGCGCACCACGCCCCACTAAATGCAGTGTGAAAAGGGCTTCAGGGCTCATAAATGGATTACAACAGGAAATTTGAAAATATAATTATAATTAAAAATAAATAAATAAAAAAGTGAAGTTTGCTGTTCACAAATTCACTTATTTGCATATTTTTCTGTGCAAAAAACTTTTGGCGTATTTTTGTGCTCAAGCCATGATATCTCAACTGTTCTGAGATCTTTGTACATTAGCTTCCGCTAATCCTAGCCAGGGTTGTTGGTGGAATTTACGCAGACGCTTAGCCGAATCTGTTTGTTTTGCTCTGCAGAGCACCTTTGAAAAATCTCAAGCACCTGGAAGCAATTTATTTTAAGATTAATGTTGGAAGATAAGTTTTATGTGTTTTGGGGGCCATAGCATGATATATTTACGGTTTAAAATAAAATGTGCTTGACTTTTTTAAGTCATAGTGGATGGAGTCCTGTAAAAAAAAAAGGGGAAGAGCTCCATGCCAACCAAGCAACCTGAGCCAAGACTATACAGACATAAATAAATATTACACATAAGCTAAGTCGCCAAATGTTATTATCATAGTAATACGTATAGTACAGTTACAAAAACATGCCGACATGAGCCCTGACATGTAAACGGAGACAGAAAGCAGGAGCATGCAGCCATTGTTCAGAAGATCAATGATGCAGAGCACATCCAGACCTTATTACTGTAACATGGCCTCTAATCCAATAATAGCACAGCCCACAAGTCAGCAGGCCATTCTACACCAGTCGCAGGCCAGAAAGCATCAACTTAATATTCGGCGATGGGCATGTCGCTAACCTAGTTTGTGATAATGAACCGGGCTGGAGCGCCGACATAATTAGTCCATCTGCCTACTCTGGTTGGCTAATAAGTTTGTTTCCGTGTAACAACTGCGTGTTTCCAGAGAGCAGATGTGCAGCATATTTGTCGCTGGCCTCGGGTAACGCCCACTTGGCCAGGAGAGAGAGATAAGAAATTACTGCTTAAACCTTTTCATCAGGATGAGTAACCACAATGACAGTTTTAAAGGAGACAAGAAAATTACAGCAAATGGTTTCAGGGTGACTAGTTTGAAGTGCCATAAACAAAAGCGACGTGAGGAGAAAATGATTCACTTCACAGCCATCGTGATTAATGTGACTGCTTTTGAACAGAACACCACAATGCTATATAATTCAATTCACTTTAATTCAAAAAAAATATTTTATTCTTTAGCGGGAAAAAAAATGAAAGGGGACAGAAAGAAGAAAAACTGATATCTGCCCCTAATCAACACACAGGAAAAAAAAAAAAAAAAAAGGCAACACAAGATAAATGACAGCAAACAGTCAAGACACTTTCAGAGTAACTATTACAGTAATTTCTGGACTATGAGCCGCCACTTTTTTCACTTGCATTCGAGCCTGCGGCTAATACAAAGGTGCGGCTTAGCCATCAGATCACAAGGGGGCGCACTATAAAGGAAGCGCAAGAGCGTCAGACAGAGCAAAACAAAGCAAGTGAGCCCAAATACAGTAGGAGAGAAAACGAGAGCGAGACAATTTGCGCCCTCATTATGGAAAAGAAAGTAGCGGGAACATTAAAACACCTGAGGCTTACAGTCGGGTGCGGCTTATATGTTTAACAAACTTGAGTATTCCCCAAATTGAGCTCGCGCGGCTTATAGTCCAGAAATGACTGTAAACAAAATAATTCAATAGAATGACCTTGTACTGAATATATTTTTCCAGTAATTGTGCTTTTCTTCTTTTTCATAAAAATACAAATGGACTGAGAGGATTTAGTTTTATAATCCAGATTGTTCCACAAACTGACACCTTGCGTTAAAATATATTGTTCGTTTTGTTTTGTTCTGTATTTAAGTTTGGAAAAATATCTGTTCCTCTTAATTTGTACTCACTTTCGATTTTTTTTTTTTTTTTTGGATTTGGGTGTTAATTGGTAAGATTTCATGATGGGCTTTGTACATTATTTTAAGGTGGGTAAACGCAATCAATTCATTAAAGTTTTAAGTTGAATGAATATTGGATTAGTGTGGTCTCCGTATCCACAACCGAAAACGACACGAATAGCACGTTTCTGTAAAAGAAAAATGGATTCAGTGTAGGTTTTGGGTGATAAGCTTGAGTAATACAGTACATTTGTGTATATTAGCTGTTAAAAATTCACAATTTTGTGTACTGTATATTTTTTCAGGAAAACATATCTACAGTTCTTTGGAAAATTCACCTCATCGCCTTTTTGTGATCAAACTAAAGCAATAAAAAATATTGCTCTGGCACCATGTTGGTGTCAAGAAAGTATGTTGAAGTGAGTTGAAGAGTACATTGTAGTGTTTGCCACAACAGTGGTACAAAGAGTGTAAACAGGTCTGTCCTGTCCTCTACACATCTGTTAAGTGTGTTCACAACACAGAGACATGGTGTAAACATCTGTTGGTCCGGTCACATAAACACAATATAAATAATATCCCCATCTGTCTGTTTACATACACAAATAACGCCCCTTCATACGTTCGTATTCGGGTCGAATGAGCTCAGAAAGTTATTCGTCACATTGAGCACATTTCTGTGCAAAACGACTTGATGAGAATGAAGCAGATGTATTCTGGTATCAGTATTTGTGCAAACACATAAACAGGACACTTTGGCTACAGTCTTCATCCCACAAACACACAGTTCAGTTCAGGTTCATGAGTCTGGAGTAGGCTGCGATTTTAAAGAGCCTTCTTTCAATTTTTTTGTATTATTATTATCCTTCTACAGTCAAGCAATGACATTCTGCTCCTGTTCAGTATGTATGACGAGACTCCACTTCACAGCATCGCTTCACACTTCAATCTCATCTCGACTGCAAATGGAGCTATAACACTGCACACGTCTTTAAAGACAGAGAACATATTCATCCGTAATGGTTTGTTCCATGGTGGTTTTCTTTTCTTTGGTCCTTCCTCGGGTCTCCTGACGGCCTCACGACTCTGGCTGGAAGTGTTCGGTTTAGGTGAACGGTGTGGGATTTTTTAATAGGTTTTAGGTGAACTAATGAATACGCACACACTCACACGCACGCACATACAAAATAAAAATAAAAATTAAATTTAAAAAGAGAGAGCAACGATGATGACATGTCAAATCGGTAAAATTACCGAATGAACAATACTGAGCTCTCCAGAAAAGAAAAAAGAAGAAGAAGAAAAAAGGACAGAGAGAACATATTCGTCCGTAATGGTTTGTTCCAGGGTGGGTTTTTTTTTTCTTTGGTCCTTCCTCGGGTCTCCTGACGGCCTCACGACTTTGGCTGTAAGTGTTCGGTTTAGGTGAACAGTATGGGATTTTTTAATAGGTTTTAGGTGAACTAATGAATACGCACACACATACAAAATAATAATAATAAATCAAAAAAATAAAAAAGAGAGAGCAATGATGATGACATGTCAAATCGGTAAAATTACCGAATGAACAATACTGAGCTCTCCAGAAAAGAAAAAAAAAGGACAGAGAGAACATATTCGTCCGTAATGGTTTGTTCCAGGGTGGGTTTTTTTTTTCTTTGGTCCTTCCTCGGGTCTCCTGACGGCCTCACGACTTTGGCTGTAAGTGTTCGGTTTAGGTGAACGGTATGGGATTTTTTAATAGGTTTTAGGTGAACTAATGAATACGCACACACATACACATACAAAATAATAATAATAAATTTAAAAAAAAATTAAAAAGAGAGAGCAATGATGATGACATGTCAAATCGGTAAAATTACCGAATGAACAATACTGAGCTCTCCAGAAAAGAAAAAAAAAGGACAGAGAGAACATATTCGTCCGTAATGGTTTGATCCAGGGTGGGTTTTTTTTTTTTTGCCTTTGTGCGCACACGAATGAATGAGGAAGAGTGAGGCAGGTGATGGTGTGAGGTTTTCATGCAGAAGGCAAACAGTTGTTTAACACTCCCTCTAAACTAACACAGCTTGAACATTCACCACCCTCCACTTGTCCCCTACTGTTTTTTTCCCCTCATCATTTCACTGGGAACGGCAGGAAATCGAATCAGTGAAGCCTCTACACCACAAGAGGAAATCTGCTTGAGATTTAAATGGAAACTGCAGTTCATCTTTTTTGGCACATTGGTCAATAGCAGGTCAAATTTGAAGTCAAAGTAAGATGTATAATGTAAACAGCTAATCATTTACACAAACGTACACGTCAAAATCTGTCTGGAAATTTCCATACACACTGTGGAAACATACAGTAAGTCATATAGTACAAACAAATCTGTGGCTTTATCACTTCAACTTTTCAGTAAATGATATGACGTGGACGTAACACGTGGACTGCACTTATTTTTTAACTTATTTAGACATTATGTAAATAAATAAAATGTACCTATAAAGTCTACTGACCAAAATGAAGCAAAGTTGTTTTTTTCCCCCCCAAATGGCAGCTTTTGTGACGTGAAAATAAATTCTTACATTCCAATGTTGATTCGAACCCGATTAATTGTTTAGCACAACCCGCACCTAAAGGAAAAATTCCGTCCATTCATACGCAATGTCAAAATATATTTTTGAATTCACACATAAATTCCGATGTCAAGATCCATAAGTCAATTCACATACACACAATATAAATAAATATTTGTCTGTCCATTGACATAAATAATGTGAAATTCAGCTTAAGACCAACAAAACTGGCTTCAGTCATCAGGATCTGTACATAAACTCAATTTCTGTATTTAGCAGACATAAAACGGAAATTTGAAATGAGATGTTTCTAATAGGATAGAAATAAAGGGCAGATAAGCCTTCATGTCCCCTCCACAGTGGAAACAAGAGACACAAATGTGCATACATTTGTTCAGGTCAGTGTAGGTTAAGTAAGTAAACCGGCTTTTACTACTAGTTTTATAGGTGTGCATATGGGGAATCCTCACATCGCATACTGTATATAGGTCAGCGCGGGAATGAGTAACAAAACCAACAAATAATTGTGCTGCTTTGTTGACTTAAGGGATTGGCCCGCAAACGTGCATATGTAGATCGACAAACAAATCACCATTGGGGAAATGTCACACAATTGCTATAATCGGCTTTGCTCACAATCGAAAGCACCCGATGGAAAATGACGCTTCAACAGATAACATCAACAGTTGTCTTGGAAAGTTACAAGATGGGATGGTAAAAAAAAAAAAGAGAGTAGAAGGAGGAAGACCGTAATGGAACGTGATGTCAAGTTTTTACCAGTAGAGGACATGGAAGACTAAATCAGCTTTTCAGGTCACGCAAACAACTTATAATAGAAATCGATTTTTAAAAATGCCATGTACCCCGCAAAAACAAAAAACAAAAAAAAACTTAAGCTCAGAGATTTGTCATCTTATATTAAAGCTGACATTGTGTCTCTGTGGGGAATGTCGGCTTTAGTTAAAGGCCAGCAATGATTCTTTCTGTCTGTCAGATGCAGATTTATCTTGATCTGTTTACTTGCTGCTGCATGCTTTAATGAGAGCTCTTTGAAATGTATTTGTAAAACTATGCATCACAATCACATTGTTTATTTCAGTGAGGATAATGGTGTTGTTTGGAAACAATATGTAAAAACCCAATGAATGCTTTTCTCAATGGTTAAGTTTGCAAAAAAAAAAAAAAAAACTTCACTCATTGTGAAGTGTAAGAATGAACGCGGACTGCTGATGTTAGAGGTCCAAAAAGTGAGGCAGAATTGGTGCTAACTGACCATTTTTGTGGTCTAAATAAGTGGACAGTTTACAGAAAACGGTCACAGGGAAGTGAAAGAATATACAGTATGCAGAATGATGATTTTTATAGGTGCAAAGAAACCACAGTCAATTTGAAGTGGAAAAATATATGTCAAATGAGGTCCAAAAAAGCAGACACACTTGGAAAACACAGAATCAGAAGAATACATACAAACTGTCCATTGTTATCCAAAATAAGTGAAAATGAAGAACAAAACCTTTAGTTGACATGTATAGAGATCCGGATGTCACGTGACTATTTCTCTGAACACGCTTCCCTGCGGCAGGAAAAGTAGCGGCGCAGCGTAAATGGACTACAAAAACTAGCGTTTCCGCCCAAGAGCATTGACACCCACTTTGATGAAAAGGACATGATATACATGCACAAGGTGGACATGTTGGATTACCGATGACATGTCAGGAGTGCTTTTTTTTTTCCAACTCGCCGGTGAGTTCTTTCAAATCTGATCATACAAAGGCTTTAAACGTTTGTACAATCTGGATTTGTTTCCCCTTTGTGTGTGGTCAAAATGCCATCGAAGTTAGCAGTTTCAAATCTTGCTGTGTTATTTATGTACGTTAGCAACTTAGCAGCTGCTAATTCGGCCGCGGCCACCGTCATTTATACCGTAAAAAGTCTCTTTTATGATGTTGGTCAGTTATTAAATTCAACTATGTAATATCTATTAAACAGTAGAAGCACCAATGAACGAAACAGATTATTTCCCCCACATTTTGCGTGTGGTAACAGTTAGCATCTGCTGATTCAACCACCATGTACAAATTGCTCCAATGGCTACGCATTGGTTCCTCATTTGGTAGCCTGGAGCACGCTCGATCCTTTTTTTCCTCTTCTCGTTATGGCAGCTGGTCCACAACAGCTGTTAATCATTGTTAAAGTGTGGCGTTTAGCGTTTTCTCAAAGTGGCAGCCGTGTTTTCTATGCTGCCAAAATGGCTGCGCTAACGCCCATTTTGGGATCCGTGACGTCAACGTCAACTACGATGACTTTTTTTTTGATATTTTAGAGGCTTCCTTGTAAGCAGACGAGGCTGCCAAGCAGGCCAATGCTCGTGCTCGTCATCCGCGAGACGTCTGCCGTGCCCGGATGAGCAGGTGATTCACTAAACGGGAGTCTGCCAGTCGCTGTCATGTTCGTGCGGTCGCGTCACATCTAAGGATAGTCTCAAAAGTCAGACGGTTACCCGATCCGCCGACTCATCCGTCGTCGCCGTGTCCTGCAGCACTGGTAATTGCTCCCAGTGAGCGAGACTTTTACAGCTTCAGCATCGGCTTGTCAGTGAGGATCTGGCAGATCTTCCACAAGGGATTGTTGCTTGATTTAAGGACAAAAACTCTGCTACTATATTAACTAGGGGTGGGAATCTTTGAATGTCTCCCGATTTGATTCCGATTTTTGGGTTCGATTAAGAACGATTTATGATTCAAAATGATTTGATTGACAATGATTTTTGCTTCAATCTATAGATATAATGATCTACTCCAGTCTGACTCACTAATGCTAATTAGCACGCTACTCGCGGCACTTTTATCATTCATAAGAACACTGCAATAAAACAACTTTTATTGGAATAACTTGATTGTGACTTTTTCCTTCTACTCTCTAATGTCGCTACAACTTAACAGTGTATTAGACCGCGTGGAACCACACTGCCCCTCAGTGGCCAAACCGGGTACAACATGAACAGCGCTCCAAATAAAGGCACACACAGACAGAGGCAAGACAGTATGAAATAATTTAAATAAAATCGATTTTGTGACATTTAAAATTGATTCTGAATCGTGCTAAATGAGAATCGCGATTAATACTAATACTACTAACGACCATAACTTTATAATTGCTAATGCAATTAACACAGTACACACAACTTCCTTCTCCCTGCAGACAAAAAAATGGGCCGTACTATATATTTTTTATCCATAGGGTATTTTGATCAAATCAAACTTGTTATTAAGACACCTAGGACCTGTTTTAATTTGCCTTGGATGTCCCTCCAGTGGGAGGTGGGGCCAGCGTCAGCATTTTCAACATGGAAGGTCACATCAAAAGGATGCTACATTTAACTACACCCGAGTGTTTCAGGCTCACATCTGTCGAGGGGTGTCCACGCTATGAAGCCGGCAGGGGACAAACGCGTCTTACGGCAGCTCATTAAGAAGGTTGCAAAGCGGAGATGCGCCGCTGGAACGCCAACCCCATCTGCGGTTTAGAAGCAGATGCCGCCGCTTAATTGGCCTGTGAAAAGCACCTTGCAGAGTCAGCTTATGAAAGCAGATGAAGATAGTCAAATATTTTCGGACTTAATGTTAGCGGGAAAATGAGTTCTATATGGTTGAGGAGACCTTTACACACTGAAAGATGATTTAATATTAATGCAAGAAAGAACAACAACAGCGGCATATATTACTTCTCAGAGCTTTTCTTTTATACCTGCGTTGTCACGGCCCATTATCTTCACTAAACATGAACTATGCTCTATCTGACTACCATTGTTTTCTCTTAAAATGGTCGTGTTTGACTACATCATCCTCTGATTTAATCAAACAGGACCTATGCCCTCGACCTATGCCCTCAATCACAAACAAAATCAACAGTCTAATTAGTCAGTCAGTATGAAACCAGTCTTTATGTAAGACTGTACAGATATTTATTTATATTTATAATTTGATCACATTTATACCAACAAACACTATGAGGATACAAAAAGATGTATGCACTTACGGGGAGAAAAAAAAAAAAAGAGTAAACATCTCCCGACAAGCCCCCAAATATACGTCATATCAATCTGATGGCATTTTTTTCCATCATTTAACCCCAAATAAAAACCTAAATAATAAACACAATGCAAGACGATAACTGAATTGAGATGTATCAAGGTATTATATTTTGTTGCCGTTTCGATATTGATAGAACAGCGATCTCCGCAAAAGGAGGGCCAGAGCATGAGATGCAAAGCCGGAACTTCAGAACTGTGAGGCGGACGCACAAACCACTTGGCAAAAGTGCTGTCAACTGTATTGAATATCAAACCAAAATGCCTGTTAAATATCAACATTTTGAGCGGAATCCTCACAGCTTGAAACCAAAAAATGGCATGTTTGTTGAGCCATTAACATGACAAAAAATATATATTTTTAATTTTCTATTTTAATCCGCCACCAAAGATAGGAAAAATATGTGCAAAAATACAGTGGAATTACTTTCATATTATAGTTGATGAAAAATACTTTCAGCCAATTTAATACAAAATGAATAATTTTGTTTACCATCTCAAATCAGCATTCCATCATGATAACGTTATGTTTTGTCTATTTATCACACTCATTCTGTCATAATGGGCTTTAGAAACTATTTGCAAAAAAACAAAACAAAAAGATTCAAACAGTTTCAGCGGAGAAGAGAAAGAATCAATTGGCTTTATGTTACTATGGCAACCCTCTGACAATGCCTTTTTAAAAAAAGCTAATTTTACCTCTGAAAGTTCAATGAATCTAAAATGTGCTTCCTCGCCCTCACTTGCTGTTAATTGCACACCATGACGCGTGCTAATATGCAAAACTTACCTTATCGCTGAAAGGAAAAGGCCGCCTTCCTCCCTCGTGCGCGTGCGCTGATCTTCACAGCTGAAACGACAAACGGTGGACTTTGAGATATCGACCCGCGTACGCCGAGCTGTTAAAACGTTCAATTCGAATGCAAATTCTTCAATGGGGGTGACATTTCGCGACAATCAACAGCAGCTTAATCGAGTGAAGCCGCTTTAACGCTAACTATAAAAAATGTTGACGTCAACTGTAGTGTTCTTCGTGTGAAGCAGCTGATAGAAAACATGCTTTAATTGTGTGATACTGTGAATTGACATTATTCTGCACCCACCATGATCTAATTTAAAAAAATATACATTTATTTAATTCTTTTTTTGCTATGACTTATATTGAATATTTGTGTATTTTAACCCCCCATTCCACCTGTGCAGACCACTAAGAAAATGACTGCAGGCGGACAGTTAATGACATGCTGCAGACTGATGGAGGACAAGCGCATTCCTCTCAAGGTGACTCCATGAAGGAAAAATGAAACCCGCTGGTGTGATCAATGATGCAAAGCGGCACTCGTTTGTTTTCCAAAGCATGCAGGGGGGGGGGGGTTCCATTTTATTTTCATGATGCATGGTCTCGTCTGACGGAGCTTCCAGATCACGTTATAGTGGGGGCCGGATAAGAGCAGCTGCGTGTGATGACACCATGCTGCTAACCGCTAAGCCCGCCTCCTTCTGACTAGGTTCGGGTAACCGTATACCTCTTCTCCCGAGTGTCACTTACTCACAGGAAGTACGCTTTACGTTTCCCTACAGCCACTGACTCACTTTTTGGGTCGAATTTAAAGGATGATGGTGTGGGTAATGTGTGTTTAATTGCCACACAATGATGAATAAATGTGAGGGGGAAAAAAGTGTTTTAGTGCACACTAGCGGTGTGACATTTGTTGCAAAGGGTTAGAAAATGACTGGACAATTTTCATTGGAAGTTAGCTATTGATATTCCAATTTGTATATTATAGTAATGAATATAAACGTTTTGCTTTGTCATAATCATTAAGCAGACATTTATGTAAAATAGATAGCTCTCCTTGCCTACCTTCGAGGGCATTACGGTGATACTTTTCTTCTTCTTTTTTTTGCTTCACTTGAGCAGCAACGTATATATATATATATATATATAATATATATATATATATATATATATAAATAATAATTATATATATATATATATATATATATATATATATATATATATATGTATATATATATATATATATATATATATATATATATATATATTTTTTTTTTTTAAACAACAACTAAGCAATGACTATTAAACTAAAAAAAAAAAGTACAACTTCATATATTGGGGTTGTTTTCATCTGGATTATGATAAAATATGGTCCCTCCCATGGAAAGGTAAAAAAAAAAAGAAAAAAAAAAGAAAGCCTGGCGGGATGCCAAGCCTATAAAGCACTGGATGAAACAATGATTTGAGAACACAATGTTACTAATGTTACGCAAACAAAAAATATATATATAAAAGAATAAAGTTCTTGCGATAATAAAGACACGACCCCCAGAGAAGAAAAACAACAACATCACCATACAAGAAAAAAGTCAGAATATGATTCAGTAATTTTAAGAGAAAAAAGCCACAAGACAATTTGACAATGAAACTGCTAGAGAACACGAACTAAGTCAGGAATTTGAAGTCAACAATCAGCCATTTTATGAAAACAAAGTTGCAATATGATGACAAAAAAGTTGGAATTTAAAAAGAAAAAAGCGGAATATGAGAGTAGAAGAAGAAATGCGGCATACTTGTCATAATATGGAATAAAAGATACATCAAGACAATAAAGTAGAACTGTTAAAAGAACGTCTGAATCTAATGAGTTATGTGAGATCAACCCATTAATATGCCATCAGAATCATAACAAGTTTCAAAGGATGGTGTCCTGAGGATCAAAGCCACATTAAAGTAAAAAGGAATCCCTGGAAAGTGCTCGACACATTGTGACGGAGAAACACTAATCCTGCTCACTTTTGCCTTCAGGAAAATCGATGTGAGCATTCCACACAAAGAGAAAGAGAGTGAGCGAGAGAGCGGAATCTTATCAAGCTGATGAAGTTTCCTCCCAAAAGCAAAATGCTGAGTTTGGAAAATGAGAAGCAGCGTTAAATCAAAATTTAACAAGCTTGATCTCGATGAAATAAAATGCATAGAAGGATGGGGAAACCTGGAGGTCTTCATAGGGACTAATGCCTGAAAGCCAAATATGCCACTGAGGAATTCGTTGTGCAGACGATCTTTGAGGGAGCTCAGACAACATGGTGCCCCCTTTCCAAAAAATAAATTGGAAAATGTCCCCCACTATGTGTAAGTGTGTGTGTGTGTGGGGGGGGGGGGGGGGGGGGTATGTCTAGCTCAAGGTAAGGCTCAGCATCCTGGCACCATAAAAGCAAAGTTGCGGAAAATATATTAACCAAATTCATCACTGACAAGCTTGGAGGTCAGATTTTAGGATTTAAAGGGGAAACGCGGGAAAATGTATTTTTAATTTTTGTATGCAAGTCTGTGGAGTGCCTGCCTACTCATGAGTTACCTAACAGTGGGACCAATTTACATAAATACTACCACATTGGGTATCTCTACTCTGCTCATGACATAACCAGCTCGGCTGGGTGAAGATCCAAAGTCACTTTCGAGCAGTGGCCCGAAACATTCCAAAGATCCGGAGAAAGGTTTTTCTAAATTACGAAAATCTTCAAACCCTTTTTTGGAAGTTCTGATAAAACTGCACGGCAAAATTCAACGCTAACAGGACCACCATATAGCAAAATGCCTCCAAGTTTTTAGACCCCAATCCAACGGAGCCTCATCATTTTCTTCAGGACCACAAATCTCATTCGTTAGCTCGCCATTTTTGCCCTTTTTCGGAGAGTTGAGGACATCTGGAGTGCAGCTGTTGCTATGCATCAAAAGTTACCCATACACACATACATACCCATACACACACAGACTGTTGCAACATAACGGCCTCAGCAACAGAGGTTAAGGGGTCATGAGCCTTATGCCCTAGCACACCATTTAATCTGCTCGAAGCTGCAGACAATCTGTGGAAATCAAACACCAACACGAGCAGAATGCTCTTACTAAAATAGGCAGAGATGCCAACACACACACGCACACACAATAGAGTGCCACTCGTGTCTCTTCTATACAAGGCAACCGACCATTCGACACTCTCAGAGATTCTCACTGATTAGTGCTGCCCTTGCAGAGGAAGTGTGTATGTTTGCGTGTCTACTAATTCAATTACAGCCTCTCAATTCCCGTTTTGTCCAATTCCATGAATGGAATCAGCGAACTTACTGAGAACTTGTTTACATTGGTGATTTAGATTGAGTGACAAATTACTGGTACATCAGTGGAGTATTTGTCAGCATTTGTGGGATGATAAAATTCCTAAAATCCTTTTAAGTGATGCTAACCAAACTGCAACAGCGGAAACAAACAGCTCGGACATTTTTCATAAACCGCCCCACCTTTAATTATGTTACTGTAGCTGTTTACATGTTCACAATCACATCATTTTTAATGGTCCAAAACCTGTCTTTGTATTGCTAGCAAAACTGTGTGTGCGTTAGCTTATTTGTCCTTGTTGGTTTTGTAGTGACAAATATCCATAAACCCAAATTTAATCATTCGCAGGACTCCTTCCATCGAGCTAAAGTCGAGTTAGATACCAAATGATGCTAACAAACTGCAACAGCGGAAACAAACATTAGCTGTTTACATGTTCAAAATCACGTTGTTTTTAATGGTCCAAAACCTCTCTTTGTATTGCTAGCAAAACTGTGTGTGCGTTAGCTTATTTGTCCTTGTGGGTTTTGTAGTGACAAATATCCATAAACCCAAATTTAATCATTCGCAGGGCTCCTTCCATCGAGCTAAAGTCGAGTTAGATACCAAATGATGCTAACAAACTGCAACAGCGGAAACAAACAGCTCGGACATTTTTCATAAACCGCCCCACCTTTAATTATGTTACTTAGCTGTAGCTGTTTACATGTTCACAATCACATCGTTTTTAATGGTCCAAAACCTGTCTTTGTATTGCTAGCAAAACTGTGTGTGCGTTAGCTTATTTGTCCTTGTGGGTTTTGTAGTGACAAATATCCATAAACCCAAATGTAATCATTCGCAGGGCTCCTTCCATCGAGCTAAAGTCGAGTTGGATACCAAATGATGCTAACCAAACTGCAACAGCGGAAACAAACAGCTCGGACATTTTTCATAAACCGCCCCACCTTTAATTATGTTACTTAGCTGTAGCTGTTTACATGTTCACAATCACATCGTTTTTAATGGTCCAAAACCTGTCTTTGTATTGCTAGCAAAACTGTGTGTGCGTTAGCTTATTTGTCCTTGTGGGTTTTGTAGTGACAAATATCCATAAACCCAAATGTAATCATTCGCAGGGCTCCTTCCATCGAGCTTAAGTCGAGTTAGATACCAAATCCCAAGTCAAGTCAAGTTAATTGCCAAGTTTAAAAAGTCCTAAGAATGGCTAATTAAGCCAGACTCGAGTCAAGTCACATGACTCTGTAGTTATTACACTTTCATATTACTCACAGACTTATAAAATGTGCGTAAAAGTTTGTCATTAGACAAAAATTCCATTAATAGATATTAAAAATGTGTGTAATCTTTCCAACACTTTACTGTCTTTTAACACATTAAAAGTGAAATACAATAACAAAAAAACTAAATAGACAAAGCAATACAAAAGGAGAATTAAAAGGAAGCTTACTAGCCTCAAAGCAAATCCGAACCATTATTAAAGAGTGATTGCTAAAAGTTTGTCATTTAGAGAAAAATTACATTAATAGATATTAAAAATGTGTGTAATCTTTCCAACACTTTACTGTCTTTTAACACATTAATTAAAAGTGAAATACAATAACAAAAAGGCTAAATAGACAAAGCAATACAAAAGGAGAATTAAAAGGAAGCTTACTAGCCTCAAAGCAAATCCGAACCATTATTAAAGAGTGATTGCTTTCTAAAGGACTCATCCTGCGAGGGTATATTACATTGGCAATGTTCCCGTGTCACAAGAATAAATAAAACAATGAATCACAGGCATTACCGTATGAGAAAGGCTGTGTGGGAATCATAACTAATGAGTTTTAAAGATCAAAAAAATTTATGTTGAATAGGATGGATTAAGTTTGCAGACATATTGGTTTCCACAGACCGACAGCAAGACAAGTCAACTAATCACAGCACATTGCTGCAAGAGAAAACTTTTACACATGCACCACCATTTAATTTCTTTTTTTTTTAGCCAGCACCCACCCGTAAAAACAATGGCATTTTGCTGTTTGAAATGTTCGACAAATATAAGAAGACCAAAAATAGAAGGAATGTCAAGACTAGTTTTCGGTTTTCAACTTCAACAATGTACCAAAGGAAACTGCAAAAAAAACACGCCACACTGAACGCATCATTCTCAATGAGCTATGTTAACAAAACACCAACAAAGAAGGAGAATGGTGCTCTTCTGTATTTGATTATTTTTTTGTAAGAAAACACATTTTATTGTATTTTTTTAAATTTATTTAATTTTATTTTTTTCTTTCTCAGTATTGTTCATTCGGTAATTTTACCGATTTGACATGTCATCATCATTGCTCTCTTTCTTTTTTCTTTTTTTTTGTATGTGGGTGAGTATGTGTATGTGCGTGTGTGCGTGCGTTTGAGTGTGTGTGTATTCAGTAGTTCACCTAAAACCTATTAAAAAATCCCACACACTTCCAGCCAGAGTAGTGAGGCCGTCAGGAGACCCGAGGAAGGACCAAAGAAAAGAAAGGAAAGTGAAATCCAGCACCGACCAGAAGGCATTTCATTCTAAGGCACAGCAACAGGGTAAACTGACTTTAGGGTGAGGGGCGGCGTACACCCTGGACTGGTCACCAGTTAGTCACAAGGCACATATAGGAAAAACAACTGCACTCTTTGGACAATTTTGAGCCTATAACATATATGTTTTGGAATGTGAGAGGAAGCTGGAGTACCCGCAAAGAACACACACAAGCCAGTTTTTCAAAAGTTCAGGACATTTTATTCTGTGTTACCTCCAACCAGAACAATTCCATCTTCAGGACTTGACGATAAGACGACCTCAGATCCTTCCTTGTTCTGGTTCCAGCCAGCACTGACTTCCACACAAACACTAAACAAGCAAGCAACTTCATCCATTCAAATGAACGAAGCAGCACACACACAGAGCCATCGTTTCGCTCGCCCAAGTCCGCAGATTAGAGCCGAGCAGACCTTCCCTCGTGAACTGCCCACCTAATCTTCTTTTGCATCTCAGCAGCAGAGAAACGCGAGTCCTCTAATCCGCCAGACAGCTGCGAGTTAGCGGACAGTCGGCCAACAGCTACGACAAAATTCCAATTTGGTGAGCAGCTATGCATTGGCAGACATTTCAATTAGGATAAACACTCTTATCATTTTCCATTAGCAGCGGTTCAGAAGAGGTTTTCCAAAATGGATGAGTGCCTTTCTGGGTACTGCGTGCAACAGCAGTGCATTTACACTTCTATGACACCGATGCCACCATCCCGCCATTTTTCTCCTAAGCATGTTGGAGAACTTTCAATGTGGTTGTACTGGGCCTGATACATTAAGATTCCAAAAAGGAGGGACTAAATGCTTCTTCACTTACTATCAACAGATTGACTGTTGGCAACAAGTGTAAAAGTGGTGGAGCCTGCCTGATAAAAAAGACATTTGCGCTTTTTTTTTCTTTTAAGCATTTAACATTTAGGAAAGCGTCACAAGTACATAATGAGGTTTGAAGTGATGGAATTGGAAGTGCTTTAATATTTTGTTTAAAACTTGGGATAGGCAACCAAAAAGCTGCTCTGGGCGATAATGACTTAGATTCAAAGAAATGCAGAATTGAAAGGAGTTTTGTCAGGTTATATGGCATGACTCCTTCTTGTGACTGGCTCCAAAATTGCATTACTGAATAGATCATGTTAGGGTCATTTTTGTTTTTTTTTGAAAATATCTCAGAGTCTCTAAAAATTTCCAACACAACCACAAAAAGTCACTGAATTTCAAATGTATTTGCAAATGATGCCCTGCAGCAGCAGAACCCCAATCAGGACTTGGACAGTACCAAGATGAATCCAGCTGAACTTGTACCACTTCTTGGAAACATGGCATTGGCTATGGTGGATCAAAAAATCCAATTTGCAAAAACAAGAACAGGTCAAAGGCACCAACCACTTTCCTCTCCTTCAGCTACCAAGTGGAGTGTTTCACTCAAGCAGCCACTTCAAACTAAGAACTTGAGAGGCTGAAACTATCGTGACTCTCTCTGCTTAGTTAGTTCACTGTGGGTAAATGATACAAGGGGCTCATTCTTCACTGATGAAAACATGTCGATGATCCAACATAATAATGAAGATCTTCTGTTACAAAAGAGCCACTCCAACTCTTAAGGCAGGTGCTTGTCTAGGCTGCGCTTGTGGAGACACTCGAGAAAATGACCAAAACAACACGAGAGATACCCCACCTTCAGCCTATTGTGGCTGAACAATCCAGCTGAGACGAAGCCCCAGTTGCTCCACGCTGGCAGCGACATAAATGAAAGGCTGGTCTCTTTGCTTGTCGCCTCGCAAGCTTTAAACGCTCGCCTTTGTTTGACACCTGTCCCAAAGGCCAGGAACAGAAAATATACCTGCTTTAGTTTAAAGAGCTGGGAGATCATTTGCAGAGGATTTAAATAGCAAATGAGTGACATTTGCATTTAAAGAAACAAGTTGGACAATATGGAATATGATCCAACATAGTACACAACAGAGGTGTCAGGACAGTGTCCCAAAGGCGGATAATCTTCTATAGGTGTGGCAGCAGCTGCCACCTAATACACTGATGAATGGCCTTGGATGTAACCTAATGGTATGACATGGACTTGGGTGCTTGGAGCAATTTATTTATGTGTAAAAAAAAAAAAAAAGTTACTTTTCTTTGATTTCATATTGCTACTGCACAATAAATAATGTTCTACAGGCTTCTGATTGGTGAAATCAAAGGAAGACTCCAAGCCAAAAATGTATACATTAAAATAATATCAACGCACATGGACGATATACGGTATACAAAATCTAGCCCTTGACAACCATTTATCCTCAAATATTGCCCTCTCATGACAACAACACAAAAAAAAACACTGGGAGGCTGTAATGAAGTAAGACTATGATATTCGATACCACCATACCATATGTCGTGGTAGTTGTCTAACAACACAAAGTGCTCGGAGGGAAGACATGAGAACTCTAAAGCTAAAATTGACATAGAAGTTGAAAGAGAAAGTATCAGCTGTATGTTGTGCGGTGCAAAAGCTAAAAACGATCATACTGTTGTACCATTGTGACTTGGTAGAAAAATTGATTCACCAATTGACACAAAGTTTGGTCTCAAATACCCATGCTCAAAATTGAACAGGAAGTCAGCCATTTTGGGTCGACACAGCTATTCTGAGTGCGTTCCAGTATTGTGAAGTTTTGTGTACGTCATTAACTCATTCCCTCTCAGCCATTTTCACTGAAGCAACCCCCTTCGTTCCTAGCTGTTTTACTGGATTTTGACCGATTTTGCAAGGCCCACAAAATATTGTGTTCTATTGCTATAAAAACATGGAACCTACCAAAACAAAGATTAGAGTCTCTTCTTTCATCAAGAAAGAGTATATTTCTATCCGTTTCCGTTTCATCATTATTCACAAATCTGTTTAAAACAGCGGGGAAAGAGCTTTTTGCCACATGGCCCTGGTTGATCTCTTATACTCTGCTGCCACTTGCTGGCCATTTTTGTAATAACTACCATTTGCTTCAACCATTCTCTTCAGTTTAGAGGCTGCATCAAAGCCTTGTGTATGCTGTAGCATTTTTTTTTTTTTTTTACGAATTAAGTCTTTGGGAGCATGGTAATATTTAAAATAGAACGTATTTATACATTTTTGGGAGCAAATAAGTTCATGCGGGTGTAGCATGATGTCAAAGTTTGATGATAATTTTAACCGTTCACCATGAAAAAGAGGGTACTAATTTACACTTGATAGATTTTTCTTTGGGCTGCAAGTATCAACCTGTGTTATTCACTCCATGGCAAGTCGAGCAGACCATCTTAAAAATGAAGATAGGTTTAAGAAGTGGGGGGGGGCAGACAATAGTGGCAGAAAAAGAAATGCTGGTGAGATAAATAGGGAGAGAGAGAGAGTGAAAGAGACAGAGAGAGCAGGCTGCTACCATTTGCTTCATCAGCAAATTGGAAGAGCAGCGCCGGAGGGATGAGGAAAGTAGAAGTACATGCATGCTGGAGAATGGTGGAAATACTGCAGTCTATACAGTATATGTCCACTTAAAGCCTCGGGGAGAAAGAACACTTTTGGAAGAGGAAAATGACAATAACCAACAGTGTACTAGACACTTCATTAGGTACACCAGGGCAACCAGCTGGATGTCATCACACTGACAGGTGTCAACAGTGGTGGGCTGGCAAGGCGTTCTCCGCTGGCCTAAACATAATCAGAAGAACGGACCCACATTTAGAACCTAAACTCTAATATTGTGCCATTAGCCTATATTGTATCACTTTATTCCCAAAACGTCTACTGCCCTCATTTCATTGCATTTCTTTTGGCTGCACTGCTGTGGTGTGAGTGGAAGGCTTTGACATTTTTGAGTCAAGAGTAAGAAAAATACACACACAATTTTTAAATAATTTTAACTAATTAAATAATTTAAATTAATAAAAAATATATGCTGCTATGATTCCGTGTGTGCTAGAGCCTATCCCAGCTGACTCCATGCCAGAAGCAGGGTACACCCTGGACTGGTTGCAGGCCAATCACACAAACAAACCATTTAGGCTAACATTCACATATAAGGGCAATTTAGCATCTTCATTTAACCTTACATGCGTGTTTTTGGAATGTGGGTTGGGTAGCAAGATTCCGAAATACTCAGAGAAAACCGACACAGGCACAGGGAGATCATACAAACAAACACCATACAGGAAGGCCATGTTATTTCATGGAAATGGGTTCAGTACTTTTTACAGAATTTTATCAACAAAACCGACACTTCTTAGTTCTTAGATAAATTTAAAAAAAAAAACTCGACTGCGTGTGTGGGTTTGTTGCCATGCGAGCGTCCAAATGTTTCTCATCTCACTGTTGGCATAAGAGGGGCGAAGGAGCACGTTTCCAAAAATTGATATCTACGACTTTAATCTCTGGACCGGCACTTTACGCATTCCTCACTTGAGAATTGGCTTTTCACGGCTGCACCGAGCCACATTTATCCGCACGGGCCGCTTCATAGCGTTGAAGTGCAGCAGCTTGAATAAGAGAACAAGTTGTCACGAAAGGACAAGGACAAACAATCACAGAAATCCCACTCCCCATCTGCCACTTTACTAAGTGACATTTAAATCCATCTTCACAAGGCAAGAACAGCAGTAAAATTCTAAAAGCTGCTAAAAATACTTGATTTAACAGCAGAAATGTTGAATTCCATGACATGTGTTGACCGTGGGTGGGTGAGTACGATCCCACCCACCCCCGCACCCCACCCCCCATTCCCACTCCTCTCTCGTCTTTCCAAGTAATTTCCCTGAGGGTGCGCACTGCACTGGGGAGATAAGTAACCCAACTGAGGACAAGCCTGGCATTCTAACCCCCCCGAGTCCATGTGAAGAGAGGAATGTGACAATGCAGCATTTGTCTCCTTGCCAGTTGGAGAACAAGCTGCACACAGGCATGTTCGTATCAAACGTTAAAGAGTTCACAAGGAGACGACATTCTATTTTTTTTTTTTTTTTTTTTACAGTGTTTCAACTGCTGCTAGATTATCCTAATTCAATTTTAGGAAATAAACAGCAAGCACTCGGGGCAAATTGAATCACATTTGGCCCTAGTTTGACACTGTACAACACAAGTTCCCGAAATGCCAGCAGGTCGTGTGTGTGCAATAGAGATAATTCAACTGCACTCATTGTGGTGTTCACAGAGCAAATAGCGGAACATGGCAGGTCCATGACTCAGAACCGCTCCAGTTTTGACTTCCGAGGCCTGACACATGACCTACCCCTTCACAAATGCTCTTTGTATATCGTTATTTCAAAAGTCACATATGTCTGGTTTGTGTGAAATTGATTGTTGAATAATCACATCTTGCTTGTTGAGTTGAATTGATTTGAGTTTGAAGCAATAGATTCAGACTCGCGAGCATGAATGGTTATTTGTCAAAATGTGCCCTGCGACTGGCTAACGACCAATCCAGGGTTTATCCCGCCTCATCCAAAATCAGCTGGGAGATGCTCCAGCTCAACCGTCACCCTTAACATGTGCTGCTGTGGACGTTAAATGAACCAGGACAGAATGTGCAATTCATTGGGCATTATGCATTGTTTCTGGTTTTTGGTTCCGAACCACAGAACCAAATAAGTGTGAACACATCTCAAAATTCATACATCACTATTAGCTGGCAGGATGCGGCAGGTGGACGGGCTCCTTCAAATTGACTCTCTGAACTCTGTGGGCATGGACCACCCAAACTGAAGCCATTAGGTGGCCGCTAATATGACCACAGTACATTAGCAAACATGGCCCCTTATAGCATGCTAGACAAATGAAAGGCCATCTCCAGCCCCTTTATAGCAACAAAGCTTTCTCAGAAGCTCTGCAAAATGTCAGGAAAGGAATGTTTACAGCTCAACACTGAATGCGTCTTCTTCTTCTTTTTCCTGATCTCACTTTCTACTCCCGGGCCTGGCGGCGCTCCCATGAACTTGCCCTAAACTAATAAACACAGGATTGTTTCCCTTATATAGCTCGGTTCAAGAGACAGCATCACAAGTCTTTGAGAGCCCATTTAAGAAAAAAAAAATGGTTCTGGCCAAGCACCAAGTTGGGGCGCTGCCGGGGGAAGGCGGGGGGGGGGGGGGGGTACAGAATGACAGTGTAGCGGTCGTTCATTAATGGCCACTTAAAGCGCTATTTCTGGTACTTGTCATCAGCAGATTTGGATGCGTCAAGTTGGGAAGGCGGCAGAGCAAAATGCACACAAAAACGTATCTAAATGTAAAATCTTATTGATCCATGCATCTTCTTGAAAATAATAACACCTTGGAAATTAACCCTGGAGAACCCACGGGGTCAAATTTGGCCCCTATAAATTCTGCTACTCAAATAACAAAGACCTTTTTTTTTTTTACAAATTTAACTTCAATAGTCCAGAGTGCCACTTCTGACCCCTGCATGGGGCCATCTAGTGGATGAATATTGCACTTACATGAGCTTTATTAACTTACATGGTGGTGACAAGATGGCTGGCAACATGCTGTTTTGTTGAACCATCTTCTCAGCAAACCATCAGATGGTAAAATTGTGTTTTTTTTTTGTTAATCTATTTCATAACATGTTGCAGAATGCCTAGGAGTATGTTTTATATATATTTTTTGATAAATTAGCAACTCTGAGCTAGTTAAAAAAAGGATTAAAATTGAAAAAACATATATTTTGGTGTTCAGTGAACTTATAGCAGTCATTTAATGTATAATTCATAATTTTCCAAAGAAGAAAAGGGTTCTTGGGTTCTCCAGATAAAGTAAGTCTTATCCAGTGGTACTTTGACTTACGAGTGTCTCAACAAAAAAGAAAAAAAACTCTCCAACTTCAACAGGCAGCGCAAAAGGGGCTTCTGATAGGCATTCCAGACATTCCGCACTAGTCTGTCGACCAGTAAACGGACAGTGGCGTGTTGGGCTCCACCATACCCCCAAAGTGAACATGCTGAAAAGTGAGACTGTACGGGTGGAATATTTTGGGACACTTTTACAATAGAATGCCAAACACTAGGACTGCACAAAGATTGCGCTATAATTTCCCAACTGGATTTCTATGATAGTCATAAATCTCAGGAAAACCAGCCTCAGTTAAGTCACGCCCTCTTTGGTGAATCAAAGTATTCTAAACAGATTGTGGCGAAACGTGGCAGTACCAATATACTACTATCTGTCGATGACCACCAAAAACTCCACCATGACATAAAATGATCTCTCATTACTTGATCCTATACATTTCATCAGGCAATACGGCGACATTTGAGCACGTCCTACAGAACGGTGGCCTTATTCAGTGGTGTGACTCCTTCAGACGCAGTTTTGCCGCCAAACAGTCGCAGCAAGAATCCAACCCTGATGGGAAAACCAAGAATAGATGCCCCAGAGGCTGCGGGGGGGCTGAGGAGACTGGTGGAAGGGGGGTGGGATGCATTTCCAGCACTCCCAGAAATGTTCCCTAAGAAAGCTGCGAGTGACTCTGCAGGGGAATTCCACCGGCGGATTAATTTCACACACCATGGTGTCATGGCCACTAAAATACTCCGATGACTGATAGAAATGTAGAAATTTGTCAACAAACGTGTTGAATAATAAGAACACCATTTGTTCACGACTTTGGGACTTAGAACCCAGCAGCTGTCGAGGCAGCAGACGCGGCCGTGTTTGTCGCTAAAATAAAAAGGGGCGGGGCTATACCTTTTTTGGGGTGATGGTCTCAATGGGCACTGTTTGTTATTTGCGCCTGTCTTATATTGACAGATGTTTGGTCTTGATGTATGCCTTTATGGTCTTGAATGCACACCTAATGCATGCTTAGACAGCATCAATAAAAATAAAAATAAATTTATTCTCCTGCATATTTACAAGCAATTTTAGAAACCAAGCAATCACTCAGGTGTAAAATCACTTGAAGGAGATAATGCGGGACATTTTATAACTGAAAATTCAGCAGGCCTGGACATCAAGGCAAGGACAAAGAAGTCCATTGATTACATTTTCAGTTACAAATCAAGTTGGGAAAAAAATTGTATTTTAATAATAGTCGAAGGTGAGAATGATGGGAGTAAAACGGCTTTAAAATTACAAAGCAATAACACCATATTTATTTAGAGCATTTTTTTTTTTTAGGAGGCAAATAAGGATAATTCTTTTTTTGTTGTGCTTATGTATAAATACACTCGGACAGCTGGAACAGATCATATGACAAATCGTTTTGGAAAAGCTCTTAAAGAAGAGTCTTAAAATTAGTCAAATATAACTGTCTATCATTCATCTCACAGTAGGATTGTGCCACCTTGACTCTGAGCTTAGCAACTTTTATTATATACAAACTGGATAGAAATGAAACAATGAGTTAACAAGCGCTTCTTTTTTTTCTTGACAAGTTGTTTTAAGTGAGCGTATCAAATGTGTGGTCTAGTTGAAGGCACAATTTCCCGCTTTAAGTTTAAATTTTGTGTTACGTCATCATGTGTTACCAGGCAGCTTCCCATCACCATGACAACCACTACGGCTTTACAAATACTTTAGCACGAGTAGAACGCAGCACAAAAAAAATGCACTGTTCCTCCACAAGTATATTACCTAATTAAGTTGTTCTCTGCTGTCATGTGTGCTAAGCTGAAGAGAGAAGAATTCTTGGAAGTGGCCCTGATTGGAATGTTGCGATTTGACTCTCATGTTTAAGGTTATGCTTGCAGCGACTCGGTCGCAACAAAGTGTGAAATTCCGCCTTATCGACTTGAACTAGGCCACAAATTCCTCAGTGGCCACATTGTTGACCAAATGTGACCATATTTGGGGAAAAAAAATATGAAAAGGGCAAACAGAGAGACTCACACTCAAAAATGACATGCGAGTGACTACCACCTCTTCATTCATTTCTGTCAACATCAAAGTATTAACATGTGTGCGTGTTTTGCTTTCTCCCTTTTGTACCTTTATATCTGAAAGACAAGCGAAAACAATGTTATGGCAGACAACTACTTTTCCTCACTTTAAACAGATTACAAGTATAAGCATCCCCCCCCCCTCCCACCGAATCCCTTCTTAAAATAAATTTAACCAGTTCCATGCCACAATTTTCTATGACTTACATTATCAGATTTTTACGACTTTAATTGGTTCAGTAACCATGTGTGTAACTCAAAAGAAGACAACAACAAAAATACCACTCACTAGTATTGTACTTTAGTAAAAACATACAGTAATAACATAATTAAATAGAATGTAAAGAATTAAATTCAACAGGCAGTGCGTCACTCACTCTGATGTGTGCAGAGTATAACAGACTTGAACATGAAACACAAGATTATAGCAAATAAAGTGCAATAAAATGTGTCATTTTTGCAGACAATAAAGAATATATGCCTGTGATTACTGTTGGATGTTTGGTCAGCATGTGTTTGCTGCGCTGAATGTAAAAAAAAAAAAGTTGTTCAAATTCAAAATACCCTAACATCATTGCTAGTTTTCTTAGCATTTCCCATTGTGTGTTAGCAGTAAGTAAGCGAACTTTTGTAAGACAAAAAAAAAAAAGTGCCGTGTTTTGGTGAAATACAAAACAGCTAATTTTCTTGATTTTACATTTAGTTGTAAAGAAAATTTTAGCAGAGAGCAACAATGAACATCTTGAAGCAAGCACTTGGCCTTTTTTTTTGAAGAATTGTTTGCTGCCGCCGTAGTTAGCACAACTCAGACTTTTGCTCGCAATTCAAGATAAGAAAATTGGAAAAAGGCATCTGGTATCGTTGTGTATCTCGAAAGACTTGTGAATATTTTACAATGAATGAATTGTAGGGGCAAGTGTGTGTACAATACGTTTGGGGGCATCCAAACTGTAAAGTACAGTTCAAAAAGCTTATGACCCTTAAAAGTATGAGGCAGACGTGCTAACCGCTAATGACACATGCTGCTCGTTCAACACCCCTCCCCCCCCATTCTTAACAAGCAAAACACCTCATTTGAATATCTTTCCACAATTCCACAACCGTCCTTTCCCATCGGACTATTATTATTATGACCGCGATCGTTACACGCCCTCTCTCACGCTCATTAAGTTAAAAATGATAAACACTATGGATCATTCACTTCCTTCTCCGCAGGCCTGTTTTTACTCGGGGCAACAAAAAAAATCAATAAATAAGCCATGTACATCTAATGAGGAGTTCCAGGCCACACCCCTTCACACATGCCCGCCAGAGGTTAGTCACCCACCCGAGGATCGTCAATAAACAATCGACTTGGTCATCTTTCAATCCATTGAAGCGCACGTCTACCTTGTGATTTCAGCACTAAACATGTGAACAGTTACGGCGCGGCACAAGAGTGTTTCATTCAGCATGCCGCTTTGAGAACATTAAATTTAAGTGACAAATAGCATTACTGTTCACGGCCACTACAGCCTCCATGGATCAGTGCTAAGGTAATGAAAAAGCTCTTCATTTGCTCCTTGCCGACAAGGACGTCGGATACGGTTTGGTCACAGTCGGAGTTAATGGATGGGGAGCTGCATGTTAAAACAGCATTTAACTACAATGGACAGCAAGGAAATTTCCACACTGGAACATAACTTGGAAATCGATTGTGCAAGCGGACAAAATACACTTTTTAAAGGAGATGTATTGTGCAATTTATATGGAGATGTTGTAATTTAAGTCACCAGTAATTTAGAGATGTGACATTAAAAAAAATATCTAAAAATGTGAAAAACAGTCTTGCTTTTTTGCAAATGTACATTTGACATCCTACCCAAGTACTGAAGGCCAAACACTTGGTGCCTCCACAATGTGCGAGAATTCATTCTCCACTTTGAAAAACATGTTTTCAAACCACATAGTCACACAAGGCTTCATAAAATAAAAGACTGCATTTTGAAAGACACTTAATCCAAAAATGCACAACTGTGCGCAAGGACACAGTTGAATATAGGAAAGGTTCGCCATCACAACGCTTCAAAAGCTCAGCCATGAGTTTAATCTACGCATTCATAATGATTAATGTTGCTTAATGTGTTTGTGTGGAAAACAAGGATAAATTGGATTTAGCAACAGCTATTCACAATTCCTTCAGCAATCACTCTTTAACTGAATGGTGAGGTTGTGGAAAATACAAATATCAGGATATGGGTCACCGACCTTTATCAAACATATTGACTACCAGCTTGATACACTTCTGCTACAACAAACAACGACTGGTTATAGGCTCTATTAAATTAGCCAACGATGTTCGCTACCTTAAATTAGCCAATGATGTTAATTTAATATGCGGTTATGTAAACTAGTAATGCACTTTATAAGTTTGAATGATCACAAAACTTTGAGCATTCTCTTTCTTTTACATACTCTTTCCTCCTGGCCCGTGCTTATTGTTACTGAAGTCAGCAGTGATGGACCGTGTGAAGAAATTATCTCCACAAAATATTGCGATAGAGAAAAAAAAAAATCTGCAAAACAAAATTAGAAAATAAAAAAACTGCAATAAAGCGAACCGTGGCATGGTGAGGGACGACCGTAGACAAGCAATTTGGAATATTGCCTTTTCAAAATGTAAACTGTGATGTTAAAAAAAAAAATTGCATAAAAAAAAGTTCAATGTGCACCTCACTGGTGAGCTAATTGTAGGACAGGCCCATGGGCTACTCATTTGGCATGCTGACACCATGTTGGTAAGACATTCAGGCAGCCAGAGGTTTGAGAAGAAGGTTCCGTTGACCTGCTTCATTTCCCAGCTCACCTTACACGACAAAAAGCGCCTTATTTAGCATCATACTGCACAAACCACGTTCGCCTCCCTGATTTTTTTCCCCCCCTCTCCTTTGGCTAAAGTGGGCTTGACTGATACATAGAGTGGCTGAGAACATAATTTATAGGCTACATATATTTTCACAATATCAAATCAAATGTTGGCGGAGCTACACAGATTTCTGTCTCGTGTAGCACCATCACTGACACAAACCTGCCTATAAAAGTGGACGGTCCTATATTTGGATGACTATACTACACAAAGCATGGTGGAGTACTCCCAGGCTGCTCTACGGGAAGGGGTGTGGCAGTGGAACCATGGTAGCAAACGTGCATGGAGAAGCTGGAGGTTGAATCCATTAATGTGCAAGCAACACACTCTCATAGATCCCTGATAGCAAGCAAGAGAAACCCTCTTTCAGAGATACGAGGAAGCAATACAATGATTTGCGGTGGTGGTGGGGGGGGGGGGGGGTCATTATCCCTACACTGCATGCATAACCCAGGGGTGGGGTCATAAAACAAAGTTGCAAACAATCCATTCAGTCATGCTTGACACCGTTTATTAACATGGCGGGCACCCGTGCATTCGAATAACCCCCCCACCCCACCCCAGGTCCCTCCTCCGGGCAACTCTCCAAACAAAAGCCGCCAGAGACACCTCCCCGCCGGGCGTGCTGCTGCAGCCCGAGCCGGCGAATCCACCGGAGGAACCGGCTCGTCTGTATCAAGACTCCACAAGTTGCGCGTCGATTCAACGAAGCATCTCAGCGTGGTGGGAGCTCGCAACTTCACCGGTCATTGCACACGTACAGCAACACAACGGCAGCCACGCACACGCGGCGGTGCTTCTTCTCCATTTAATAAACCCTGATAGCTCGAGAAGGTCAGGCGGCTTTTCGGCGTGTGCCGCAGAAGAGGTGTGCGCCGCGGTAATCGGATTACATTGTTGCATAAAAAAAAAAAAAAAACAGCCTACCTTCAGATGCTCCACTGGCGCATCGCAGGACGCACGGTGGCGGATACTTCCGCTGATTTAGCGGCAAAATAATATCCTGTGCGGTGTGACGGGAGATTTCCAAGTGGCCGGATAGTGTGTGTGTGCTTGGAGAGACAGTGGCGACGGAGTGTGTAATGCGCGTGAGTGCATGTGCGTGCGCGTAAAAGGGGTGGGGGAGCAGATCCTCCAGTGGGGGTACAAAAGGAAATACGTCACTTTAAATGGACCACGCTTTGTAGTCCATTCAGGCACTCCCACACAAGCGTCTAAATAAATAACCTAACCACCAACATTTTATTGAATAAGAAATAACTGACAATTGTTGATCATTTAAAAACATTTTCACATATAAATTAAAAACAATAATTTTATTAGTAGTAGTTAATAACATCTATCAATTATTTTAACAATTTTCAATGAAATTCGATTTTAATAGGTTTGCAAAAGTTGCTGTTTTCCCAAATATCTTATTTAATATATATATATATATATATATATATATATATATATATATATATATATATATATATATATGGTTACGTTTTCAGTAATTATCCAATTGTTAGATTTAATTATCACAAATTAGACGCTATTCTAAATTATTTAACTATAAATTAGTTGAGTTACACCTCAAATTAAAACTGATTTATATTTAAAATCAACTGATAAATCAAGAGATTTAAATTGAAATCATTTACAATGATTTATATCAATTATAAACTCATGTAAAGCACTTTTTTTCAATTAAAAGCAGTGCTATAGATCAGTGGTCCTCAACCCTGATCCTCGGGGACCGGTATCCAGCCTGTTTTCCATGTCTCCCGCAGCCAACACAGGTGATTCATATCATCAGCTAATTAGCAAGCTCTGGAGAATCCGATTCCCACCTGTGTTGGCTGTAGGAGACATGGAAAACAGACTGGATAACGGTCCCCGAGAACCAGGGTTGAGGACCACTGCTATAGATGATTGACTGATTAGCCAGTGGGCAAATTTTTAATGAAGATGTACAGCAATTCATTTGGCGTTAGATGGAGAATAAAAGCAATAGTCTCTACTCAGCCTATCAATGGATAGAAGGGAACAGTTGCCTGAGAATCCAAGTAAAATTCCAAACATTCTGATGGAAGCGACATGTTGACACATCTGTCTGCGACCTAAATCTCCATATTTCCTCCCAGCATTTACCCCCCACCCCCACCCCAAAAATTGAAACGTCTCCGGGAAGAGATTAGCATTGGATTGATTCCCGACAACTGCCCGTAATCCATAATCTGCGTGTCAACATTCCACGTAGCATCTGTAACGTAGAAAAAGTTTCACTTTTGAGGCTCACACTTTGCTTTCAACAAGCTACCCGCAGCCAAAGAGGAAAGAAAAGACAGGGGGCGTCCCCTTCAAGATAAGGTTTCAAGGGCCATGCGGACACCACATCAAGTGAAGGTGTCAGGTTTGGGCCTGTGCTTATTGAAATTGGAGACGTGTATAATTAGTGTAGTGTGGAGTGATTCTGCAGCACAAGCATGGAAGCCACAGGAATGCACAGAACACACTAAAAATAAACATTAATTAATGACCTTGTGGTGGGGTCATCTTTAACAAACAAAAAATAGGATGACAGTTTTGTCCATTAGGCAATCTGAAATCAGACAAATGCTACCATCTAGTGGTCAATCACAGAGTGCAGCAAGGTCATATAGCAAAGAAACATTTATTTAGGGATTTTCCACAATCATAAATTAACAATAGAAAATGGGTAGGTGAACACTTATTCAATTGAGTATGTTTTAAGTTGTTGTACAATAATGTCCATCACCTCAACTCTTCAGTCTCCACGGTTACAGGTCTTGGTTCCCGTATCTCAGACTCCATAGCAGGCAAACTAGTCCTCCTGCGTGCCCCGCCATCTCTACTCAACTCTTCAGTCTCCACGGTTACAGGTCTTGGTTCCCGTATCTCAGACTCCATACCAGGCAAACTAGTCCTCCTCCGTGCCGCCATCTCTATCGTCTGCACAAGCTCCACCTCCCACGGATGCGTGACGAAGCTGAGCACCTCGCCGCCTTCGCACCCGCCGGCCCTCCCCACCCTGCCGGCCCGGTGGATATAGTCCGTGTGCGACTCCGGGAAGTCGTAATTGACCACCAGGCGCACCCGGGACGTGTCCAGGCCTCGCGAGGCGACGTCGGTGCACAGAAGAACGTTGACCGTGCCTTTCTGGAAGCTGTGGAAGATGCCCGCACGAACTGCGGCCGGCATCTCCCCTTGGAGGCGAACGTGCGGCACCCCCATCTCCTCCAACGAGTAGCTGTTGTCGAAAAAATAATAATAATACAAACTCGTCATGAGATCAAGAATAACCAGAATTTTCCTTGACATACCCCAACCAGTTGACGGTAGAAGCCTTGTTGCAAAACACAAGGACGGCATCCCCTCCTGCTCCTCCGTGTTCCTGCTGGATTTTCTTCAGGTAATGGTTGAGCTCCAAGATCTTATCCTCCCCTCTCACCTTGAGGAAGGTCTGCTTTACGTGCGGCATGAGGAAGTGGAGCATCTTACTCTTGATGACCACCATGCTGCCGAGATCCGTCACCTGGTTGAGGACGTCGCCGACCCCGCCGGGGAAGGTGGCACCCACCACAAGCAGCTGGGCCTTACGGGCGGGGCCTTGCGTTTCGCCTGGGACGCTGGCGATTTCGGTGTGATGCAAAATGTCCTCCAGCATGTTGGCGAAGCTCGGGTCAAACATGGTGTCTGCTTCGTCGACTACCAGGAAGCTCAGCTGGCTTAAGTCCAAGAAGCGTCTCCGCAGGGCTTTTACCAGAGCACCCGGTGTGGCTACTAAAATGTCAGGAAAGCCGTGCTTGAACACCCCCTTGATGTGCCCTACACCTTGCCCGCCTCCTATGGTCCGCGTCACCATTCCCAGTGGGGCACACAGGGTCCTGGACACAGACGCCACCTGTTCAGCCAATTCTCTGGAGGGTACCACAACCACAGCATGGATTTTAGAAGACCCTTCCTCATATACTTCATCATCCACATGCAACTTGTGCACAATTGGCAGCAGATAGCTCAGCGTTTTCCCACTTCCTGTTTCGGCTGCACACAGGATGTTGTGACCCCTCATCACCTTGGGGATGGTTTGAAGCTGTACAGTGGTGGGATGAGTGATGTTTAAGCGTTCTAAAGTCTCTACCAGCTCCTTGGAGATATGCAGTTTATGGAAAGTCCTCACTGGCTTTGTAATATCCTCTTCCTGTCCGCTTCCAGACACAAAAGGCGCAACAGATTTGATGTTGTTGACGGTGAAATAATCCCCGAATGACTTTCTGTGCTTCCATCCTTTGGAGCAGAGTGTAGGCTCGTCAAATTTGCCGTGCGTGTATGCTGCAGACTGGTTCAAACTGGGGTTCCTACTCTGTATGAGGAGCTTGCCAGCTTTGCTGGTGTTGATGTTTTTCTTGCCTCGGGTTTGCTTCACATTCTCAATGCGATTCTGCGTAGAGCGAGGGACGCGAATGACAGGGATCTCTTCCGGAGAGGCCGCGCAGACCGAAAAATAAACACGATCGGTCGAGAGACTGCTTATTCTAGTCCGGTAAATTCTCGAATAAGCTAGAGCTGAGTAGCCGACCTTCAGAGACCACATTCTGGTAATGTGAATGCGAGCCTGCTAGAGGCTAAAATTTAGCAACGAAGAAGCGTGAATAAAACATGGAGTTACCTCATAAACCAAAACAATTAATCCACGGGGGAACTTCATCAATTAATCAAAAAAGCAACTGTAATGTGTTTCCAAAACGCCATTAAAAAAAACTAAACGCGACGACCATGCGTAAGGCGATTATTGATGACGAATGTGGGCGGACGCGGATTGATGACGTGATTATTTATTTATTTGCCTCAGTTTAAAAAAAACATTGCAGTACTATTCAAAACCCCATTAAAACATATTTATCTACGCTTAAGAACAATTGTATGAAAAGTACATATAAATCGTGTATCTATAATAAGTATTTTCACAGAAGAAAAATAGTTTCCACCAACACACACAAATTGAATTGATTACCTTCCTATTTCAAATAGATTTTCAAGTGAGGCACTGACATTTAGATCCCAAACACACAAACATACTTGTACTGATTGATACAGTTGGGCTTGAACAATCTGAAGTCTACAGAATCTGCTTTAATTACTGCAATTGTTCATTTACCTGTTTGTTTTTTTAAAATTTATGTTTTACTCAAGTTCCAATCTCACCCAAGAGTTTTGTGTTCTTATACATTTGATTATATAATTAACAGAAAGGAATATTTATTTATTTATTTATTCTTTTATTCATTTATTTATTTATGTGGTTGATAAATTAGCTTACATGTGTATTTTTCATTATCAAGAGAAGCGGAGCACAGTGCTGAGCTTTGTGGTTATAATTGTTCATTATTCTTATTGTTTCTTTTACGACTTATTAGTTTACGTTGATTTATTTATTTATTCATTCATTTTATTTTTTTATTCATATGATTGACAGAGTAGCCTACATGTGTATTTTTCATTATCAAGAGGAGGGGAGCACAGTGTTGAGCTTCGTGGTTAGAATCGTTTATATACTCCAGCTTTCTCCCACATGGCAAAAACATACACGAAGACAAATTGGTGTGAACATGAGTGTGAATGCTTGTCTACATACAGTAGGTGTATGTGATTGAATGGTGACCAGTCCAGGATGTACCCTCATGAGGCCCAGCTATAGAAAAATGATGGCTGTGAATTTGTTGGCCTTTTCTTTAATATTGTAATCCATACAGCAATGTTAAAAGGTGTCAATCAACTGCGGTCAGGCAAGCACTGATCCTGCAGTATTGCAATGAGAACATTCTAAAGTAGACTTTTATTAATTTTTTCACAACTAATTAAAGTTTTAAGGTTGGTTAGTCTTTGTGTGCCTGCTCTGGGATTCTTAGGGGGATAATCCAGTGTTGCTGCTACGCCACTGGACATTTAAAATAATAACAGGTCACTAATCTCCTTTTAGTACCAAGAGAAAGGGGTCCGAAAAGGGGGTTACTCTTTTGAATGTGTTCATCAACATGTTTCAGTCGTCACATTTACTGTATGTGCTGCTGGCTGTTGTAGAATTGATTGCACACAAGCTGGTGTGCTGAATGAACTCAGCCCCAGTCATTGATTATCAGTATCATCAAGTCTGTCACAAATTAATGTTTTGGCTGTTGGAATCTGGACTCCAACCAGGAATTGTATTCATTCTAGTCAGGAAATACACTGTGTTTCTGAGTTTTATCACGTTCTTTTGGGCCTTCAACCTGCTCATCAAAGCAGTTTCACCAATTGACCACTAAGGGGAAGCACGAACCAACAACTCGCCAGTGCACTAAGCGTATGTCCCTGTATAAAATTGGAGAATTGAAATAGTAACATACTGTCACTTTACTCTTCTCATATCACACACTATGTATATTTCAAAACTATGTTTGGCTCATTAAGGATTCTAAGTTGTCCTTAGGTGTGAATGAGAGTGCCAATTCTTGTTTGTCTGCATGAGCCCTGTAATTGAGTGGTGACAAGTCAAGGGTGTACTCCCCCCTCTCACCTAAAATCATCTGGGATAGTCCCCAGCTCACCCTTGACCCCAATAAGCGATTTTAGGAAATGAGTGGATAAAGGGGTTTCTCAAATATTTGTTTCTTGGAAATTCATGGTTCCTGTAGCAAATTCATCTACTGTGTTGGACATTATGTTGAAGTCATGGGAATAGACTACGCAATGTATTTGAGTGTGTTTAAGTTCTGTGAGGGTCCACATTTCTAAGATTGGGGCAACCCTGCTGTGTGCTCTATTAGACATCTTCCACAAATCATTTTGCTGCCATTTATTGCCTCAGTGAGTCCTTATCTGTCCACATTCTAATACAGGACTGCACGTAACTTGATATTTGTTGACATTTAGCAAACACCTGTTGCGTAGGTGCTTACGTTTGCTTTTCTGCAGCAAGTGTGTGTGCAAATCCTTGAAAGGAGAGCGACGCCTCAAAAGCACACAAAAATAGTGTGAAATGGGGGGGAACGATGCCGCTTGCTTGTGTTTTTCTTCTAACTTTTCTCTCGAACAAACCACATCGGCAGCCTCCCACACAAATTGCCTTTGATATCGTCTGCCTTTAAATGTCATCTCCGATGATAAGAGGTGCAGGTATAATTGAAATGTGACATGGGTGTGTACGCAGAGGAGAAAGTTCAAGCCCTGTCAGGTGACTGCCACAAAGAAGGATATAGATTATTAAAAAAATATATATATTTTGTCGGTGTTTGTGTGTGAAATTAGCTTCAGAATAAAAACAGTGTTTAAACAAATGAGTAAACATTCAAATTGCATTTCTATCTAAATATGAAGAAAAAAATGCATCAAATTTAACCATTCAACACAGATTCCTGTGACTATTCTCATTCATCCAAGTCATTCTTTTCTTCGACTTCATCGGTTCATGCAACAAGGCTCGGCTAGAAGCTTCACATCTGTAACATAGACATGAAACAAAGTTCTCAGAAACACTGCTTGTAGCCTATGGCTAAATATCAGATTAACAACTCACAGGAAAGCAATGCAAAGTACTTTAATTTATACTGTAATTTAAATGTTTGAGTTGATAAAGAAAAATGCAACATAAATGTGAAACGGTTCTTGGAACGACCTCGATATTAGTCCATTGACTCACAGGAAAGCAGTATTTTTCAGTTTAACCGCTAAATCGCATATACTTTGTAGTAGAAGTTTGTGTTTTACAGAAAAATGCAATTTAGATGTGAAGCAGTTCCCAGAAACACACAACTTGTAGCTAAATATCAGTTAGTGACAAAATTATTTAAACTTTTTTTTCTTCGTTCATACAGTAAATGTTTGAGTTTATAAAGATAAACACAATAACTTATAATGCAAATAACCATCAGTTCAGTGGCTGACAAGAAATTAAAATATACATAGTACTGTGTTTATCAGTTTACACAATACATTTTTTGTGTTTGAGTTTGGCAAGAAAAATAAAAGACAGATGTGAAACATACACTTTTTAACTCCAAACATTTGTTTAATGTCTCCCTAACCTGGCAAATTTTAGACTAAACATCCCTTTGTATGAGTGGAGTGTTTTTCTTTTAGATGTGAATGGCACAAGAAAGTGACAAAAATCAGTGTGCAATTTGTTAGCAATATTGAAATGTTTGCCATGTCTTAAATTATTTTAATTATTCATGTTCACAATCTTGGAAAATTGTGAGGAAATTCAACCGATTGTTCTGAATGACTTTGTAACAATGAGATTTGGAACTCTCATCAAATCATTTTGGACATTGATATGCTGTACGTATTGATAATATGTACTACTGTCATGTTCGGCTAAAAGATTCTAAATTTAAGTGACGATAATTCAATGTTTGCATATGCTGTCTGTGAACATGATGTTTTTGCATGGAAATAAAAGACCACAGGAAATGTGATATTGATGCTTTCAGATGTCTTCTGTGCACCGAACGCCCACATGCATCTGGCCTCGGTGTCACAAATAAGCGGGTGCTGTCTACGATGAATGTATCTTTTCTCAAGAGAGAGTTTGGAAGTGTTTCAATGTTACAAATGCTCTTTTTCAACTGAACAAGTGAAATATGTACAGTAAAATAAGTCTAGGTCTCTCTCTTTTTATATATATATATATATATATATTTTTTTTTTAGCAATTATATAACAACTTTATGACTCGAATGGCACTCTGGATATAAATGCCAAAATCACTGTAACAAAAAGTTAACAAAACAAAGAGCATTGTATGTACTTGTACTGCAAATTATAATAAAAAGCAACACTGCACTCACCTTAATTAACTCTATAAAAAATGTATTGTGAAAGTTATGACGTTACACTTCAATCATTATATGTTTATTACTGACTGAAATAGCTTTAAAGCTTTGTTGCAGAGCTTATCTGATGGCGGCACACCTTTTGATCAAAAGAAAACATGACTCTCATTTACACACTGATGCATAATAGAAGAGCACATCGATGTTTAAGACATCAAAACAACTCATTATAGCTTTAGAGTGCATTAGCCTGTGTGACTGTGTGTGTGCAGTTGTGTATGGCCGCCGAATCGCAAGTGAAGATTAACCTGAACCTGAAGAGATGATGGGTTGGATGCAAACAGAAGGGTTAAAAGGAGTGGGGAAAGCCTGTACAAACGGATTTCTATTAGCCCTACTTTATCTTAGCTGCAGATTTGCGTCACAGGAAATACCAGGAATTGAATGTCGATGAAAGGCAGTACTAAAAATAACATTTTATTCATACATTTATTACTAGACCACTTGCTCATCAAAATGGTTACTGTGTCACTTTTTCTGCATTTCGCATTTTCATTTAGTGACATCATGGTCTTAATTATTGAATTGCATGCAATTGTCCTCAAGATGTTTACACCAAGTACCAACTCAAAAAGTAGGCTACTTGGCACCCAAAAGTAACGCCACATTAACCAACATTAAAATATGTAAGTGTACTAGGCTCGTAATAGATTGCGCTCAGCAAAAACAAGGCTGAGATTTTAGTTCTGAAACGTATGCAATGTTCAATATTATTGTGAGGCATTGGAACAACAAATGTAACGTACTGGATTAAAAAAAAAAGTCCCTGTAACATTACAAAACTAGAAAAATTCTTACAAAATTATGTACGGTTTATATAAATTCAGTAATTCAGTAATTATTTTGCATACCACTGGAGGGTGCCCACATACACTCGTGATAAGTACAACTCTGCCTAACATTCTGTCCCTTATTAACATTAAAGAAACAAAAAAGAAATATAGATCACCTTAAAACTTAAATGTATATACATAACTTAAATGAATACTAATTAATATTTTTTTAGAACGTTTTTAGTCTCTCACAGTAAATATTTTAATTGCATAAATTTTTCAAAATGGGGATCTGGCTGGCTAAGCGGTACCGTCGCTTGCCTTCGATGCAGGTGGCGTGGGTTCACTTCCTCACCCGGGCGGGGGAGACCATGTTTGTATGTGTGAGTGAGTGTGCTTAAAAAAAAAAAAAAAAAAGAGAGACCAAAAATTTAAAAAATAAAAATGGATCACTGTCTGCCACCTAAGAAAACAAAAAGAAGAAATATAAATCTGCTGCATAACATTAACATTGCTTATTCTCCCTGGGCACACTCTTGACAGTGACAGCACACTCCCACCTACTGTAGTGGATGAGTAATTACACTTTATTCTAGTATGCCCCCCCCTCCCCCAAAAAAAATTCCCTGGGGTCACATAATAAATTTAACTCATTCACTGCCATTGACGGCTATTGACGTAAAAAATTCATTTGAACTATTTCTATTAGTTACATTTTTTTCCACTTTTGTTAACAAGAGTATGAAAACCTAGATTTTTTTATTGTACATTTAGAACAGATAAAATTTATGATTAATCGTGAGTTAACTATTGAAGTCAATAATTAATTACATTTAAAAATTTTATTCACCCTGACGCAAATTAGAAAAAAAGAAAAGATGATTAAAAAATTAGGAGCGTCAGGCAATTACATTTTTTAAATCATTATTAATTGCATGACTTCACAAGTTAATTCACGATTAATCACAAATTTTATATCTGTTCTAAATGTACAATAAAAAAAATCTAGGTTTTCATACTCTTGTTAACAAAAGTGGAATTTTTTTTTAACTAATAGAAATTGTTACAATGAACATTTGCCGTCTATAACCGTCAATGGCAGTGAATGAGTTAATAATAAAATTGGCTGAAAAGTATTTTACTATTTTCCCTTAGTATTACATATGAACATTGAAATGTTTTAATCAATTGTATTAAACAATTAGTCAATCATAATTATGTCATCAACAATACAAACAGTGAAAATATAACGAGACAACTGTTTTATAATTAAAATTGAAGGATTTTACACTTACTCTTATTTCTTTTGATTTTAGTTTGATCTCATTTTAATCTAATTAAATTACAATGGAACTAGCGATTGTTATATGCCTAAAATCCATTTGTAACAAGTGGTGCCCCTACTGGCGCTCCCAGTCGTCCCCAGCAACAAGCGCGCGTGTGTGCGTGTTGTGTGTGCGTGAGGAGTGTGTGCGTGTGTGTGTGTGTGTGTGTGTGTGTGTGTGTGTGTGTGTTGTGTCTGCTGACATCACAGCTGGAAGTGCCTTGTCACGCGGGGTTAGTAAAAGTTGGGATCGGAGCTCCACGGGGCGAGAGAGACACAAGACAGGCCGGCGCAGAAGCAGCGAAACCGGGTTAGACGTTACCCGACCGTTCGCTGACATTACGAAGACCATTCAAACGCCAGCGGGAGACAACTCTTCTTTTTGTTTGTATAGAGAAAGAGTGGCGTACTCGGCGAGGGCGGCTTTCCCCGAAGTTTAATCGCTTTTTGCCAAATAAGAAGACTATTTTGGATTTGTAGAAGAAACGAAGAAGGACACTTTGGCTCCGAGGTTGAAGCGCCAAATGAAGCAAAGTTGAAGTTCGGCTTCGGCGTCGTGCCACTCGGTAAATGTTGCGACGTTTACGGAGAGCGTAAACCTGCTTCTACGGTCGAGCGGCGGCGTGGGGGGGTTTCGAAGACAAGTGAGCCGAGCTGTCAAACCCGATGACGACGGCAAACTGCCCCGGTAATGAGGAGCTGGACTTCCGACTCATCTTCGGGGAGGACGGGCAGCAGCAGCAGTTGGGCCCCGCAGGTCAGTGTGCTTGCCCGGTGCCAGCCATGTTTCCCCCATACATATACTCAACTCATTTATTATTATTATTATTTTATTATTATTCCAAGTTTTAAAAACGTATTTTTGCTACTTCGCCGTTTAACCCTGTGAATTTAACCTCGTTGGGGTTTAGTTGTGCTTGAGAAAGTCAAATGTTTACATATCACTTTTCTATGGCCGCCTGCCAAAGAATAGCAGCAGCTGTCATTAGCCTGACATGCTAACTGGTAATGTAATGGAAGGGTTATTGCTTCAAAAAGTCAAAAGCGATTTTTGCTTTGCTGTTAACATCTTTTGCTTTGTTTTGCTAGTAATATTTACTTGGCTGTTAACAAAATCAGGTTTACTGAAGTTAAATAAATAATAACAATCTAATTCTCACATGGTGTAGTATTCATTAATATTTACTTAATGGTTGTTTGGCATTATCAATATCTACATTAACTGTACAGGATTTGAGTGCATGTTTAAATACTAAATTATGTTATTAACTGTTTATACACAATAAAGTCTAGTTGGGTTGTGTCTCAATCAATCCAATTTATACATGTTACTGAACTATTTTGCTATGTTTTGTCACATAGTCAAAACTGATACCTGTGAGTTTAATTGCAGTACAAGGTGTCAAAACACTTCCACTACTGGTGTCTCAAAACTACAAAAAATATACAGTACTTCAAACCCAACTCTATACTGTGAGTTTTCATCTTCATTGCAGGCCAGGTAATCAACAAGCATGTCTACAAAATGATCCTACTGTGTTTGCTTTGTTCAGCGTGTGAGGTGAGCGCTGCAGCAGGACAACTTGAGCTGCTCACTTCCTGCATCCAAAAGTTCTTGGCAGAGAAGAACTTTGCCATGCAGGAGCAACCTCAAAACGTACACAACCTAGCTCTGTGTGATTTTTCTCCCCCTCTTTTACAAGCGCAAAGGGGTCATCAATGGGACTCATTATTAAGTTGGGGATGACATCAAGATGATGGTGGTTTGGAGGATTCCAGAAGAATCCTTCCAGGAGTGTATGAAGGCATGGCAGAGAAAGCTAGGAATGCGCGTTAAGACTCCAGGGCGATTACTTCAAAGGAGAAAACTTGTAGTTTGGATTTGAAACATCTTTTCTGACACCAGTCCTGAAACTTTTCTGACACCTATAAATTTGGACTAAGTGTCAAAACTGTCACTATCATAGTGTAAAACATTAATTAACAAAAAATGCATTTTCTAAAACATTCTTAACTGTGTACAAAGAACTGCTGTATAATAAAAGTCTTACAAAAAATACATTACAGGAAAATTACTCAGTGTAGCATTCAAAAAGTGGCTTTGGAGGCACACGTCCAAAAGTTAACTTCATGCATCATGCTTTTTATCATTGATTAGCGCCATACGAGTGATAAAAGAAGTCAGTCGCTCTATATTAAATCTTTAGCGCAATACAGTACATTGTCTGTGTTTAAAAACTCTGACGCAGGCTGGTACGCATAGAGATTATTATGTGTGGGAGGTGAGTGTACTCTTTACACATTACCACTAAACACATTGTGCTGAGAGATGTGTGCAAGCTCCTCACAGTAAGATCCATCTTGTTTTGTGATATGTTACCATACTGCATCTTTGGTACCATGCTGTGATGGATAATGCCAAAAAAGTAAATCCTTTTGATACATTGCATGATATTCTCACGTGTTGATGAGACATCATGTATTTTTACAACCTTTTTGAATCACACTACAAAAATTGGACAATAGTCCCTATCCTGACCATTTTAAGTAGCTTACCTCAGTTGTTATGTTTTTGTTATAACTTAATAAATCAAGGTACATGGCCCAAACAAACAAACAAGCGTTTTAATAATAAAGCCTCAAGTTGCTTCAAAGAGGATGTGAGTAGGTGTAGAGCATTTTGCACAATACATGTAGAATACTCCCAAATGATGCAAGATTGCAGCTATTTAAAAACAACACGTTTGAGCCATACTTTAGTTGTTGTAATATGTATTTGAGTCACAATTGAGTCAAGTCTTGTCTTTTCATAGGCTCAGCGAACTACAGTATAAACGGTTTGAGAGCTTTTTCTTTAATCTGTTCATCCAAGCTGTGTTTAGATGCTTATTAGTTATGTCATTAGTTATGTCATTGACTCAAAACCAGCAGAACCAATGAATGCTCCCACTGTGTATATCTTAAACTTTGGAATATATTCATGGAACCTTTGCAAGCCTAAATCCGTTTTTCCCTGGTTAGAATGGTTTGAACTGCCGATGGCTCGAGGGGGAAAATAAATTCATCACTTTGAATAAGTAGTGCTGTAGTAAGAAAAGTGAGTTCAGTGCTTGGATGGTCCGACTTGGCCCAAAAATGGGTGGGTGTGGGGGTCGGGGGTAGGGTCCTGTCTAAATGAATAAGCGGAGCGTAGAAGCAGGATCACAGTAAGAGGGAGTGTCACAGTCTTTTTTCCTTTCTCTGAAGGCAACACTCGTGTCACGGCTTGTTTTGTATTTTTTTGGTAGCAAGCTGGTGAACTTCTACTTTGTTTCGAACAGGTTTCTACAAAGCGCTGCTTTGTTCCGTCGCCTGTTGCGGACCGGGTTTGGGCTGATGTCTTTTCACAATTTGGAATTTGAGTCTTGTAAAAATATAGAGGTTGCACTCTCAGAAGCAAAACATAACAAACGCTTTGTTACACTAGTTTTGTTCAAAAGTAAAGTATCCTGTATACATTATACCCGAACCTGCATTGCCTATTCTATGATGCTGGTTGTTCAAAACAACATTCCGGTATATTTGTTATACTTAGTTCCAGAGTCAGAATTGTCATGAAATCATGTATTAGCTGCACAGGCAATCTTTAACTAACAGTCACCTTATTAATGGTCAAACAAGTGGTAGTAGTAGTTTACCATCTATTATTAACTGATAAAAGCCATGCAAAATTCTAAGCACTCAAAAAATAAAAATCAACCAATCCATTCGGTGGATAGTGTGAGAAGTTAACATCTTCCATTTTCCACATCTTCTCTATTCCCCATTTCTTGTCAAATCGCACAAACAGATGGTCTCAAAAGCACTGCAGCAGTCACAGAATTTCCAAATTGAAATCCTTTCATCAGGAAAAAAAAAGCTCAATGCAGGCTGAGAGTCCTATTAAGCCAATGGGAATAGAAAAGAAAAAAAGGAAGTAGAAACCTATCAAAATAAAACCACTGATAATACCACTGATATACAGTACATGGCTTAATAAGAGAAGGCACACTTCTGTTTAGTCATCCAACATGGCAACTGGCGATCATCTCCATCTATTGTGACATAAAACACTGACATACTCAACAAATGTACTGTATTTGGAAACTTTATGCTAAATCTGTAACTTAATGTACATTCTTCTTCTCCTCCTAGCTCCTTGTTTCAAAATATGTGTCACATCTATAAAGCGTCAAAACACCCGCAGAGTTAATCCTTTGACTCTGGCTGACATGAGGTTCAATGAGATTTTCTTTTATTTGCTAAGGAAATTACTTACACCGCAATCTCAACTCTCAGATGTTATGCTGCCTTTCTACTTGCATAAGTAAACACGAGACATTAATATTGATTAAAATCTGAGTAATAGTGTGCATTTCTGTACAATGCCAGAAGCCTCTTCTTTGCTTTTTCCATCCTGCTCCTCCTTGTCTAATTATACGTCTTTCTACCTTTTCTTTATCATGCTCTTTGTGTGTTCTTTGTCGCTCAGGAAACGACGTACGAGGCGAAAGTGAAATATGTCAGAGCTATTATTTAGATGCTCAAGCAAATTCTACTGGTTGGGATTTTCCCAGAAATTGCATGGGAATGGGCTGAATAGAGCCGCCCTTGAACCAGACTAATTAGAACGTTGCTGTAACTGCAAGTAGGAACATTTTTATGGAAAAAAACAATTGAAGGGAAAGACCAAATAGTAGGATTTATTTTGTTGCCCAAAATAATTACATAAATGGAGGATGATTGCTGAAGCGGTGAAATGTATCTATTGGAAACTGTGAGTGGTAGATATGTTGTACCTATCTGTAAATTGGAATTAAGTTGGCTATGTGTAGAGAAACATTGGAATGAGGATGGATTCATGGTAGAAAAGTGGTGGTTTGAACAGCTATTGTAGGTTGCAATTAAAAACTGGGGGATATTGTCAATGAACAACATTTTTGCTCTCACTCACCTTGTCTACTGCTCTTTTTCTGGTTGTCATTCCATATAGTTACACCTAGGGCTGAACTATCGTTATCATATTGATATCTAGATATGAACATTCAAGATGTTAGTATCGTAAAAATAAAGAAAAAAAAGCTTGAGGTGTTGTGCAGGGCATGCATAGCTTACAAATTGCAACAAAATAAGGTAGCAAGCCAGCACGTTATGTTCCATCACATGAAGCAACACGAGACAACAGTGTTTTTAGTACATCAAGCAAGGCTGAACAAGAATTTTGACAGTTCCTGCTTGAAAACAGACATGATCAACAAGCGAGTATTCTTAGTGAAGACTCTGTAGAAGTTGCAATGTAATGCTAATGCGTCAAGGCACGCACTGAAGAGTGAAGACTATAAGATATTGCGCTGTTGTTTCACCTTCCACCATCTGCAACATAATATATTTGTTATTTATTGGTACAGCAGAGCTGCAATAACAAAATTGAGTACTACTTGATTTTATGATGACTTCATTTAATGTTTGATAACTTAACAGTGATCTATAATCAATAAAACTGCACTTTCCACATCGTTTTGTATCTTAAATCTTAACTTAGCAATTTGCCTCGCTTCTCCATCTTTCTTTGTCATGCCTTTGAACAATACCTGTCAGAAGTGTATCTTGTAGCCATGGAGACGGTGATTACTGATTTAGGAGCAACTGCGCAATGTGTTAAGCCCACTGATCTGTACATATTACTAGATAGCTGATAGGCCAAGACTTTCAAAGCCTCCCACGAAACGTTTCTCAGCATACGATCTTATACATTTACAGTATCGAAATTGGAGAACATTTGAGACAGTACTTAGTAGAAACAGCATGATTTATGATCTTTTAAATTTGCTAAACATAAACAAGAGGACTTCAGACATTTTAAAACGTGCCTTTAATACATGTATAAATTATATGCTTAATGATGTTTACAGGAGGAAACGTGTATATATTTTTTAAATTAAAGAATTATAACTGTAATTCAACAAAAGATGCCTCTGCCGCAGCACATACCGTCCACTTGTTAAAAAATAGTGACCACCCCGCCATACAGTATTGGTTACTCAGAACAAAGACAAAGGTACCATTTAGTTGTGAATTCATAATGTCATAATACATTTCATTTCAAATTCTGTGGTTGTCATCAAGTATTGCTCATCTTTGCCTGGTACCCTTCAGTGGATTACAGAAAGTGACGTTAATGTGCTGTAATCGTATGATGGACTAAAGCCTACTGAGATAAGTTGAATGCTAATATGGGGACAGTTGGGGTATGCAAACATAGTAAGATAGAAACCTAAGTACAGAAAGCAACACATTTGATTGATAAGGATATTACTTGGTGCCTAGTGGTCAATGCTATTTCAAATAGCAATTTGTAACAGGCTGGCATGCTGGCCCAGGAAATTTCCCCCAAAATATTGATTGAATTGAGCGATTCCTCTAGATTTTGGCGCTTTCTGTTATTGACTTCTGAACCGATTCCATCGCAGTCCTCCTCATTCGGGGGAAAGACTGAATGACTGACTGAAATTACATCGCTCTCATGGTGAACTATTTTGAGCTCCCAAAAGAGAGCGGCACAGGGCAGACAGCAGTTTCTGGTGACTCGATCATAGTCAGTGTGCGTGTGGATCTGTCTCGTCCTAGCACGTCTTTGGCTTTTTTTTCTTTACTGCTTGGACACTTCATGAACTTAACGAGGAGAGGTGTAGAAGAATGCTGTGCGCCACATCTCCAGGTGAGTGTCGGCACTCCGAGACTACAGCCAGGTGTGCGTGTGTGTGTATGTAGACGTAAAGGTTGAGGGGTGGTAGCAATGACTCGACCCGTGCAAGTACGAGCTCATGAGGTCTGTCAGAGATAATGTTATCCTTTCCTAAAAGGCCAGAAGACACAAAATGGTACCTGAGCCCTTTAGCGACAGGTCTTGAAAGTTAGTTTACCATCCCTGCAATGGATGAGCAATGAGCTAAACTAAAATCCAATTTTGTTAATCTACCAGCAATTTGGAATTTTATTATGCTCCTGGAGGGCATACTGTTGAAATCTTTTACAGTTGATAGTTGTTAAGACTTATTCATTTGTAACTTTGTCCACCGTGTTTTAGATCACGCATTTAGAATTCCTCCACAACTCTCTTTGTAATTAAATTTTTCACTATCCCCAGATATTCTCTATACCAGAAATCTAGAAGTTCTGAACCAGACATTCTGAATGCATCCATCACTCTTTCTATGAGATTTTAGACTGTATCCACAACTCCACTATACATTTTTAATTTCCCCCTCCACTCTTGCCGCCAACAATGTAGAATTTCTCCACTCTCACCCTACTTGAAGTTGAGAGACGAAGAAGTCTCTAACAGCCAACAAGTGCACTTTTTGCGAATGACCATGACCCAAATGACTGAGAATCTGGCCAGATGAAATAATTGGATTTACACTGACTGTAGTTTAAAGACAAGTGAGACTGCATGCATTTTAAAAGTGACTTTAAGTCACCACCACCTTGTAATCTCCATGAAAATGTAAGCGGCAAAGAAGTCAGAGGTCAGACAGTCATGTACGAGGTCAACATGTGGAAGCAGACCACCACGTGGGCGCCCCTAACCCGACTGAACTTCGGGGGTCCCAGCACCCCGTGTGATGAATGAGACGTTTGTTTCCCCGGGGGCGAGGCATGACTAACTATGTGAGGCATCTGTCTAGTTTAAATTTAGTGTAACTGAAGCTACTGCTGGCTGTGCTGTATCAACATATCAGAGGCTGCATTACACCAGAGAGAAAGCTGTTTAACTCCTGGATCTCCTTTCATTTGTTTTTCTCTCCCTACTACTCCCTTTGTACTGTGGGGCACAGGGATTACAGTTGTTTGAATCGGAATTATTTTAAGAAACACCTTTAAATGACAAGAATACCAATACCAGTTGGTATTGTCATCTTTACCGCCAGTCTCCAATGACTGGCCAATGCGGGGATTGTTTCCTTTGATGAGGCAATTGTTAAGTATCCATAATAAGAGTAAATTCCAATATGTGCTGCACCAGTAAGAAAATCACAGGATGATGTTCCACATTCCAACTGCGGCCCATAAGGTTGTATGGACCCTACTACATGGGTCATAACCGGAATGCGGACCATGTGGATCCTGACAGCTGGGCAAAAAGGGCTTTTCGCGCCAACTGTGAATAGAGTTCCAACCATACGCATCACCTTTTATCCCTCTGACCGTCATAAACAGCATCCAGCTTCCCAACATCCGTCCTTTGAAGATTCCCGTTAAACGACAGTGCTCTTCCTATTTGGAGCAAAGCATGCTGTTTATTGTATATGCCAACCTTACAGGTGAATCTGACATGCTTGCTTTGTTTGGAGGTCACTGGATATTTTAGTTGTGGCACATTACAAGATTTTACAAGATTAACTACAAGTCTGATAAGAAGCTTTCTTAGCCTTTTTTTCAGAAAAAAACACATTCATGTATCTTTAAGACAATCGTGTGTCAACGGGATCTTTGTGGGTATTTAGTTCAGGTTGTTATTTGGCACTATATCCTTATCCCATCATGTTATCTCTGCATGAGATTGTTAATTAGGAGCCTAATTTAGCTGCCAGTGTATGTTAACGTTGGCTTAGGGTGAGCCTCTGTTGGCTAGTGAATTTTCTGTGACAGCACAGGAAGGCTTTATGAAGTAACCCTCACATAAACGTTGCATAACATGCAAACACACGAAATGTAATAATTCAACAGAGGCCAACAAATTAAGATGTATGCATCTTATTCACCCAGACCGACCTCTCAAACACTATCTGAGATTTCCATTTGTATACAGACTTTGTACATACAGGGAACCCCGGTAGGCTTGGCACAAACCCAGGCAGGAAGGTTTTAAGCCACAGGTGATGGCAAACCTTTGTAATACGTATGTGTGTGCGTCACAGGTTCCCATTTGAGAAAAGTAGGCCGCCAGCCAGCCCACGGGATCTAAAAATAAAAATAAAAAGCTTTAAAAGAATATAGGGTATGCGACTTGTTACTTAATGATTGTGAATGAATGACCTAATAAAAGTAATAGTATCATGTAAAATTCATTTTCATGATAACTTTTTGTGTTCCAATGAGCATCTGAATTTGGAATAGTATCAGGCACTTTAAAAAAAAAAATCCATTGTTTAAAGTGTGTCCCAGGTACTGAATTAACCCGACTATGGCATTGGAATATAAAACACTTACTTACTTACTTACTTAGAAGGGTCTTCTCTGACCTGAAAGGTCAAAAGTTCGAGAAGTGAAAGAATCTCTTGTTTTAAGAAAAAATATGCTGTTTTCACACTTTTTGCGAAAGTGGCTGAAGTCACCTCAGACCACTAACTTAGCAGAATCATACCACACACTAAGAAGAAAAATATAATTGAAGTGACAATTATAGTGTGATTGTTTCTCCTTGAGAGTCAGGGTTAGTGGCATAATTCTGCTGTGAGCTGTTGCCCAGCAGCAACTGACGTAGGTTGAAAGAAGAGAACAGAGCCCAGTGGTCAGAATACAAAGCCTTTTGTACACATGGGGTGTAAGCAGATCTGGTTCTAATCAAGTTGCATGCCCACCATAAAGGGAACCTGGGGTTAGGTTACCTCTAGCTCCTGTGCCACATGGTTTTGTGGCAAATGCGTAATCCAAGACTGTGATATGTTTTGGTGCATGAACATGCGTGCCCAAATGGCTTTTTACGGAAAAACTCTTTTTACTCATAATCTCAATTAAAACAGTATTGTCTGATCAGTAGTAGCTAGCTTTGTGCTCATACTTCATAGTGCAAACCTTTCATTTAACATATCTAAAAGTCAATTGCCTCTTACGTGTGTCATTTGCAACTAGAAGATACAAATTCAACAACTATTTTCACTTAATCTCAGAATTTGGATCTTAATAGAGGTTAAACTGAATGCATTAGTATTGGTTGAAAGTGAGGCCAACAGCATTAACCTGAATCTGCTCAGGGAGAGACTAACCCTACTTCTCTGTTGTTAACTGGACTTTCTCAGAATGTGGGCTTGTATGTCACTGCCGGTCACAGGACCCTGACACACTTTGTGTGAGGATGGGGAGGAGGAGGAGGAGGGAAGAGCAGAGTCCCTGAGCCTTATCCCCAAGCAAGAATCTTCAGGCGGTGTGTTACAATTACTCCAAGGATTAGTGAACTTTGTAACAGTAAACCCAAGTGGATGTCAGCGTCACCAACAAGGTTTCCCCGTAGTTATGGTCACTTTATGGTATGTCACAAACATTGTGCTTCAATGAAATGGTGTGGTTAAGCTATTAATAACTGAGGTACAGCAAAGCCTCTTAGAGATCTTTATTTAAACGGATTGGCTGTGATGTATGGACACTTGAGGAGTGTGTGACGCACTGGGGTTTCAAAAACTGCATAGGGGATTTACATCTAAAGGCATTGATGAAAAAACGGGTACGTTTCTCATTTGTTCTCTGTGACCTACTTCCGCAAGGTGAATAGGATTTGACAGGGGGTTTCCCCATCTCCCGCTCCTTTCCCCACTCTGGAGGTTTAAGGTCACGGGCTAATAATATCTGGGACCAGGTAGCATGGCCGTCCTCTGTATGACCCTGAAACACTGTCCCTGAATATGTGTAAGTAAAAAAAGCAGATGGACCTGGTGACATTTGACTTTGGCCACTCGTTCTCAAGTACAACAATAACATCATGAAAAGAGAGCAATAGTTTCATGGCAATTTATAATATGTTGAATTTGAATTGATAATTTATAGATTATGGCACTGAACCGTTGGATGAGATGGTTTCGTAATCTTGCATCTAACTACAGTGCTAAAAAGACAGACCTTAAAAGGTGACTGCTCTCGTTTCTACCACCAAGCCAACACAGACGGACGGCTCTCAGATACTCCTATTGCTTGGTTTTGGCAAATTATCTCATTATCTGGTCTGGCTGCATACCGACAAAACTATAATCATTATAAAGTGCCTATGGTACCATCTTGTGACTTCTGGTGATCAGAGTTTCTCAAAATGTACTCATCGTGGTGGTGCATCACTTGACTTCTAATGACAATCACAAATAATGTATGACTGAGAAAACTCAATAAGAAAAATATAGTTTCATGCCATTTTTGTGTCTGCGACCGCCTTCAGCTTAATGACCTTTATTTAACAGACTTGCGTATTACTATTTATGCACTGTTACTCTTTATGTTGTCTGCACTTTGTTTCACTCACTGTTTCCCTCACGTAATATCTCCTGTCTCATGCTTCCACTATGAAATTTGCAGCTTTGTTTATGTTTATGCGTACACGATGCCTGTATGTCGTCTGTCAGTCAGATGCTGTTGTCAGAGGAACCCATGCTCAGTCTTGTGACAGGCACCCTGGAAGCTGAGCAGCTCTAAATATAAAGCTTGTCGCGGCTCCCGCTGTTGCTGTTGTTAGGAAGAGAGTGTAGGGAGGTCAGCCTCCCTCTCTGTCCTTTAGCCCCAATATCTGATTTGACAGACTTTGGTGGTTACAAGTTGAGAGAAAGTTGGACGCTAACCACAAAATTAGAGCATAGCCCAATGTTTCATTTTTGCCATTTTATGCAGAACATGATCTCGAGAATTAAGGGAAGTATTGTGAAATCATTTCACAATATTATGTGACTGTTACACATTTTTTTTAATATGCTCTGTCTGCATGCATTTTGTAGGTCAAAAAAATACTTGTATAGTACACCCGTCACTACGTGACAGTCTCAAAGATGCGTTTTCACCTATGCCTCCTATGTGTGGTTTGTTAGCAGTGTAACTAGAAAAACTGTGTTACAGATATCCACAATAATTTTGTTGACGTGTGTTCCAAGAGCAAAGGAAGAAACCATTACAATGTTTGTATGTCCTCTTTCAAGAGTAAAAGCACAAAGGCTCGAGGTATTGTTTATTGAAGGTAGAAAACACCACAGTCAATATCCACAGAACATTTTTATGTATGCACATATACATACATGTGCCAAGGAAGACGCTGTTGAAGTGAATCTAAGGAAAAATGTGGACAGTGCAGTTTATTAATCAATTCAATTTTCGTCTACTACTTCTACTTTCTTGTGTCCTTTGAGTCACGATAGAACCATTGGCGTCACCCAGAATCAAATATAGTCTAGCCTGGTTGTCCCATGTCATCCTTCATGAACCCAGAAGTCGCCTGCTAGCATACAGACAGAAAATCAAGCACAAACTAAACGTTTCAGTGACCTGGTCGAGGTCTGCATTTGTAATATGTAATATGTAATTATCATCTGTAATTTAGTGCTTTAAATTTTAAAATGTCTCAGTGGTCTTGTGCCTAATCTGCTTTTTCATGTTGTATTTCTCTTATGTACAGACTACTAGGGGAAAAAATACCATTATCTAGAGCTATTATTTGGACTAGGTGGCTCACCATTTGACGAGACATTTTCTGGCCGGGAAACACTCCCAATAGGTGCTGCAGAGTGCATCCAGTGGAAGTTTATCAATAACCACTAACCCAGTGGAGCCAATGCGGACAATGTGCTCTTGACTATTTGTTTGTTTTAGTGTGTGTGCGTGTGTGTATTTGTGAATGTTTGTGTACATGCTGCCTGTGCTGAATGACTTTGGGTATAAATAGCCTGCCAGTGCAGTGTGATGACAGCTGACAGCACGCACCACTGTGTGAATTTGTTTCCTGAGTAGTGTTGTTCATCAGTTATCCCTCTTGAAACAATGCCTGTATGGCAGACAGTATGTGGTAATACTCTTCCATTTATATGGTGGCACTAGTAGAGAGATTCTATGACTTGTTTGGTCAAAAGAAGTGGAAGCGGAGGGAGTTACTGTTAGAAAAACTGCAGTATCAGGAGAATATCAAATAATTGTTTGAGTGCAGTGGAACCGGTAAGATCTTAATACGTTCCGCCAGTTTGGATCTGGAGGTAATTTTCCCTCTGGGAAATTATTAAATACAAATAATCCATTTCAGGGTCAAATTGTTGTCAATTACCAATATAAAACCTTTAATAACTCTACAAGTAATTTTATTTAAATTTTTTACAGTAGCAGTTAAGTGTCACCAGTCATATAGAGATTCAAAAAAGTTAGCCACCATTAATACGAACACATAAAAAACATTGGAAATTATATTCATTGTCATGAATGTAACACTTTGTTGGTTGATGATTTACACAGAACAGTTTTGAGATCTCAAGAGCACTCACTGGTCCTATTGCTGCCATAAAAGTACACGCTGCGAGCAGGATTCAAACCTGCGCGGGAAAATCCCATCGGATTTCGAGTCCAACGCCTTAACCTCTGCACGCATCACAGCTGTTGAGGATTTCATATTCAAGAATACTAATATAAGGGTGCAAAGTCACCTAGGATGAGCTCCCGCTCATCCACAACTAATTAGGAAAATCACTATTAATAATTAGATGCACAAATTAGTGTTGTTCCGATAACGTTTTTTTGGCCCCCAATACCGATTACGATACCCAGCTTTGCAGTATCGGTTGATGCCGATACCATACCGATCGATACGTACGTTTTTTTTTCTCAACATGAAAAAGCTTTCCTGCCATTGGTTCAGAGCATTCAAGGGACAATAGGATATCTTAGCTCGGCATGCAGTGAACATGTCACACATCAGTGACTGTCGTGTAAGAGCAAGACGCAAGATGCTGCATCCAAAGTCCTATATTAGTGTCAGAATAAATGGTATCGGCATGTTACTTGTAAGAACTCCCCAATATCGATACCACTGTTTTAATGCAGTATCGGGGCCTCGGAACAACATTAGCACAAATCCACGATGACTAAAAGACCATGTGTTAATATTCCATTTCTCCTCTCAGATCTGGAGCCAGACGACAACACCTCGTTCTACATTCTAAACGTCGGGCAGCCCCCATCAGTGGTCACGAATCACCAGTCAATCAGCGTCCCCCGTCATGGCATGCAGTCACACTCCCCGATCATCAGCACTTCGCCTCGCCTTCATGCACACAAACAAGGAACCATGCACCTGACTTATGATGCACAACACTCTAAGTATGGCACCTCCCCCTTGCTCCATTCTGCCCCAGTGGAGGCACCAAAAGCCTTCGAGTGCCCCAGTATTCAGATTACCTCCATCTCTCCGAGCTGCCAGCAGGAGATGGATGCCAATGAACAAGATCTGAGGGCAAATGGCCCTGACAGGGACTACCACAATGAGAGGCCTCTGTCCAGAGACCATCTGTATTTGCCTCTTGACCACTCGTACCGGGACTCCTCCCTCAGCCCCAGCCCAGGCAGCAGCCTCTCATCTAGGAGCTGGTTTTCTGATGCCTCTTCCTGCGAATCATTTTCCCATGTCTACGACGACGTTGATGCTGAGCTCAATGAAGCCGCCGCACGCTTCACCCTGGGCTCGCCGCTTACGTCCCCGGGCTGTGCCTCCCCTCAAATGGGCGTCGGCAATCTGGAGGAGCAGGCACAGTGGCAGCACCCTCACCCCTCCTTCGTCCAGCATCCCCAATCCGTCACGCTGTCACCTCGACAGTCCCCCTGCCACTCACCGCGCACCAGTGTCACTGATGAGAACTGGCTCAGTCCACGGCCACCTTCTCGGCCCTCCTCGCGTCCCACATCACCCTGCGGGAAGAGGCGCCACTCCAGTGCCGACATCTGCTATCCTGGCTCCGTGTCGCCACATCACTCGCCCTCACCCACGCCGGGACCTTCACCTAGGGGCAGTGTGACAGAGGACACCTGGGCTGGCAGTCCCTCAATAGGAATGTCGCCCTTCCAGTGCTGCCAATCTGAGGCAGACATCCCATCCAAGACAAGGAAAACTTCACAAGACACAACAGCTATGCAGCCCTCAGCAAAAGGAGAGTTGGGAATAGATGACAAAGGAAATATGTCTCCTAATCTAGACTCTCCCTCAGAAGAGGCTCTCCACAGCCTCAAGAAGGATGGGCCTGGGGAGCAGTTCCTTTCCGTGCCCTCCCATTTTTCATGGAATAAACCCAAGCCTGGACACACACCTATTTTCAGGTAATTCATTTCATGTTAATCAAAATGTTGCATTTCAAAACTCCAAGAAAGTCAAGTATGTTGATATTGTGATGCGGCGTAGCATTATAGAGCATCAAGTCTGTATAATGCCTCTGAAAAAACATATTCTCTCAAATAGTGGACGTGGTACATCATCCAGGGTAGAAAAATAAACAGCTCCCTCAAACAGGGAAAGAAAACAGATTGCAACTCTAACTCCATTCATTCATAGACGCTAACAGTCAACTGCTGACCCCATTTGACAACAACCTACCGATGCATACAGTCTCTCCGGTGTGTAGAGTCTTACCGCATGGTGTGAATGAGTTCCCTACACACTACTGAGTTCCCTACACAGTACTGATTGTACATGATCATTATTTGAAGAGTGTTTCTTATGGGGATTAGTTTTCCTGCAGACATAGGATTGCACTACAATGTTCTGAGTGTCCATGTTTACAGCAATTTACCACATCCACCAATTTTGCCACTGTTCGTGCCATTTTGCTACATTTAGCCATAATAGTCCTATTAATTTTTGTTTTAAACTCTCGTTTCACTTGACAAAAAGGTAACAGTGTTTATATTTTGTAGGGCCTGACCAATAAGGTTGTTTTAATGCTGATTCTGATGCTGATTAACCCTTTATATACATACATATATATATATACACACTAACATGTATATGCCCACCCCTAGTAAGCAGGTAAGCAAAATGTTTTTATTTGAACAACTATTGGGAATTTTCCTACAAGATTGCAATTCCAGACACTGACAGCTATCTCTTTTATGATTATGAATGCTAACACTACTTGACGAGAGTTGAAAGGCAATTAATTGGTCAAGCCCATAAAAGGACCCATAAACAAAGTTTGTGCACTGTTGTGAGCCGCCATAAAGATTGAACGTTTTGATCTTAAAGACAAATAACAGTGTTGTAAGATCAAAAGAGCATTGACTAACTCATCTTTGACTGGAACACTGTGCTGCAATGTTCAATAAAGGAACTTTGAGCTGTGTATAACCAGTATAAATCTTAAATTGTTACACTATAATGTCTATGAGGAGAGGTGTAAGTAATATCCACATTAAAGGTTGATAAATAAAGTTTAAAAGTTCATCATGTATTATTTTAGGTTAAAAGTCTGCTGTCAATTCGCCATATGAAGGCCTTCCAGGCATGCACTGGCCCTTATAGTGCTGTAAATCAGCAGAGGGTGCATATGGTAACAAGGTCAACAACACCCACCCACACACTTGTGTACACAGACTGATGTAAACATCTGAGGGTGCCTTGGAATTGGAGCAGCCTTTGTGTACTGTTATTTCATTGTCAACGCTCAAAGGACGCAGCCTCTAAATTGGGACAAATTTAGTCCCTAGAACCCAGCAAACAACCTTGAACTAGAAATTGGACAAAACACAACAAAGATAAACTGATTAAATGAAGTGCGTTGTAATTTTTACTACCTATTATTATTATTTTTGTATTATAGCGTACATCTGCTAGTAGGCAGAGCCTCTCTACAGTGGGACTTGGACAATAGAGATAGGTTATGCTGAGACAATGTATAGGCCTCCCCCTTTGTCTCCGCTCACGTTTCATCTGCCCTTCTCTACTTCTATTACCGTGGCAGCCTTACAAGTCACACTTGATCAGGTGGTTATGTAATGGCGCCTGCCAGGATAACGTACAGATGAACAAACTACTATTACAACTGTGGCATACTTAGTGACTTGGAAATAGTACAACTTGCTAAAAAGTGAACAAAGAGAAGAAACTTTTGCGATCGACATGGGGACCAAGTAATGGTTCTCCTGGGCAAAGTCTGGTGTTTATCTGACCCATCCGCCACCCGGAACACCACATGGGCTTTCTCGCTATATTTAGCTTTCACCACATTCCCTTCTTTACCTTACTTTTTGCACCAGGCTGCATTCGTCTCTGTTGTTTGTGTTTCATACTTTCCGACAAACTTACTCTTAAGTCATAAAGTAGTACGTGTATGCAAATGACTAAGTTACTACTTTGATTTTTCAGCAGACCTTTTTTTATGCAATATGTGTGAACATTGTTACCACTGGCAAGACAAAACGTTTCACATTTTGTTGGATGGTTAGTAAGCAGGATTGTGCAAAACTTCATACTATAAATAGTTTCCAACGAACTTTTCAAAAAATTCCAATTTTGGTGCATATTCAAATTAAGGAATTTATTCAAAACCATTTTACCTTCTTGATGCAACACTCCACCCTCAATCATAATGGAACCATTCATTTATTGTAGCGTATTTCGTCATCCACCATGCAAGAGGTTTGCCAGCTAGCTAACAAAGCCAGGGACAAACAAACACTTCTTTTTTTTTGCTTCATGATGTTTTGCTCCCCTTGGCAGTTGGCACACATCTTCTTACTGAATACTCTTTTAGTTTGAATGAATCGTTTGTGTGTGTGTGTGTGGTCTTCTCTCCTCAGGACCTCCTCACTTCCTCCCCTAGACTGGCCGCTGCCAAGTCAGTTCGGACAGTACGAACTGAAGATCGAGTTGCAACCCAAAGCACACCATCGAGCACACTATGAGACCGAGGGCAGCAGAGGAGCTATCAAAGCGACCTCGAGTGGCCATCCCGTTGCCAAGGTATCACAATTTAACACTTTGACACCAGCACATTGTTGCCAACTCTTTTAGTGCCATATGCTATTGTGCCATTAAACCAATTTGAAGCATACTATTTGAAAACCACATTGCCAAAAGTTCAACTCTTGCACCCTTAAATGCACGTTGTACAGACTGTTTCACAACTTTACAGGGATTTCCTTCCGCATTTGAGACACATTGTGCTTTTACCACGAACATAGAAACCCCCGTTTGAACTTGGAATACTTTTCATACTTGAGGTGCAGATGCCAGTAACTGATAATGTTATGGAACTATTTTTACTGCCTCCAACATCCTGGTGTTCCCTCAGTAGTTTTTACCAGATCAGTTAACTGTTCAATATTGTACAGCTGCTCTATGTTGATAATAAGCATCTACTGTGTGATTTTATTTTACATATATATTACACAAATTTTCAAACCAGCACTGCATTTGCCTTTAAAAAATTATTCTGAGGAACCAATAGTAAAAGACCTCGTTCTATTAACAATTTACGGCTGTGGAAACAAGCATCCTCCAATGTGATTAAAGTAGAACCTGTTGTGAACCCTTACAATGGCTGCGTTCCTGCTTTGAGCTTTAATAGTGGTGCTATCAGCCTATCAAGAACACTGCATACATTCCATTCCCCTTAACTCACAACTGTATCGTTAATGCAATCGTAATTATTTTAGTCGTATTTTCCAAAAATGAAGATATCTGTGTAACTTTACTTCATATTGCTTAATTAACAGTCTATCATGCCTCAAAAGTAGAATAAAAAACTGTGATATCAGTATATTACACAAGACCTACATCAATTAAACATTACCTAAAGAAGATTGTTTTATTTTTATTTTTTTACTGTGACTTTTTGTTATTTATTTATTTATTTAAAATGTGGAACACTTGGGGCACATCTCACCTTTCCAGCTTTAAATTTATCAAGATAAGACAAAGACATTTTACTGTATTAACATTTTACTTGTTGGACAGCAAAGAATCTAAGAATGAAAAAAAAGCCTCTTTGGTTGATAAAGGTTTTAAGAGGATTTTTTTTTTTTTTTTTTTTTAAATCAGAACACATCTGAGGCTGGATTACGTGTTTCTGGTCTCTCTGCCTTTGGCGTTTCTTTTATGTCATCTTTTGTTGGCTAACAGGCTCAGCAATGCATTAACTGTGCAGATCAAGCGCAAGATTAGACAGTTATAACCAGGTTTAGAAAGGTTAGAACAAAGTTTCAGGTGGAAAGGTCGTACAGCTGTTGGCATGAAATCCCTTGAAAAGAACCCGGAAGACCAAAGTCTTAATGTATAGTTGCCGCTTAAGAAACAGCCTCTGTCTGTTCTCACACATTCAGTCAGGCAGGCTCCCCCTCCAGGCTGATAATTAACCATTTCAACCTCAGCGTGACCAAGATTCTATCCTCCCATATGTGACGATGCATAATTTAGCGGTCAAAGTTTGTCAACCAAGCTTTGCTGTTCACTTGTCCTGATTTCTCATCGTTTGTTTGGGTAACGCTATTGCTTCACATCCTATAGTGTTTTATACCAGTATGCAATAAATTACGTATTTGTAGTTACTGCCATTTGAAGTTTTCTAGCTAAATGACCAAAACAACTGTGGAATTCGGTAACCCATTGGTGGCCTTTAATAAGACAGCATAAGGCCTACTTTACACTGACCATTTGTGGGCTACTTTTTTTCTCCACATAATAAACCATTAACTATTTTGTTTTTATTAGGGATGGGCAAGTACTAACCAGGTTTTGTATCGGGCTGATACCGCCCCTATTTTTAGGCATTGGGTACTGCTGGAGTCTTCCAATAAAAGACATTACTAAAGGCAAAGAAAATCTGACACTGATTAAGTCCTCCTCTGCAGTAGGTGGCGCTATACTGTGGCAGTTTGACACATCAGACTCATGATCTGTCAGAAAAAAAGGTTTTGTTCACATTTTTTTTTTGCATTATGTTAAAAATGAAAATTTTTAATTAAATATTAAAAGTACTGGAAGTGTCAGGAATCAGTATTGGTGAGCACCCGAAGAGTGATATCAGTCTGAAAAAAAGCGGTATTGAACATCCCTAGTTTTTAGTAGATGTCAATTTTAGTCCAGAAGATGTACAGGTATTTTGGGCCAAATAATCTTTATTTTATTAACTGTCTGGCACTAAATAAACTTAAAGAAAAATCAGAAAGCAGCAAAATCTAGTATCTCCCAGATGCTATGGTTACCTTAACATGTACTCATGTTGTAAATCACCAAACAGTGAAGCCGCTGTAAATCTAAAATTCACCAAAAGTCACCGAAAAATAAGCCAATGGTGGCGTAGTATGACTGTAAAAGAAGGTGGGACCTAAACAGAAGCCCAAGTCACAGCAAGAGGAGTTGTCTTTTTCTGAATAAATTAATGAAATCACAGATGATCTTAGAATCTCTGTGGGCACTGCTGCTGGTTAGTTTGCTGTCTTGAAATGTGTCCTTATAAGTGTCACCAAAACTTCAAAATAAACATCTGCCTGATGCGATGCGAAGAGTGTTTATTATCAGAACTTGCCCTTCAGGTCTCATATTGTTTACTAAACATGTCATGCGCCATAGTTTGTCTTCATCTTAAATCAACGTTATTGCCATTGTGACATCATTCTTGTTATTCCAAAAACATATACTACATACAAAACAATACACCTGCACCTTTTGCACACACTACATGCAGTATTAGGACAGATTAGTTAGTAATGTGCAAAAGGTAATAAAGGGTTAACTTTTGAGTCACTTGACCCACTCCACTGGTTGCAAGGGGGTCAGAGCACATGAGTGTAAACAAGCTTGTACATATCGTGTTTCCCAGGTGCACCGAAGGTGTGGATAGTGCTATTCCCTGGAGGCACAATCACACTTGTGCCAGCAAAATCTGATCACAGTCACCCAGCCGCGCAATTTGAATAATTATCAGGCATAATTGATGTTACAAATAATATTTTATGAGTTGCAAAGAGGATGACACAATGCAGTTTTTTTCCCTGCTTTGCATCTTGTCTTGTCATCTTATTCCACACACCAAGCAAACTGTAGTACTACTCCAGAAGCAGCACCAGCAGCAGCCCTCTGTTGCAGATTCCCCTCTTTCATTCCTGTGAGCCCTGCACTATATTCTCTGTGGGGCTTGAATCTAGTGGTGTGATGTCACCCGATGACGCCACGGCTGCCATATGGGCATGGCCATGACTTCCTTTTGTGACTGTGCTGTGCACCGCTGAGCTGCTGTATCAACAGAAAACAAGGACTGAGAACAGGGACTGCAGGGCCGTGTACAGTGTATACATATTATGTTTGTTTTTACGGGACTCCTTTGACTGGCACTGGTTTGTTTTGTTGTTGTTGACATTTTGGACTAAGAGGGTTAAATAAAAACAAAACAAATGTCTGCGTATAACTGCATACTAATAATAATGCATCGGATTTATATATATTTTCTAGACTCTCAAAGATGCTTTACAATGGAATGGATACATTATTAATGCACTCACACATTCACACTGTGGTGGCAGTAAGCTATTTAAGTAGCCACAGCTGCCCTGGGGCAGGCCTGACGAAAGCGTGGCTTCCCGTGTGCTCCTACGGCCCCTCCGACCACCACCAAACCTTCGCACCTTCCATACATGTGTGTGAAGTGCCTTTCCCAAGGACACAACGACACATGACTTGGGGAGAGCGGGGATCGAACAGCCGACCTTCTGGTTACTGAACGACCGTCTCTACACCCTGAGCCACGGCGGCCACAATTTAACTGAATTGTGGATTTTTGAAGTCTGATTAGCATTAGACCACAATGAAGCGCACCCCAGACTGTCAAGCACAGGCCAAAGCAACAATTGGCAGCTATTGCAGTGTGTTCTTCATATCAGACTGCCATGTAATTGAGTGGCAACCAGTCCAGTGTACGTCCCCTGCTTTTGGTTAAAGTCAGGTGGTATAGGCTGGATGGATGAATGGATGATTGTTGAACACGAGATCTTTTTTCATGTAATGATATATTATAGAATGGCCATATCTGTGCCCGACTGACTGCGGCTGTGTTAGCCATTCCTCAGGGGCTAGCCACAGATCACAATCGGTACACCTGTTGCTAGGAGACATATAAGTCCAAAGCCTCTCTGGCTGGCTGAGGTATCCTTGTGCGTATTTAACCAGCTTAATTGAGTGCTGCTGTGCCCACACAAATACAAAGAGCACTTTGGTAATACCTGCTGGGCCGCGGATGGAGGCAAGCAGACACAAGACAAAGGCTGGCGGATATGACGAAAGAGCATGCAATTTTTTGCAGAACATTATTACACAGCACATTTATCCACGCTGGACAATAATTGCGTACGGTCACGTTACAAAGATGCAAAAAAAAACACCCCCTCCCCCCCATAACGATTCAAATAACTCTAATTTGTACAGACTTTGTTTTGAGCTAACCACTGAATAATGAGGTTCAATAAAGCTAAACTAAAATTAAATGACTCACCCATTAATGACGCATGACGGAAGCAGGGAAAGGCAGGCTTGCCAAAGACACTTCATACAAATAGAAAACTAATTGAAAGGCTGATTATGAATACTTGGAACAAGTACTGTATATCATGTACTCACCATTAACTGTGATGACTCGTGCCTGTGAGATGAGTTTCTTCACCATATCACTAAACAGAACTAACCTTGCGGTATTCATTAGATTTTTCATTTTACTGATGTCAAACTATAAATGACTTATTGTACTGAGCAGCCAGGACAGAGACATGTGGTTGTCATCATCGGAAATTGTAAACAAGTTAGATGATTCAATCGTGCATTTTTTGTGACAGATTTGAGTACGTTTCTCCACAGAATTTGGGTTGAACTCCAAATTCTGCGACTTTAGGGGCAGTTGGCAATAAAATAAGTAGCTGATGCATCTGTTGAGTTTGACCATGTACAGTATATAAGCGCCTCAAACTATTATGGGAGATTTAGATTTATTGTTTTGATTGCTTAGCTCTCTCACCCCCTTTTTGTTTTGCAGCCCGTTTATTTCTACATGCCGGCTCCCTAAATAGACTGGCTGCCATAATTGGCGTGTAGACAACAATTCCAAGGCTTCTCACTTGAAGCTGCTGTTATTTTGCCGCCGGGCTTTATTTGATATAAACATGGTGGAAGCCGTTCGTCGTAATCAGGCTTAGTGCACAGCGAGGAGACAAGTCACAAGGAGTATGAGTTTCATGGAGAGTTCGGGAGAGGATAGAATGAGAAACAGGAAGGAGTGAGCGCAGGCCCGTCCTCCAAGGCCATATACAGCTCTGATCCAGTATACAGTAAATGCTTGTGCGTGTGTGTGTGCACATGTATTGACCTTGTTTAAACAAACAGTCAACTGGCCCCCTGGCTCCCTCTGCCCTCCCTTGCGTGCTGGGCAAACAGCGAACATCTGAAATCAACACAGTACATATACATGACAAAAAAACAAACAAAAAAAAAATAGAAAAGCAGCTTTCTAAACATTTTCTTCCATAGGAAGTGAATAATCTATTTGAGGCGCAAACGTTTGGCATTATAAAATCTTTATTTACTGTACACTACAGCCAATATTTTAAGTGGAATTATAAAATTCCTAATTATATAACTTTAAAGAGATGTTAACTACAATATTATACAAACGGTTCATCCATCCATTTTCTACAGCACTTGCCTCATTAGGGTCACGGGTGAGATGTGGCCTATCACAGCGGACTCTGGGAGAGAAGTGGGATACAGTACTGTACATCTTGGACTGGTTGTCAGTTAATCACAGGGCACATACTGTATGGAAAAACAACTATACTGTAGTGTAACACTAACACCTATTTAAAAAAAAAGTAGTTTTATGGAATGTGGGACGAAGCCATAGGACCGCCCTCTCTCTTTGTCACGTGGACGTTATTAGCCGCGATCGCCGTGACACACACACACGTCACACGCATCTTGTCTGCTGCTCCACCCCAGCCAGGTAACTGTTATGAATCCAGTGAAATTGTATTGTTTGTTTGCCCTCTATTCCAATCATTTTGTTGTGAAGTAGCTGTCTCATACAGCACAAACAACATAAGCGGGTACAACTAATGACGGTGAAAGGAAGCTCTCTGTGGTTCGTGCAATGAAAAGCGTTGGACTTGAAATCATTGTAATTTGATATGTGGGGATTATTTTGACTTCAAAATGTGATGAACTGTCGTTTGTGTCTGGTTTGTATTGTGCTAAGTAGTCACAGGCAAAAGCAATCCAATATGTCGTCGGTGGTCGAAGCATTTGCATTGAGTTGCATTGTGGAAATATCAGATGTCCGGATGTTTGAAATTGACAATTGCCTGTGAAAAGAACCCTTTTGCCTTCTTGTATTGACAACAGTCAGTTTTATTCATTCTCATGCCCTTGGTCATTGTAGCATAATGCCTGAGAGAGAGTCATGTTAACTAGTGTTTAGCACCTTTTAAAGCTCCCATTTTAATATTGATTTGGTCTTTAAGGTTAATTTTATTTAAAAATCTTAAAAGCTGTTGACATGTTATTTTCAAGTGGTTTGTACTAAATCAGCAGGCATGAAGCTATTATTAGCTAAATTATTAGCTATTATTTTGTACAAACCATAACTAAGTTATGTCTTTGCTACAAGTCTTGCAGTCATGTTGCACTAATAGGCTGTTATTAAAATGAGCTGTGGGGTAATATTAATTATTATTATTATTAGGCTATATGTATGAGTAATGTTTATTTAGTTTTTTGAAAAACTTCTATTGACAATTCTGAACATCCGGACATTTCTGATACTTCCCCAATGCAACGCAATGCAAATGCTTCATTTATACGGTGAAAACAAACGTCGGATTGTAATGCTTTTGCCTTTGACTATCATACAAGCCACACCGATTGTTATAGTAGTCAAATGATACCTCATCACATTTTGAAATCAAAATAATCCTCACCAATCAAATTACAACGATCCAAAGTCCAATGCTTTTCAATGAGCGGATCGATTTTGTTCACCAAATTGACCGCCATCTTGACTTGTGACATCATCTCAGAATTCTCAATAAGCTATTCCATATGCCCCCCCCCCCCCCCCTCAACCAAAATTATTCAGATGAACTCTCATGATACTTGCTGAAGTCTCGCCTGACCAAACTACTGTCTGATAAAAATGACCTTTGCCGCCATTGTGCTTGTTTCCACATCCGTCACATGCATACACACACACATACTTAAACCCGACTATTAACCCCTGAAGGACCATCATTTACACTAAAGTTAACGTGCTCCATCCCCAACCCCCTTCCTCTCTCAAGCATAAGTTGAAGAGCGGCAGCTTATGTGCGTATAAAGGCCCTCGCTCACTCGCATACATACGCACACACACATACTCAATTGCATACACAAAAAGTCTCACCATGGCAACGGTGCAGCAACACAGGGAAACAACTTAGCAGAGTCAGGCGCTGGATGTAAGAAAGTGTCGAGTTACGGCCTGGACTGAGGTGGACGGTGACAGAGCCTTGTGACAAGAGTCAGGAAGCAAAATTGTGATAGCAGAGTGTTGAGGACATGTAAACAACAAATTACTAGCGATTTGCATTTTACATGTAAGAAAAGATCAAAACATGAATTCATGCTAACAGGATAAGCAGTATAGAAGATGGATGGATCTATGGATGTTTTATGCTTGAGACTTGGAAAAGCTGTAAATTAAGCAGCCTTCATGTTACCATGACTGTATAGAAACAAGACTAAAATAGCACCATTTCATCAAGAGCTGCAAAACAATATCTCAACTGACTTACTTTACTTGCGTAGGGCAAATAGGCAAGCTCTAAATTTTCTCATTCCAATGTGTACCAGTTGTTTTTGGGGCAACGCTAAAGCACTTCATCCTATGCTCCCACCCCCCTTCCTCTTCTTCTACTGTGGAATAATGCCTCACTGGAAAATCAGCTCCCCCTAGTGCTCATACCCATGAACCGACACTTAATATCTCCAAGTTTGAACCAAATCTGTTTCCATTTTTTCCCATAGGAAATAATGGAATTAGAAATGGTCTGTTCCAGGATCGAACTGTTGCCATAAAACGTATACAAGTCATTAAAAGTACAGGCAATTTTTCCAAGTAGAATGTTAAAGGCCTTTTCACACTGCACTTGGTTTTTATGTCGTTCACCACGGGGTAGAGTGCAGAATGGCGTAGAAACAATGGTGGCCGGGTGTGAGTTTGTTCATATTTGGCACTGGTTGCTAAGCTACCAAAAAAATAGTAGCCTGGTGCCTTTTCCCGCTGGTTTAAAATATTTGGATGTAAAATATTTAAACAGAAAGCCCTGGCTTTCCTAAAAGGAGGAGCAGACGTGATGAAAGTGAAGCATGTGTTTATGTAGCTACGCTATATTTATATTTTAAGCTAAAATATTTTATTGTTAAAATTCTGAAATCAAATGTTTCTACGCTTTTACCCAACCTGGCATATTCAATATGGTGGAGATCTCCTTTCCATTCATCGCTGTGCCGATTTGATCAATTATCATTAATCATGCACACCAGAACTCGGTACAATGGGATGCCACCATCTCTCCTGAGATGAACATTTTTCAATTTAGGCGAGTCAATCTTACTAACGTGAAAATATGTTAACTACTTTTAAATGTTGAAAAAAAAGTCGTTAAAAATAGTTTGGACTCAAATGCGAAATAAAAATACAAATAGGCAGAGTATATGACTCTGTCGTCTTACTACTTGTTCTTTTATTGAGGCGGGTTACTCTTTTCGATTAAGTCAATATGAGAAGCAAAAAAATAAAATTAAAATAAAACATGCACAATACCAGTCATCCTCTGACACTCATTGAACTGTGCTTTCTTTAAAGTACCATCAAATGAAGTCCTATGATGCTGGTTCATCACAAATTCCAAATTATATGACCTTCAAGAGCGTTTGACTTCGACTAGCACATGTGCACGTAAATGGAAACCCAATTTGTGTTTAGGCCAGGTATTACCTTGGACACATCTTTGCCGCGTGTACAATTTCATGTTTACACGCAGCCCTGGAAGATGTTTTTGCCCCTGAGCTTGTTGCCCTTATTACTGGACCAGTGGAACAGATGAAGGCCAAAAATAAATGGGGACTTTATTTAGTGGGAGCTGGATATGTAACTGTATCCAGCTGTTTTATTTTCGGGGAGAGAGTTCATCCCCAGCCCAAATCCAGTCTAGTCAGAGGCAGCAGCAGCGGTTACTGTTGGTTAACGGCCTTTAATATAGAAGTGATCTTTTTTTAAGATCCAGCTTCTTGCTGACCCGTCAGCAAAGTCCATACAGTTTGCTGTGGACTGCCGCAAAAGATGAGTTAAAAGTGCAGAGACCACCCTCCTGCGGTATTTCACACTAAGCACAGATTTAGGGGGTGACTCCAGAATGTGAGAAGTCAAGAGTGCATGTGGTCTGTTTTTTGTTGTTGTCAAGACGCATCCTCAAACCAGGACCCCTTCTTTTACCCTCATAGGGCCTATGTTTTTAACCCCCAGCCCCCCCTTCGAAGAGTGCTTGGACTGCCATTCGTCTTTTGTTGTTTCATAAACACATTGTATTCAAGCCGGAGCGGTTGTGGCAGATGACTTGCACAAGGTCTAAAATTAACACGGCCAAGTCCAAACTAGGGTAGATTTTCCATTTGGGGCATAAATATCTGAAGGCTGAAGGCAAATGTTTGTACTAAAATAGTCCATGTCATAAAAGACGTTGCTGAGTGTCTTTACCACGTTTGATGTCATTTACAGGCTGTCTCAATTTGATACACACATCAACACACCAGCATGTGTCTCAACATGGTGCAACTGTCTGGAGCAAGTTTTTTGGCACTGTCTATACTTTAGGACCCAATCCAGCTTTACACTGTCTCCATGCTCAAAGTTGCTGGGGCTCCACACGATTTGCTACAAACCTGTAAGGTTTAAAGAAAAATCCAGTATATGACCTTGAACGACCATCATCTCTGGAAAAACGTCACTACTTTCTCCTTGCCTGAACTTTTTCCCTGTTTGGCTATCATTCTTCATGTAGCTTTACCCTTATGAGCGACGCATTTCGCGGTTCAGTTCTTGTTGTTAAAGTAAATGTTATTCTTCAAACTATCCCGGCTCATATGTTTATTTTATGTTAACAGAGACGGTTTTGTAACACTTGGGGGCTGATACTTGAAGCTCCCTAATTTTTAGAACTAATTGTAATTATTGAATCAAAGAGAGAGTGAATTGCAAATAATCAGCATTTTAGAAACATTAGAGTGAGCGAATAAAATAGTCCGTCTGTGTTGTTGCAACATGAAAGGGTCTTATCAGGGTTTCCTGCTTGCTTGGAAAGATACCCTGGCTTGCCAAGTGTTTATTAGTCATCACGCCATACCAAATCATAAAGAAATAAATTAAAGCTCCAAGAAGTGATGAACGGGCTTGCACCCCCATACAGCCATTACACTTGTAATGGTGGATGGATGATGTGTGTATTTCGAGTTTCACGAAATACCAAGTTTCAGGAGCAGAATGTCTTTTTATTTTAGCCAGTACTGGGTTTGTAGTTGTCAAATTTCGATGCCATCCTCCGACTCAAGGGCTGGTTTGTCTTTGAAAAACAACATAGCCAAAAGGACTCAAGAATAGTTGCAGTTGACTTTGTAGACATTTTTTTCCCCACCCGCAAAAACTGCCAAACAAATACTCATAAATATTGGAAGACCATGAATATTGCAAAATCATCCAAATTTATGTGGTTGAAGAGTAAATAACAGGCAATTTCAAGAGGGCTTAAATATGATGGGTTGAGGCAAAGAAGTGTAAACTGCACTTTTCTATTGCTTTTGTTTTTTGTTTACTTCCGGCCTGTGGCAAAACATTACATGATGTTGGACTTCATCAGTTTTGGTGGAGCTTCTTGTCTTTCCACATGCAACTCTTAACTCATTTTATACCGTCTGCGGCACATGTGCTGCTGCTGCAGATGAATGGTTTGCACTGCATTCATGAGCAAGCGCTGACCATCTGGGCAAAACAAGTGCGACCGTGTGGTTTTCTGAATATAAAAATCGTGTCATTTACACTCATGGCTCATTCAGACTTGGATGCATAATGACCTGTTAGCTTGTTACTAGCATGATTTATTCTTTTATGTGGCTCTTAAGATCTAATGTGGTTGCCAAAGATGAGCCCATGACTGGTTATTATGGAGGCCACATGCTGCTCCTTAGTGTAACTTCCTTCCGAATACATTTCAAGTGCCAGATACTGTATTTTACAACAGAATGAGATTCTCTTCACTTTATACTGCAGCAGAATTTATCTTCTGTTCGACTTTTTTTTGGTAATACTCAAATTGACTGTAAGCCCAAGCTTAAACTCAGCACACACTTACTGTTAATAAATAGTCATGTTTATCCCGTCATGCTTATACTGTCATGCTTCCATTGCGTAACACAATGAAAAGATTGTCTGAAATACACAGAATCTGTATAAACATCTCTTAGGTCTTTGCTTCACAACGAAGCCGAGGGCATGGAAATTTGTAGTTCAAAACGAAACACTTAGCAAATAAATGTATTTAAATGGTACCAAAAAAAAAGATCAACAGAGGTTTCGTGCCGTATTTCCTGCTGAGCAGTAATATTTGGACTTAAATGCAAATCTGTTTGAACTCTTAATTCGTCAACGCTTTGGGGTAAAGATAACATTACTCTATAATTTGCATTACATTTTCTGGTTGTGGTTGCTTGTATCTTTTATAATAAGCAATTATAATTAGAGAGATTCCCTCATAATTCGCATTTGAATTCTGAGAAAGGGCAGCTCAAGAAACAGCTACATGGACTATGTATGACACTTAAGAGGGCACACTGTATCAATCCCAAAATTCATTGCAAATACTGCATGCTTTATATAGGCAGTATAGGAATAATTACTAAATTTCCATTGCACAGTACTGAACTGGCTCACGTCTGCTCATCTCCTTTTCACCAATAGTTGACAAATTGTATCCCAGGAGAGACTGGGGGCAGCAAGAAAACGGAACGTTGCAGTATAATGTTGACTATAGAGTATAGCACTGCAGTGCCCAAAGCTAAAGGCAAAGCAGCAAGGCAAGCTAACGTTAGCATCTGTGTTTATTTTGTCATTTCTGGTTTTAGCAGTGAGTGACCAGAAGTGGTTTATGCCACCCATTTGGTTTAGGCTCTAGTACCTGCATTTGCCAATATAAACGTTCTTTATCTAGCCAGTAGAGACTGAACTAGCTGAGTAGTTAACAGGGATGTGATTTTTCCGCTAATTCGCGGAATTCCGCTTTTTTTATCTCCCCCCCAAAAAAAAAAATTCAGATTTTTTTTTTTTTGTAGTAGTAGTTCATTGTTTATGCACATGACTCCGACAGATAACATCTCCTGCTATAACAAAGACATTTGTGGTATGCTCTAATATGAGTTACTTTTCATTTGGTCATGATACAATTATTTGTTCATGAAATTTGAACTCTTCACCATTATTTATGTGTTAACTTAGTAATCACATTAGTTAGATATGATGATATTCTCAGTGATAGTTTTTAAAAGCAAAGGCAGTCCAATGTTTTTGAATGTGACTGATTTTGAGTTGACTAAAACTGCCATTTTATATGGGATAGTTCAATATACATTGAAAATTTATGCTGTTGTTTTGTCTATTTCTTTGTCATGTGAGTGCATTGAAAGTACTTAAAAACACGGAAAACCCATGAGCCCTGGACCTAGCTGGGTGCCAGCGGCCCCCAGACCCCCGGCTAAATTTTCAGATAATTTCACTTTGGTCAAATCACATCCCTGAGTTAACAAGCAGTAGTAAAGATGTGTAAGGGGCACTACTACTATACTGGGATTGCTTTTCTGAGCTGAGCATACTTTTGAATTCTAAGTAATTAATTGCCTTTTGATTAAGCATGTTGTATTCACATAGGTTAATGTAGTTCAAGGCATGATCGTGACTATTCACACAAGCCTTTTCACTCAGGTTGATTTTGGAACAGCTTGTGACAAATCCCACTTGCTCTCCCTTCAGTTACCACAGTATTGGACAGAGGGTTGACGCGGTGGCGTGTGACGCAAAGCTTAGATGAAGACGGGGTCAGTAACCAGCTGCAGCTCGGTTGAGGCTTGGCAGTTCCCAGGGTGAAAGCAGCACTGAAAGACCTTGTTCTCTGCGAGCCTCGCAGAGCTGCCCTCCATCTAAGCTGGGGATAGATCGGGGGGTGAACTATGAGGGCAGTACAGGGCGTGCAAATGTGAGCGGGGGTGCCATCCTGCCGTCAACGTGTCTGCCAAGCACAACATTACAACAGTAGTGGGATTGTGCGGCTTCTGGGTTTCAGAATAAGGTCCTCTCATTTCCATGTTGCCCTCGACTCTACCAGACACGCAACACTTTCCGCCATCAAATATCTCACCTGTCTTCTTGAGTGGAAACCGGGGTGCCAACTCTCAGGACAAATGGAGAAAGCAGCTGCTTGCCGTTTTGTGCGAGGCCAACATAGTTGGCAGGCGTTAGAAAACTGTATTTGAAAAGGACGACAACATTATTACTGGCAATTTTCTCTCCTTGTCATACTCTCTTGAACCATGAATGGGCTCTGTTTACACTCTACTTTAGAGGAAAGTGCATCATGCTACTTTTTTTTTAACAATGGCTTTTCCCTAGCTGGTACCCTGAAAGGTACTACGCTAAAGTTCTACTCTGAACAAGGTACAAATGTTTAGCTCTGGGTCCAATATTAGTGTTACGGTTGTAGCTCGCACCTTGAAAGACAGAAATGTCCTCGTTTTTCTTAATGTCATATTCTCGCTTTACCATAGTAGCCCGAGGTGAACTTCTGTTTTTGGGCATTACCGTCTCCCGTGCCAGGTATGGAATAGGAAAAAACGATTGAGGCCTATTAAGTGAATCATCAGTTAATGTCAAAATGCCAGATGAATCTCCAATGCCTTTGCCAGAACTCCAACAACCTTGACCCGACATTTGAAATCCCTCCCAAACAAAAGTCAGACAGCTGAATGTTTCTTTGTTCACACCTTACAGCTGGACTCACATATGTTTGATTCCGTTTTCTGTCATGTTTCAGCTGGTTGGCTACAGCGAGAAGCCTGTCAACTTGCAGATGTTCATTGGAACCGCAGATGACCGTTACTTGAGGCCGCATGCTTTTTACCAAGTGCACCGCATCACTGGGAAAACCGTGGCCACAGCCAGCCAGGAGATTGTAATCACCAGCACCAAAGTTCTCGAAATTCCTCTCCTGCCTGAAAACAACATGTCCGCCAGGTACATGTCACGAGTATTTCCAGGTAGCATTTTTCATTTACGAGCTTCCTGCTGTGAGGGAAGTCCAACCCTGTTTATGGGGTTTATGGCCTCTTCCAATGTGAACTTTTATGTATTTTTAATTTAAACCAACAGAAAGTGGTGAGCACCAAAGGAGTAGAGAAACAAACTTTATGTGGCTATTTAAGATTCTGCGTCATGACAATATTTGCATAAGGCCCTGTTTCATTTGTTTACATTGGAATTAACTGGAAAGGATGTGGTCTGGACTTTCCCATTTATTTTACATTTTAAATTTAATATGATTCTTCCAACTCCTGCTGTGATTATATTTGGTTTTCTCTGGATTTCACTAACTACTTTCCCGTCCCTTTCCCACAGCATTGACTGTGCGGGCATCCTCAAGCTACGGAACTCAGACATTGAACTGCGGAAGGGGGAGACGGACATAGGAAGGAAAAACACCCGGGTACGGGTGGTGTTCCGAGTTCACATCCCTCAGCCAAACGGGAAAGTGCTGTCGCTACAGGCTGCCTCCATTCCTGTAGAATGCTGTGAGTTGCAAACACTCACAACAGTTCACGTTTCTCTCAATTAAATTAATCAAAGACTTCTTTTCACCAAGCAGTGCCTTTTTGTTAAGTTTGGAATGATGTGAAATGAACACAGTACAATATGCTGTCAACCGCCCTATTCATTATGCATGTGCTACCGCGGTGCAATGGTGGAACACTTTGCTGCTGAGGTTGACAGCGTGCGGGATGGGCATCAGCAGAAACCTTGAAAAATTCAAACTGTACCGCTTGGTTAAAACTCCTGACATAAATGCCTTATTTTCCTTCACGTGTGAAAAAAGACAATTTAACAAATGATTACTCTTTTTTAACTGTAAGTTCTGCTGCGTCTCCCTCAGCCCAGCGTTCGGCTCAAGAGCTGCCCCAGGTTGACAAATCCAGTCTGACCAGCTGTCTGGTCAGTGGGGGAGAGGAAATGGCCATCACTGGGAGTAACTTCTTTCCAGAATCCAAGGTCATCTTCTTGGAGAAAGGCCCTGGTAAGAGCTTTGTTGGTGTATTTTTGGTTGTGTTTTCTGAAGAAAATGACTGGAGTTGGAAGAAAACAGATTCCATGATTCATCACTCACTTATCGTCTACTTTCTAGAGAGCTCATTAAATTTGTTGTAGCTAATGAAGTATGTCTAACAGAATTCTATTTATATGACTTTCTCTTTGCAATAAAACCACAAAAGCCGTTGCCTCACATTGAAATTTGAAATGGAGAACATTCTCTGAGCCAGTCGCTGCCTGCCCCAACCATCGTTGTTCTGCTCTGTTAAAATCTAGTTCACACATGGCAGAAAGTAAAGTCGTGTGAATGGGAGACCCTTGCATAGATCTTTGAGGGAAATAAGGAACAGGAATGTCTTCAGGCAGCTCTTTCAGGGGTATGCAGTGATGCATAGCATAGATATTGCAGCGTGGTTGAACGGTCCAAAAACAGGAGCAAAGGGAAACCTTGGAGAGGAGGTAAAGCTGGGCCGCACGGGTGCATGAAGGAAGTGGACTGTAGAAGAAGGCAGGAAAAGTGAACCAACCAGAAGGTTATGATAGTGGTGGTGGTGATGATGATGATGATTGAGGTTTGTTTAAATGATCATCCTCATCTCAACTAATCTTCCCGCTTTAGTGCAGAAAGGTCTTGATTGAAGTAATTGCTGCAATGGAAGAAATAAGAAAGAATGGAAGGCAGTGATTGATATTTTTCCATTTGGCCTAAGTGAAAAACAAGTAGTTGTGTGATTATAGGATGGTACAATAAATGGCTTCAGTCTGACAGTGATCCCTTGACTCCAAGCACATGTGATCCAACTAGGAAAACAAAACAGAAATCACTCATCAGCTTTTTCATGTGTACATTTGTAGTCAAGACTGATGATATGAGACCAAGACTAAGACTTTGGACAAGTCAAGAGTAAATCCAGACCAAGACGGTGAGTAGTTTAGAAGAGTCCAGACCAAGACTTTGTCGAGCTCAGACCAAGTCTAGGCCAAGACTGAGAAGTTGAAACCACGTCAAGACCAAGATTTTCAGAGGTCAAGACAAAATCCAGGCCTAGACTTTGAGGAGTCGCGACCAAGTAAAGACTTTGACCATGGCAGGCGGTCGTTGAGACCAAAACCAGATTAAGGGTTAACGTTTTTAAATCTCTAAAATGTGAGGACCACTTTATGAATAAATGTAATTTGAGGATCTAAAACTCATTGTAGACGCTTTCAAAATAATTTCTGTGGGGGAGGGGGTTACAAAATTATAATGAATCATTTGTGATGATTTAAACTACTGTTGTCCCTACAGTCTCGGTCATTTGGTTTTGCAGAATCAATTCTGATACTTGACCTAGAACCAACCAAAAAGAAGTCTTAAATTTTTTCTCGAGACCTTAACTAATCTTAAGTGCACTGCCATAAAGCGTACACCATTCAAGGTGTATCTTAAAGCTAAGCACTTTGGAGGCTTTTTTGCGAACACAGTTGGACAGCACAGTTTTAGCAGCCAGAGGAGGTAATTGTTAATATCAGGAATTATAAAACATAGTTTCTTTCATTGTTTTATTTGACACTTTTAACTCTCCGTGCAGTAAAACGCAGAGAATCTCACGTTGTTAAAAATTCCATAATAAAGTACCAATTCAATATATTTGTGTACTGTAGATTCTCAGTCATCCAGGTCATGCTAATCCTCACAGATTGAATTGATGAAACCTTTTCTGTTTGTTGAAAACGTTTCACCTCTTCAGTTCTAAATTTTAGGTGTGGAGTCTAGCAGAGGATATTAAATCAATGTTGAATGTTCAGAAGGTTGATTTAACATTGATTCAACGTTCATTCAATATTGATCCAGCATCCTTAGCTATTTGTATATGTAAGTGAGGGGTGTCCCGTGAGGGCGGTCAGAATAGGATTTTGTCACTAATGTAGAACTAAAGAAGACTTTTGGATAAAAGCTTGAATGTTTTTAACAAACAAACAAAGTCCAGTTACCTTAACTCAACTGTTGCAGACTAGCAATACAATGTTTTTGTTTGTTATTGGACAGCAATGGGGCAGCACGGTGGCTGACTGGTTAGCACGTCCGCCTCCCAGTGCAGAGGACGTGAGATCGAGTCCGGGCTTCGGCCTTCCTGGGTGGATTTTGCATGTTCTCACCGTGCTTGCGTGGGTTTTCACCGGGTACTCCGGTTTCCTCCCACATTCCAAAGACATGCATGGCAGGTTAATTGAACGCTCCAAATTGTCCATAGGTGTGATTGTGAGTATGGTTGTTCGTCTCTGTGTGCCCTGCGATTGGCTGGCAACCAGTTCAGGGTGCACCCTGCCTACTGCCCGAAGCCAGCTGGGATAGGCTCCAGCACCCCCGCGACCCTTGTGAGGAAAAGCGGTCAAGAAAATGGATGGATGGATGGACAGCAATGATAAACAGTACATAAAATTGTCTAGTATTTACCGTATGTATACACACCTTAAGTATTTATTTAGAATAGAATCGTACAATAACCACACTTCATCATACATTCAAGCTAAGATTAAATAAAGTATATCAACTTTACAAGGATGAAAGTGTATACAAATGAGGCTCTGCTGTAACTGCCCTCCACCTGAGCAGTGACAGAAACACGCACGCTATCTTGTTTCACAACATTTTTTCCCTAATAAAAGCCTAGTTGCAGCTTCTTTCTCCGCCTGACTCTGGCATCTGCCCGATCCAAGTCATTGTCTTAGCATGGTATGAGCTTCTTGTTGGTGCTTGTTGTCTGACAGAGCATGTGGGGCCCTTGCTCCAGCCTGTTGAATGTCAACACATTATAATGCACTGCTGTCAGCTGCAAAGACATTGAAGGTTGTTTCATCATCGGGAAAGGAAATGTCTCTCTCAATGGATATGCAACTGCCTACTGCATTACCACAACTGAGGCTTTGGTTGTTAGGTTAGATTGCAGCTACAGAAGGTTAGATTTAAAGCTACAGAAAAGCGAAAAGCCGAAAATGTTCCTGAGATTAGAGAGTGCACTCAATGTACACAAAGACTCACCCTTTCTGCAGACACAGATGTCTATGGTGGGAATTACGAGGTACGCCTTTGGTCTTTGGGGGAAGACGCTATGTAGGTGCAAACTGTGGTAACATCATTGAAACACAAACTTCAAATAATGCTACATTCTGTGCTAGGGTAGCAAGTCAAATAAACTTTTAGTCAATGGCTGCAGTGTCTTCCAACCACAGGGGCCTGTCAGTGTTCCCTATTCCGAAGTCTGGCCAAATAATTAGATCCATCATAGGAAAACGGCAAAGGATGTTTTTCTGTAGTTAAAATAAATACAGTCATTCCACTGCGCTCTTTATAATGTCAGCCAGACAAGACAAATAGAAGGATTATTTAGACATTTGATTGTGATTAAGTCACAGCTACTAAGATTTTCTCCACGTGGCTTCTGGGCCTCTAAAAGGACACGTTGCTCGTCAATAACAAACCCTGCAGTTCCTAAGCCCCATTCGATTGTGCAGATGGTAAAAGTTATTTTTCCCCTCTTCTCTCAACTGTCTTCTAGATGGCCGGCCACAGTGGGAAGCAGAAGCCAAAATCATCCGGGAAAAAACTCAAGGCGTGAGTAGTCTTTTAGTTACCTAAAGTGTAAATAGAGTGGAACCTCCGGAGTGGAACACAATCTGGTCGACATCTGATTTCCACACAAAATTTCCCATTCAGATGAATTTTTGAATAATTTGTCAAAAATGTCATCATAAAACCATCAATACAAACTATCTCGCGCAAAAGCAGACTCAAATGTCACACATCTAATTTGTTTACACTCACTATCACACTGAATACAATTACATCAACAGGTAATGTATTGTTAATTGTAAAACAGACATAAAACTCTACCTTTTCATCACCAGTGTCAAGCATTGCCGGCTTATTGGTCTCCAGCTCGCGGCTAATGCGAGAAGCTAACAGCAGCTAGCTAGCTAACATCTTCACTCAGTGCTACTTCTAGCAACAACAATAGATGGACTACATGCATGACACCAGTCTAATCAAAGCCAATTCCAAAGTAATTTATGGGAAATGGATGTGAACATTTAAAGTACACACACATAATTAGTATTTTGATGCTGGTTGAAATTAGATCAAGTGAGTTGCAGCAAAATTTGACATTGGTTGGTGAAACCCCAAATGTTACGAGCCATGAGACATTTGAGAGTTGAGGTTCCACTGTACATCTTATTTTTGGTAAGTATATGAAGTGCATTTAAATAATAATGTCGACTGTTTTGCCTTACACACAGTCATGTATCGTCGTGGAAATCCCTCCTTACCACAGTAAGACTGTGAGCTCAGCTGTGCAAGTGCAGTTTTATGTCTGCAATGGAAAACGGAAACGGAGCCAATCCCAACGTTTCACTTACCTTTCAGGTGAGGTTAAAAAAAAACTGTGATCATTTTTATCACCTGATTGTTATTATTCATCCGTTATTTTAAAATGTTGCTATTTCTACAGTACAGGCCTTCAGGGAGAATCTACAAAAATAGTCATGAAAAAAAAAAGCATTGCATGAGAGGTGTGTCCAAACTTTTAGCTTGTACTGTATATCGACACCTTCTTAAAATAATCGCTTAAGTAATTTGTTTTTAGATTTTTCAGGAAACGCAAAAAATGTAACCATTTGCATTGTGAGGAGAGGATTTAGGCAAAAAAAAAAAAATGCAAACAGGAGATATGCTGTTTAACCAATTCAATTTATTTATACACAGACATGATGCATTCCTCATTTTTAGTTTGCTGCTTCCTGTTTCCTCCCACGCTAATAGTTGTAGAGAACATTTACGATGACAGAACACTATTGTGTCAGTACCCCATTTCGTCAGTCTCAAGAACCTGACTGTGACGCAAGGGAGTAGCGCAATGACACAAACACCTGCTCGCTGTCTATTTTGTAGAACTTTCACCAACTCGCAAGCCTCTTTATGTCTTAAGTCTTTTTCTGCTCAATATAGTGGGTGAGTGTAGGTGAGTGTCTAATGCCGTAATTTGTGTGAGTGTGTGTGTGTGTGTGAGAGACTACACGCGGCGTCGCCCCTCCACCCCGTGTTCACTGTATTTCCGAGCACGCCCACTCAGGCGGTTCCTGTTCCTGTTCTCTTTTGACAGGTCGGGGCAGCCAATGACAGCAGAGCATAGTAAACCCTGCTCTGTTTGTTCGCAAAAGCAGGTTTGCTGTCACCATCAGAGGCACCGCAGACACTAGCTGCTTTATTGTGCGTGCGTGTGTGTGTAGGAGATGGTGGTCTTCTAATAAATCATGTTTCCTGTCTTGTTGTGGGCTGGGTGGTAACGACCCCTGTAGCAGACACCACATGCTAAAGCGTTAGACATGCACTATCCCACTGTCATACTGGAAATAGGAATCAACGCCCTTTATGCTGTCCTGTTATTGCTGATGTAGTCTGTTTTACAAAGTCACACTGGAAATTAAGAATTTTACTGATAGAAACAAGATGTTTTTTTGTTTTGTTTAGAAAAACAATTTATATCTTGTCAAGTTGTAATACAAGTCTTTTCATATCAACATTAGATTGGTTTGAGTATCAGGACTTTGGAGCAATTGTGTCAAAGACAGGCTTCGAGGGGTAGTTAACAGAACCCTTTGTTTTGTTTTGTTTTTGATTATGAATTATTCTGGGGGGGGCGGGGGGTAATTGGCTTGTCACCTTATTTTCATAAAAATTACAACTTTTTCCGAAAAATAATTACATATTAGATTAAAATGTATCTTCTTGAAAACTGAGTTATTTTTATTATTATTATAATTTTCATCATGACTCCTTGTAAAAATAATGTTTTTTGTTTTTCAAAGAAATGCAGTTTATTCAAAGTAAATTTAGACTTTATTCTTCCAGAATTAAGACTTGTTTTGATTACAACTTCATGATTGTAAAATTAAAAAAACAACAACAACAACTATTAAATAGTTTGGCACGGTACACCCTGGTCACCAGCCAATCACAAGGACACATATAGACAAATAATTATTCACACTCTCATTTACACCTTAGGACAATTTAGTCTTCAATGAGCCAACCATGCATGTTTTGGGAATTTGGGAGGAAGCCACAGTAGCTGGATAAACCCATACAAGCACGGGGAGAACATGCAAACTCTACACAGGAAGAACAAATCCATAGCCTGGATTTGAACCCCCAACATCAGAGCCGAGAACCATGTTTCACTGTCAACGAGATTCTAGGTTCAATTTCAAGTTGTTTGACTGGCAATCTGTTCAAGATCCAAGGCTCTGATGAAAATAATTTATTTTTGCATACCATCATCTCATATTTCTGTGTACTCATTGGGCTTCTTTTTTTTTTTTGCCACTCGTCCCTCCATCCCAGAGGCGTGATGGGGTGAGTCGAGGGCGTGAGATCAATGAACCCGTTTGTTCTGTTGCTCTGATCCGTGCTTGGGGGCATTCGGGCAGTCAGCTTGTCACACAGCGTTTCACGTGATGCCATCAGACACACTGGCAGCATATGCTCGCCCCCTAATTCTGAGCTGGATAAAAATGAAATAAAGAAAATCACAATTGGGTACAGTTGGGCACATCTCAGAGCTGAAGTAATTCTCTAGTCTATTATGTAAATGTAAAAAAATATATTTTGCTCAATCAGGGCTTGAACAAGAGTCCTTAGTCCCCGCCACATCCCTAAATCCTAATTATTCATCTTTTGACTTCTATTGATCCAACTTAGAAGGGACACTTTGAGGAAGACATACAAGTTTTAAATGCCGCCACGGTGCATTTCTGTGAAATGAATTGCGCAGTATTAAAGCGCTAAATTGATGATATATTTTCTTCTCGTAGTGATGGTGAAACAGGAGCACCGGGATGAGCTGGACCATCCCGCTGTCCCTGCTATGTCCATGCCCCTGACACATGCTGCGAGTCTGGTGCGCCCTCAGCTGCCTTCCCCCGATCAGGGCCACCCGTCGGAGAACCTTCTGTCCACTTCCCCGCACGGCCTGGCCTCCGGCTCGAGACCCGTCCTGCTGCCCCTGCAGGCTCCCTGCCCCTCGATGGGCTCCCCGTCCTTCCAGCATCTGCCTCACCTGCAGGGTCACAGTTTGCACCACGCCCCCGCCGACTGCCACATGACGTACCATCCGAGCTCCTCTCCTGTCCCCCTCCCAGCCACCTCCTCGCCCTCGCGGCCCTCGTACCAGCCCATGCAACGCAATCAGAGTCACCCTCACAGCCTGTCCTTCAACGGCCAGTCCAGCTTTTCACCTCAGAGTTATGACAGGATGCCTTTCCAGCAGAGTCCCAGTGCCGCGTCACACCCGCTGGGCATGGGGATGGTGTATTCCTCCTCCCCCTGCTCGTCCCCGTCAACACCCGTGTCGTCAGGCCCCATCGCGGGATCTCCGCAGGGCCACCAACCTCTTCTGGCCCCTTCGTCCCCACACCTTCACACGCTCGGGGGCTACCACTGCTCCCCGAATCCCTCTCAGGTGCCCTCACCTACTGGCCACCCACTCGTGGGGCCTCACACTTCCCAGCTACAGCGGGCAATGGGCTACCACCCAGTGAGTCAACGCTCAGCCTCCTGCCCCACGCCGTCCACCGCCCCTCCTCCGCATATGATCCCGTCAGCTCACTCCGGGCCTTCTTCCCCTCAGCTCCACTCGCTGCCCTACCACTCTCCCACATCCTCTTCGCCAGGTAACAGTCCCTTGGGTCCCTTGCAGCATCCGCATTCAGGACAGCCTTCTCCTCAGGCGGCCAGCCCGGTCATGGCCGGCTTGTCCCCGACTGCTGCCGGGTCTTTGGTGCACCCGCTAAGCCCCCAGGGGCCCTTCACATCGGAGGACGAGAGGCTGGACATCAAAGAAGAGCCGGAGGATAGGGAGCCCACCTTCCGCTCGATAGGCCTACAAGACATCACGCTGGATGATGGTAAGCTTGATCAGACCTTACTAAAGTGGGAACTCTGCATTTGAATGTGCAGATTGGAGTTGAAACACATTTTTGTGCCAGTATTGGCAAAAGGGAAATCACCTAACCTTATAAGGAGTTGCTTAGTGGCTAAAGTGGACTAGCATCACTGTCCTGGTTTCACAATCCAATATAGCGAATTCATGTTTAGTCTTGTTGTACCATGCAACTTGAATCCTCCCTCCGCTTTGTCACTGCATTTATCGTGCCCCAAGAATCAGTATACGTTTTCTTTTTCTTTTCTTTTTTACACACATACATATAAATAGTATTTTGTATTTAGCAATAATGGGCAAAAGCTGTCAAGATAAAATCCACACTGTGAAAGAAAACAATTGATCAAAACAAATACATTACATTCATGGTACATGATGGATGTTCGGTCATTTTAGAATTTTAAAATAGTCATGAATACATAAAAAAAAAATCACGAGAGACAATTCGGACAGTTATTGACTCCAGTTAAAAAACACATTTTAGGCAAATATAGAGAAACTATAAAATGTAACATTTTGTAGTGTTCACATTGGATTTCAAGATGGCTGACACAGCATTATAATTACAACATATACCAGACCAATTCACATAATCAAAAGCATAGACACAAAGTTTGTGATTGTGTGTAACTCACTATGTGGCTTATTCAACTTTTTAGAACCAGACATTTTGAAAATGGTGACGTAAAATGGGGTCGAGGTGAGGAAATTGAACTCTAATATCTCTGGCTTATTTGAACCCCACCTGAGCCAAAAAATCTTTTTCAATCAATGACATGCGGCACCAGACTAAAATGTGTGAATGATTGTTTGTATATGTGTGCCCTGTGATTGGCCAATCACCAGCCCAGGGTGTACCACGCCTCTCGCTCCAAACAAACTCATCTTGGATTGGCGCCAGCAACACTAATGAGGACAAGCACAATAGAAAACGAATAGATGGATGGCGTTGCACCATCAAAGTCCATCAATTGTCTTTAATGCCGTACCTCCTGCCGTTAAGATTTGAAAAGCGCGCAACATAGAGATCAGGTGAATCTCTGAGAGACAGTGAAGGACATTCGTAGCAAGTGCTTGCATAGATTACTGCAAGCATTCACATCTAAAACAAGACACCGCTTTGGGTTTCAATTACATCATGTGACATGCTAGGCAAATCCATACCCCATGATGTAAAACAATACTCGTCAGCATCAGTTTATTTTCTGTGAGCTAAATCCTTGGTGTTTGATTACAGTGATAGTGATAGTGTTTCATCTGTCAGTGTCGCTATAGAGGCAGAATTTTGAAATGTGTACGAACGACACACAGGACTGATAACCAAAGCATCAGATTAAGGCTCCAATCTATGGCGGCCATTAGGAGACTAATTACCTCCACCAGTCAAGGGTTAGCATTTGTTAGCTTCTCTAAAAAACAAATACATTTAACATATTAAATTCAGGCTTTAATCTGGATAAAGGTGGAGAACTAGGAATGTAGGCGCAGTTTTCCATTTGACTAACTGTCATGGTACGGTCCATACTAAAATCAAGATAGCATATTGTAACGTCTTATGGCTACGGAAGAGGATTAGGGCCAGTGAAGAGAAAAAAAAAAGGGTTGGCAGGATTCTGACTTTATTCTCAGAATTCTGTATTTAAAGTGAGAATTCTCACTTTAGTCTCAGAATTCTCACTTTAAATGAATTCTGACTTTATTAGTGCTAATATTATTCTCACTTTAAAGTCAGAATTCTGACTTTAAAGTGAGAAATGTGACAAATTCTGACTTTAAAGTCAGAATTGTAAGATTAAAGTCAGAATTGTGAGATTAAAGTCAGCATTTGTCACAATTCTCACTTTAAAGTCAGAAATTTTTGATTTAAGTCAGAATTCTGACTTTAAAGTCAAAATTCTGAGAATAAAGTGAGAATCCTGCCAAACTTTTTCTCTCTCTCTTCACTAGCCCTAATCCTTTTCCGCATTTGTCAATATGAATTAAAAAAAAAAAAGCTCACTAATAACTAACTAATAGACAAAAGAAATCTTTATTCGGTGAAACCTTTTATACTATTCTAGTTCCACTGCATCATTGTAAGATCATTGCAAATGCACAGATTGTGTGTTGCTGTGGTTATTATATCCTGTGTGTGTTTTCACAAGTGTAATTGGGATGCTCGAGAGAACATGTTGACTTAACAATTAGCAGTGAAGTCGGTGCAAACTGCAAAGCATGACGCCGCAGACTTTTTCTCCCCCTGGATTTCTTTTATCTGAAGTACATGTCTCCAAACAGCCTCTTATCTGCCACTCAGGAACTTGGCTAGTTCGCCATATTCAAATCAGGGTCCTGCGGGCAGGCGGGGGGTTAATAAATAGCCTGACGAGGCCATGTTGGGAGGTGTTACATTGTGTGCTAGCACGGGTCAGCCTAATTAACACAGGCCACTTGTCAATAAGTCATGTGTGAAAATCCAGTCAGGTTCATCGGGGAGCTGTATATATGCAAAAGCACACGCCACTGTCAAGATTTTTTTTTTTAAAGATTTTAAATTGAACGTGCACATTAAAGCATTTTTTTTTCTGACATACTCATGTACTTTCGGGGGGCTGTGCTCTTTTCCGAAAAAGTTTGCGAGTGACACAGTTCAGCCGGGAATGTGAGCTCCCCCTTTGAGCCCGTGGCTAAAAATAGCATTGTGTGCCAGCCCGGGCTCTGTAGGCCATGTTTTGAAGTAGCAACATGGAGCCTGGCCCCGCTCTGTGTTTTTAAGAGGTCACTGCCTACTCACTAAGTAGACCGGATTCATTCTGTGCCACTGACAAACCCGACGTCCATTAGCATGATGTATGCCTCGCTAGGCTTTCTGCTGATGAGTCATGACTAAAGGTACGATTACATGGCAACAAACAGGTGTTTCATTAGAAAATACTATATTATGCGTAGTGCTTCAAATAGCGACACTTCACCCTAAACCAGTGACTCGCAAATTTTTCGCCTAAAACCTAAAAAAAAATAATAATACGTACAGAAGCTCTATAAGTACCACCATCATGACCACATTAAATGCAGTAGCATTTCAATGAATTTTATCTGACTAAATGTGAATTTTGGAAGTTTAAAATTATACTTTTGTACCATTCTAAAATAATCCAGGTAACATTGACATTTGTTGCTCATTCCAGTCAACTATATCTTTATTACATCGGATGTGTTTTTATTAAGAAATTGTATAAATCTTTTTGGGAAGTTTTTGTTCAAATGAAATTTTAAAAAAATTATTAGGGGTGTCAGCCGATTACATATTTTTTATTGTAATTAATCACATGACTTCAATAGGTAACTCACGATTAATCACAAATTTTATATCTGTCCCAAATGTACAAAAGTGTGATGAGTGTGATATTGATTTATGTTGAGGTTATTTTTCTGCTACTAGATGGCATAATTACATTTGTAAGACATTGGTGACATTTCATATTAAGAGCTATCTAATCTTTAACATGAAGTAACTTGTGAAATCCTGCACATTTTAAAAATGGTAAAATACAACTTCACCGATATAAGCCAATATATGCATTATTGTTAAATTTATTGCTACCAAATTTTGATGTGGACGTGTCTGCTACGTTGCGAATGGAATTCCCCCAGTACAAGCTTTCCAAGTAAGGGGCGGTCATTAATAGCATGTTAAAAAAAATGGTGGCAGTAAAAGTACTTTAAATTAACTCAAAATTAAATTAACACACTCATTTTGATACCCATAATAATGATGTGAATAGCCTTAAAAATACATCTTAACAGCCAGTTAGAGGGAAGCTAGTTAGATACCCGTTCCTGAAAAAAGTCTCCAGCGTATGAATCATGTCAGGCTTAACTGTGAAGCATAAATAAGGGTAGCTAATCAGCTCAGTCGCCCGTAGGACACCTCCTCATGCCTTCCTGTTATATAAGAAGCAGATCTTTCTCAACATTATTTATCCACATTGATGTGAACAATAATGAATAAACTGCTCCACTGCAAAAGCAGCAGTAATATCACAGAAGCGCCAAAGTGGAACGAGTACAAACATAGAGTGTGTGTAGAAAAACTGCCCTCGTTAGTTAGCAGATGGCCCCTGTGACGCACAGGCTCGTGTGTGTGTGTGTTTGTTTGTGTGCGTGTGTGTGTGTGCGAGACAGACACAGTGAGAGATGATGATTCAGTGTCTTTGTGGCTACCTGTTCTATGTTGTTAAGTGAAATATTTTTAACACGTGAATGTTTGGAAGTCCTGCTTCCATGCTGTTGTCGCATTCAGCACAAAAATGCTACCAAAATGAGTCGTGTTAATTGATTATTCAAAACCAACCCATCGCTCGTTGCTGCACACAGGTGGTAAGAGGACAGACTGACAGACAGATGGGCGGACAACTTTAGCATCCAATCACACAGCAGGGTCGCGCAGCCGAGACACTCAATCTGGAACGTTGTGGGCATCAGACGTCCAGAGCGGAGCGTGCTTTGCTCTTTTCCAAAACATGCCGCTTCTTCAGCAGGCACGCGTAATCAAGTGCAGTGACGCTGGAACGATTCCAAAGTGTACAATTGACGAGCTCACGAGTAGACATGAGTTATGCAGTCCTTGCCGGCAAAAGGAGACTTGTAATTTCATCATTTACACAGGTATGTGTGTGAGTGCGTGTGGAGTTGCACAGCTGCCTCCAACTGCACGTGAGCCACAAGTATTGGCACAAATGTACACACAGGAAGTGAAGTGAACCGTATCGAATAGACAATCTGTGCCTCTCATGTCAACATTAATATGCAGTGAACTCCTCTTTATCACGGTGAAAATCTGCAATACAGAGGTAAACAATGACAATTCGAACCAGACATTGCGTAGTTATTTAAAAAAAACTTTTTCGGAAAAATATTTCGATAACTGATGAATCGACTTTAACTATGGGATGCTTTTAAAATCCAATAATTGCACCAAATATATATTGTCAGGCGATCAAATTTTTTAATTGTAATTAATCTTCTTCAACAGTTAACTCACGATTAATCACCAATTTTATACCTGCTAAATGTACAACAAAATGTTTTTTTTCTAAATTTTCATACTCTTGTTAACATAAAAGTGGAAAAAAAATGTTAAACTAATAGAAATATGGGGGCATCTTTTAGTCATTGAAACAGTAATTTCATAATAATTCATAAAATTGTGTTAAAACAAAAAAAAAATACTGTACTGTAAAAAATGAGTGTGATATTAATTTGTGTTGAGGTAATTTTTCTGCCACTAGATGGCATAATTGCATTTGTAAGACATTGATGGCAGCTTGGTGCATATTTCTTTTCATATAAGAGATAGCTATCTAATCTTTAACATGAAGTAACTTGTGAAATTCTGCACATTAAAAAAAAAAAAAAATTCAACTTCACCCCAGTCTCTACAGAGATATGCATTATTATTAATTTTATTGCTGTTCATTTTTGATGTGAACGTGTCTGCTGCATTGTAACTGGAATTCCTCCAGTACAAGCTTTCCAAGTAACGGGTGGTCAATGATCAGGCGTTAAAAAAAAAAATAGTGGCATTCAAGGAACTTTAAATTAATTCAAAATTAACGCACTCATTTTGACACGTTTTTTTTTTAAGGACAGTCAATGATCAACATTGTCCTGACTTTCACTCGATAGTGTAATTAGACAACATGTAATTCTCAAAGCAAATAATCGGGCGGATGCTGGCTTGTATCTAAAAAAAAAAAAATAATACATTTCAAGTCACCACTATAACATTACATTATGTCAGCATATTTGCATTCAAAGCAGTAAAATGCTCAGAGAAATTGAACAAATCCTAACAAAACCGAATGTTTGAGATATCGACTTTTGGAGAGGACAAACAGTTGTCGACCACAGGATTTACAAAGGGACATCGCCAACTATTGGTCAATCATGTCTATTACAGCACATTTTTTGCAGGTCTCTATGTGTACTCCACACTATATTCTTCCTAAAAAATATATATTTTTAAATATATAACAATTCTATAAATAGACTTTAGCACTGAATATCTGCGCCTGTGTTTTAGTGTGTACATGCAACTCTTTAATTCACTAATAGAGTTGTCCGGCATACCTCCTGATTGGCTGGCATTAAAAGAAGCTTGGAATCGGCGGAAAAATACGTTTCCATCAAATTAAAGTCAACGGCAAACGTTTGCTGCTGTTCCCCCGTCGAATGAAGTGGAAATGGACGTCATGTGTCATCTCTCCATACCATGAAGGTCTGACAGAAGCAAACGTTTGGCAGAAGTTCGGAAAATTGCGCCAATGCTCGCTTCCCCTTCCAGACAGCAGGATGGAAAGGCCTCGATGAGCACGCACATACTAAATTCAAACCATGCTTGTGTTGTTTTTCAAAAGCTAAAAAACACATTGTTGCGACCGTCGCGGTTCGTCAGCAGACGTCAAGCTTTACTCGAGGCCTAAATGTGACAAGTGGATTTGACTCTTCCTGTGAAAGCTAGAGAAATGTATACAATGTACACTATGTGTGTAAGAGTCACATGCATGCAATGCTACGAACGTGTAAAGATGTGCACTGATGATTTTTGTTGTTGTAAAGGTGACATGTGGGTAAACTGTCAGGAAGCAATTGTCACACATTGCTACTTGAGTGTCTTGTACAGTAGATACTTAAAGACTTAAGAACATTGTTGATCATTATTACAGTCGTTGAGTACCGTTTCACTGCTAAATATTAAAGCCTAAACGAAAACATTATTTGACAGATTAAAGAAAATAACAAAATAACAAAAATAGCTTGTGTTTTAAACCGAAGAAATACTGGGGCGGGGGTTTTCGTGACAACAAAAACAAATTGAAGGGCTATTTTTATTTTTTAAGAGAGATAAAACTATGACTTAAAAGCAAATGATCAAACTTGGACACAAATTAGAGGGGGGGGGGGGGGGTTAAAAAAAAAGTAAGAGGAAATGCAATCAAGTCTGACTAAAACATAAAGGAAAAAAATGATCCAGAAAAGTTCTTTTTGCGTGACTTTTCCTAAGAGCGCGACGTTGCTGGCTTTTGACTCGACATCCAGCATTTGCGAAAGACGTCATTACAAAGCCTCGCAAAGTGGAAACTCTCCTCCTCGGGTTTTTCTCTCTTTTTTTCGCAGGCAAATCAAGCCCCTTTCCACTGTGGCTTTTGCTAAAACCACGGTGGCCCTTTCAAGTTTCTCATGCCAGAACTTTTTGAGAATGTGGCTTAGTGGCTTGTGATCGGCAGTTGGTCACTACATATTTTATTTATTATTAGGCTGGTTCCTACTTCTGTTATGGTTGAGTGTGGTAACGTTTATTTAAAAAAAAAAAAAAAAAAAAAAGGCAAATATAGAAGAAAGAAATGCAGAGGCCTTAAGATTGAACCCTGTGGAACTCCATAAGAGAGTGGAACAGAGGGATTTAGAACTACCCAGGCGTAATTGTGTCCGCTAGATATGATCTATTCAAAGAGTGCTACCGGTAACGTGCTAGTGCATTTCAAACCACAAATAAGATCACGACTAGATGTTGACGTTTCAGGTCAGTGTGAAAGGGTACAGCAACCCTCATTTAACTGTAGGTGTGTGTATAGTATTTTTGAAGTAGGGAGCCCCCCCTGCTAGTCATCTGTAGAGGGTCTCCCTCTGGTTGAGGGGGAAGTATCTCTGCGTACGTTGTACCAGTACATTTGAGAGAGTGGAGCAGCAGTAAACGAAACTTCAGACTCCACTCAAATCTCTCTTTCGTTTGTGGCTTTCTGGTCTCGAATTTAAGACAAAGCCTGCTGGGATGTCAAATGTCACTAACGTACCTTTGTTGCACACTCATCGGAGAGTCATAGGTCAGAGCAGACGACTCATGACATTTCTTATAAAGGACACGACGAGCGCAGGCAGTGGAAGTCCGGTGGAGGCGTCGCGACAACACTTGATGAACGCTTTCGACGCCCAAATTCAAGTTAGGAATAAACTCTCGATAACAAGTTATATATTTTTACGTAAAAAATAAATAAATAAATAAATAAAAAAAATATATATATACTTTTAGCAGGTGAAATATTCTTGGACAAAAAATGCCTGGTAAGAACAAATATGTCAAACAAAGTAATACATGAGAGAAAATTCAGATTCTTTGTAAATAGAGTAGAGTGTTCCCTCGTTTATCGCGGGTGTTATGTTCCAAAAACTACCCGTGATAATGGAAATCTGCGTTATTTAAAAAAAAAAAATTAATTAATTAATTAATTAATTTTTTTCGTTTTGGTATGATTTTTAGTTTGTTATGAATGCTTTTTCATTCATCATATATGTTTCTTTTTCCATTTACAGTCATGTATATATATATATATATATATATATATATATATATATATATATTAAATATATAAATATATATATATATATATATTTAATAAATATAATATAATATTTAAATATTTAATTCCCCCTCCCATTTATTATATATGTTTTTTCATTTTCGTATTTTTAGTTTATTATGAATGCTTTTACATTCATCATGTTCTTTTTTCATTTACAGTCATTTTTTCCCATTAAAAGTATGATTTTTTTTATTTACTTATTTATACAGCATAGTATTAGCAGTTTTATATACTTTTCTCTGATAGGCGTTAACATTTTCCCACATATTGTATCTCTTATTTAAATAAAGTAGGCCTATACACTCTCAGTGTTCAAACCTTTGTAAATGTCAAAATAATGATAATAACAATAAAATAGAATTAAACTAAAATCCAAAACATTTACTGTATTTATTGGTCCTTTTGAAAAAAATTAAAAATAAAAATCAACTTCCACATATGACTTTTGATTTGTGTCGTATTTGATACATCCGGTCACAATGCTTTAAATTTGTACATTTATAACTGTTAAAAAGTATAATAATAAACAGACATATCAAACATATTAGTATTTCTAAAATTCCAAAAAAACATTTCCCAATGTTAAGGTGTCTCTCCTTTCTCAATTGTGGCGATCTTGCAAGGAAAAGTTATCAGCTGGCTGTTACTGCCCTCTAATGGACTATCCGTGCAATGCATGTGTCAAATCACATGTCAGGGTTTTAATGGGGATTGTATTTATTTATCTTGTATTTATTCTAATACGTTTGGCGTTATTGGCTGAATCTTGGTTAGATTTGAGTTTTTGTAGTCGACTTCCACCTTTTCAGTATTTATCCCCCATCATCAAAAGGCCTCATACATCCCAGCAACGGACTTATTTTTCTGCTCGACAGTTAAGAATGTTCCTGAAAACAATGTGAAGCAAAACATTTGCGTCATTTCACATGGGAATTTTTTTTCTTTTGAAATAGGAACGCGTCAAGTGGATTTGACCAAAATCAAGTCATCTTTGCTCAAAGGTGTCAGTCAATATCACGGGAGGGTGTGAGGTGACAGGTCGTCACGACGCATTGTCGAAGTGAGGTGAATCATATTTTATTCAAATGGCTCGTCACTGTGTGACCTTTGAGTGGGTGCGGTGGAAAAGCGAGCGTGCGTTTCCGTAGACGCCCACGGGACGCCGCATGTCTTCCGATGGACACTTTTGACCCTCGCACGTTCACATTTGGGTCAACAAAACAAACGGACTCTTAATGGTAATTTAACGTTGCTACAAAAACATCAGCGACAAGATAAGTGACATTTTGCGGCGATTTTGACATTGTTTTGTTTTTTTTTTACATGTTGGTCCTCACTTTCTTAATTTGTTTAAAAACATGCATGGTGGCAAACAAGTTAAAACTAGGTAAAGTGCGTGCGTGTGGTTGTGTTGACATGGGGAAGGAAGAGCCTCCCACGCCAACAGGATGACGGGACCCGTCAAAAAGCACACACGTGCACATGCGGCGCAACGAGAACGCTCTTTGTTTTAACGCCGCTCGTTGTCACATGCGCATTTATTTGCTGGCCTTTAATGAGGTTTATGTTGACGTTTTGCTTCAGCATACAGTAGTGATCAATTGCTCACTTTAATCACATGATAGAATCAGATAAGATTCTTTTTCTTAACAACTCAATTCAAATTTGCAACACTAGAAAATTATTGGGACAAATCAAAATATCCAAAATATATTTAGATTAAGGGGGGAAAAAAAAATCTATATTCATATATTGCATTTTTCTACTTTGTTAACTCACTGAAGAGGAATTATCACATGACCATACTTTTTTATTTAAAAAAATAATACTTTTTTTTACAGCTCAACTAATTAAAATTTGCAACACTAGAAAATTATGGGGACAAATAAAATTATCAAAAAGTATTTAGATTAAGGAAGAAAAAAAAATCTAAATTCATTTATTGCATTTTTCTACTCCGGTAACTCACTGAAGAGGAATTATCACATGACCATACTTTTTTTTTTTTTTTTTACAACTCAACTGAAATTAAATTTGCAACACTAGAAAATTTATGGGACAAATCAAAATATCAAAAAGTATTTTGATTTTGAAAAAAAAAATCAATATTCATTTATTGGATTTTTCTACTCTGGTAACTCACTGAAGAGGAATTATCACATGACCATACTTTTTTTTTTTTTTTTTTTTTTTTTTTACAACTCAACTGAAATTAAAATTTGCAACACTAGAAAATTTATGGGACAAATCAAAATATCAAAAAGTATTTCGATTTTGAAAAAAAAAATCAATATTCATTTATTGGATTTTTCTACTCTGGTAACTCACTGAAGAGGAATTATCACGACCATCCTTTTTTTTAATTTTTTATTTTTTTTTTTTACAACTCAACTGAAATTAAAATTTGCAACACTAGAAAATTTATGGGACAAATCAAAATATCAAAAAGTATTTCGATTTTGAAAAAAAAATCAATATTCATTTATTGGATTTTTCTACTCTGGTAACTCACTGAAGAGGAATTATCACATGACCATACTTTTTTTTTTTTTTACAACTGAAATTAAAATTTGCAACACTAGAAAATTTATGGGACAAATCAAAATATCAAAAAGTATTTAGATTTTGAAAAAAATAAAATAAAATCATATATTGGATTTTTCTACTCTGTTAAATCACTGAAAAGGAATTATCACGACCATCCTTTTTTTTTTTTTTTTACAACTCAACTGAAATGAACATTTGCAACACTAGAAAATTTATGGGACAAATCAAAATATCAAAAAGTATTTCGATTTTGAAAAAAAAAAATCAATATTCATTTATTGGATTTTTCTACTCTGGTAACTCACTGAAGAGGAATTATCACATGACCATACTTTTTTTTTTTTTACAACTGAAATTAAAATTTGCAACACTAGAAAATTTATGGGACAAATCAAAATATCAAAAAGTATTTAGATTTTGAAAAAAATAAAATAAAATCATATATTGGATTTTTCTACTCTGTTAAATCACTGAAAAGGAATTATCACGACCATCCTTTTTTTTTTTTTTTTTACAACTCAACTGAAATGAACATTTGCAACACTAGAAAATTTATGGGACAAATCAAAATATCAAAAAGTATTTCGATTTTGAAAAAAAAAAATCAATATTCATTTATTGGATTTTTCTACTCTGGTAACTCACTGAAGAGGAATTATCACGACCATCCTTTTTTTAAATTTTTTTTTATTTACTTTTGTGAAAAATAATTGAAGTGACACGTATATTCACAAGATTATGTATCTGCAAAATTAATTTCCAATTACATAGAATTAGGTATAAGACACAATTATCTGTACTTTGATAATTTTGTGTAATTTTAAGGGGGAAAAATGCTATATTGGGATTTAAAAAATTATTATCACATAGTATGTAATTATGTAATGTGGTTATATTTGTATTTAAGTATACTACTGATTTATTTGAATTTATTTAGACTATGTGTCTATTACATAATTATCATGTCCTGGTATATATCAATATAACTGATATATAATACGATACATACAAAATGACATAATGATTAAACAAGAAAAAGCAATTTAAGAGTAAGAATACCATATCACAAATTTCTTTCTTTCAAAAGTCATTTCGCAATGACGGGGGCGTGAATTGCGAAATGACTTTTCTTCGACTGAGTCGAGGCACGCGTGATCTTGTTTTGCCGCGTTTCTTACAACGTGACGTGAACGCGAAGGAAGGTGAAAAGAATACATGCGGAATTCCCTCACCGGCGGGCAGACAAGCCGGAGTCGTCTTGCCGCCCCAAACCAGTCCGTCCTGCCTGGTCGCCGGCAGGAAACAAAAACGCCCGCGCGGGAACGACTGCGTGCAAAATATGACACGAGGGATTTGTTGTGGGCAAGAGCAACAGAGGTCACAAAAGTTCACTTAGCTGATTGGCCAACTTGCCTGGTGCATTGAGGCTTAATACAGTACATTTTTCCTCATAAAAAAAAAAATCAAAAAATAAAAGCAAAATTGTGTTTTTTTTCTTTCTTTTCCGCAGTGAACGAGATCATCGGCCGAGACATGTCGCAGTCGCCCAGCGGCCGCGGTCCCGCCCGAGCAGCCCACGGCGCGCAGTCATAGCGAACCCACCGGACGCCAGGGTACTTAACTCCCATGATGCAACACCCGTCAGGAAAGCTCAATAAACTGTACACACACATCAAGAGCATCAATCGGGGTGATTCATTTTATTTCTTTTTTTTTTTTTTTACACAAAATCACCCTTTTTGAAACGATCAAAGCATTTATGATCCCAGTGAGGAGGAGAAGCTCAACATTCCGCAACTGTCAATCACCAGGACATCACTCACGCCCCCTGCTGGCAACATGTGTAACTGCCTTATTTGTATTTTTGTTATAGATATATTGTAGATGCCATAAGATGGCAGCAAATCACATTTTTCTATGAGATAAATCTATGGCCTAGCTAAAGGAAGCTCCACCATTCACTTCAACATTGTAGCTTGGCACCAAGCTGCCACTAGATGGCACCAAAGCAATATGTTTTTTAAATTAGACATGGCTTTGGCCTGAGCACAAAAACATCAGCTAGCTAAATAGGAAAAAAAAAAGGCAAACGCCAAACCATGAATAAGCGGGGTTCACTGTATTATTTGTTCTAATTATTATTATTATTACTTGTGTAGCAGCATTGAATGGCAGCAAAGTTCCCTTTCCAACCAAATAAACGCCATTTTATTCACGGGATAAGATGGATGCTCGTCTTCTCTGTGCAATAAAAAAAAAAAAAATCTCCCCGTTGTGCCTTGTTTGCAGCAAGACTAATTTTGTCCAAGTATTTTCTAGTAAAAATATAGTCCATAAAATGTAGTCTAATCTATGCATTCACCTTCAGCCTAATAAGCCTTCTCAAGTCCGAAAATGAAACCTGTAGAACGGCCGGGCAATATAAGACCCACCGAAGCAAATGATCCAAGCCCGCCCTCATCTTTTTTTTGGGGGGGAGAAATTTCCAAACATGAAGTGAGGAAACCCATCCCTGATCGAAACCTGAAGACAGCCAATGCGCCCAGTGTGTGTGAGAGAGATGAGTGTTTCTACCAAATGGAGACCAGAAAGTCCTTTTTTTCAAGCATACGTGTGTCTAAGGCTATGCAAAGTACAATAAATATGACAAAAGGAGTTTGTTTTTTACTTCACAGCTGCAGAAAAGAGAATTTTTTTGAAGATGCCTTAACTCGTTTGTCAGTGTGTGTGCTGTTTTTCTTTTTCAGGGGCCGGGGACAAAAGCGTTGTGGTTGTTTTTAAAGCTTCAAAACAAATCATTAAACCGTGTCGTCTTCGGCTGCAACCAAAGAGCGAACAATACAGCGTGTTGTATTCCCACTTGACAAAAAAAATAACTGTACTCAAATCTATTTTTGATACTTTTTTTCAAATGGATGTCATTCCTTTAAAAAAAATAAAGTTTGGGGACATATATTGTATGAGTGTTGAACGTGATATATAGGTATAAATATATGACAAATAAGGACGACACGTATGACATGACGTTGACAGTGTTTGCAGCTTTTTTTTTCCTTTTGTGTTACCCATCTGTATACAAACTTTTTTTTGTACAGAAACAAAAATTCAAAAAAAAAATTCAAAAAAAAAGGGAAAATGCAGGTTTAGCTGATGTTTACCAAGCCTTGTATTGTCAACTGTTGTATATTTTGTATGTTAAAGGTTTTGTTTTTTTGTAATTTTTAAGACTGCAGTGCTTTTGGAAATTATTCAAAGGGAATAACTTGCATCATGCTGTAGGTTTTCAAAGTAGTGACGATCAATAAAATGGAAAAAGTTTGCCTTGTTTTATTTTTCCACTGATTTCTTTCCTCTGTCGCCATTTCTATTTTTTTTATTATTACTTTTAAGCCTGCTGAAAGGTACAGTTAAAAAAGTTTTTTAAAAAAACACACAAAAAACACCCAATCATCAATAACACTTTATTGTTAACATTCTTATTCACAATTCTAATATATATAATATATATAGCATCATAGTTGACATTCAAAGAAATTAAACAAAACAAAAAATATATATATATATATCCTCAGCTATTGGAGGTTTATCAGGCGCTCCAGTGTTGCACTCTGGGTAATCTAGGCACATTCTGGTAGAAAGGAGGGGAGGGAAATAAAATAAAAATACCCGTCAGTAGTTTTGTCACAGGAAGTCAAAAAAGTGGCTTGCTTGCTTCCTTGCTTCCTGGGAGAACAAACATTTCTCCAAAGCGAAGGTGTGTCATACTTAACGTTTTCATTGGAGTCCAAATGGAAAGAAAAAAGTTAGTTCATCAAAACAGTTTGTCATAATCCAACATCTGAAGGCGGGGCCAAATGTATCCAATCGCACAGAAGCGTGCATTCAAAATTCCCTCCTCCTCCTCCTCTTCCCCCCACTCGAGTAATTTTATGGCTTTCGGCTGCCACTCGGCTCACACTGGCACAAAAGAATGATCGATTTGGACAAAAATAAGAAATGATAAGTTCAAGTGCGCTCAAATGCTTTTGTAGGGAGGAAGTGGGCCCCCCCCCCCCAAAAAAAAGAAAAAAAAAGTGTTTGGAGTCGGGTCAGTCAGTTGCAGAAGCTCAAGTGGACCTGCTGGCCGTAGAAAGCGTGACTGGAGCGCTCGGCCACGGCCCGGCACGCCGCCTCCTCGCTGGGGAAGGTGACCAAGGCCTCGCCGCTGCACTGGCCGCTGAAGTTGTACAGGATGAGGACGGCGTCCGGCGGGAGCTGCGCGGCAACCCAAAAAATAAATGACACGCTCAAGAAAAAGTGTGCATGCGCGCCCTGTGGCTGGCCCATTTACTTAACACCAGGGGGAGCCCGCGAGTCTGAGATCACACTGGGGATGGAGGGAGAGAGGGAGGAGGTGGCAAGGTTACAAAAGGTCATTTGGATGCCAGCAGACCACAGCTCACGTTGGTTAGTTAGCTTAGCTAGCATGCGAAACCGGAGACGATAGGCTGCGTTCAGGACACAAACTGTTGCAAGCTTGCTAAAAGTTAGCATAGAGTGCAGAGTCATACTCACAAGTAGTGTTCTTTACGCCACATATTAGAGGTGAGGCCTTCATACAAAAATGCTACTGTACAATAATGTACAGTACATCAACTCACACTAAAGTGAATACTAGGGGTAATGCATTTATTTATTTATAATAAAATAAAGTCATGCATTATAATTTACAGGGTTTTGGTGTCAACTGCAAGAGTAGCAGGCAGCCCTAATTCATGCAACCAATGTAATACATTTTTTAAATTGTATTAAGTATGAATTCTTCCGCTTACAAAGGAGGCTTTTATCCAATACTTAGATTTTAACCAATTCTAATATACTGCAAATAAATGCTTCTTTTTTTTTTTTTTAAAGAGTACCAGTCGTCTATAATTGGTTATACATTTATTATAGAAGAAAACATGCAAATTCTGCTTCTTTTTTTTTTTAAATAAAAAAAATATGGATAAAATGCATTTTATTCCGTCTATATTGTATTATCATACTATATTTTGAAAATGTTTCACTTTCATGGTGTATGAAGAGATTTTCACATGAATTGAGACAAGGATATCAAGTATGTAGAATTTGTTTTCTAACTATGTTGGTGCTAACAGAGACATATTAAAAGTTTTTGCTGTGATTTGCATTTTACTGACAAAGAAAATGCAGGTGTGGCATTCACTTAAGTCAATCATTGTGATGCAGCTCCCATTCCAAGAAATTTGGCAATTTTAGAAAAAACAACAACCTGAACCTGAATAAATATGACAGAAATTGTAATCAAATGTATTTTAGTTGTTACACTCCCTGCTGTATTCATGCACAAGCACAATGTAACGTACAGCACTTCCAAGCTGCATTCTTTGAACAGGCCACCAAGGGGCGCCACTTGTGAGCAGAGCATTAAATGGAGGCCATTACAGCAGAATTCCCCGTTCAGCAATCGGAAGAACTCGCCCAAAAGGGAAGCAAGGATTCATTTGGGGGGGGGGGGGGAGCATGCAGGTCGACAAAAGCGAGTTAGAGAGCACGCGAGCACCATCAAGCCAAGCAACGGGGGACAGCCGCGTCCCGTCACACGGGGGTCCGGGGGCCGCTTACCTTGGGGTCAGCCCCTACAGGCAGAGCCATTCTTTGGGCTGAATCAGACTCCTGGCCTGTTCGCTCATCTGAACCATGCTGCCGTACTCCTCGGGGGCGTACTACACATAGCATCATAACCAACACAGTCAGGCTGACGCCGGTACATTTACTATCACACACACACACACACACACACAATGATCTCAAGGTTCTTTCTCACACTGCAAGAGAACCACCAAATTCAGGCAATGCAAATGTAGTGCTACCTTGACTTTCAAGTCACCCAACTTAAGACTTTTAGTGAAAAGAGGCAAAGTGTTAATTGCCGCGCCCCATGAAATTAAAACAACAACAAATGTGTTTATTTAATCAAAACAACTTTCGAGAGTGTTATTTTAAGGGTAAGTAGTTAGAAGCCTTTAACCAACAGCCATTTGAAGATAAATTTTAACGATACTTTAATTACAAACATATATTTACTCGCTGTGAAACTCTTCCTTTGGCTGTATTATACTGCCACCTGGTGGCCAATGCAGGCACACACAAAAAGAGCACAATGTCAATGGGCATTGTGACACTTTTTAATTCTTTACAATCTATTTAATAATCTTGTTATTGCCGTTTCTTTTGATGAGAACAATTCTGTAGAGTGGTGTTTTTTTGTAAAAAAAAAAATATGTATACAAAAATGTCAGTGTTTTTTGGCGGTGGCATTTCCTTTCACTTCAATGGGGAAATATGTTTTGAGTGTGGTCACGTCACGGAATGGATGAAATTTGCAAGTCAAGGTCTATTGGATGCTGTAGCCAATAGTGATGGGCATGTGAACAAAAACAATCAATTCACTTTCCACTTCTGTGGCTTTCAGTTAGTTACACTTTTGCATTCAAGGGCTTTCCCCCCCCCCCCCCTTTTTTTTTTTTAAATGGCCAGATGGGTTAAGTCATTTGTAGACAAGCTTAAAAGAAAAAAACTAGTGTAAAATAAATTTTAAAAAAAAAAGTAAAATAATAATGAATATTATTTTAATTTTACAATTAATTTAATTAGAATCCAATTTAAAAGGGGAGGTTAATCCAAAAATGTTATTCAACATAATATGTTCTATGCAGCCACACTAGTCTTAACAAAGCATTCTGATTAGTATTGTTTGTGGAATATGAATTAAGCAGCAAATAATCAATCAATAACTCACGCCCATCCCTACTAGCTGAGAAAAGCAAAATCAGTTCACTCAATTCAACAAGAGTAAAAGTAAATAAGATAAAACAACAAAAAAAATCCCTCCACCTAAGACCCAGCCACTCTCTAGCTGGTCGTGTTAAGTCAAACCTCACAGCGCCACCTCATACAGTCTGGCAGCAAAGGATTATGGGAGGCAAAAATGGGCTTGAAATGAAGAGTGCAGTGACACACCAAATGGACGTGTGGCCACCGTCTCCAATCAATCATTTGGGAATCAAACCTTAACCTCTCTCTTCAATGCAGGTACTGACCTGGTATCCTTGGAAAAAGCCGAGGATGTCCTTGACGCCGGTGTTGTAGGGAAGGCCCTGCATCCGCACCAGAGCTCCAGGTTGAGGCAGCACCGGGGACGAGGCGGCCGCCGCAGCGGCGGCTGCGGCCGCATGGTGGGGCTGGGCCGCCACCGCTGCAGCCACAGATGGGGGGGCCGCGAAGTAGCTCATTGCGGAGGGGGACACTGGCGGGCTGCGGAGGGAACCAGACAGCTGAGGAGTTTGCTTTTTCTTTTTTTTACTGAAATGGTTGTGATGGGCATAATGGATCAAGGTGTGGAATTTTGAAATGATTTAGCCAAAAATAATTATCTGCTTGGGAAACTGGTGTTGTCAGCAAAATGTGCGCTGCTTGACAGCAACCAGCAGAGGGTACTGTTGATTGCGTCCCATTTGCTGGCCAAAGAGGTTATGACTGCGCATGAACAGAAAGCCTAGCTCACAATTTGGTTTGGGGAAAAAAAGTGACAATAATGTCTTTGTAAAGAAAAAAACAACTGCTTTAGTGAAATACAATTCATAAAAACAAGGAAATGGTGTCATAATCGAGCAAAGAGGTGACGTGCGTACCTGGGGTAGTAAGCCGTGTAGTTCATGTTCATGTTCATGTATAGATGAGGGTGAGGTGGGTAGTAGGCCAAGGCTGGGCTGTGTGTGGCCTGATGAGGTCTGGGAGCGGCCAGCAGGGGGGGCTGGTAGAGGGCTGCCTCGGACAAGATGGCAGGTGGGGTTGGGAAGGCGTAGGCTGTAGGGGGAGATAAACCTAAAAAAAAGAGAAAGAAACATACATTAGAGAGCACATTACACAGCCGGGGCAACTGTAAAGTCTACTTTTAGTGAGAAACTTAAATGATGATTTAGTTTCACTTTCCAAATCAACCTTTAATGATTTGGTATTTTATTTACAAAGCTGACTTCACTCCATCATTGTCACAAAATAAACAAAGTTAAATGGCAGCATGGACGTATTTACATACAAACAGCCTCTGTCCAGTCTGAGGCTGTGGGCACCTCAATGGGGAACATAATGAGAAGACGCCAAAGAACACTTTAGGAAAGAGATCGTTGGTGGGGAGAAGAAAAAAAAATCTGTCTACCAATCTAATCTCTACAGATAGAAAAGAGAGCAAAGGGCAAAGTGCAGTTTCCCTGCATACGGTCAAAAGCGGCATCCTTGCTTCCGACTCATTCATTCTGACAATTGCATAAATTAACACACACAAAATCATATATTAATAATAAAGTAATTTAAGTACAGTGTGCCCTCGTTTCTCGCAGATTTTTTACAGCATGCTTTCCCCCCCCCACAGCTTCAGACGGCTCACCCGCCCCACGGTACACGCGAGTCTGCGCCGGTTGCACGTGCGCTTGAGTGGAGCGACCGCGGCGATGGGTTTACGTGTCATGCCTCGTATCTTTATCATTAAAATTAAGAGTGTCATTTCTAATAGCTGTTTTGTGTGTTTTTATAATTATTATAAGATCTACAAAGGTTTGACCACAGAGTGTGTAGGCCTACTGTATTTAAATAAGAGATACATTATGTGGGGAAAATGTTAACGCCTATCGGAGAAAATTGCATGTATAAAGTGTGGTGAGGCGTTAGCCTTAACGCATTTATAATAAATGAAAAAAATATAGTATGAACGAAAAAAAACATAGAATAAACTAAAAATATATATACTGTGCTATATAACTTGACTATAATAAGTAAATTAAAAAAAACATACCGGTACATGATGAATGAAAAAGCATTCATAATAAAATAAAAATCCTACCCCAAAAAAAACATCATAAACGACAATATATAACGGAAAATAAATAAATAAAAAACGAACGCAGATTTCCATTATCGCAGGAAGTTTTGGGAACTTAACACCCGCGATAAATGAGGGAACACTGTATACCCAAATCATTTGTGTTGTAAAGGAGACTGTGAGAATGTGAAATTTAGTGTTCGGCAGACGAGACTTACAGGGGAGTTTGCAAGGCGGTGGCGAAAGGCCGCTGCGGTTCAAGGTTCCTCCCATCAGTACGATGCTCATCTCCTCCGTGGAGCACTGGAACACTTCCACGTAGCGGTCCTTCATGGTCTTCTTGTGGCACTTCTGGGACACCATAAAAGCTTTTTCCGGGTACTTCATCTGGATGAAGGCGTCGCCCGAGGGTCGGCCCTAAAACACAAAGCAAGCAATCAGCTTCGTGCTGACATTTCGGATGTAAAAATCACAAGGCGAGGCCACGGGTCTCACCTGCTGGTTGAGGACCATGTGGACTCCGTGGGGTTTGATGTCAGCGGTGTGCTCGCCCATGAACTCCAGGATGTCTTCGATGCCGGCCGTGTAAGGCAGGCCACGGAGGCGGACGCAATCGCGGGTGTTGCTGCCTGTCGGCAGAAAGGGCTGCGCGGCGAAGACGGGGACGATGGGCGAGGCGGGCAGCGATGATATCAGAGGGGTGGACAGGTAGCGAGTCAGCACCTACCAAGCACAAAAAGGTAGAAAGACAAAATCAGCGTGAGGAAGAAAGTAAAAGCGAAATAACAGAAAAGCACAACTGGATTGCAGCTGCTATCTTCCCCCCCCCCAAAAAATAGCATAATGGTTGTCAAATTTATTTTAGAATTTATTATAATTATAAAAATGCAATTTAAAAATATTTTTAAAAAGATCAAATACAAAATAATAATTAAAAAAAATAAAATAACGGTCTAAACTGACCTGTTGCACCTCCGCCGCAGTGCTGCGAAAGAGCTCAATGTAGCGCTTGCCAAGGATCTGCCTGTGCTTTTTCAAGGCGTTCTGGGCGTACTCGTCACAGGAGAAAAGCACAAAAGCATCCCCGGTGGGTCTTCCGTCCGGGTATTTCACAAACAGCAGACCCTCTGTACCGTCTGTGACCGGGCTCTCGGGGCCGAGGAAGTCCAGGACTTCCTGCGCCGTGGCAGTGAACGGCAGACCCCGCATGCGGACGATCACTTGGTTTTCTTTGGACAGGAACTGCGTCACCTCGTTAGATGTGCCTGGTGTCAGAATGACATAAGAATATCGTATGTAAAAAACCATAACATTAAGACATATACTGTACATTACTGTATTCCTGAGGGGTCCATTTTTAGTAGTTCACTGCATTATATAGTGTACATTTGTTGTACTGTTTTTCTCTATTCGTCTTTCACGTTCAGTTTTTAAAATGTACTTCACATTAATAAAGTGAAGAAGTACACTCTATCTTAGTATTTCAGTACATCTGCTTTAAAACTGGCAATTTATAATGTGAAGTCATGATGATAATCATACAGTATCAATTTTCTGGTGGATGGTTGCCGGTCCGCAGAAAGCATGTACATTGTATGAACCACGTTACTAATATAATTTATATATGGCTTCAAGTCAAAACTGGCAAATTACACAAACACACGCAAATAATGGCATATATCCCTGACTGGTTGTTACTGATAGATTTCCAAGTGCATCACTTTTATTTCCCCTTTCATAAATGATCTCATCTCAACTATTTACTCAAAGGCCACTGTGTGTCAATCTGCATCGATCTGAGCTCATTCCGATTAAAGTCCACTGTGAATTTCTTTGCGTGCTATCTCTGTTGTGTTATTGCTACTCAGTGCACCTGAGGCCCTCGGCCCCAGCTTTGTCTCCTCACACCCCCTTTGTATCAGCACTGGTCTGGTCATAGCCCCCGCCACCCCCCAGGGGGAATGTGGACTTTGAGGCTGAGCAGAGCAGGTGAGGGTACAATTTCTGTTCTACTAGTCTGCGAGGGTTGGGCTGGAGGGAGGACGAGATGAGGAAGGGTGGATAGTGTGGTGGGAGGGGGTGGGGTTGGGGGGGGGTTGGGTGTTGCTCCTCACAAAGCATCTTTTATGAGTCCAAGATAAGCTGCCGGAGATCACTGGGATGAGGAAGGCACACAGGTAACAGGAGACAGCAAAAGAAACCTTCCTTTAAAGCCATTAAAAGAGTTGCTCTTTTAGAGATGTGTGTGTGGGAGGTCTTTAAATAGTTTTAAAAAATTATAATAATAATAATAATAATAATAGTAGGCCGCTGTACCAAAACGTAAAGCTTTTCACAACGATTCCTCATGCACATAGTACAGAAGGGAGAAAAAAAATTATATCTAACCTCCAGCAATCTTGAGGAATTCCTCTCCTGTGGCCTTGTAGACCTGAAACAAAAAAAATAAGGAAATATGCATTTTGACTTAAACTCAGAAGACTGAACATTCTAGACTCTTTCTATTCCATTCAAACATCATGACACTTTATGTAAAGGACAGCTTCTGCTTGGACCCCTAAGGTAATTTTTTGGGGCAGATGTATGACAGTTTAGATACTCTACAAAACAAACATAAACGCGTCTTATTAATTTGTTGGATGCCTACAGGCTGATTTAGCACCTTCATCTTCATCTTCGGGGGGGGGGGGGGGGGCTTTAACGCCCCAACAAGCCTGGAGGAGCCCATTACGGGCCTCCACAAAGTTGGTGCTGAGATTTCACTTTAGACAGTGATGCAGCCCTGCAGCAAGCTAGTTTTTGACACAACATATTTCGCAGCCTCAAACTGCTTATTGAAAGGAATGACACAAACACTAAGGTATGCTTCATATTACTATGACAAGTCCAGTAGAAATCCATGTGCAAGCTGACCTCGATGTAGCGGCTGCCCATGTGGTGCTTGTGGCGCTCCAGTGCCAGGTCTCTGTGTTCTGAGTTGATGAAGCGAACCAAGGCCTCGCCATTCCTCCTGCCCTGGGCATTGAGGCATAAGGCCACGCCCCCTCTGAAACAAATCATTACCTTTAAAATAGCCGTTGAACTCGCTACAAAAGTAAAACTGGTTCAATTTAAAATCCATAGAGTCACACTTACTTGGCTATATTGAGGCCTTTGAAGAAGCGAGCAATGTCTTGGTCTGAAGACTGCCATGGAAGTCCTCGCGCCCTGATTATAGTCTCGTTGTCCACTGGCTCCGTCTTAATGCTGCAGGAAAACACAGCACTGGAACATCACTGCTAGCAAGTGTTGGACCAAGCAGCAACCCACAACATGATCCTTGACATTTATTGTAATGCAATTATTGACAAAAGGATTTCCATCCAAGTATTCAAAAGTGTGGCTAAATGTGATATTTGCCAATTGTCCAAACACTTTTATAAAAAAATGAAAGCTCAATGTCTACAGTCACTCTACACTCAATCATTAAGGGCCAGACTCCTGCTATTGTTCAAATGTTTTATAAAACCATAAAATCTATTGTTAGTTGTGGTGTGCTGATAAGGGACTGAGAAAAAATATTGCTTGTCCTTATGCCATTGCTCAAAGAAAAGAAGAAAAAAACTATAATGGTACAATTTAGCACAGTACAAGGCAATTTATTTGTATGTATGTACCTTTCAATCTAAAAGACTGTCGACTGACGCTATAGTTTATGCTAAATTTAACACTGTATGCTCAATTGCCCCTGAGCCTGGTTTAAGGTGTGACAGGAACAAAGATGTGTGTCCATAGGCTTACACTTACCACGTGCCAGAATCAAATTTGTACTTCACGGTCTCAACACAGGAAAAATTGTGATCTAAATGGAGAAGAAATGAGGAAAATCTATCAGAAAGATAGCACCAAGCTAAAGTTTACTGCTCAACAAACATTCTTCCTGTTGACATTCGGGTTGGGCTAGTTTTCCTAAAACGAGCAAGACCGGTTGTGTGCCAAAAGTGACAATTACATGAACAATCAGGTAATGAAAGCTAAGCACTTTAATTGTGTTTTCATAGCAGGTTGCCTGTTGGCAAATGTATGCGTGCTCGTAGCTTACGTCGATGATGTAATGATGATGCCAAGAGTGGTGGATGCTTACTGTGAGGCTCAGCCAGGATGCAGAGGATCAGCTGCACCATGCTCATCACTTCCCTCATTCCCATCAGCTGTTCTGACGCTGCAGCTAGACCCACATCTGCACGTCCAGTTAAAGTTATGCTACTGTTTTACTTTGCTTTAATTTACTTATCGATCTCAAAAATGACCAAACAAACCGAGCACAGCAACAAACGTTTGTTAGAGAATCCAAAATGATCTCTTTATAATTGTTATCCATTTCAGCTGAGCATAAATTTTTTTAAAAAAAAGATACGTTCTAACATGGAAGAGAGCTCCAGCTTGTTTGCAGGGCCGGCGTTGGGGCAGCATTTCTCAAACTCTTTTCTCAAGTCCACAAATGAGAAGAAACACTCGGGAAGGACGAGATTCTGTGTAGCAAGATACCAGAAGGGATGCTCAGGCACAAGACAGTATGTCATGTCAAAAACATGCAGGAGTCAAATAAATACATAATGACAGGAGTTTAAAATTACAACAATAACTGTTGTGGTTTTGCATAATGTTTTTACTGCTATAAAAGCAGTGAAGCAAGGCTGTCCAGACACAAAATATTTTGTTTGGCATTTGGTGAAGGCGCTACTGTCACAAAATATTTTTCCTTACATAACATTTTAATATTCTAGAAGCATTTATTTGCAATACACTAAATCAAATGTGTACGTTTAATATTTACTCATGGGAACTCTTAAAGGCTGTGGAATACTCACTACCAGGGCACAAAGAAAGAAGAAAGCCCACTCTTATTTAATTTACATTCATCCAGAGTATTTTATCTGGAAAATTATCAGCTTGCATTTCTTTCTGGTACTTGTCTCCTGCTTCTATTACATTAACCAGTAGGGGCACAAAGTAAAACAGCTGACGGGATGTTTTTTTTTTTTTTTTTTACATCGTGGAAACTCTTTTACCTTTTTAGATGCTTCTGGGTGAAGAGCCTGTCTGATGACCAGGGGACTGTTGACACAAAGAGTGTAAGAGCTCCTTTTGAGACACTCCAATTCCGATGTCAGCGACTGCTGAAACTGCAAAACCAAACAGAGTCAAAAATGTCAACTGTAATTTCTCAGATAATGCTCAGGCATTGCTTGTAGTCACTAGCAGGAACACTAATTATTTTTTCAAAGGAAAATTTACAGACAGCTCTAAGAGAGCTCATCAGGTCGTGCTGGATTTATCTAGTGGTAACTGAGTTGACTTTTGTAACAATTACTTTAGGGTTTGAGCACAATTCACAGCACATAGTGTGAATTAAATAAGGGACTTGAAAATGAAGGGCAGACAAGTGAAGGTGGTGTTATGTTTGAGGTTTGTATTGCGTGAGTTTGTCATCGCAAACAAGGCTCGTCTGACGGGTTTGACTGTTTGTCGAGTGTGGGAGGGGAGCGAGGTCGGCTCGTCAAGAGGCCATACGGGTCTAACCTGTATCGTTTAAATGATGCTAACACCCAATCCTTAAGACCAGCATCCCGCACATTCGTGTTTGTTTTATTTAAACTCAGATATACACAATGATTGTGTTGTGTCAACCTAATGCTATTTAGTACCCACATTAAACACCCTGCATCATACAATAGCTGTTTGTAATATTTTGGATACAGTACCTTTTTTTAAAAGCCATATAAAGCTAAATGACATCACAAAAACATTGTGACACGTGTAACTAACTGACAGTGTTTATTAAAACTGATTTTATCTTTTTTTTTTACTTTTATTGGATCTTTACCTTTTTAACACATTGAATCTTCACCTTGCTTAAGATTTCCAATTTGGGTCTTAAGTTGAGAAAGTTTAGGGGCCCCAACAGATGCCATAGGTGACAACATAAATGAAGGGCCAGTGAAACTGGCTGACAGCCAGGAGTCTCACATGGCCACAGGCTACATATGACTGATAATCAGACAGCAAGTGTTACAGGTGCATGTTTGGGCCCGTTTCTCAGCGTAGAAAATGCAGGGCCACGAGGCAATGTCAAACATCTGCTAACAAACGAGGGGAGTCATAATACAAAAAAAAAAAAAAAAAATGAAAGCGTTTCACTAATGATACAGCATCATCAAGTTCTCAAAAATAATTCTATTAGCTTGGTGCTCATCCTCACCAACTACAGATTTTACACTGGGCAAATACAAGGGACAGATCTTACAAAAAAAAAAAAAAAGTTGTTGCTTAATTAGCATAAGAGACAAGTGTTTCCCACGAATGACACCCAGAAAGAGACTTCCTTATAGCACAACAAGGATTGCCAAATTATTAAGTAGGCTGGCAAACAAACACTCTCAACAGCAGCGTCACACCCTGACTGACCTCTTCCCTTTCAAACTGAACGAATGTGTTCAAATCTTAAACCAACCGCAACATTAGAGAGACGCACAAAGATACAAGCCCATGAGTCCACCTCTACAATAGGCCTATGCATAAACATCTAAACAGTGGAACAACCAAGTCCAATGAGATTGTACTCATTTGACTTTAACATTTTCTATGGTATGGTATGCCTTACTTTTTTTCTTTTTTTTTGGCAACACTCCAAAAGAAGGTCTTCCATGTTGCATTACAGTACATCACACATGAGCTAAGTGAAGAAGAGCTCTATTGGATAAGTTTTAAGATTTCTTCTACACACATTTTCTCAACCTGTCTGAACAAGGACGGTTAAGAGAAGAAGAATGTAAGAGGAGAAGCAGTAAGCGGACTCAAACAATACAGACGCAGATTTGACTCCAACATACTTCAACCAACTACAAGGTATTTTCACAAATGAGGGGGAGGAAACGGCCTTTGAACGTGGTCCTATCACAAGTCTCTCTCTCTCCAGTCGAGTGTTTTCATGCAGAGGTGAGAGGAAGGGTGTTGCTGGTGGCCGCAACAAACTCCGATAAGTGTGTCAGGGTGTGTCATGGAAGTCCATAAGTGTTAAAGGTATTCAAGAAACCGCCACAATGATATGGTATGATTATTGTCAACCAATAAGACAATCCTACCCCGACTTTTGTAACATAACTTTTTGCTTAAAAGTGCATTTCAAGCTACAGTGTCATACGTATACTGTGACAATATTCTTGTATATAGCATTCATTTGGAATATTATCAAGGGTAAATATTAGTTACTTGAAATATGAGTGTTTACAGTTACACTAAAGCACAAGCCTTTGAACTTTACACACGCAAAAGTAAAGTGCAAATTCAACATCCAAACGTGTAATGTTGCAACACTTCAATTATTTTATGACACACCCAGCAGAGATGATGCACTGTTTGACTTTAGCTTTGTGACTTTTGCCTGTTGATTTAGCCTCAAAATCCCCTTGAAGTCAAGGTGAGCTTTAGAATGTTGCAAAACAAAGGTGGTAGTATTTATTGAAAGGCGGTGAAGTGATTCAGTTTCACCCTGAGAATAAAACGCACGCATCACTAAAACAGGCTGTGACACGCTGTAAATGTGCCAAACAAGAAAGCAACTTTAGGCGTGTTCCTAAAACGACAATAGATAATTAAAGCTGTGACGTCCGAATATACACGTAAATTGCATATTTCAACACTACCACCACCTGCATCAGCAGAACAGGTTTTCAAGTTTCACAACTTGCTGTCAATAACAATCTTGTGAGTCCACTTCATGGTAACTCGGACTAAATTTGTTAGTGTCCTCTCATGTACTGTTAATTAATTATTTAGCTAAACAGATTTGTTGAGTAGAACAATGCTGCCCAGTGCGTCCTAGTCAGGATGTAGTTCAACCATTTTTATCCATCACAGGGGGCAGACATTTTGCTTCTTGTCAACTGAAAACGACATCACAGTTGCTCAGGTAACGAGTAACGACCAATCACGGTTCACCTGTTTCTTGAATTTGGTCAGGTTGGCAAGCCGAGCCATGATTGGTTGTTTCCTGAGCCCGAGCAATGTGATATCATTTTCAGCCAACAGCAAGTGGCAAAATGGCCGCCTATCGAGATGGTTAAAAATGGCTGGATTTTGCTGCTTAAGTCGTATTCCACAAACACAATATCAAAATGTCATGTTTAGATTAGTGGAGGTGCATATAACATATAGTTGTAAACAAATTTTTGGGGTCGACTTCCCTTTAACAAACTCAATCGGTTGCAAAATGATCAATTACTTTCAATTTGGTCTTTGAAAGGACCAATAGCAAGAGATTAATGGGTGACACAAAGGAATGAAAAGACCGGAGTCAATGCTTGGGTTAATATTTGAAGGTTCAGCACACCAACTGTCCTAAGGTAACCAGCCTTGTTTGAAACGTTAACCATCCTTTTGCATTTCACTCTGAGCAAGAATACAAAGCAGCGCTAGCATTAAGCCCATGACAGCATTATAAACACTGGCAGGGGTGGAGAACGGAGGACCCAGTGCAAACAAACACTATTGCAAGGTTGGTCAAAAAACATGTTTGACAACATAAGCACTATTGGCGAAACACACATACTGACAAGGAGCAACACAAGCAAATTGTATCTAAAAACGCCCTGTTTAAGAACCTCCACACCACCGTCCCCTCCCTTCCCCTCTGTCTGTCCTCCAGCTAAGAGAAAGGTGCGGTCGCAGGCAAACAACCTACCTTCCAGATGTCTGAAGCAGGCATCAAGCAAAGACAAGACCGGACCTGTGACTATTCTTAATCTCCAACAACCTCGGGCGACGCGAGCTCCTGAACTTCTACACACTGTCAGAACACCAACCCACCCCCATAAAAGGTCATCAAGGAGATTTGCAGTTCTTGTACACATGACTAACAATCTCCTTGAATTCTAATACTGTAAAGTGAAAATGTAAACGTCCCAAAAGTCATACAAACTCAACACCAGATGGATAGCGCCAGGATTGTTTGTACACTTCTTAACATTAAATGTATTTCTCATCTATAAATTCAACTCAGTGTTTGATTGATTTCACATCTTGATGTCAACCATGATTGACTTATTTTTACACTAAGTTATAAGAACACTAAAATGTAACTTATAAAAATGCTTTTAGAGTTAGTAAAAGTTGTAAAAGGACAACCCTGGAGTACCTCATTACCTGCGGGAAACTGTTTTTCAAATAAGTCCGTGGGGTAAAAATAAGTTCCATTGAAGACGTGCTGCCAGTCAGCAGTCTGAAGATGCTCAAAGGGTCTTCCAGACTCACCTGTTGCAGAACTTTATCCAGGGGCTCGGCATTGACAACGTCGTCCAAACTGAGACCCGTCTCCTCTTTGCACTCATCTGCAAGCTCCAAAGTGTCTGGCTTGACAAGACATCTGTGAATCTTGCCCACCTGAATGGAACAAACTTTTAGAATTTCATGCCTCGGTAACAAGAGACAAGCTACTTACAGCAGCAGGCTGCCCTCCCATACAGGAAATTGACATTTAAGAAATAAAATGACAACGTGGTTGCAAAGGAGAACTTAATAGACAAGGGGTGGGTTGACATTGCAAATCAAAAGGGTGTGTTTTTGCTCCAATTAGGTAAAAAGCAGAAAAAGACAGAAAGAAAGAACGAAAGAATTAAAGTACCCCCACCCCCTCCCCCTCGTGTGCCCGCTACATTTGAGCTGCACACCTGCACAGAAAGTGGGCTAAAGAGCTAGCATTAGCACACACCGTGTTGATTTTATGTCAAACAACAACAGTTAACAGACACGATACCGAATTAAAATACACACGCACACACACGCACACTCTAGTACAAGAAACCGAACGAATGAACGGGCCGTACCTTTTTTTCACGTAGGTCCACAATTTGCCACACCAAGAGAATTATTTCCCTCTCATCCGAACCCAGTTTACCCCCATTTGCACCAGCTGTTGCCCCAAAGAACACCACCAGAGTATCACTGTGCGAAGCCATCAGGGACCACAAGGGTAAAAACTACAATTAAAGCAAAGATTAAACTAAAAACAACACGAGAGTTCACCTTTTTCCAAGTGATAAGAGGAGCGACCAAAAAGGTCTGGAAACTCAATTGAGGTAAGGGGAGAGAGCGAAAAATGAAGGGAGATTATTTTCAGAGGGAGCCACGAAGGAGTTTGCGGCCAGTCACTCTACCTGTTGCTGTACTTGAGAGCGTTCTATCCAGCGATACTGGTTTGACTGGTAAAAAAGGGTGGAAATCCGTGTTTGGTTCACACGAACTCCATAACAAGCCTTGGAGGGTTTTTTTTTTTTTCTTCTTCCGTTTTTTTCTAGTCACCTGTGTTTGTCTCAGCCCTTGAGCCAGACGAGTCCGCATGAGTCTTCTTATTGGCTATTTCACAAAGGTGAGGGCGGAACAATGAAGCGTATTATGTTATCTGATTGGTCAGTGGCATTAAACCAGGAAGTAGCATGACAAAATGAGTATGTGGTCGAAAAACCTCCATGAGGTATTCCTGTGGAATGTTGAAGATTAGTGACTGAGAAACACGCACACAAAAAAAACCTACCTGCTGTCACTGAAAAGTCATCTTTTAGATGGTTAAATTGAACGTCTATGAAGTTTACAAAAGTACTGGCTGTGTAAATTTATATTAAGCACACTTTCAAAACAAAGACATTTGCCATGTTATGGTGTGTTTTTTTTTCTCTTTCCTTATTTGTTTTAAACAGTTTTTGAGGGACATATCATATTGAACATCCACTAGTAACTAAAACGTAAGGATAGAGTATTCGGTATAGTAGTAAAAATTCAGGAAGGACTACAGTACTGTATAACCTTTACAAGTGAAATATCAGCCTTTAAATTAAAATGTCCAACTTTTGAATATTTTGTATATTTTGCTGAACTTGCTCTAGCTGAACAGCAACATTCACAACAGATGTTTGATCCATGAATCAACCAATACATTTCCAAGGATGTCCTCTTGCGCCTTTCTGTGTCACTCCCAGTCACAAATTGCTGATGACATTGTTTATTGTTCTACATTACAAACATTTGAAGATTAAATATGTGGAGGATTTTATAGCATTTCCTCAGTGGTTTTATTTGTTTCATGTAACATTTTACAATGTTCTTTTTTCATGAAAGTCCTCATCGGCCATGTCAAGAACCTCAAATTCCATGTTTTGTTAACTCTGACACACCCATCTCTTTGAGCGTTTCCTTGTTTTTTAATTGATCAAATTCCACCTTTCTTTGTCCTAGATCAGATGAACCAGTCCGAGCAGTAAAGCGACACTTGGGAGATTGATCTGAAATCCAAGAAGTTGAATGCGTATTCCATCATGACAGTGGAGAATATTTATTGAATGGCATGTTTATGCATGCTTAGAAACCCTAATTTCAGCAGTCGCTTCTGCATACATTTATTTCAATGTTAGCAGAATACACTCTCATTCATCTGCTGCTTATGTGCACAAATGATGCTCAATGTTATTTTTTTATTTTTTATTTTTTTTGGTGCAAATTGGGCACTTCTGTCTTTGTCTTTTTCACGGCTTGCCAAGGGGTGTAGACATGGGAATTTTGAAACTATCACTAGTTAAACCCTTGCCTCAGACACAAGAGGTTATGGGTTCGAAAATCAACCTTCCTCCTGAATTCCAAAACATGCAAGTTAGGTTAACTGATGACTCTAAATTGTCATGGTTGTGAATGTGAGTGTGAATGGAGGACCCAGAGAACATGCAAACTCCACACAGATCCCTTGACGGTGAGGCCGCCGTCCCAATGATGTGAACTTATGAACTATAAAAATTACAGGTAGGCTATTTGTCGCAACCCTAGACTGAATACATAAGAATAGACAGCCTCGACGTGTGTAGTGCAGTATTGTGCTAACTGCACTGCAGCATGCAGACACAATATCAATTAATTAATATCAATCACAATATCATATCAGAGGAGCCAACTTCAATGCAAATACAGTGTGCACACGCCACACAGGTTTTATGTCAGCTAAACAAGGATGACATCAGAAGAAATTGATTGGACTTAGTGTTAGGATCTTTTGACATCCATGACATGCTAAATGGTACTTAATTTATTGTATAGCACTTTTCCACTTGGTATCATTCACCCACTGATGACACAGCATTAGGAGCAACTGGGAGTTCTGTACTTGTTCAAAGATACTTTGACGTGGTCACAATGGCATGAGATCAAACCGACAACCTCTGGGTTGCAAGACGACCACTAACACTGAGCAACGGCGCCTCACTACACTATTGTCACACATTGGTTGCTTTTCTGTCATTTGAATGTGATCTCCTTAGCAGAATACAGTATATCCAATAGTTGGATGTTTGAACTGAGAAAAATTAGTAGCTAAATCGCCCAAAATTTGACATTTTATTCACTTTATTATTTGGGTATTTATTGTTTCTCTTTATGCTTTTAATGCTACTAACAAACAAAAAAATAGGAACAATATTTGTTTTTGTTTTTAAACGTTGGTAAAGCCAGAATTTTTGATTGAGCTCTTTTATCATGTCTGGTATACAACGTAATCAATAATAGAAAAGTAGTAGTAACACTGCCATCTACTGGTCGAGTGTCTGGTGACGATGCTTTTTTTTTTTTTATCCCAGTTTTATTAAGTGGCTTGTTTGATAGAAAACGCAATGGTTTGAGTGTTGTAAAACTTCTAAATATTTTAAAAACACACATTAATTCCGCATTTTGTGTAACAACAAAGGGAACATGCAACTTTTCATTTTGCAATGTCGTCATACAGAGGAAGTAAACGGGCCTGAGTCTGACAGTTGTCTGCTGTGAGATTCAAGAAGTCATAGCTTTCAAAAACATTTTACATTTCTGAGGTGCACCCTCAAATGGCCACCACCTGCCAGCCACTCGCAGGGCATTATAGCTAAACAACCATGCACACTCTCCTTCACGCTTAAGGACAGGTTAGTGTATTTGATCAACCTGCCATGCATGTTAGAAGCTGTGAGAACATGCAAACCCCAATGAGGTGGCCAGAGTCCGGATTTGAACCCCGATCAGAGAGCTGTGAAGCTGATAGCCACTTGTTTTGACTTTTAAACCACTTATAATACAAAACGTTTTACTTTTTTTATTGACTCAAAGAAGGATTAATTTCATTTGTAAATATTTTTTTATTGTAATTGTGGTGAGAAACACAACATTTGATGATTGATTGATTTTATTGTACTTTCAAGCTAAATAAATGTACATGTAAATAGTTACATTTCAGATACAATAAACAAAAAAAAAAGGGAGATAGATACTGTATATACATGCAGCTACATACACCTTTTCTTTGGCTCACATTGCTAGGAATGGTTGTTTTCACAAATGTCATTTGCCTCAGAGTTACACTGAGAGCTGCTGGTCTGATTGTTTTGTCTCTTGGACACAAAGGAGAACTCCCTGTTGCCCTCACCTGGAGAGGTGCTGGATATGTGCCGGAAGAGTTTCCGGATGCCCGTGTCTCGCAAAGAGCTGCGAAAGGAACGGGCGGCAAACATGTAGAGAACGGGGTTGATGGAACTACTGATGAAGACCATAGCGCCGCTGATGTAGGCCATGTTATTGTGCACATCCTCCAAATGACCTCCGATGTGGGGGAAAGACGCCTGCCTGGCCAGGATAATTAGCGAGAGTACGTTTCCTAAGTGGTAAGGCGTCCAACAAATGGCGAACACCACCACCACACTGGCGATGAGCACCGTAGACTTGCGCTTGGACTTGAAGGTCATTTGAGTAATACGGCTGCACAAGCAGCCATAGCACACCACCAGGATGGAGAATGGTAATACGTAGCCAATCAGAGTCTCCAGCAGCACACACACCAGCTCCTGAGTGTGTGAAGTGTACTTGTTGTACAAACAGTGCTCCTCTCCCGATTCCTCAACAACAACCCGCGTGAGGAGGGCGGGGACACTGAACAAGAAGGCCGCAGTCCACAGGAACAGCAACGCTTTACTTAGGGCCTTTTGCCTCTTCCATTGAGCCGAGGCGAAGGGATAGCGCACGGCCAAAAAACGCTCCACGCTCATGAGGGTGATGAGGAAAACGCTTCCATACATACAGGCGTTGATCAAGAAGCCCATGACTTTACAGGAGACCTCTCCGAACACCCATGAGTGGACCAATGAGTAGATCCACAAGGGCAGGGTGATGAGCACCAGAAGGTCGGCGGCCGCCAGGTGCAGGATTAGCACCACCGTGTGCGAGCGGTGCTTGACGTGGCGCAGGATGGTCCAGATCACCAGCAGGTTCCCAGGGGTACCGACCAGAAAGGACAGGCCTAAGATCACACAGACCGCCACCAATCCGACACCAAATTCCTCGGTGGCCATCTCATCCGGAGGAGAAAGCTCGCTTGAATGTGAGGTGCTGACAGTGGTGTCTGCATGAAAAACAAAAACAAAGTGCAGCAACAGCAAGGCCTCACTTCCTCTTTTTTTGCATGAAAAAGTAGGCGATTTCCTGTGACGAGTGACTCATGCTTTCACCATAAGATCAACAATTGGTTTGGAATATGCATTCATGCTTGTCAACAACATATCTTTAATGATCGAAAAATGCATGCGACAGATTGTACAACATATAATCCGTTGTGTAGAATTTTTTTAATGTTCACTTTAACAGTCCACTATAAATTTAATCAATATGCAAAAAAAACATGTTCTATCATATCAACGTAAATTGTTCAAATATAATTGTAGGTCTAGTAATCGCTAATTATGTTACATAAGTCGCACCGCGCCTTACTAACATGTTTCACCGTCATTTTTCTGCTATGGATACGCAAAAGGAGAATAACTTTGCAAACATAGTAATTGGTGGTTGGCTTGCATAGTGTGGACTCTCTGAGGCACCATATTGCGCATGCATTTTAACAGTGATTAGTTCATCACAAGATGGCATTATTTTCTACACACTGTTAATTTAAGGCGCATGACCATTCAAGCAATATCAGGAATTTGGCCTTTTAGTCTGCTGTGAACATCTGTGTGTGAGTTTTGGCCTATGGTAGGTCCTTTTTGTTCTCTTTTTGTATTTTTGTGTTTGACTGTTTGTCCTATTCAATAAACAGCGGAATCATTTACGGCACTAGATTCTATACACTGTCCCTTTTATGGAAAAATGCTATACTGAGATACATTTCTTTAAAATTATATGTCATTGTTTTTTTGTACTGGTGATATCAGTATTTGGATCGGTATTGGTGACTACTCAAGAGTTGAGTACTGGTATCTATTGGTCTGGGGGAAAAAAAGTGATATTAAACATCCGTCTGGCTCCTTGTAATCAATAATATTGCTAACAATATGAAACATTATTTTGCAGACATTTGGTTGACCACATATATGCATAAAAGTTGTATTTTACTGCATTTATATGGGCAATTATGACCTATTGTATTTTGAATCCACTTCTACTGAATTTCTTGAAGTAACAGCTTTTTTTTAATTTTTATATTAGGTGATTCATTCGTAAGTTATTTAGATTTCTCCCCTCAATCATCTTTATTAATCGATGTACATGTGCATACAATGAAATGGAAAAAAACAAAAGTAAAACTAGTATAAGCGAACCAAAACAAGTCAAATGATTCAGATTCGAATTATAAGCCTTCGTAAATGTTATTAAGCAAATTATTACACAGACACGAAAATGTACAGAAGATACTTATTCCATATGTTTAGTGGCCGACGACATTGAGAGGGGACGTCGATCTCTTATGATGACGTAGTGACAAGGCGCACGCACAAGACAGGAGCCTCCCCCTCAGCTTGGCTGCAGCTCGGCGAAACAAACATGACGATGTTGACAATTACGTTGTTTTTAATGGAGCACTCCTAAGCAGCGTACGATACAACGCGCCGGTTGGATATTGTATATGAGATTCCGGGGAACTGTAAGTGAAAGTTTAATACGTGTTCCATATACCTTTTCTTGAAGCGTAGAATGATTAGCAAAGTAGCTAATGTTAGCAAACTTGGAAGCTAGTGTTAGCATAACGTTAGCCATGCGAATAGCTCGAATTCAATATCGTTTAGCTTGGAGCTTGGAAACTCAATTGTTTTCTTTTAAGGAAATGTAAATAAATGAGCTATACATGTTTTAAGGCGGAGGGTTTGATGCAGAAATAAGCATGCAAGTCTAGGTCGTCGTGCTAACAGGTAAACGTCTCACCTGTTTAACGTCATTCTCAACATTCCTTGCACAATACGTAGATCATCAGAATGAGCCTTTCGTCAATGTAGTTACTAATTTCAGTGAATTTAGCGGAACTCCTGAGTGTGACTACCCTTTTTTAACGAACTTTATGTACTCTTCAAAGGTCTCGAACGGGGACAGACCACAGTTTTAACGAGTGGAGAGAACGCTTGGAGCAGAAATGCCTCTGCTGTTTCTGGAGAGGTTCCCTTGGCCCAGTCTGCAGACCTACACGGCGTTGACAGTGGTTCTGCTGGCGGGCAGCATCTTCAGCGCCTACACCACTGTAACCGATCCCGGCTTTGGGTCTTTGGAAACGGATGAATCCCCAACGCCCACTGATGTGGATCTTGAACACTTGAATAATGATATTAGTAACACAGAACTGGTTACCACTGTCTTGTGGTATCTGTTGACAGACAGCCTATTTGTATGGGTGAGCTTCTTTTTTTTCCCTTCTTTTTTTAAATTCTAAGAACAATGGCACGACTATGATCCAGAGACATCAAATAGTTTTCATTGCGGGTCACGCTCTAGTTATGACTATGATTCCTGGTACTGAAATGATACCACAGTAAAAGCAGCGGAATAATAGCTGTTAAAGCAACTTCATTTCTTTGGTACTTTTAATAATTATATAATAGGACTGCCAGTAATTAATATTTAATTAATTGATTAATCTGTTGATTATGTTAAGTGGTAAATCAGATAAATGTTTTAATTTCCACCCCTTTTTTAAAAACAAGACATTCTTTCAAATTAACAGTGCAGATGACATAAATTATGCTTTCGTTACTGATTTGGTCCATAACACGGGCTAAAAACGTTGCTCATTGGTTTCCAGAGTAAGCACAATTATTTTATTTAATTCAACACAAAGATAATCAGTCTGCACTCTGCTGTCATGGAGAACATCTGAAATGGGAGAATATTTGCTATTGATAAGCTGAAATTTGGGGGATTTGGTTGTTAAAAAGATATCTAAAAGATAACCAAAAATAATTATTTTGAAAATGTATTAGTTATACACTAAATCATTGCGCCTCTAATTTCATCTATTAGGACACTAATTAGGAGTCTTTTGATAAAGTAAAACATAAATTACATTTGAATACAAAATAAAAAAAATTTAAACCCAAAAGTATAGGTTCTTAAAAACGGTTCTTAAACATCACGTAGTGCCGTTTTTGCCGACAAGGTACTGTGGTACTTTTTCGGTACCGGTACATAATGCTAACTAACTAACTAACTAACTAACTAACTAACTAACTAACTAACACTAGTTGCTTTAACTTTGAAACTGCATTAATACGTAATAGCTTGTAAATGCTCTGCCAAATATCACGGTTCGTTATGTATCTTAGTTTTAAGTTTACGGTTTCCCTATGTTTAGTGAACAAAATACAAAAGACACAGTTTGAACAATGTGAATTAAGCTATAAGAAAACACTGGCTGTTGCTCGAATTGCATTTATATTGTGCTTTACATTATTATTATTTTTTTAAACATGTAGCTAGCCTTGACGTTTGTTGGCTAGAAGTGTTTGTTTACAGACTGGGCTTGTGGTTTGAGCAAGTTCCACTTTTTCTCCCTTACCTAATATGTACTGTTTGGGAACCTTTATCATTGCCCCATCATATGGCTCCTGAATTTGGTTATTGTTCTCATGGCCATTTTGTAGGCGAAATTAAGGAAATATTTGTCAAACTTTATACAACGTTGTGGAAGTGCCGGATATATCTCACAGGCCGTTAATAATTTAAAAGTTAATGTGCCTGCTTTTCCTCTTCTCTTTGTAGGTGCTTGTGAACACATTCTGTTGCTCATTAATGTTAATAGCAAAAATGATCCAGTACGTGGTGTTTGGCCCTCTCAGAGTCAGTGAGAAACAGGTGAGTTTAACATTTAAATACCCATAGCAAACATGAGTGTTTCTAATGATCTTTTAACTTGAACTCCCCCAGCACCTAAAAGACAAGTTCTGGAACTTCATCTTCTACAAGTTTATATTCATCTTTGGCGTGCTGAACGTACAGACAGTGGAGGAAGTGGTCATGTGGTGTCTGTGGTTCTCTGCACTGGTCTTTCTTCACCTCATGGTGCAGCTCTGCAAGGACCGATTTGAATATGTAAGTTTTTATTGAGCACACACTTTTTTTTTTTTTTGCATACTTAGTTGTACTACAGAAACCCAAAGACAAAACCAACATCTCCTGACAAAGAAACCAAAGGTCAATGTACTGTATGTACTAATACCAGCAAATGACAAATGAACAAATATGTGAGACAAGCATATTGACTAACTGATAAAAATGCAGTAAAACCTTTATTAACTGTACAGACAACGTTTAGTGTTACAGTTTAACATTATTTACCATCATACAAGTACAAGTGTAAATTAACGAGTCTATGAATGCATCCGAAACAAAAAATACTTAATTTAAACAACCTCTTCATATCAAAGACATCACTGACGCACTTCATAGCTCGTTTTAAGATAAATATCACACCCACATAAAATGATATCAAACTCTAGTTTAATGTACAATAATATAAAATAAGATCACAAGTGTCAAGCATGTCATAGCCAGCCAGTTTGACAACATAAACAGAGGTTATCTATTTCTGCTGGCTGAAATTTATTCTATTGAGGTGCACTGACTGCATGTTTGATATATGTGATGTTGCATCATCCACAACTGTCCATTTTTTAGGCATTTCTTTCCCCCAAATTTTTGAATTTTACGAGCTCTTAAGTATATGTGGAGGTTTCTACGACATCTCAAGATGAGTACGACTCCACAGGCATCATATGATACTTTGTTTTTCGCCACATGATACAAGAGTGTGTTACACTGTAGCAAGGGGAAATGTATCAGGGACCTAACAGGCTGTGACATTCTGATGCTATTTATAGTACTAAGGGGGTCCATCTCAGGCCTTACAGGGACCTCTGTGTGTCTTTTAGATGAAGATCTTTGACTACAATATTTTGTTCTGGCTTCTTCAAGCTACTGTTTGTGCTTGTCGTTCTCAATACACAGAAAGCTCTGTGGAAGTCTGTAAAAATGTTCAAACTTCGAGGGCAAACAAAATCCCTTCTTTAAGCAGGCTCTGTTCACTTGAATAGGAGCTCAGGTGCGGGTTGTTTCAAATGAGCTCCAAGTGGTCACTGTCTGCATTGTTTGTAAACTCAACTGAGGGTCAGTTCACCTGAGCGCCAAGCAGTCTTGGTCCACTTGTTTTTGAACTCGGGTAGAGTTTGGTTCACTTATGCTCCAAGTAGTCAGTCTGCTACGATGTGAACTGAACACTGCAGACGGAGACCAGCTTTAAATTGACAGCAAAGCAGAGGGAAATCGCAAATGTAGTACAAAAAATCAACAAGTGACAGAATTATCATCATCATCATCATCATCATGTTCTCGGACAACTTGTAAATTGAGCACAATACATCGCACTGTATAATATACCTTAAAAAAAAGTATGTAAGCTAACAGACACCATTTTTGTTTGGCAAATGTGTGTAGCAAGGGCCAATCCACCTTTAACTCTCCTTGTCATTATTTGTTGTTGCAGCTGTCCTTCTCGCCCTCCACTCCCATGAACAGCCATGTGCGAGTCATGTGTCTACTGGTCTCCCTCCTGCTGGACTGCTGTGGTCTGGCAGTGGTCTGTGGTCTGCTGGGGGCATCCTACGGAATGCACACCCTTTCTTTCATGGCCGCAGAGGTAAATGTTTTGATATGTATTATTTTTGCTTGTTTGAAGCAGTCTGATATGCTTGATATGTTTATCTGTCTACTTTTGCCTTCAGTGTCTGATGGTGACTGTTCGCACAGGACACGTCATCATGCGGTAAGTCCTTTTAAAGCCTCCTTAAGGCAGTAATGCACGTGCGTACACCAGTTCAGCATGCGCTTGTGATGCCTCTGCAGATTTAGATTGGGGTTAGCGGAGGTTAATCAAAGCAAGACGAATTGTTTTCCTCGAAGTCTCATAACAGCATTTTTGCTCCACAGAGGCTGGATTATAAGGCGCACCTGACTATAAGCCGCGGTTGCTAAATTTGGGGACTACTTGAGTTTGTTACAGATATAAGCCGCACCCGACTGTAAGCCACAGGTGTTTTAATGTTCCGCTACTTTATTTTCCATAATGAGGGCGCAAATTTGCTCTGCCTGACTCGCTTGCGCGTTCTCTATAGTGCGCCCTCTTGTGAGCTGATGGATAAGCCGCACCTTTGTATTAGCCGCAGGGTCGAATGCAAGTGAAAAAAGTAGCGGTTTATAGTCCAGAAATTACTGTAATTAGAAAAGCCCTGTAGTCAAAATCAGTCTCACAGAGGCGCTTTTTCCAAGTATTGAGCCGACACTTAGTTGATGTCCTTTTATTTCTTTGCGTTCTTTGTTTTATTCCTTTTTCTTTTCTTTACTTTTTTTTTTTTAAATAAAAAAAATGCTATTTTCTTTAACAAAAACAGCACATCATTGGGAAATATTTAATGTATGCATAAATTGAGTTATGAGCTTGGTCATGCAACATATTAAACTACTGTATGTTTTTTTTTTTTACCACTTGATTTAGATATGAGTAGTTAAGAGTGGATGTCATGACTAGATTTACAAAGTAGTTTGAATGGCCCTATATCATGACTTTTCTTGTTTGTCTCTTTGTTCTTTTGTAGTTACTCCATCCACCTGTGGGACCTGAACCACCCAGGAACATGGGAGAGTAAAGGAACCTATGTCTATTACACAGACTTCATCATGGAGTTGGCAATGCTCTTTCTAGATCTCATGCATCACATTCATATGCTGGTGAGTGGAAATGAATAGGCCAACCTGCTTCGACCTCATCCTCCTGTAATGTTTAACTTCCTTAAACATTTTTTTTTCAGCTTTTTGGTAACATCTGGCTGTCTATGGCAAGCTTGGTCATCTTTATGCAGCTGCGATATCTCTTCCACGAGGTCCAGCGACGCATCCGCAGACATAAGAACTACCTTCGTGTCATCAACAACATGGAGGCCAGGTGAAAATAAATCAATATTGATTAGAGTATCATTTTTTATTTATTTTTAAAGTTTTCTTTTTCTTTTAACATGCTTATAATTTTCTACACACTCTCATACAGATTTGCAGTTGCCACTGCCGAGGAGCTGGCAGCGAATGACGACGATTGTGCCATTTGCTGGGATGCTATGGTGACAGCACGCAAGCTTCCGTGTGGTCATCTCTTCCACAAGTGAGATTGATTTTTAAATGTTCCTACAGTTCATCCTGACCTGACATCCCTCCAAAAGCGTCTTTTCTGAAATGCATTCTTCCGATGGACAAACGGCCTATCTGAGTTTGTGTCTGTGTGTGTTCTTTATTATTTATTTATTTATTTATTCCAGCTCTTGCTTGCGCTCTTGGCTGGAGCAGGACACCTCGTGCCCCACTTGCCGCACATCCCTCAACATCAACGGGGAAGGCGAGCAGGCGGGAGGCCAGCAGCAGGGTGCCCGCACAGAGGACAACGTCGGTCCCGCCGGAGCCGCTGCAGAGCCGAGACCGCACATCAATCAGCACAATCACTTCTTCCACTTCGATGGTCTGCCTCCACGCACAACCTTGCGGTTTCCACACTGTGTGCTAGGTGGCCACTTTAATTGGGCATTCTCTTACAGGCTCACGTATTGCCAGCTGGTTGCCCAGTTTCTCAGTAGAGGTGATGCACACCACCAACATCTTAGGGATTGCTCAGGCTAACAACTCTCAACTGACAGCCATGGTAAGTTTTTCTTTTTTTTCTTCTTCTTCTTTTTTTTTTAAACGAATAACACCATTGTCATTGTGGGAGATGTGGTGATAGTTGTTGTGTCCCACCTCTGGATACAACCTTGACTTACAAGTGACCCGACTTACAAACTGTCGCTTGGTCACAAGTGCTAGCTATGATGGCAGAGAACTTCATACTAAGCAGCAGTTTGTCAGATAGTGAACAAGTCTTTGCTGGCTACCAGCTGCTTGTTGTCACCAAATAAATCAATGCATTTTAACAAATGCAATCACACATTGTGTATTTAACAAAATCACATTAACTTTGTCTGCTAGCTTCATGCTAACACACAATGAAAAATGCTTTTAATGGGCTAATGAAACTAACATTAATGAAGCGGACAACTAATTGGAGACAGCATATACAACACTGTTCTTTATATTCTGTCAAAAACTACATTTTAGAAGCTTGTTTGCAGTGTTTTTTTTTATAAAGTATAATATTGTACACAGTAAAAATTTTAACACAGTGCAAAAAATTTGGTTGGTGTTTTTTGAGGCGCTGGAATGGATTAATGACATTTCCATTCATTTCAATGGTAACATGATTTGTGTTTCATATTTTGAGTTACAAGTGTGGTCACGGAAGGTATTAAACTTGTATGTCAAGGCTCATGTCATTGTCATCATATCTTATATATCTTTCAAAGACACCAAGGTATACAATTTTTTGGGGTCACAACCCCCTTTCACACAGCCTGTAAAAACACTGTTGTTGTTCCATATAAACAATATCAATACCATAATGTATTTTTTGTAGGTATTGTCAGAGGCTCGGCGCTGCCTGTGTCTAAGGCTATTCAAATTTGCCAGTATGGGGCTGTGAAATTTAATTTGCCTCTCCAGCCAGTCATGTTGAAAGCAAAAATTGCAGCCTGAGCATGTTGCACCAGATGCCAATACCAATTTATTGAGTTAATTATCTAATTGCGGGATGCTGGGTTCTGCATAAAAGGTACAGGTGAATAAATGCCAGTGCTTAGGTTTAGTGTTGGCAAGTGTAGTTTCTATAAATTTGCGTATATGTCACAAGTAGTCATTTTCTATTCCTTCTGTGGTCTTTTTTTTAATGCCTATTGCATTGTGATTCCTGTTGTACCTGCGTGCCATCAGGCCCATCAGATTCAGGAGATGTTCCCTCAGGTGCCCTCCTACCTGGTTATGCAAGACCTTCAACTAACCCGCTCTGTGGAAGTCACCACTGACAACATCCTGGAGGGACGCATCCAGGTGCCTTTCCCTCCACCCGCACAGGTCTGTCGGCTGTCAAATTTGAAGTATCCTCACTTGGCACTTGCATGCTATCGCTGAGGAGTAGGACTCAATAAGTGTTTTTTTTCCCTTCTTCCTACTCCCTTTTGAACATGTTAATTGTGCTTAACAATCACTACTGACTACTTTCTCTTCTTTCAACTTTTTTTTTTTTTTAAACTCTGTACTACAATATCTTCTGCTACTTGCTTATATGGTCGATAAAACAATCAAGCTATAACATTTATACCATGAGTGGGCAAAGTTTTGTACTGAAGGGCCACATTTGATTTGGAACAGACAGATGGACCATATGGACCATATCAGTAAATGTTCTGTAAAATGTTCATTTTTTTTATTCATCAACCTTTTGTTTAATTTTTTTACTAAAAATAAATTCAAAATTGTTCAATTTATATTGGCAGCCTAACAATTATTGTTGGCCTAATTGCCCAAGTCATTTTGAACTTTTTTAGGAAAACAAATAAGCACAATCTATTTGCCTCAATTCAACCTTTATGAATTATTATAACCGGATAACCGAGAATCTACACAGACATAATGAAAAAACACATTTTAGCAAGCACATTGGTATTTGTTGTTGTTGTTGCGCTAAGTGAAAAAATGACATGGGCATCTCCTGTATGCCATTAGACTGACCATATGTAAAATAGAGTCGTTATTGCGTATCACGAGACATTGCGGCAGGTAGCTTGCAGGCCATACTTTGACCACTCCTTGTCGTGTAATTGCTTGAGTCGAACATGACAAGTGTCGATGTGTTTGCAGGCCATTGAGCGCGGAGCGTTGCAGGTGAATCCTGCACTCGACGAGCAGGCGGGGCCCAGCGGAGCCACCGCCACCGCTGACGAGGGCCCCAGCGAGCCCGAGAACACGGAAGCCCGAGGTGGTCGCTTCTCTAAGTCAGCTGAGGAGAGGCAGACAATGTTAAGGCAGCGGAAAGAGGATCTCATCCAGCAGGCGCGCAGGTACAGTAGCACCTCTAAGCCGGGGGCGGGCAAGCTTACCTGTTTTGCTGATGAATGATTATGGTTGCATTACTACTTGCAGGAGATACCTGACCAGGAGTCCAGAGGAGCGGGCTGATGATGTTTCCGGCCTGGAGGATGTGGAGGAATCTTTCTCAGTTATAGAATCGACAACACTGAGGCGTCGATCCACGGCGTCAGCCGCGGAGAGACGCATGCAACAGGATGCCGAGCCCTGAAAATCCAGCTTCAAACTTCAGCATCCACCGCAAAGGCATGACCTGATGACAGTGTTTTTACCTCCTCCCCCTCATGATGTACAGTACAATCGTCGGGCGCCGTTACTTATTCAAAAGGCCGGACTATCGAGACGGGCCTCGGCATCACCAATTGCAGCTAGACTACTGGGAGCGTTGTGTATGCCAATGCTCTTTGCGTACGTGCCACACGTTGTAAGCAGCAGCTTGAGCAGGCAGGAAGCTACAATGTAGTTGGGCTGCTGGCTGAGAAAGCCTAAGAGCATGCGTTGCATTCGGAGAAACCAAGTCTTTGAAGAGCGGTTTGTTTTTTTTGGTTTTTCCTTTTAGGATTCTGATGTTTTCTTTTGGAAAAAACAAACAAACAGAAAACGTGATGTGTTGCTGTGTAATTTTATGGCTTTCAACTGTGAACTGCAGTAAGTGTAGGCAAAACATATTTTTTGTTTGCTTCTTACCTTTGTGTAAGAGAATGTCACTTTAGTGTTTTTCAGTCAGGACATGAATGTTTTTAATGCTGCAAACAGAAGTCTTGACGTGACAGCAGTGTATCATTTCCAGTCGTTATTTAACCAGCAAGGGGAGTATAGTGTACATTATTCTGGTTCCTAATATTCTTCTCTTGTAAGCTACAAACGGGAAGTATTGTGTTTTGTATAGGTGCATTGGGTTTCCTTCCTTGAACTACTCTCTGTTGCTAATTTATTTTCCAACGAGTATTGGCATCCCATGTCTGTTATGGTGTTATTTTTCAATATGAAAAGGTTATATGTAAGCGTTTTACCTTTGTCTATTCATATGGGGGGGATAATCCTACCAGCAAGCAACATAATCATCAATCACTAACATTTGTTAATGTGGAGATATTAGAGTGCAACAAGATATATGCACGAGTTTTGCCACGCCTCTTCTAAATGCTGACATGGGATGCTATTTCATCACTATTTGAGGGGATGTTTGGGGTGTAATTTGGATTGTTCAAAACAGGAAGTATGGGATGTTTGGGGTGTGATTTGGATTGTTGAAAACAGGAAGTATTTGTTTTTTTTATTTTCACTTATTTAATTAAAACTTAAGTTTCTAAATTTATAGCGAAGAGACAGATTTTGGACTGAACGTTACCAGTGTAATGTGCCTACAAATCAAGATGGTTCCCTCATGGGTCATTTGTGTAAATGATAATCTATTTTTTTTTTTGTAATGTAAAATACAGTATACAGAATACGTACTCAATAAAAAGAAGAGTGGCTGCAGCTTTTTATTCTTTTTAGCAAAAATAATGTAACTGTTTGTTATTCTGAAGAGTGTACAATACAGTATCTATAATAAGCTCAACATGAAAAGCTAACCAAGTATGTACGCTGTGTATTTGTTGTTTGGACGTTATTGCTATATAACTACACTATCTTACTGAGAGTTTTCCTTATTTGGCTACTACTGTACACTTTTAATCACACTCAACAGAAAAAAAGCACATTGTTAAATGAATATAATTTATGATTAAGTCAATTATCACGTATATGTTTGCATATAATTCTACTTTTGAATTGGACGTTACTGTTTACAAAGACTCCAATATGGGAACAGTGTTTTATTTATTTATATCCATGAAAGATTTGTTTTTAATATATCATACAAATATTTACTCCACTCTACTTTTAGGTACACAGGCTTCGCGGCTACACTGTGACATGTGAGTCATTCAACTTACTATAGTACTGAAAGTGTCCGTTGTAATGACTGGTGTGCGTTTCATAAATCATTAAAGTGTTGCTATCGAAAGCACAAGCACACAAGAAACCTTATTTTCGCCCATTTTTAATTTAGGACACGTCCAAGAACCCGTTGTTGAAAGACGTCATCGGGGCGCGCCCATTACAACCGGGAACTTTGCCACGTCACAGCGTGTCAGACGCAAACACCCACCGCGGTGGTGTGGCTGAGGCCATTCAAAAATATGCTTCATTTCGAAAGCGAATTGTGTTGCTTGACTTGCCGGATAACTTGTCGAAGACTTTAACTACGAAGCTACCATAATTCACCTCGGAATTTCCACTCTGTCGTCTGTTCTTGCTTGCTGTTTACCGGTAAGTACTTTAGCTAGCCAGCTAAGCGCTTAGCATATAGAATTGTCTAAAATTAAATAAGTGTAGTCAACTGGAGTGACAGTTTTGCTTTTTGTAACTACTATTTAGCGTCAAACTTGGACTGCTTTCATGGTTTCTTGTTAAACATTGCAACGAGAGTTTTACTATTAACATCAACGCGTCACATTTGGATTTATTTATTTTTTGATTGAATAAACACGGTCACACTAGGTAAGGGAAACAAAATGGACTTTGAACACATTTGACGTTTAAGCAACTCTAATAAAAAATTAAACCCATCCCTCCTGAGGATTTTATTGTCCAGAGTTTATCGGAATGTGTTTGACAGGTAAAGATTACGTCCAGTAACACCTAATATCAGTTTTTGAGCATGATTTATATTAGGGTGTTTGTATTTTATCTTGCTGGCGTGTGACTAATGTCTAGTTGCAGTCTGTGTAACTAATGAACGACTGCAGTATGAAGTTTATGTTGTTATGACAACTTCCGTCAATAGGTGAATGTTTCCTAGTGTTGAATGAGCCCTTTGTGGGATGGGCTCATAGCGCAGTTAGTCCAGTATCCTGTTCTGGGCTGAGACCTGGGCCGGATCCCGTAAAGACAAATAGGATTTTATGACTCATGATGGTTTATTGTCAAGCACACTAGCTTGAAGTAGGAATAATTGTTCCAGGGACGTACTGCTCCCTCATTCAACCTTAACCCACATTTTTACCAGTCCGAGTATGAGTACAAAAGTATCATTACCCCTAATATATTGGTTTCTTTCTCCTTTATTATAATGTGAGAGCGAGAGAAACCCATTCCGAGTGATGGCATACAAGGTGCGATGACTACAATTTCAACAAATCGGCAGCGTCTTCATCAGTGGAGATTTAAATCATGTTCATTTGGTTCATCTACTAACTACTTCACATACGGCATGCAGACTGTGAAACAAGAGGGTATACAAATCTGGACCTCCTGTATGCCAATGTGAATGGGGCATTCGGCCCTTTTTCTCTCTCCCTCCTTTGGGGATTTGACCACAATTTACCGTTGAGACCAACAGGCCACGAGTGGAACAGCAAGGCGACCAACATAGGAGCTGTTTAGTCTAAAGACACAGAGGAAGTACTGCAGGTATGGCGGATTAGGCCCTTCAGCTACAGTTATTGTTTATAGAGCAATTTGCTAGCTTCCGTCACAGTTCTGTAGCAAATATTTGTTTTACGGTGTGGAGCCGCTTACCCCTAACCAAGCCTCATCAGTTGCCTCCTACGTGACTTGCTTGGTAGGGAGACAGCAGTCCTACTCTGCGTACTTGACAAGTGTCCCGGGTACTGCATGAGATGTTGAGAGGATTTAAGAAGGGAAGATGCATTATTACTTATTAATCAAAGTTAATGTAAATATGACTTTTTTTTGCCCCATGATTTAAAAGTTCCCATCTTTCCAAGTCATTTTGGTAACATACTAAAGTTTCTGTTTTGGTAATCTGTACCACTGTGTCGTTTATATCTTGCTACCTACTCAGATTATTCTTGGTGTAAATATGTTTGTAAAGTGACAAAAAAAGTCTTGTAAAAGTGCTTGAATTTTACTCCGGTAAAGGTATATGAACCCTTAACAGGCGGAGAATTTGTGTTTGACAGGTCAAGGTTCTACATGAAGTAAAACAAACATACTGTTTGAATGGGTGTGTATTCCCCGCGTGAGCTCATTTATATTCTTATGGGTTTCTTATGGGTTTCCCAGGCCGAGGTTGTGGAATGCTGCTGGACGAGACTCCCCTGTTCGATCCTTCATTGCTGCGGGAGTTAGAATGGAGTGACAACAGTGTCTCCTTCTCACCCCTCATCTCCCCCTCGAACCCGGGCGAAGGCTTGGTGCTCAGGCCCCTCTGCACTGCTGACTTCAACAGGGGTGAGTGGCACATTTGGTTTACCTACAAGTTCAAATCAAAATAGTCTCTCTTTTTAACTGGACATTACTTAACAAGTGTTTCCTTTCATATATGTGAATCCACCTATTCTGTTTTTGTGTTTAGGCTAAAGCCCCTTCTAATATAAAAGTACATTTTTGCACCATCTTGTAGCATCTAGGTGCCAAGGAACTACATAGAAGGGAGGGGGAGATAAAAAAAACTAGTACATTACTGCCATCTTGTGGTATCTATAGGAATTTCTAAACTATTTTTGGGAGTGCCGTCTAACGACCATACATACATGTATATATACCAGTAAGATTTTTTCCTTGCACAAGATGGCAGTTTAAAAAAAAAAAACAGCATAGAAGGAATAAGAGTGTAAAGTAACCAACCCGTTTCTGTTTTTTGTCTTTTAGGGTTCTTCAAGGTTCTATCTCAATTAACCGAGACAGGTGATGTCACCGCAGACCAGTTTATAAGTAAGTCAAAGTTACTTGACATAATTAAAATGGCAGGTGAGCAGTGTTACTAAAATGTATTTAAATTCATTCTACCTCTTTGTAAGCTCAATAATAATAAAAAAAAATGTTTTCATTTTTCTTTCAGAAAAATTTGAGCACATGAAAAAAACAGGGGACTACTACGTGGTGGTGGTGGAGGACACCAATCTTGGACAAATTGTTGCCACGGCCACCTTAATCACAGAGCACAAATTTATTCATTCTTGTGCAAAGGTCAGTTTATGTATTCCTTCATACTAATGCCTATGAGGAGGTGACCGAGGGTCCTGCAAGCTAATGCTGCATACTAGTGAACTTTTGAGCTGGAATGAGAACTATCTGCGCGGGTTTGTTTGCAGAGAGGCCGAGTGGAGGAGGTGGTCGTTAGTGATGTGTGCAGAGGTAAACAGCTGGGAAAACTGTGAGTACAACTCAGACGCTTTTGCTATCTCCACCGAAAAGTAGGTTACTTTTTTAAACAAAATTGTGTTTATCTAGAGTGTAAATTATTCCACTTTTTGTTGGGTGACCGACTGCATATTATATTTCTTGAAACAGTTGCCTCAACTCTAATAGATGCAGTCCTTTAATTAATCAGTGTCGTGATGTGCGCAATACCTCAAATAAGTGAATCCTGGTCCCCTTGTTTGTGTCTTGTCAAAAAATAAGCGCAGCACCTACAATGCATCCTTTTGCCTCCTCAGAACTAAACAAATAACATGTACGATGACTGATACCATGTTGCTGTGGATGTCTTTACCGCAGATAAACACCACACCTCTAGTAAATGCATCTTTTTATCCTTTGCGTTGTCTTTATGATTAAATATGCACCACGATTCAAATACGTTTAGGAAAGAAGGCTTTCCTTTATTTTGTATCGTCCCCTTGAACAAATGAGTGCACTCTATTGTCCTTCCCTCAGAGCTATCCTTTTTGGGTCGTCTCTTTGAATCAGTGCAACGTCTCTCATCTCATCTGGCGCACTCATTGTCAAATATCTCAAGTGACACATGCCTTTTAAGTGTTTTTCAGTTTGGACCCTTAAAAGTGCTTGTTTATGGGAAGAGGACTTTGTTTGACTTCCTCTAATTCCAGCCTGTCCATCTTTTGTCTCCCATAGGTTAATGTCCACACTAACGCTTCTCAGCAAAAAACTCAACTGCTATAAAATCACACTGGAATGTGCACCCAAAAACGTGGCTTTCTATCAAAAGTTTGGTTACGGGGCTTCCGAAGAGACTTACATGCAGTGTCGCTTTTCCCACTGAGGAACTCTGGACCTTGAACGTAACTTTTCACGCCACCCTCTTGACGTCAGCCAAAGAGTACATTGTGTTTTGGAGTGCGTCATTTAGAAACTTTGGGCCGTCCTTAATGGCGTCATCCTAACCTCTGAGCAGAAGTAAACAAAAACACATGTCGAAGACTCCCATCCGCCCCGCCTTTTTTAATTTTGGTAACCATGGCTACCTCACAGCAGTGGAGCTCTGAAGAAGGGATCATAAGTTATTGCAAATGTAATTTTTTTGTTACAGTGGTGACAGAAAATTGGAATGAAATCAGCCAGCCATTTACTGAAAACATCCAATAATTCATCAATAAATTGTTGTCAAAGGCAAGTAACCAAAGAACAATTCATAGAAAACTACTCAGTGCCGAAAAATGGCTTGCAATCTGTTGAGGGTAAATCCTACAGGAAAATCAGTATGTAAGACAACATAGGTTTGTATTATGAGTGTAAGAAATGTAATGTTTTATATTTGCTGCATTGATCACATTTTGTGATGGGTGACTGGTATGGATACACAAATGAGATTTGCAGATTCCTATTTAAGTGACTTTTTCTTAGTTGGGCAGTGGGAATGTATTTAATATAATTTATTGCCAAATATGTACAAAAGTAAATAAATCTGCAGTAAAATATAAAATAACCCAATCTGATTTCTTTTGCTTTTTGGCTTTGGGACTTAATGAATTCAGAGGGTAGCACATCTGCTTCATAGATCTCAAGTTGATGGTTCAAATCTGTGCTTCGCATGTTCTCTGTTTTTGGTATATCCCATCTCTCATCCTAAATTAGCTCGGATAGGCTCCAAGTCACCCGGCTGAGACCCAAAGATAGAAGTGCTGTAGAAAATGGATGACGTAGACTATTACAACCTTACATCTTTAGTGTTTTAATGTTCCAGATACTATTGCAACCTGTGCAGTGCGCCTCAAAATACAAACCAATAGTCCTCATAACTTTTTTGATAAATTAAAAAGACAGAACAAACAATTCCAAATGATTCAGTCAGAACTTTTATTCAACAATTTCAACCTATTCAACATTAAGCCTGTTAGTAGTTAATCCTATGACACCAAAAAAAAGGCATTAACTATCCCTCTGATGGGCGATGCCCTGGCCACTTTCCATGCTTGCCCCCCCCTTTCCGTTCATCTACACAAATTCAAGTATCGAAAGTGCATTATTGCAATACTGTCCCGCTGCAAATGCAAAAATGCTTTAAATACTATAAAACTGCAAAAAGTTTCCCATCAGTGCATACAGCTCAAGAAACAACAAAAAAAGGTTATCAAATTTACTTATCCCCATCAGACCTCCATGTCTCAGACATGAGTAGTCCCCCGTCCCTCCCCACTTAGAAAAAGGTTCAAATGTCTACATTTTTAATCCCATTAAAAATGTAAAAAAACAAAACCAAAAAAAAAAGAGAGTGCAACATGCCATGTGGCTAAATGTAAGCAAGGCTCATCCATTTTGTGCTGCTGTGACCTGCATTGCTCCAAAGTCGTCATCTTCCTCCAGGGTGCGCTTACGGCTTCCTGTTCCAAGAAAGATCATGACAACTCAGTTAGACCAATGTCAAACACCATTTTGATAATCATGACTGGGGAGGCAGGTTGTGTACGGACCTTGCATGCCCGCTTGTAAGAAGGAGCGGCCCAGCTGCACTGGTGACATCATCTTAATGGTCAGTTTGGCGAGGTAGATTGCTTCATATTCCTGCAAAGCAAAATGCTTATTAAAATTGGACATTTTTGTGATGGACAATTATAATAATATATAATAACCTTTTTTTTTTTTTGCAATGCACCATGCTGTAGAGAAGTAGTACTTGCATCTATGTCCTGGCTACTCACTCAGTAAAATATGGCCTCACCTCAAATAGGGAGTCACCTCCAGGTAGGACAAGCATGTAATCTTTCTTTGCATTTGCACCACAATTTGTTTGAATCCTCTGACCTCAATATTGTAAGGGAGATATACCTGTATATTGACTCAACTGGTCACTTGTTAAAGGGTGAAGCTCACCTGAAGCTGATGCACAAATCCCATATTGGGGTTAATGCAGAACCTCCTCTCCTGGATGTGGCTGAACGCATCCCTACAAGTGAATACACGGGTTAGAACAAGTCACCAGCAAGGTGGGCACCAGGTAACCAAGGTGGTTAGTTGTCTATTTAGCACAGTAGTTGTGAACAATACAAGTTTTCTGTTGCAGACCAGTTGCTGTTTGGAAGCCACTTTTTTTTAGGTAATGTCAAGACATGATGAAAAATGACTTCTGATCGTTTTTGAAAAAGGAACATTCCATTCAGTTTTGGGATGTTTATATAACGCAAAACACATCTTTATTCAGTTTCGGCTTCAAACCAGTTTCTAATCGGAATACGAGGCTCCATGTTAACCCTTTCTTTTCCCAATTTGACTTCTTTTAGATCATGACTCAATAAATTCTAAGTTTTATCTAAACTGTCCTCACTAATCAAACATGTGTCCACAACTTCCAGTAACACTGAATTATCTTACAATATGTCCGTTAGCATCTTAAGAAGAATTTCCAAATGCTAAAGAGTGTGCAATGAAAAAGCGATTTGAGAGTCAAAGATAAAATGGAGGACAAAGACTTACCTGTATTTCATTCCAAACGTTTCCATTAGGTAGGCAATCACTAAGGCAGCACTGAAAGTGGAAAACAAGCAGACATTTTTATAGCTCCAACTTTATCTATGCCCACATGGCTGTTTTGTGACCTTGTTTATTTAGGTTCTAAGTGATAGGTTTGAAGTTACTCACATTTCAAAGCAAATGTTCTCATTTAGGGGCATATAACATAGACGTTCTGCTGTATTGTAATTCATGTCATACAGACAAAACTATACAACTCCATGCTGTCAAATGAGGTTACAAATGAATGCAATACCGAAGAAAAATAAATAAATGCAGTACCTTCTTGAGATCCCTGCATTACCATGAACCAGTACCTTTCCTAAAACAGAAGGGAAAGAACAAACTCAATCTTTTAAAATCGTGTGGTAACTTTGTGATCTCACCTCCAGTTGCTAAACAGCCATCAATAAATTCTTTAGTCTGTAGACAGAAAGCCAGCACCGAACATTAAACAAATATGTCATGTTGTGAAAACGTTGACATAAGGATGTGAATAGTGTTTAAACTCACCGTGGGAAAAAATTTAATGATATTTTCCACTGGATTGTCTGCAATATCTAACACAAGGTATCTACAAAAAAACAAACAAAAAAACACTACAGTGAAACAGGGATAACAACTAAAAAAAGTACAAATTCACAGTTCTTACCGAAACGTATGAGGAAAATTAGGTTTGATAAAATTGGCTTCGATGTCTTGCCGCACACACACGACGTGCGTGATGCCCTGTCTCTCCAGAACCTGCAGCTACCACCGGCAAACACAAATAATATTAAAAACGCATTTTATTAATACACTATATATGGCACTGTTTTATATATAATTACCTTGCTTTTCATGGCAGCAGAATAAGGACCTAAAAACAGTCCGGGTAATATTTCCTATCAAAATAAACAAGAGAGACATGGGAACCATTTTGTGAATACTGGATTGGCTATCACTTGATTGTGCAGGTGTACCTAATGATGCATCCATCCATATACTGTACACTAATCACAAAAAGTTAAGGATATTGGGCTTACTGGCGAAATTTGTCAAGATGAACCTAAAATGCAAACTCTAAACTTTACAGGTGACCTTTATTTGGCCTTCTCAAAACTTTGTACGCCTTTTTGTGACTCTTCTAGTATATCTGTTGTAACCTGTTGATGACACCAAGTGGCAACTTTATGTTGAAAATCTTTCAATTGGTAGATGTCGTCCTGGTTAATTTATAGGGCTGAACGATTAATTGTATTTGATAAAATGCAGTTTGCTAATCGCCAACGATGCGATTTGACTGGTCTAAAACCTACTTGCTAAATCACTTTGAGTCATATAGTTAGGATATAGTTAACTTAGCAGATATATTTTCAGAAACTGCTAGTTGGCTGCTGCCAAATACCATGCAATGATGAATGGCTCTTCCTTAGAAACCCAGTAAATCAGTAATTGTCGACACTATCAGTCAGTTATTGATGAACATACCTGCATTTCACGTCTCATTGGATAAGCCCAGTCCTGCAAGAACATGAAATAGAAAATTAAAACGTTGAAGTCAAGGCAAACTACTACGTGACGTGGCTAATGCTAACAGGCTATGCGAGTTGTTAACTCAGAGAGAAAATAAGATTAATTTGATAAGAATTCGAGTTGACTTTATGCAATATTCGACTTTCGTAACACGATTAAAAAGGATCTTGATCGCCATAAAAATGACACATATGCACAAACCGTGCATTTAAGGTGTATTTAACGGTGGCTAGCTGAGGTTAGCCAGCCGTCCAGAACCCACCAAGAGCTCCTCCTTGGTGACGGGCAGAGACGGGAATTGGAGCTTCGTCTCGTCGTCCATTCCGCTGAGGCGTTCGGCCACGTTCGCCGTACCCGGCTCGACGCGACCCGATTTGGTTCTTGTCTCTCGGGAGGGGTTAGCTGGAAAGTCGGTGTAATTCGTCGCCAGCCTCCACATGCATGTCCGCCATGCTGTTCCCCCCTGACACTCCGGGTGTCACGTGACCACACGACTGACGGGAGAGACAGGAGAGAGAGAAAAAAACAGCAACAGCGACACCTAGAGGAAAATATAGGAGATGCACAGCGGCGACACCCAATTAGAAAATGGTTGATTTAAAAAATAGGGCAAACTTTTGTCTTTAAAATCTCCATTATTGCTTTAAAAAAAAATCTGATTTTATACTAATATAATAATTTATTGTAATTCAAATTTTATTGTACGTATTGCAGACAGTACAGTATTTCTAATGCATTTTTACATACTATATAGTGTCGTCGGTTTATTTACAAATTGTTTTTAGAAACTATCCTCTTATTTGCTGAAAAAATATCCAATTCTGTTTTTTATCCATTTACTTTAATTTTAAGGGGTGTCAACTATTGTCAATCAGCTGCGATAGGCTCCAGCGCTTCAGGTGGATGAATCTTCATTTTAATACCATTTATATAAACATTTATTCATTTTTTAAAAATTGAACATGGAATTGCTGCTCTATACTAAATATAAAATACATATCAGAACGACAAATAAACATCATCTTGTGGATTTATAATTGCTTAATGTGGCCTTTAGTATTGTTTAGACTCTGAAATTTCATCAAGGTCACTGATGTAGTTGTGAACCATGCATTTTGCATTTCGTGCTGCAGTAGCCTCAAAAACTCACTAGATAGAAGCAAGAGACCACCTTTGAAGCATACACCAGCCCCCGGCTATCACACTCAGCCTGCCAGGTGGTGTCTGTGGGGAATGCTGGATGTTAATTGGTTGCAGCACTTTACATACTACTGCGTAAATCCATCCATTTTCTGTAGCCTATCACCTGACCTTAGGGTCACGAGTGAGCTGGAGCCCATCCAAGTTGACTTTGGGTGAGAAAATGGGTACACCTTGGACTGGTTGCCAGCCAGTCGCTGGATTGTAAAAAATAAAATAAAATAAGAAATACACACAAATCCAGGTAACATACACAAATGGTAAAATGTAACTTTATTCTAACAAGCTGATGACATCAGATTATGCGTAAAACAATACATCCGAGGAGACTGGTGCTTATTTTTAATTGGAGGAATGAAATACTAGCGCCCTGATACGTAAGCCCTTAATTGTGTTTACCGCTCTATTTTTTGGGGAGGGCATCCGTCCCCTGGCTACTTGTGAGGAGACGCGTCATAAATCTTGTCTCATTAAGGACGCAGACCATTGAACGTCAGACCATTTATGAGTCAGGTCTCTTCAGAGGAGTACACTCAGGGAAGAAATCATGACTAACTTGATTGATTCATAGCTTGCTCTTCATCATCATCATCTTCTTCAAGGAATCACTACTGGCTGTACATGCCTTCCAGAAATATAAAAACCTCTACAGATGCTTTGGTCTACAGTTTTACTTTTGCTCAACTATTTCCAAACATTAAAACAACAAAAACTAAATGTCAACCAGGGACACAAGTTGACAAACAATATGTTAACCAACATATGATCAGTCTCGACTTTTCTTTTTTTTGGACCATTTGGCAACGTTTTGGGAATACAAAGTCTGTGTTTGATCCCTCCACGCTGCTGCCCAAAACCAAAGCAGGCATGGGGGAGATCACTCGAGCTACTCGCAGTCAGCTCCCAGTGGGCTGCTAAATTCCAACCTAGATCAAACCCGCAACTTTTCTGGAGGTGATATAACACACTCATCTTCACACCACCGCAGATGCGCTCATTTATTCATGACACAAACTCCCGTGAATTTTGTAGTAGCGCAAGGAAAAGTTGAGCTCGATATTTTTGGAAACAAGTCTGTTAGGGGAAATTGCATAATCATAAATCATCATCATAAATCTATTTTAAAGCCTGTACAGTTTAGTGTTTTTGTTTGTTTGTCTCGTACAATTTAGTACTGTATTTATATATTATTATAGTCTATCTATCTATCTATCTATCTATCTATCTATCTATCTATCTATCTATCTATCTATCTATCTATCTATCTATCTATCTATCAAGACTTAATAATGATTTATTTTGATGTCACCATATTTAAAAAAATTATAAATACAAGATTACAAGAAATACAGATTTGTACTGATTTTTCTCCAATATTAATTTTATACTTAATAAAGAGATGTGCTTTTTTCTTAGTTCACAATGTTTGCATCAATGTCATTGTTGATTTTTATTCCTCCCATCACAATAATACCAATTTTCACCATCACTGGGGCGTATATGATTGAGCCCATTAAAGTCTGCATAGCAACAGAAGACCACACGACGTGACCAGGATGATAATCTGCATTTGGATTGTTTTAATTACTGGAAAAAAAAAGAAAGAACAAGTTTTGACTTTGAACAAATCGTTTTCAACAACATTCTGTGTTATATGATTCAATTTCCACAACCTGGCATTTGATCAGGAACTTAATGAGCTCTAGCCAGACAAGTAGACACTGAGTCGATATATTAACATAGTGCCAGATGTAGCAACGCTTAAGGAATTTTAAGAATGTTTAATTAAATATCCCCTCAAATTGTCTGTTTTAAAACAAGCAATTCAACATACACTAATTGAGTGGAGAATTGTCGCTTTTGTTGGAGCCTTTCATCTGGTTTCTACGGAGATTCCTCCTTGCTATGTAAAAGCTGTGCGGGAGTGTGTGAAGCTCATTTAGGATGTGAATTTAATGATGATCGGCATTAACCTTCAAGAGAACACAAACGTCCACAATGTGTTTCCAATTTTCAATGGCAGGACTCTCACATTTTTGAATTTCCCAGTGTTACCGGGAATGTGTGGCTTGCGCATGGGAACGTGATCCAAGGCGTGCATAAGGCAAGGCCAATCTAAATAAATTGGGATGGCTCAGCTCCCATCAAGTGCAGCTGCTCCACATGTCCCCTACCCCCCACCCCTCATTTTTGATCTACCGGAAGAGATGAAAAATAGGGCTCCAGTGATGACTGCAATGGCGTCGTGTTGGGAATTCTGTGTTCATGTAACACTTGGTTTATAAATAAATAAATAGATCAAAAGTTTTACCCTTATTGCAATATATCGTTTTGTTCATTCACTCCTTATCTCACCTCTCTACTTATGCCCAGGCAGACATTTTATTTGGCGCTCACATCCCATGCCTTTCCCCCTTTCTAATCCTCTGGAGGTCTTATTAACAGACACACACGGTCCTCATGTTTTATTGCCTATGATAAAACCTTGCCTCTGATCTCTCATTACCGAGTGGCTCTTTGGAAATGAGCCCTACAGCATCAGATTAATATTGCCTGTAATGGGGCAAAAAGCTAAACGCACGTTCGGAAAGTGTCAGGAATCGTGCCGGGGTCCCCTTTTGCATGAATAAGCCATTAGCGCAATCTAGGTTGGGATGCATTGTGGGAAATTTAACACAGGAATGTCTGCGGAAACTGTGCTTTCAGACATTACAAGACTTCCACGTGTAGACTTGTTCATGTACATGAATATGCGCCGTCAGTAGAGACGAGACGTGATGCATTATTCAAGCGTGGGCGTTTTACATGTTTGCTCAAATGTCTTACATGACGGATTTCAGTCACAGTCTGTCTTACTTCTCTAGGGTCCTACTAACATACTTGGTCCCTGCAGGTCACTGGCTTGATAAAATACAATGCTACCCTCCACCGAGCTGTCAAGTTGCATTTCTACCCCCTATGGATTTGTAATTTGTACACTTGTTGGTCATACATAAAACAACATTCCACTAAGTGATACACTCGGGTTTACTGTTTTCATTTTAGGATTTGACTCGCCAAATGTTCAAAAGTGATGCCTCATTAAACACATCACTTTCATTTTGAGGTGCTAGCAAAAACAATGGAAAAGAAGGAGGGGTAATGTGCCACACATTTTCAATGGGAGACAGGTCTGGACTGCTGGCAGGTATAGTACTATTTTACTACCATTATACCTGTAAAAGACATTGCTTGCACTTGTTGCTCCAAAACTTGTATGCATCTTTCAACATTAATGGGGCCTTCACAGATGTGCAAGTTACCCATGACATGGGCCCTAATACATCGTAATACCATCACAAATACAGGGAGTCCTCGAGTTACGGCCGAGTTCTGTTCCTAAGCTGACTATGTAACCTGATTTCAAAGTCAGATTTCATTGTTAAAGTCGATATTTACATAAAAATACTTTGTACAGTCATTTTGAAAAAGCATATTTGCGCAACCTGTAAGAGCCGGCCATAAAACAATATTTCGTGTTTCCGCACGAACATTCATTGCTGACGGAAGGCAGAGCGGAGCTAATTCAAACTTAAACATGGAAATGTGACGCGCCTGATGGCGAGCCGACATGCTCGATGGATGTCCGTTACTGGAGGTAACAGCAACACAACTTTAAATAACTTTAAAATGGCGTGATTACTGTAGGAAATTAACGAAAAAGAAGCTGCCATGGACAAGGCACGGGCGCCGTAAACTCGAAACAACGTAGGTCGCGCACGAGGTAACTCGAGGACTGCCTGTACTTGATTTTGAACTTGACGCTGATAACATTGTCCTCTTTGGCCTGTAAGTTACGACGTCCATGATTGAAACGTGGACTCGTCAGACCACAACACTCTTCTCACATAGATGAGCTCAGGCTCAGAGAAGCTGACTGCGTTTCTGGGTGTTGTTAATATTTGGCTTTCACATTGCATACTAGCGTTTCAACTTTTTAATATTCCTGTGCCGATGTGGCAATATTCTTTACATACTGATGCCTGTCTATGTAAATAAAGATGACTTGACTTGTTTTTAATGTAGTGTTGCCCCAGTTTCCAGCCTTACCGCTTATGTGCAGAGATTCCTCCAGAGTCACAGAATTTTTGATGATAGGTTTGCATATCACCCCAACTTGTCGAGAACATTTTTCAAGCAGTCGGAAAATTGAAAATGTTGTGTTTGACACCCACACTTTTCCTGGTGAAAGGGTTCGACACCTGCACTTTCCCGCTGTTATCTATGTTGGCTTCTTTTCGAGCGGTGGACAACTTGAAGATATTACGGTGCAACCAGTAGGGTCGCGAGTTTTGACACTCATTTTTCACAGTGAAAGGTATCCACACCTTAGCCCCCACCCCGTACTACACCACTCACACTATTTCACAGCTCGCTTTGCCTCTGATAGAAATATTTGTCGAGCGCATTCAAATCAAGCCAAGATCGGAGACCCCGCCCCACGTTGATCACCCTTGTTGATGTGCCGTCGTCTCCCCTCATTATCAGCCACTTGCCTGCGCAGCTGCTCCTCTTTTACTAATTAGCTTCTCAGTGTAAAGGGGGCACTTGGGCTAACGGGCTCTGCCAAATTCTTGCTAAGTAACGATTAGAGCGTATCAAAGTCAACCTGTTGCAAATGGCTGCAAATATTTGCGCAATTAGCGAAAATCATCGGGGAGTTTAAATACTGTTTTAGTTTATTTACTCAAATGCAAATAGGCGAAGGTGTCTATAGGCGGGATGTCTTTATTTGTACAAAATGTTCAAATAGTATTACCGATACAGTAGGTGTTGCTGTTTCGGTTAGAGGAATTCAAATGAGCACAAGTCACCGTACACTGGAACAGTATTTACAGTAAAAGTAACTGCAAGATCTCCACTTATGCGCATTTGAAGACTGCCTTCAAACCCCGATCGTGTGTCTGTGTGTGAGGTTTAGGGGTTAGGGTTATGCCCTCATATATTGCAAAGAGAGCTTTTTTATTTTCATGGGTAAGTTGCCTAACCAACATGTTTCTGATTGAGTATAATCCATTTTCATTACGTACCATTGATTTCCATTTGACACCCTTGGAAGGTTCCAATTAAATCTTTTGGGGATAATTTTGCTATGGAAGGTTACCAAAAAGTTTGCTCCCCTTTTACAACCCTAATGACAATTAACAATGTGAAAATGTGACTTAAACTTTGCCTATACAGATAATTGAGGTATTTCAATTCAAATTTAATTCACTTTTGTCCTTGTGCTATATATATTTTTCCAGTAATTGTGCTTATATACATTTTTAAAAAATACAGATTGACTGAGATGTTTTTGTTTTACAATCCAGATTGTTCCACAAACTGACACCTTGAGTTGAAATACATCGTTCTTTTTGTTTTATTCTATATTTAGGTTTGGAAAAAATGACTGTTCTTCTTAATTTGTACTCACTTTCCCTTTTTTAAATTAGATTTGTATATTGACTGGTAAAATTTCATGATGGGCTTTATATATTATTTTAAGGCGGTTAAACTCCATTAATTCATCACATTTTAAAGTTCTTAGTTGTATAAATAATGGATTAGTGTGGTCTCTGTATCCACATCCGAAAACGACTCAAATAGCACGTTTCTGTAGAAGAAAGATGGGGTTCAGTGTAGATTTTTGGCTGCACACCTCCACACTTCAATGCAATAGGTCAGGTATGGAACAATCAATGATTACAAAGCACCCCACAAGTTACATAACTGTGTTTTGATTGTCTACTATTGAATTGAACATATTGTTTTCTATTTATTTATTTATTTTTAAATAACTGGTAACCCATTGACCTCTTATACCATATTTAAACAATTTACGCAATGATACTTCCTGATCTAAAGTGTCAAATGCTTTTTGTAAATCCACAAAGCACTTACTAAAACATGTTTTTTATCCATGGCTGCGTACATTTCTTCAGCTATCTCCATTGATTCCATGGTGGTTGAGTGATTGTAGCGAAAGCCATATTGGCTGTTACTTAAAATTGTATACTTATCTATGAATTTATTTTATCTTGTCGCATAAAATTTTTAAATTTAGAATAAATGTTCTATTAATTGGAAAAGCCGTAAATCCAGTGAATAACACACACCCGTTTATAATACACCCTCCCTAAACCACCCTTAAAAAGTTTATTCTATGTACTTATGTATAAAACAGTCCCCGATTTGCTGCTATATGCTATAATCAGAGTGATCTCAACAATGTGAAAAGACACCCCACATTTAGCATTTAAAAAATAATAATACAGATTTTACAGTAATTGATAATTAGAATGTTTTGCCAGTCAACCAGCATCGCAAAATTGTGTCTGACTTTCAAGCTTCCACCGAAATTGGATTAGAGTTGCGTAGTCGAGTGTTTAATATCCACGGACGACAGGCTGCTTTATTCCACTGTTTATGCTTCCCCCTGCTCCGGCCTGCTGTCAGTCGGCTGCAAGCAAGCAGTGATGCAGCAAATCATTAACACGCTTTGACACGCTGCTCTCAGCGAAGACTCGCTTTCCAAGCTTTGACTGACAAGTGAAGCGTCGGGTTCTCAACTGACGATGCTCCCGTCTTTTTCCGCTGGTGTATCGCACGCTTTTGCTGTTTTGTTGTTGCTCAGCTTGGCCTTTTGCTCCTGTTTTTTTGCTACAGCAGGACGCCTCCAAAGAACACAGTGAGAGCTGCGAGCCCCCTCTACAAACAAATCCACGCTCCCGCTGGCCCTCCCTGACGTCTCCTGCTCCTGGCTTTCCGCCGTATCTTTCCCCTCTGCAGGTATTGTTGACGTTTTTGTTGTACTTTCTCCCTCCTAAAAGGGAATAAGAGCCACATTTGTGTGTAACTTTTTGAAATACGAAACAATTCATCATTATTACACGGTGCATTAAAAGAGTAATGCAATATCCGTGAAGCAGGAAACTAATACAAACTACCCTCTGACTAATAAAAGCGATCAAACAAACTCATACTGAAAGCTTTAATTAGTCCAGCAGCCTCGGCACAATAAAAACGTAGAACCTGAGGACTTAATTAGACGTGTTGTCGTATTTAGTGTCGCCCACTCGTCCAGCGCCACCTGAGAGTCACTTGATTGCGCTTGGATTGGAGTAATGGAGGAGGCGTGCAGTTTCGCCTCGACTGCTTGTTTTCTATTCCGCCAGCACTGTCATGAGGTCACGTCTCACTCGCGTTGCCCTTGATGAATGCTTTTAACACACAATGCAGCAGGCAGTCATTCCCCAAAAACCTTTCTGAAAATGACAACATGAAAGTGAATCACAATACTTGGGGACTAATAGGGAAAGGTGGAGGTATGAAACTGTACGTATGCATAATTCAGTTCCAACTCGATAGAGTTGATACTAAATTCTCATGAGATCATATTGCCGCATTTGTTTGTTTGCATTTGCATTCATGTGTCACTAGTGGACAATCAAATCACTTGTGCATGATAAAATGGCCAATCAGTGTTGTTGTTTGGTCACCGGCGTGCTTCTTGTAATCAGACGGTTGATGAAGCTACAGGAGAGGACTCTTGTAATGGAGACTCGTTGCCGTTTGATTGGCTTCTCAACGGCGGCGAGGGCGGCCGCCGATTCGCGTGATCACATCCTCACCCTGATGCTCTGCATCACCCTCGTAGTTTGCGTCGAGGGAAGCTATCAAGAGTGAACCAAAGTGTCCTAATCAGTGAAATCATCATCATCGCGCCTCTTCGAGGTCACGAGCGAGAATGTGATATGAAGCCAAACATACTCAGGGCTGTAGTCGTAAACTTTACAATTGGTGTTTGCAGCGCTTTGGGTTTATCTTACAAGCAACCTGTTGTGGCAATATTTTTTGATATTACGGTAATAAAGATGGGGAAACGGCAAGAGGGAAATAGTTTACACTTGTTTACAGTTACTTGGAATAAATAGCCAGTACCCAAATAACTTTTGGAAATGAGCCACATTCTGCTTCACCAAGTCTTAAAACAAATACGTTATTTCTAGGGATGTTCAATACCATTTTTTTCAGACCGATAACAGTACAAGTACTCAACTCTTGAGTAGTCACTGATGTCAATACCAAATAACGATACCACTAATACATTTGCTACATACAATTTTCCCCCAAAAAACAATGACAAATAATTTTCAAAAATGACTGATACGTCCAAATATAACACTTTCCCTTAACATTGCATGAAAGTAATAGCAATTACTAGTCTTCTAATTTCAACTTCCTGATAAAATGGCCGCACGCGAGTACAGGTACCTTGAAATAAGGCCAGGTATCGTTACTCACCCATCCCTATTTACTACAGAACTATTTTTAGTTATTTCATAATGTAATCATCAGTATGACAGAGTATAGCAGATTACATCATCTATAGTCCGCTAAGAACGATGCAAAAATATAATTTAATATGAAATATATCATAAATTTGTTTAAACATTTCTTCTAAGAATATGATAACTTTATTCTTGACTTTGTTGCATTTGAATTGCAAATAAGCATTTCCCCCAATCAACATGACCCTAATACACAGAATAGTAGATGGTACTATAATACATTATCAGTTTTGGCCCCGCCCCTCCATCTGTGTTGGCCAATCAGCTCTCTCTCTGCCCTTACATTTGACTCTCATCAAACTTGCCTGTTCATGATTTGTTCACTATTTCTGTGTATACAGTACTACTGTACAATGTTACTCTATTGCTTTTTTAAAAATAATATTGTAGTTTTTCCCAGAAAACAAACACATTTTGGTGATACATGGTTTTCAGATGACAGCAAGCATATTTGTACTAGCTCATCCTTTTTTTTTCTTCCCATAAATAAATACAGTAGTTCTTGTAAGGGCAACATTTCACAAATTGTATACCTTGACATAAAAAAAAAAAGTTTTAAAAAATACTCAATGTTGTTAATCAGATTCTTTGCATACCCTTTTTAAATACAGTATGGAAAAATGAAAAAAAAAAAAGTTTGTAATATCCTTAAAAAATCTCTCACGATAAAAGAAGAAGTATTTCACTTTTTGAATAAGGCCTTGGCATCTTCTGAACATCTCCACAAATATGGCACAGCAATGCGAGGGAAATGAAAGTAAAATAAAATGTTGGGTGAAAAAAATATAACTTTCTTTGGTACATATTAATAGTAATGAAGACGAGCATCAATCAGTACAAGCCAGAGGCAAAACAACATCTCCAGCTCCCTCAGCGAGAGTCACCTCAACGTTTGCTGCCTCTTCTGATAGAAACGTTCAACACTTAAGCTATGTTGTAGTCCCTGGGGGAGGTTGCACTGGGATCTTTACTTGCTGAACTTCATGCCTGAAAAAGGATTGATGGAATTAAAATGATTCCAAACAACATCCTCATATAAATGCCTCGGAGACCATGTGGTATAGCTGCCTGAAAATGGGACCAGATGTTGATTATGGTACATTAGACCTTCATCAGAAGGAAAATTGATGCTACTGTGCGGGCTTGACAGGGAAGGAGATGAAGAAGAAGTGCCGGCCACCAAGCAACAAAATATGTTTCATATGAGTTTTTCATTTACATTAGATTCTTCCTTGAATCCAGTTTGGATAAAATGCTACCTTGTTTTAGCTGCTAAGATATATAAAACAATAAAACCCAACAGAGTGTATGTTACGTTAGAGACTCAACTCATACAAAGTGCTGTATATGGAGCAAAAAATGTTTATACAACACGTAATTCAGTGAATGGGGACTTTAGTAGAGTAATAAATAAACTAATCAAAGAGTCATTTCACGGCCAGTGGTGTAGGAGTTCACTAGTCTTTCACAAGGCAGAATATTTACCAGCTTGAGTGCAGGCAGGAGTCAGCCAGTGCGGCCCCCCCCCCGCAAGCTGCCGCCCGACATCCTCCACAATTAACGGCGTGATAGGATCCACCTTAATGAGACGACTGCTTGCCAGCAACACACGCTAATGATAATTGAAATAACGACTATCATTTCTGCGATGTTCTTCCCTCTCATTTGCATTCTCTGCGTGCCTCATCCTGATTCTCGCTACGCCACCGCTACAGAACGTTTTTGAGTGTGTTTGTGGGTGATGATTATGGTTGTTCAAAGACTTCAAGCAGAATATCATGATGTTCAGCAACATGACGCCGGTACGGGTAAAGCGTAAGCGTTTTCTGAAGACTTTGCTGAATCAAGCTTTTGTTGATACTGAGTTCCATTGCAGCCCCTGCAACCTCAACCTTAGTGACCCATTGATTAAAAAATAATAATTGTTTTTAAATTTTAATTAATTAATCTATTTATAACAAACATTTGTTTTTAAATTTTAATTCATCAATTTTTTACAAACAGCGCCTTACAAAAAAATCTTAAAAAAACACTGATATACATCCAATATACATAGTTTTTTTTTTAAATGACAAACTCAGGTTAAATGAGGGGGGGGAAATCCTGTAAAACAAAACAAAAAAACAACAACCAAAATATATAAAATAAAAAGACAAAAAAACAAATGTCCTCTAATATGTGACTTTTTAGATTCCAAACTGTGACTATGCAGCAACTGTAGTTTTAAATTGCAATATCACTTTTCACTACTAGATGGCAGACATGGCTTAGTTTATACTGTTTATACTGGGATTACACCGCATGCGTGTGCGTCTCCGCTCCGGTGCTGCATTTTCTATGTTTGCCGGACGACGAATTTTGTCCATATCTAAAATAGCATTTTATGCTCAACATCTGGTTGGGAAGTGTGTGGTCCTATGTGGCCCCCCTGAGTACCACTACTGAAAAATGATGACCCCTTCCAGCATTTAAGTCGCCCTTCCCCGTGTTAGACAAAAACAGTTCCTGTTTTGAGAAACTTGCAGGTGGATCGCGTAAATCATACTACCCTTCGGAGCAGTGTAATGGCCATAAAGCTTCTCAAACTGGCTCTGATCTGCAGTCGGGGACAGAAAAACTTCTTGCCAGGTGACAATTTTGCAACACTGCTCCAATGTCAATTGGTGAGACGTAAGCAAGGTATTGACATTCTTACAGAAACTGCAAAGTCTATGCTGTCAAATTCTGTGTTCGTGCAGACCTCTCTGCGTTTTCCCTATGGTCAATGCCAACACCACAAAAACAAGTTCTTGCCCTTCTCACATCCCTTCACCTTCATCTGGACACAAATAATCTTTTACTTTGTTAACCTCAGAGTATTCGTCTTCTCTTTTGCTATTGAACTCTCAAACGCACGCCCACGTGGTCTCCAATTCCGTTGCAGACTTTTCACACCATCTTCCTTCACGGCACTGTATTTATTCCCGTCTCCATCTACCGTTTCTTTTCCTGTTCATTTATTATGACTTCCCTCGACTCAAACTGCCAGACGGGCAACAAATCAACATCTCTTTAACGTTAGCACCACTTAACTTCTATTGTGCTTATTCTGCAGCTTGTTTGGTGTTGGGAGATGGATGCGGAGTGTGATAAAGCGATACGCCGTTGCAGTGCGGGGCGCTGGCTGCTCCCGACAGCGACTTAAATCAGCGTTATTGCGCCTGGCGCAGCCGACTCTTTATGAAATACCGACATCAACTTGCTGTAACTCAGACGAATTTCCTTTGAGAGTCGACAATGCGTTCGGCCATGGAGGAAATCAACGTTCGTTAACGGCTTGTTAGTCGTAAATAAAAGGCTAACACGTGTAATGCATGGTTAATTGCGCAACTTATGAGAGCCCGCAGAGGCCGAGGCATGTTGAGTTGATCATTTTTGTACTGCAGTGATGTTTTGACACTTTCACCAGATGAGATACTGAGAGTGGCATTGGTTAATGTGAAGGGACAGATGTTTCCATTAAGTATGTATGCGGAGACTGACAGATGCTTGCATTATGTGTGTATATCAATGGCCTGACACTTTGCTTTATGTATGTACATGTTGTGTTGCGTGTTTATGTTAATGAACAGACAGATGCTTACAGTATATTGCATAAGCTGTGTATATCAATGCGCAGACGGATGTTCGTGTTTATGGACAGACAGTCGCTCTAAAGTTACGCCTGCTCAGACCACGTCTAAAAACTGGCGCAGGTAACACGATGCTGGTGAATTTGATCAGGGTACATTTGAACAGATCCTGAGCTTGGCGCATTTCATTTATGAATGGCACAACAGCAGGCATTAAATACTGTGTCATTGCAGAAATCAAATCATTGAATGCATTATCATTATTTAATTATCATCATCCTGATTATATTTTTGTAAAACACCTGCTGTGGAGCTAGCAGTACCACTAAAAGTGGTACCAGGCCTTCGGGAATTTCATTATTTTCCCGAACAGCCGGCCCATTTTCAGGCTCGTTTATGCCATCTCTTCCCATCTTTATCTTGGTGTCAAAAATCTTTTTTGGGGGAAAATTTTAATTTCATTGTGAGACCTATTCAAACTGTTCCAACTTTAAACTGTTCGGCTCATTCCTATTACAATTTCCTTTTTCCAAATTTTAAAATAAAAGCCCATAATTTAAATTTTGTTGGTTTTACCTCTAATTAATAAATTTGACTCTATTTAGTCTCAGTTTTCGAGTAATATTTACACTTGGAAGAGAGTAAAATAAAGAATTGAAAATAATTAAATAAAAGTCACTCAAGGAATGAGGAACGAACTCACGACTTTCAGCTTGGGAGCCGATCTACTTCCTGAGCCACGCAGCTCCTGCTATGTGTTAGTATATCGCTCGTCAGCTGGAATCTTCCTAACTCCAAGAGACCAAAGTCTCCTCTTGGAGTAGGAGGGGCATAGCTCAGTTGGTAGTGCGGCAGTCTCCCAAGCTGAAGGTCGTGAGTTAGTTCCTCAACCCTTGAGGGACTTTTATTTTATTTCCCCCCATTCTTCATTTTACTCACTTACAAGTATAAATATTAGCCTACTCTAAAACTGAGTCTATTTGGTCCCACTCTAAATAGAGTAAAATTTACTCTAATTAGAGTCCGAATTTACTGTGTATTTAAGTAGCGAGTGGTTATCATCAACTCACCGTCAAGTGCAGTGGCAATGATGTCTCCATGCACCACATTTTAAGGGAGTGAGAGTAGCCACTTTTATTGACAGCAAACAGAGTCAGATGTGTTCACTCCCACAGCGGCGCAATTCACAGGCTTGCATATGTAAACACCACCGTCACATGTACCAACTACAAAAACTTGATAAGACCAGAAAGTTACTAATGTAGCAACACGCTGGAGAATGCCGCCGTGATGGATGAGTTTGGGCACCCCGAAGTGAGTCGAGTCGTTCCACAACATTGACAGAGAGACACAGTGATGTGTATATTGTGAATAAGAGACTGCAAGAGAAAGAGGAATGATTTTTGTGCGTGTGTGGAAATTTGAGGAAAAGCGTGCGTGCTCTTGCATGTATGTGTGTGTATAGTGTCAATGGCCACCGTCCAGCGAAGTAGAGCGCAGGGCTGACAGTGATGGAGAGGTTCAAGGGAGGAGGGGAGAAGTAGATAAGTGGGGCGACAAGAGCGGCGAGGACGAAAACTTAGTGCAGTCGATGACTCCGGGAAGAAAGGAGAGCGAGGGACATTATCAGAAAGTGGCAGAGAGAGCGAGTGAGAGGTCGAGATTGGCGAGAGAGGCTTGGATGATTCCATTACTTGAGTGAAGAAGTTGTTTGTCTTTGTCTGAGTCCTGCAGGAAGGCGGCAGAGTACGAGTTGAGCCACAAGCCTTAAGCCTGAGTGATATGAGTCCTGCTAAAAATAACTTTCAAAATAAGATCGACCGGCGTGTCAAAAGCAGTGGACGCTGGATAGTGGTTTACTTCGGTCAACTAATGCTCATTTTTACTTCAATCTGTGCCATTTAAGAGACCATGTCATTAACTCATTTCCTCCCAAAAACGTATAAATATGTTCTATTTTAAATATTGCCATGGTCCCCAAAAACTTACTTATACGTTTATCGCTTTTAATGCTAGAGCATACAGAAGGCTTTAATGCAGCTTGAAGAAATTGTAGTTATTACAAAAACGGCCAGCAGGTGGCAGCAGAGTATAAGAGATCAACCAGGGCTTTGTTGTAAAAAGCTCTTTCCCCACTGTTTTAAAGAGATTTGTGAATAATGATGAAACTTAGCTATATTCTCATGCTATTTCCGCAAAACAGAAACAGATAGAAATATATATAATTTTTCCTGATGAAAGAAGAGACTCTAATCTTTCTTTTGGTATTCTCCATGTTTTTATAGCAATAGAACACAATATTCTGTGGGCCTTGCAAAATCAGTCAAAATCCAGTAAAACAGGAGACAAGGGGGTCGCTTCAGTGAAATGGCTGGGAGTGAATGAGTTAATGTAACCTTGTGAGATAAGCATGAGGCAGTATTTCCTCAAGTAGTGTCTAGTGGAATTTATATACTTGCAAACTACAACTACTACATTTGTACAAATATTTTTGGACTAATATGAAAATAAAATACATGTTAGTGTTACTGCTAAATGACAATTTATGTCAAGGACTAATGCAGAGGAACTTCATCATAGACACATACAACATTAGAGGGAAGATTTGTGGATTATGCACCCGCCCGGTGAGTATTAGCAGGAAGTCTGCTTTCCTTAATATGAACATTCTATAACTTGGTGCGGAGCTGGATAAATAAATTGTTTACTTTTTAAATAAAGGTGTAAATTTGTTTCCACTGTCCATTTTACAGTCCACTTACATTGGGGCCACAGTATCACACCCAAATGGAGATATTGTGGGGGAAAAAGCTTGTTTTGTTGCGGAGTTTGTACTGCACCTGCAGTACTGGAGTGGATCAGCATTGCGTAGTATTTGTCAGCCGAAACATTTTTGGATAGCCAATCACATGCTGCCAGGCTGTTCATGTATTCATCGGGATGTTTTGACTTGGTCTAACATAGGCTGAATATTAATTTGTAACAGGACCACATTGTATAAAAAAGATACATGAAAGGAGCCTGACAGAGATATAAAGCATCGTTCCTCATGCTCTCCATCTTCAGCCAACATGGATGACTTTAAGTGATCCAGACAAGCAAGATGTTCAAAATGCTATTAGAAGTATTCCAAATATCCCTGGAGAGCGGTTGCAATAGAAACAGAGAATGCATAATACTGTCTGATGTTTGTAATGACGCTAACCTGGTAGCAAGATTGTTTTGATTCCAGAAGGAACATGACTACCGCTGCCTTTTTAATCTCCGTGAGTGATTTTCAAACCTTTGTTTAGATGTCAGGCAGCATCCGGTGAGGCTCTCCCTCCCCTATGACCTCGCCGTCGCTACGACAGGTCCCCGGTGGGTGTCATGCACCGTATTAGATCAGTTCTGCCCCAGCTGAGTTATGGGGCAAAGTCTGCCTGCTTGGCTAGCTTTAAAACAGATGCAGTTTGCCTAATGGACTAAGTGAGTGGCTGCTGGAAGTTATGAGCCACGTAACAACTCTGCCAGAAGACGGCGCTGTAAATAAACAACGGTGTCGCCTTTACAATCCCGTTGTCCTCATTTAAGAGGCCCCGCGGTGATGTACTGTAAGGCTTCGTTGCTGCCAACTGGGTATTTCTCAAGGATTAGATCGAGAGAGAAGGTTAAAGTAGGACCCCCAATTTACTTTGAGAAGAGCGCTATCGATTGTGAACGACCACTGTGTGCTGCCCGCTTGTTGCTGGGAGATTTTGTCTGGCGGTATTGGCTCGGGTTAAGATTTAGGATGGATCAAAGTTGGAGGTGAAGTATCCTTAAAAAAGAGCTTCTCAATCTCAACCAAATTGAGCAACTTGTCACTTGCTGAAGACAACTGTGAAGCAAGAGAGGAAAGACAGTGGCAGTAAAGGGCTGACAAAGAATTTCAAGGCTTTACACACCCTGTTTTTTTTTTTGTCTTGATGAAATTAATATTGACCACGTCTAGGATATAGCTGGGGCAGTCCCAGCCCTGGTGTCCTGTTTTTTTAATTTATTTTTATTATTATTATTTTTAAATCCAGTCAGCAAGCCGATTGTTTGGGTCATGTGTATGTCAATCACACAGTTGCCATAGCGATTCATACAATCAACCATTTAAAAAGCAATATAACTGTTAAGTTCCTTCCTATTTACTTTCACATTCATGTTACCGGAACTAGAACTACTTCCTGCTTCTGTGTCTATGAATCATGGAAAATGTAGTCAGACGGAACATGAGCTGAGCATTTCTGGCGGCGCGCTTCACCGAGAATGAGCAAAAAAGGTTGGATAATGGTGAATGCATTGCATTGTTTAGCGCTGTTAAACTGTCAACCTGCATTTAGCACTAGCTAAAGTAATAACACAAGCACCAATCACCAGATTGACCAGCGATTAAATTGATTATAAATAGTTCTTTGGTGAATGTTAATTTTCAGAGAAATTGTAGTGTCCTGGTTTTTAATTTTGAAAATCTGGTCACCCTAACCACGTCAACAACTTCACCGAGCAAACAAGTACGCACCACATATCAGAAGCTAACGCTGTTAGCTAATGCTAATCTGGACATCAAACAAATCTCAATGAGCTCTACTTACCTTAATTGGATTTGGTGTTGCACCCGTGGGGGGATGTGACATTATGACATTGCCTCTGGATGATTATGCTTCAGAAAGTGGCTCTGGATCTTTCCCAAGCCTAAATGATTATGTCAAGGATAGAAAAAATTGATGCAGATTCGTGATTTCTTTGTAAATGAGCTGTTATGGAACGGTTGGGCGGAAGTGCAGAACCACTCACACGTACATGATTTCAGAAATAGCACTTTTTTTTTTTATTTCACACTTGATAGCTGGGCAGGCACTCCCACCTATTTGTTTACAAGCAATTAGAAAGTACATTTTCAGTTATACACTATGTTCCGTTTAAACACACAGTCATTATTAGCACAGAGTATGAAACAGCGCTGTTTATGCGGCGTATTGTGAGCCGCGGTGTGAATGAAACTGTTTAAAATGGGCGGCAATAACAGTTATCTGGCTGCTCCGACTGCTTGTCAAGTGCGAGCCGAGATAATGTCGCTCTCTTTCGGCTCCGGCCGCTCCTTTCGCTCCTAATCTCCTCCATGCTGACTGGCTGCCCATTAAGCAGCGTCGCCTCTTTCTGTCTCTTCTGCGGGGCGCCTTGGCAAAAGCGGACCCCGCCATGAAATGGTGTCGGGAATTGCTTTCCGCTTTTCTTCATCCACCGCAAGCCGAGCAATTTACACCCAGGTGTCCCCTCTCTTCCACTTGACACAGGGTGAGAAGTGCAGTTATACAAAGAGAGAGTGAGGAGGAAGACATGCAGCGAGAAAGAGGAGGGAGGGAGACATCATATCGGAGGGAGTAAAAAGATGGAAGGCCTACAGTGCTGGATGAAAAGGAAGACAATAAATAAGTAGAAGGGCATTCAGACAGGACTGGACCTCGGTTCAAGGCTACTATCCTATTTTTACCTTTTGCCACAATCTTTCAGGGTTATTCTGACATCAACTTTGTAGTCTAGTATTTTTGTGGTGTTCATCCCCTGCTGTGATTAACTAAAGATAGCTACATAACACACATACTGATATGTTAATATCTAACCGATTTTCAAATGGCAAGAGACCCCACAGACTATTGGGAAAAAGGTTCCTGCTTTTATCGTGTGTGGTGGCCTGGAATTCATCAACACAGTATACTACACATGTAACGATATAAGATTGATAATTCACATTATCCAAGAAGATTAGTTTAGAAAAATAATTGTAAGCACACCAAAAGATAATCAGTGGGATAATCTTTCAGAGGTAATCTGAAAATCCATCTTTTGATGATTAACTATAAGAATCTGGCTCAAAATTGGCTAATTATTGAGATGTGCAATTTATTTTAACACACCACAAGATAATCCGTTGGGATAATCTTTCGTCGATATAGTAGAGCAAAGAATGTTGCCAAGAAGGACGTCCAAACTCCATAAAGTCTTTCATGTCCACTTCATGTAGGTGCAATGGATTCATGTCCCAATACTTTTGTCCATGTTGTGTATAAAATGCGCTCAATGTCGTCAATGAGGAACACGTTATGTCAATCACAGACTTGCCATCTTAGTCCTCTTTGCATCTCTACACATATTACTTTCTTTATTTACAAGATCATTCCCAAGTTGACTGCCGGCTCATTTCCCTCGACACACAAACACAACAAGTGTGAAACGGCGTTGAGTTTGTTTCCAACAGTTTGCAGCATGTCACCGAATTTCCTGAACGGCGGGCGAAAACACCTGTCACTAATCGTAAGTCATTTTTCATGCGGGTGGCGTTATTTGATGGTGTGAATTCACAAGTACATCAACGCTGCCGAGGGACTCGGTTTCATCCTCGGTTTGGCCATGTACGAAACTTGACACAAGTTTTCTCTTGTACACTAGAAGCAGTTTTGGAGTTACAGTAGTTAATGTAGGAATTTGTATCGCTAAAAACGAAAACGTCATCTGCATTACAGTGAAAGGAAATACCATGCTTTCTTAAGATGGAGGCCAGGGGCAGAAAATACAATGGAAACAGCACGGGCCCCAAAACAGAGCCCTGTGGAGCACTATACGAGTGGTGACGAGTGGTGGTAAGTGACTTACTTATTGCATTTTCTAAAACTAAATGTAAAATGCATTCATAATATGTAAAAAGCTCATGACGATGAAACTCAATGATAGAATAAAATAAAAGATAATCATTAATTTTACATTGTGTTTGAAAGGCTACGTTAGGTTGGTTATGATGATAGTCAAACACAAACTTTAGATGCAGTGTGCTACACTGACACATGGCAATAAGGTTGCATATAATGAAGCAACACACACAAGCACTAATAGTGCAATAAACAAGTCAACTGAGGATCATAATCAACTAAATAATAGATTGTGAATCCTTACTTTAAAGCTTTCAAACATGCTTTGCTTACAATGGAATGTATCCTTGATGTGTGTGTGTGTCTATTTGATTGGCTGTGTTTCTACACATCACACTGATGTGAATTTAAAGCAGCGGGTCATCGCTCGTAAAATTGGACTAGAATAATAATGAGCAGAGTAAATCAAGTATACAGACAAGGATGCTTAACAAAAGATGGTGTGTGTGTACGTGTGTGAGCGAGTGAGCTGCAATTTCAACTTGAGTGATGAACAAGTGACAAAAAGGCACGAGATCGACACACGCATATCCGTTTATATAAGCAGCCCGCTCGCTGTTTCGCTAGCGGGGGTGTGAGTGGGTGAAGGAGTGTGATATAGCACTCAGCTCTCAAATGTAACCTGGTGGATTGTGTAGTGATGGCAACAATTTTTACCATATAGGCACAGTGTGTGTGCGTGAGTTCCTTAACCCTCCTGTTGTGTTTGTTAGCAAGGTTCATGGGTCAATGTGACCCGGTCTAATCACTGTTAATTTGAGTCAATTTGACCCACAACATAACAGGAGAGTTGAATACTAACTTCTACTTTGAATAAGTTAGGAACATTTGCACTGTAGATACAGATATCCAGGGAGCTATACATGTAACATGAACACTATATTAAACATGAACTGGACATGAACATGGCTGCCGCACTTGTGCGACCTCGACAGTTGTCCCGTTCCTGTCCCTCCCCTGTTATGTGTCTTCCTTGGGTGGGTTGAAACTGAAAAATTAATTTTGCTGCTCTTTTAGACTACTAGTGACATGTGCAATAGCAATAAATGTCATTAATTCATTCACATTTCACACTTGGGCGACGTGAGGCAGACCCAAATATTTGTATACTGCACATGCAATTAAAATGTCAATTTTCCAATGTTCACAAAAGGTCAATTTTCTCAAGTTATATGTGTCAGTAAGTCAGTCTGATATAGTAGCAGTTGTCTTTGTGTTTTCGTTCTGTCAATTGTCCTAATTGCATTTATTGTACAGTACATAGGAAAATGTACACACAAACACATAATACAAACCCGCCTTGATGAAGGTGTAATCTTCTTATAGAGCCAAATAGAAAAGAGAGAGAGAGAAGAGAGAGAGAGAGAGAGAGAGAGAGAGAGAGAGTGAGAGAGAGAGAAGAAGAGGAGAGAGAGAGAGAGAGAGAGAGAGAGAGAGAGAGAGAGAGAGAGGAGAGAGAGAGAGAGAGAGAGAGAGAGAGAAAAGAGAGAGAGAGAGAGAGAGAGAGAAGAGGAAAAGAGAGAGAGAGAGAGAGAGAGAGAGAGAGAGAGAGAGAGAGAGAGAGAGCGCACATGGATGAATACAATCTCCTTAAAGGCAGGAAGGCAAAAAGCCTGACAGCCTCCTGGAAGAGAGGAGCATCTTTGCGAGGATAAAAGAAGTGTAATCGCCCACTTGTTTCATTCTCTCCCAAAGGCCCCCATCTGAAAACAACTGGCGTTTTAAGCTTGGACAGATAGCAGACAGAGGGATGGTGTTTAGAGAGGTGGAGGAATACTGCCGAAGATTTTGGGGGGGGAAACACATTTCCACACATATAGTAGCTGTTTTTGTTTTTTTGGTACCAAGTGGTGACGCTTGTAGATAAGCCAAACACACACAGTCTGGCAAATAGCACATATCTTGCTCTTTTCTACCTTTAGAATCCACATGGAAGCCTTATGATGAAGACAGACGTCTGCGTGCGTTGACTGTGACTGTGACACAAAGACACATCGAGCGTAATCAGAAACATCAGAACCTCAGTGGGATCCAAAAAGGGCGAAACACTCAAAAGATTTAATGAAGGGGAAAGATTTACTGATAAATAAATATCACAAATACTTTTCAAGTATACTCTAAATGATTCACTGCCAGGAATGAAAAGGTTTTTACGCACTGTGTCACAAGGTTAATTACGTGCAGTAATGGGATGAGATTCACAACCACCAGGAAATTATCAACTGATCTGATATGATTATTAATTTTGAATAGAAGCTAATACGATGACTTTAGACAACATAAGGTCAGCGTTTATAATTCTACCTATTATGATTTTCACCACCATTTTTTTTTTTTACTTTAAATTGTCCATCGCAGTGAAAGTGCGAATGGCTGGCAACCAGTCCAGGGTGTACCCAAATTTTCAACCAAAGCTACCATATACTCCAGCTCACTAGTGACTTATTGTAAACAAGCCCAAACAAAAATAACATGGCAATAGCCAGATTGATAATTGTGATTCACTCAAGGGAGTTCTTAACATTAACAATCTGGTACTGCTCCATGTTGAGTTGCTTGGGAAAGGCGAGACATTCTGTAAAATACTTCGAGCTGATTGGGCAATGCGGCGTCTTATGCACGTTTGTTTCGACCAATCGCGGCAACGGATGAAAATGTCATCTTCGGTCTCGTCTAAGCGAGGAAAAAAAGCACAAACAAAAAGCGCCTCTTGCTGTTCAACATGAGTATTTCTGCGAGAACAGCATTAATTACATTAGGTCCATTCGTCTATGTTAGGTTGGTTTGTTTCCCCCGGCGTCGGCGGTTTCGTCACAGCTGCCTGCCCCGCCCTAAACAATGCCTGATTGGTCCGGCCTAAAAAAGGTCGGTTGCGAACGTATCAGCAGGAGCAGTATAAAGCGAATTCTCGTAGTATTTGTGAACAAACACCACGAAAATTCAGCTTGCTGTCAAGGTTAAAACAAAAATGGATATTATCCATTGTGCTTAAGGTTTGAAACTACGGAAGAGTTGAACTGCCAAAGTGGGAGTAAATATTTTTGACTAGCAATTTTTTAAAAACATATTTGCAAATATGTTTATGTAAACATATTTAAAATACGTTCGAACTCACTTGAGAATATTTGCAAATACGTTTAAACATATTTTAAATATGTTCGACCGTATACGCAAATACGTTCAAACGTACTTGTAGGTTAAATGCTAAAAAGTTAGCATTTTGTCCAATAAAAACATGGGAGATTGACTTGCGTATGTGCTGGTATTTTCCCCATGATGCTACGGGTGATACCCCGTGGCATAATGGAAATAAATGCCGAACAGAAGTCATGCACTGCAGACATAACAATAAAGTCTAAAAATTACGAATAAACAATGTTTACTTAATTTTGGAACGTATTGGTATAATGTAGGCCAAATGCTGAATACATTTTTGTAAACTTGCGCATGCGCTAGTCAATACTCTGCGGCATTATAGAAAATGCTAAGTCTTAAGCATTTAGCCTGCGTTATACATTTAAAGTATTTGCAAGTATGTTCAAACCAATTAACAAGTATGCTCAAATGTAATGTATTTGCAAATTCGTTCCAGTCAAAAATGTTTACTACACATTGCCAGTTTCAATGCTTTTATAGCAAAAGTCTTCTAGCTGATGATATGTAAGAGGATAATGTATGCTACAAAAGATTCATATACAAACAAAAAAAACAAGAAAACCTTTATTCATTAATTTTTTTTACATGTTCAGAAGCATCTCCACGAGTGTTTTTTGCCGACAGATGTTGACCATAATTGCAGCGTTTAGTGCTCCTGTTTTGATATGCAACAGTGATAATTATGACGCAGCTGCTGACAGAAGAAGACGTCCTCACATCTCGGCCGCTGTCGCAGTTGAGAAGGTTTTAACGCCACATCTGCTCGCCGTTGTCGGTTGCCAGTTAGCGCGAGCGGAGCAGCAGCCGATGGCATCGCTCTCGATTGTTCGCTCATTTGCGGAATCTGTTGCATCAAACACAATAACACCCATGCGACCTCTCTTGTTTTTTAGTGAGGTCGTTACAATCTGCTTTTAATTGGGCTTGCTTGTCATGTGGGTTACTGACTCATTGTAATGTGATGCATGATAATCAAATGGTGTGAAAGTACGTGTGAATACACCTATTAAAACAGGAGTGGGGCCATTTCAGTTTCTATAAAGTCCTCTGACGGCCATATTGAATTTATGATAAAATATGTTGCTATGCTTGAACAAACTAATCACATTTCCAGTTATGCTCTAGAAGAAACACACAAAATCCATACTTGAGAGATTTGAACCCAGAGCCTCTTGACCATCAGGAAGACAAGCTAACAACTGTGCTGCCACAAAATCCACAATGTGTTAGCTTACTTTAGCTAGCTACATTTAGTTAGCTCCATTCTAATAGCTCATTTAAGCTTTTTGCTTATTGAATGGTTTTCTATCTTGGAATCAAGCCCTTGTTTACGCCTCTCTTCCCAGTATTTATGGCAAGCGTCTCCCCTGATAGAGAACCCCGGGATCATGTTTTTAAAGCAACAACAAAACAACAATAAAATCCAGTTGCCTTCAGGCACACTAGGAGCTACGTTGGGGGAATTAAGGAAATGTGAGAAATCTTACTTACACTCTCCTGGGCGGTAGAAGAGGGATGAGTGTCGGATAACAGGGATCACAAGGCGAGTGGTGGGATAATGAGGATACGCTCAGACGTCATCCCTTCACCCTCCAACCTGGCGGCGCAGCGAATTTTGCTGCAGCTTCTTTTTCCGCCATCACGGTTGAAATATATCACCTGTTCAGTGAATCCCTCGGGATGTCTTTGCTTTTTTACTGGATGCCTTGTTTCAACAACAGAGAAACGCAGAACACATAATGGGTAGTAACTGGAATGGTTCATCCAGACTGTTGTTTGCACATGGGAAATAAAAGGTTAGGGCCACCACACACCGAACAACACAGGCCAAAGCCAATGAAGTGACAAACCAAGGGGGTGAGCCAGGCAGGCACATCGACCAATGTAAAGGAAAACTGCAATCCTGATCGGGTTTTGAAGCTTCACGTACAATCCATATAATACCTGGTACCGGTACTTCACAGTATTTGGTCCACTTACACAATCTAATAACATCCAATAAAAAAAAGCTGTATTTGTTATTAAGCTGATTTGATATATTGAATATATAGGGCAACTTATTAGAAACAGCTCCAAACCTATATAAACTACAATGACAATAGTTGGGTTTCAATCCACCCATTTTTATTAGAATTTTAAAGAAATGCGAAAATAAAAGTGAATGGAAACGCTAGAAATTCGAAAAAGGGCGCAAAATTTGCCCAAAAAGTTTTTACACTTAGAGGGGGTGGATTTTGAAGCGTATCGAAAAAGGGAAAATGCAAATTTTTTGCGATAACAGCTGGCAAGACCGGATACACGTCACACGTACGTTTGTAGTCCCAAGGCAATATCGGATGATAAAGTAAGGTATGTTTATTGTTTGGGGTTACGACAAAACAAAAATCTTTTTGGAATGAATTAAAGAAGCGAATATGAATGCTATTTTAGATAGAAAACAGCAAAGAAACGCTACGGTTGATCAAGGATTACAAAAGCAAATTCATACGACGTCATTGCACGGCGCAGTCGCTTCCTGGTCTTCTTCTTCTTCTTTTAAATTACTGGCGGATCCCATCTCTATGATGTATACCGCCACCTACAGCGGAGAAATCCCCTCTCAATATTTGCAAAAGAAGAACAGATGGAAACGGGCATAAATCGCATGTCCGTTTTGCAAATTTTCAGTAAATTGGCTTAAAAAATTCGAAACAATTGGATGGAAACCTGACTAATAATGAATGCATTGTATAGTTTACTTAAGCAGTGGTTCTCAACCGCGGTTCTCGAGTACCTCTATCCAGCCAACACAGGTGTTTTAAACGATCAGCTAATTAGCAAGGTCTGCATGAAGCCGATCACAATCCTCAGCTGTGTTAGCTAAGCGAGATGGAAAACAAGCCGGATCAGGGTAATAAAGTTTTTGTTTCACTTAATCACGAGTTACCTAGCAATTCAAGTAAAAATAAAACAAAACAAAGCCTATGTTATGAAGTACATGAGCAACAAGACGTTTTATCTCCGTTTCCTGACATGTTCTATACTTTGAAGTTAAGAACATGCCAGTCAATGTTTCACCTTAACAGCCTCAGCTCGCTCGACGTCTTCAAGCAAAATAGTTTTCTCTTCAACACTCCATTTTCAAAATGTTTTCATCTTTGTCAAATCTTTGAGTTCACTACTTGCAATAATGCTTTTGACTCTAACGAGATAGACAAGTTTGCGCTTTCATGACTTTCATTATTCATCCCATCAAGCAGCGTTGACACATCAACACCCGACTAGGCTGTGACATGAACGTCATAAGTCGCACAAGAGCTTCCAAAATAACGTCACGTACTGTACATGCAAGCAGAACTGCAGCTCTCAGTGACACAACCTCTAGCAGACGAAATGTTCCTCTACAACTGTTTTCACAGTCTACGTGTGAACTCCTTTCTCTGTAGACTCCTTTTACAAATCTCAAACAGAATTATTCAGTCGTAGCCCGTGGCCAAGAAGACGGAGCTAGAAGCAGGCAGACGGTTAGCTGGCTAGCTAGATAAATCGATGGATGGACAGATAGTATAACTTGTTTTGTCACTCACTGTTTTGCTTTGTCTTTGTCTCTTTCGCTCCACTGAAGGATCTTGAAACCTTACTTTCTCACACTTTGCTTTAAACCTTAAATCCTTTGAGGGTTTGAGGAAGGTGGCAGAGTTTGCGTTCCAGTTGGCTCTTTAATGAAATGAAACCTCAAGTAGTTCCTGAATCAACAAGGGTGCGGGTGAGACCCTTGAAGAAGTGCCAACAAAGACATCACTTGCTTCATTTTGTCCTTTTAACACTTCAAAATAAAAAAATGCAAATCCCTAAAGTTAAGGCATCCTCAGTTTTCAAGATTAAAGGATGTCAATCTGGATTATGATTCCTCATTTTTGGCACTAATTTGTGTTGATTGTTGAAGTGTAGGAGAAGAAAATTTTGAACACACTTTCGGGAAGCTTCTGAAGAGATGCAAATGAACGTCACATTAACATACAGCCACCAGAGAAAGATCTCGGTTTGTTGTATACAAACAATTATTTTGTCTTTGTGACCTTTCCCTGTGAGTGGGTTTAGCGGGCTGCTGTTGTCGTGTGGGGACTGAGCATAAGATGGGCTCCACTGATTGCGAAGGAGATGCACACTTGAATACAAGATGTGTCAGAAAAGTTGCAAAACTGATTTAACAGCTGATATATTTCTAATCCAAACTAGAAGCTTTCCCCAAATCCCGGATCCGTCCCTTCCTTGATCCAGGCCACACCCCTTGTATTTAATTTGGACAAAACTAGTGAAGTCATTTTTTGAGTTATACTTGTAACAACCCAATCTCTTGTTATAGAAGAGGTAAACATGTTGCTCATTGAGGGACATGACAATGTGACAAGGGGATCATTTACGAGGGCTTGGAGAGACTGCAGGAACTCCCTCACCAAGAATCAACTAATTGGCCTCACATCCTTAATAAGGGCAAATGCCTGGAGGCGCATCACTGTGTGCTTAATGAGATGGCTGGCCTAATGAAGAATGCCACATCGTGTTGGATCGCGGCGTTCGGCTCAACCTTGTCCCTACGAGGCGCTCACTCACATCCGTCTCTCATTATCCCGCTTCCTTCTACAGCCGTTGTCCCTGTCAGGTCGAAAGACTTAATGGTGGCTTTAGAATTTGGCAACTTTTTAATAGTGCGGACTTGTGACAGATGTGGGACTGCGTTCACTTTATTTGCCTCCTGATGCTGTTATTAAGGGGCTTTCATCTTAAAAAAATAAAATGAAATCAAAGTGGCAAACTGTCAGAATTTTAATGTGTTCTTCTAATTGGACGCTTCATGTTTGCCAGAGTAAAATCAAAACTTGCTGACAGAAGTTCAAAGTTGCCGCAATTACGTACAGTGTCACAACTCACAGAGCCGTCAGCGTCACTTGACTTGTCCCTGGTCACCTGTCATTCGCTCTAATGCTTTGTGCTTATATACTGAGGCAGCTTCCATTAAACGGACCAGTGAATTGGTCCGGAGCTAGTGAATGTTTTTCATCTCAAACAGGAAAAAAGACCCACTTCTGAAATCTTAGTTTGTTTCGATTCAGTGCTGATTTCTTTTTTAAAATTAGCTATCTAAAAGACATGAATTTGGTTTATAATGTATTTAATGATGAATTGATGGGACACTTTCAGAGGGTAAAACGTTGCAATGTGTCAGACTGAGAGCTGTTTTTAAAATTTTGACTTTCTCATGTAACAAAATTAACTTTCCATGAAGGACAGTTAAAAACCTCAGTAGGGTTGTAGTCCCTGTGTTGCTGTAACTTTAAAAAGAACACTCTTCAATTCATGGACTACATTAATCTAAAAAACAAAAAAGGCCCCAAGTGCATACTGTAGTTCTTTACATGACAATGTCTAAAAAATTGAAAATATTTCCCCCCTGGATTTATTTGATACTTGCCACTTTACCACAAAAAAAAAAGGAAAAAGAATATCCACTAACTGCTTGTCTTGCTGGATCGTATCCAAAATGGTGGCATATGAGTTCAGTTCAGTTATAATAGTGTTTTTAGACAGTGACTTGAAAGATTGACTTAAAAATGGCTCTCGCTAGTCATGTCATGGGCCAAGAAACTTCTCATGTGGATAGGGTTAATCGAGACAGTCCTGATTGTTTGATTTAACACTTCATGGGTGGGCAGGCACTCCAGTAACTATTTATATCCAATAAATAAATAAGTGACATTTCCAGAATGATCTCCTATTGAAAAAAACAGCATCAAGAAAGTGTTTCTAAGAGCCAGTAAAACCTCACACATCTCCTGAAGCAGCAGACATGTTCATACACAAAGACCCAGACACTGAGTCATCCAAGGGTCACACTCACTTTCATCACTTGGCCTCTCGGCCGCTTCCCGACTGCCAGCTGTCCTCAGGTAGCGCTTCCATTTGTGAAGAGCCTAATTGCTCAAGTGTCTGGGAAGCGGCCGTTGAGAGTGTGACTGGCTAATGAGCTCCCCGGGAGAGGATCAGTAGTTAGCTGAAGCAACACTGGACTCGGCTTCCTGATAAAGGTTACATACCTCAGGGGGAAAATGTCACAGTGTGAGGTCTGAGGGAGGACGGACGGCGCTTCGCTCGATTGTCCTTTGGCAGAATATTCGGAGGTTCTATCAGATGAGGTGGAAAGTTCTTTTTGGAAGTGTGTAGTCAGCTGATAGCCAACTTTTTTTCCCCCTTCCATTTAGTCATGACCAGGCTTGGGGAGTAACGTAATCAGATTGCAAAAAAAAATGTAACTTATTCCATTACAGTTACAGGGAAAAAAAAATGGGATTACAATTTCTACTTAGAGAGAGAGAGAGAGAGAGAGAAAGAAGGACAGTGCGAGAGAGAGCGCGTGCACACCCGAGTGGGACCGTTGCTGCATGTCGGGGAGGTGGGGACGAACGAACGAACTGACTAGTCGTGTCCTCCACACGCGGGCAGTTTGAAAAAGCTTCAAGGACGGGAGGAGGAAACAGCGACCGGTATTCACTGGAACTTATTCTGAGCGAAAGTTCAGCGGCATGCTACGCGCTGTAGCTTCTTGCTAGCTAGCCCGCTAGCCTACAACCATAATGTGAGTTGCACCTTGCAAATAAATCTTCCTCACACCAATTCACTATTTAAACACTATACACAACATATACACGGCTAAACTTGTGACTGGGATAAAAGTTCATTTTACAGTTGATGTCACGCATCAACTGCAAAACGCTCCTATCTATCTATCTATCTATCTATCTATCTATCTATCTATCTATCTATCTATCTATCTATCTATCTATCTATCTATCTATCTATCTATCTATCTATCTATCTATCTATCTTATCTATCTATCTATCTATCTATCTATCTATCTATCTTGCTTTCAGTGACAGTTCGAAAACAGCATATGGCCTTCAATCAATCAATCAATCAATCAATCAATCAATCGCCTACATGCTTTTTAATTACACTAGGATTTTTGCTATTTGTAGGCTGCCCGGGTCCCAATCACCCGCAAATAACAGGGGCACATTGTATAGAATATATATTGTGGTGATATTTATTTTTATTTTGTTATATAATATTGGAGTTATCCAAAAGTAATCCAGTTACATTAATTAAATATTATAGTACTTGGATTACGTTACTAACTACATTTTTTAGCAGGTAACTTGTAATTGTACCACGGAAGCGTGCAACTGACAATGTTGAAGTAAACATTTTTGACAGGCAAATACATTCAAACGTACTTTCAAATACCTTCAAACGTTCTTTCAAATACCTTCAAACGTACTAACAACTATACGTTCGGATGTACTTGTAAACAAATGTAAACGTATCTGCAAATATGTTTGAACGTGCTTGAAGGCTATATGCTAAAAACATAATTTTTTTATCTATTATGCCACAAGGGAGTGATTTGTGCAGGCACAAGTTTAAAAACATGCTATTTTAGCATTTTGGCCTGCAATATACCAATACGTTCAAAAATGAAGTGACCGTTGTTTATGTGTAATATTTATGATTTATTATGTTTGCAGTGCAAGATTACAGTTTTTTTCCCATAATGCCACTGGTATGTGCATACCCCATGGCGTTATAGAAAAAAAAGGCTAGGATTTTAGCATTTAGCTACAAGTACATTCAAACGTATTTGCAAATACGTTCAAACGTATTACGTATTTGGACGTATTTGAGCCCTGGCCTTTACCTCTTGATGTGGCAGAGCCAAGACACATACGCCATTCTCTACCAATCGTCACCATGATTAAAGTAATAGAAGTCAATGCTACAGCAGTTTTTGTTATTTTGTTCAATCTGTTGTGATTTTGGGCTCGTGTTGTAGTTGCTAGCTGACATTCTGGAGCCGTTATCCATCGAGCTAGTATTACTAACGGTGATTCGCGGGCATCCATATTATTTATATTATTATACTCGTTGTTTATGCACACAGGTTTATATATATGTTCCCATATTCTTGCTCTCAATGTTGCTTGAAAGTGTATGTCTAATTTGCGAACATGTTGTTTAGCCAGGGCTTATGTGTGCTCACTATTATTGCCCAATGTGTGTATAAGCAAAGTGAAGGAGGAATGTCCTCAGTAACCATCTGTAAAACCCATTAAGCCCATTAGAATTGAACATAGAGTCTCGCTTGGCCGTCCTTTTATTCAAGTCTTTTTGTTATTTGGACACCTTGCTTTATCTCTTTTTCCTTATTAAGCTCTCACACGTGATGACCTAAAGAGACAAAAACAGTCCTGCCGCTTGGATTTGTGCGAGCCCAGAACAATAATGGGAAAAGTAAAAGCCCCATCTGCCTATACTAATGGAACGAGTGGAAAACACTAATGAATCTCTAACCCTCTCTTTGCTTCTCTTCAACCTGACATGTTCTCTCTCTCTCTGTGTAAATTACTTAGCCATACACTGTCATAGGTTGTATTTTGTGTTCCCTGGGTGCCATTAAAAGCGCCGCTGCCAGAGCACTGCCGCCAAAAATAAACCAACACCTACAGCAAAGTTTGAGAGTAACGCTGTTCTTTTCATCCATGTTGACAAGTCCATACTCCAGATATTAATGTGAGAAAAAAAACAAGCCTATCCCTTTTCCTTAGCAACCAATCGCTAAACTAGATGAGCATACTAAGACTATGAAACTACAGGTTTACTCTATCGTCTAATCTTTAACATACCATACCAAAAATTATTGATTTACTAGTTAGGCAGGCTTCTCTGGGGTGTGTGCAGAGGTGTTGGTTTGGCCCCCCATACACACAGTCCAATTAAGAGAACAGACAGTTGTTGAGAGGGTTAGAGAGAGTTTGGCCTCCTCGTGGTCTCAAAAGCACTAATACAGAATACTGATAGCATTGCTTGCTTCTTCTAGTCCCTGCCTGAGTGATTTTAACGTTAGTAGCTGTGCATAGTCCACTAGTGTAATGGACACGACTTGATTATTCTCATAATAAACTTAGCTTTAAGTGGGTGAACAAACCATTATACCACTTTCTGTCAAAAGCCCGAGGGATTGCTGTAGGGCCTGCTAATTGAAAGGGGAAGTGACCTTCAGACATGCGTCCACGCTCGTTGATAACAGTAGATATACATTAAATTGGTCATAGGGGAGATGCATGCCGCTCCAATCATACTGCTGATTTTTTATGGACCTAATTTTCATGATCCAGGATTCTAATGAAACATATTTAGATTGATTCCTGACAGGGCTAATGCCAATATATTTACTTTCATATACACTCAACACAAATATAAACGCACTTCTTTTGTTTTGCCCCCCATTTTTTTTGTGAGATGAACTCAAACATCTAAAACTTCTTCCACAAACACAATATCACAATTTCTCTCAAATATTGTTCACAAACCAGTCTAAATATGTGAGCACTTCTCCTTTGCCGAAATAATCCACCCACCAATAAAACAAAACTGCACCTTGCACAGTTGCCTTTTATTGTGGGCAGTCTAATTACACACCCGTCCACTAATCATGAAGTTTTTAAATCTTTGAGTTCATATCATAAAAAATTGGAGCAAAACCAAAAGTGGTGCATTTATATATTTGTTAAGTATAGTTTTGCTGCCATATTAAGACACATTTCTCCCAAATAAAATTACAGTGGGTAGCTGGCGGGGAAATTTCAATATTTGTGATGTTTGACGACCTCTAAAGCCACCGGAAAGGGAGTACTGTCTTCTTTTCTTTTTTCTGTGCATAACATTTACTCCAGGATCGATTATTTTTTGGTGGATAGATCTTTATCTTGTGCTACGTGATGACATATCCTATCACATTTCTTACCCTGTTCGTAATTACAAACAAACATAGTTTGCCTCTAATTCTGTCATTCATCTCCCAGACAATCCCACATTCTCTTGCTGATCTTTTCCCACCTTTAGGCTCTGTCAGCCAGTGGCCATGCAACAGAACACCCATTTATCTCCTCTGTGCCATGCTGACGATAATCTCGAGATGTGCGTGCTCATGGTAGCAAAAAAGACCCTCGTAAACAAACCGGGAATGACGCCAGTGGGCCCAAAGCTCGCAATATCCCAATGAGCGGGGAAACCGACTCGGTGACGGTGCGAATCCGTCGTGATTTACTGGCGACATCAAAAGCCGGGCAAGGACAATGCTTCACTGGCGCTCGGTAGAGAAATGACAATTGGGGAAATGGGCAGAGGCGATGAGGAACATCAGGGTAGGGGTGAACTAAAAAGAAGGGAAGAAAGATTACTATGGGATGTGGAGGCCTGAGGATATGGATTGGGCAAGGCATCCTGAGATATGGCAGATGGAGAGGGATTTTTTTATTTTTTTATTTAACCGCCACAGGGATGAGCTTATGGTAGGTCTGTCTGTGGGAGGATGACATGGATAAACTCCCAATTTAATGTAAGACATAGCGCTTTACTCTAATAATGCCATGCTGCTTTACGGGCCAAAATTGAACCGATGTTTAAACTGGTTATTATGCCTCAGGAACAACTCAGATGCTGCCCCACCACATCCAACAGATGGCGCTGTGGGGAAAAACTTTTCATCCTTAGAATGTTCTCACAAGCAATTTCATGAAGTATGTGGCTATGTTTCTGACATTCTGTCTAGCAAGTGAAGGATTATTTTACTTTTTTTTTTTTTAGGTACATTTGATACCACTATTTTTCCGAACCAATGCCAGAGCGAGTATATTATTATTATTATTATTATTCATTTATATATAGTAATAATTGATGTTTATATTTACGGTATTAAGATTATTTTTCTAACTGACCAAATTATTATTATTATTATTAATTTATATATACTAATAATTGATGTTTATATTTACAGTACTAAGATTTGTTCAAATTGACCAAATTAATAAATATATACAGTATAATAAAATAAAAAAATATTCTCCATGAAGGGAAATTTTAGGAATATAGTGGCTTGTTGCACAATGAGACTACAGTACCTGTTTGTTTAAAGAAGATGTACGTACCTCCATCTGAACCACTGATGCTGATTATTCCTCATTTATCCACACATATTTAAACTCCAGCCAAGTGCTAACACATTCACACAGTGAAATTCACACACACACACGCTCACAGAGGCACACGTCCACATCCTGCATGTGCAAATGTCAGGTCATTAATTGAGCTTCACTCTCCTCTTGTCTAATTGGATCATTGTAATTAAAGCAGCTCTGTATAGATTGCTGCCTATCCTGAACGTCCACTTTCTTCCTCTCTACACCAGACTTGGAGCTTAGTCACTAGTTCTGGGTAAAATCCAGTTACAGATGCTACCAATAGGGGGCACTAGTGTTGAATTTGTACCACTGTGTGTGTGTGCGTGTGTGTGTGTGTGTGTGTGTGTGTGTGTGTTTGAGAGAGAGAGTTCATGCCACAGCCAATGACAAGTGCAAGGTGGCGACTCTGCTTCGGGCCACGGCAGGAAGTTCTGTAGCTTCTATAGAACATCACACACACCTGCTGTGTTCCAGGTTTCACTGGGCCAGAGTAGACATGTCTAATGAACAAGCAAGTGAGACATTTTGACAGGGAATGTGTTAAGTATGAGAGGAAAAAAAAGGACATGTGAAAGGAAGAAAGAGGAAAGTGAAGTAGTTGATATATTACTTTGTAGGAGCAGATGAACAAGTATAGTCATAGATTTGAAATTGTTTTAGCATTCTACTCTTAAGTTAAATCCCATTAAAGGTTATCACAAAACAAGAACCCTTAACCAAATAGTCATAAACAAAGCAAATTTCTCACTTTGACAAAAAATCCGTGGCAACGGTGGTGTCATGCATATACGTGTATATATGTGTTGGCTGTCCAAGTAAAACAGCCAGTGTGTGGGTTGAAACACGTACATTGGATCCAAGTATGTTTGGGTAGGTGAAGAGTTATTGACGCTCCTGATAGGTTGACTTGAGAAAATGAGGATTTCTAGCATCATATAAAAACAAATGCAGCAAAAGTTTTATTGGAAAGTGAAATTTCTGGGAACAAAATGTCTGTGGATTACAGACATTTTTTTTAGTGAGTGAGTGTGTGTGTCAACCCATGTGTCTGTTTCAATTATTTCCTCACTATCCTGGCTGACTACTGTTGCATTGTAGGCACAACCAGCACCACATCAAAGTGAAGCGGGCCCGCAAGGACATATTTAAAAATCAATGAAGTCTTGGATGTGGCTAAAAAATTTATATCACTCGCTGGTGTGTGTGTGTCTCTCTCTCTCTCTCAGCACACATACACACATACATGCATAGTCGCCCACAGAAAACATGTTCGCACAATGCTGCTAGCTAGTCTCATGGTATTAAATGTTAAATTGTTCCTGCAAAAAAAAAAAGAAGCTAGAATCCTAAAGGATATCTGATAAAATATAGGCAGGGTAGCTCAAATGTCAAATTAGTTGTCTTGAACTGGTTAATTGGAACTAAATACCCTTTACTCAAACCCTTTAAATCAAAGCAAAAACCCAAAGTTGTCAGTCTAATGATTTTTTTTATTACATCTGACCCATTATGTGGTTAGCATATCTGCCTGACAGTCTCGAGTTTGCGTGTTTTACCACTACTAGTACCCTAGCCTCCTTCCACATTTCAGAACATGCTTGATTAATTGATAATGATTAAATGTAGGTGAGTTAGGATTAAGGGCCCTTTTTTCAAAGACCAACGGCCATAGTCTACTGCGTTGGGACTGAGTTGCACCTCGTTGGGCATTCCGGTGACCAGAGAGGCAATTTGGAGACAAAAAGTAGACTCGATTTTAGACTTGCTGAAATGAGGTCTAACTTGTGACGCAGGTGGTGTAACAAGATTTTGGTGGATTTCATTGAGGTGTAGAGACAGATTCGGTGGTCCGCAGATATGTGTGGTGGATCATGATGTCATCGTCATGTCATCCAGCGGTAGACTTTGAGTTAATTTTAGTTAGTTAGTGCTACTACTTGAGATGTTCTAGTATACTCATAACACTTGACATTGCAGTGTAATTCTATAGTTATGTGAAAACTTTGGGCTGTTTTATTGAAGGTTTTGCTATGAAATATCACCAAAGACCTCTTTTGAGAAGGCTTTTCAATAAAAGCCCCGCCCACCAAATTAGCCTCTTCTTTACCTGTATATTAACTTAAACATTTGTGTCCAAGTGTGGTGGAGATTGTCTGCACTTCCATCAGATCATCCCGCAACATCCAATCCATTCATATACGTTGCACCAATGAGGGAGTGTTTATTTATGGTAATAGATCATCATCTACAACACTTTTAAAGCCAGCAAGAGACGCTGTTGGTCCAACTGCATTGGACACATTTCACGAGTGATTCCCAGCCTGGCAAAGCAATACAAACACTATGAAACAAGAAGCACTTATCACTTGAAAATCTAATTGCTTGCAGCAGCGGGACCGTTGTTTTGACAGATTCTTAAGTCTGTTGGATGCGTTGCTATCGTGTCTCAAATCAATACTGCACGTTATGTAGACAATTGCACAAGATAAAGAAAAATGTAAGACCAACTGAGTGCTCTCTTAGATTTGCCTTGAATGTGATTAGATTTGGATCAGAGCCTTTTTAATGTCGAGATATATTCACAGAGGCCTGCGGAGATGGGAACACAAAGGACCAGACTAATAATTTTTTTTTTTTTTTTTTTACACATTTTCAAAATTGTGATATGAATGGTTACTTAGTAGACCAGAATATGTCAACCATTGATTTAATCATCATAAGTGATAATGAATTAGAATACAGTTGAAATGTCATCTAAAGAAATGTACCGATAAGACATGGGCACTTGCAAAAATTTCCTTTAAACATTCCGTTTTAATTGCTGCGAACTGCAAACATTGATGTCCTAACATCGCCAAGGAATGTCACTCCATTCTGTTTCCACCAGTCAGAAGTTTTTGCCTTGTGCTCTTTTTTTTTTTTTTAAACTGACCCACTGACCTCACTGGCAAGAGCAATCTTGGATTTATTTGGAAATATATATATATATATATATATATATATATATACATATATATATATATATATAAATATTTTTTTTTCTCAACTTACTGTACGGTGTCCTTGAGTGCTAAGAAAGGCGCCTTTAAATGTAATGCATTATTATTATTATTATTATTATTATTTGTGCGTTATTCATAGATATAGCCTATAGCAATATTTTTGAGATGTTTTCTATTCACATTGTATAAATTAATACCGGCTTAACCTAATTAAATAGATCTAAGAAAGGAAACATGATCTAGAAAAGGTTTCTGGTTGGAACATACTTGTACCAAATGGAAAACCAAATAATTGCCACTTTTATAAGCTACTCATGACACTCAAATTGGTTCACAAAAAGTATTTAGGTGGCCTTTATTGAACTATGAATAGTGTTAGTGAATCCACAGCATCTCACCAAAGGCACTAAAGGAAAATGGAAGGATTTGTTATTTTCTTGTGTAGCCAAAAGAAGTGGAGAGTTGTTGGGTCTCAGCTATAAAGTGTATAGGGGGAGAGTTTTATGTACACAAATAAAAATACTTTAAAGGTCATTTTAAGGTCATGGTCTCTTTGTTGCTGTATAAGAAAGGAAACATGGCTGTCTAAAAGTTACACAATTTTAAATATTATTTTTCTTGCATAAGTCTCCTTCCTTCCTTCCTTCCCTCCTTCCTCATCTATCTATCTATCTATCTATCTATCTATCTATCTATCTATCTATCTATCTATCTATCTATCTATCTATCTATCTATCTATCTATCTATCTATCTATCTATCTATCCATCCGCCGTACAGTGAAAATGGTTTGGACTCTGAAACAAAAAAAACACAATTGCGAGACAGACATGTTTAATGTTTGTCACTTGGACAAACAAGTAAAAAAAAATAAAAATAAAGACAAGCAGACGACATTTATCAATATATCAACAGGATATAAGGAGCTTCACGTTGAAATGTTATTACTGGGAGGGAAAAGGACAGTCACCAAATGCAAATTCTGACATAGGAATACTATTTCACTGTATTACTATTATTATTATTGTGACTTTGTAAATAACAGTGGAATTCATGTAAATATCTAAATGTCACACACTGCATGAGGTCTGAGGCTCTCAACATTTCTCATATCCTCGCTTGAGTTATTTTTTATTTTTATTTTTATTTTTTAATGGCAAGGAGTTGGCTTTATCTTTGTAGGTGTTCAATTTGATGCTGATGTAAATTAGGATTCGTTCACTACTGAGTGCTACTCAGTGCTACTAGTTTGGAGCATATGAGCTTTTCAACACATTTACAGTCATTATCGGGTGTAGGCACCGGAGAGCAAGTGTGGGCATGGAAGACTGAGCAAGTGTCGTAGTGTTTGACAGTCAAATCATTGTCTTTGCACCATAATCAAGTGCGGTCAGAGGCCGTCTTCTGTGTTTGCCTCCCACCTAATTGCCTTCACGTCATAATAGACTCCATTAATGCTCCGCTGAGCACGTCGCATGAGAAGATTTGCTTGGATTGCTCCACACAAATGAGCGAATTTATTTGTAACATCAGGTGGAATTTTCTACTGTAACATTTTGGGCCAAGGTGTCAGGTCCCCTGATCCATTAGAGTTTTGTTTTTCTGAATTATATTTTGGGATTTCAACATTACATACATATCACTGGAACCACTTATTGTAAGTCGAATGCCTGAGATGTCCAAAATTCAGAATTCAGTCCATCTTTGGGGGAAAATACACCTCTAGTCTTTTGAACTGGGCCTTACGTCACATGAGTATATCTCAATAGAGTTAATCTCACAGCATCTATGAAAAATAGTACGTGTCTTTGGCTTTGTATTTGGCTTTTAGTGCTTTTTGGTGGAAATTGAAGTTACCTATTATTGCAAATATGAGACTGCCGACCATAGAACTGGAAATGTAACTTATTGCAATGGTCTGTCAATAGTCTCGTGACAAAACTATGCATGCGTCTGACATAGCTGCTCAGTCCATTGTGACTAAATGGTAGTTTAGATAAGTAAGACCCGTGGAAATGTTACGAATTCTCTTAAAATATCCAACTTCGTGTTTATTTTTATACTTTTTGTTTTTAGGCATGGGTTCTTGGGTTTTTCATGCATCTACCTAACTTGCTGTCAATTGGTGAAACAAATTTTAACCCTGGAGAACCCACGGGGTCAAATTTGGCCCCTATAAATTCTGCTACTCAAATAACAAAGACCTTTTTTTTCTTACAAATTTAACTTCAAAAGTCTAGAGTGCCACTTCTGACCCCTGCATGGGGCCATCTAGTGGATCAATATTGCACTTACATGAGCCAGAGTGGTGGTGACAAGATGGCTGGCAACATGCTGTTTTGTTGAGCTGGAAATCAATCCAAACAAAACCATCTTCTCAGCAAACCATCAGATGGTAAAATTGTGTTTTTTTTTTTGTTAATCTATTTCATATCATGTTGCAGAATGCCTAGGAGTATTTTTATATATATATTTTGATAAATTAGCAACTCTGAGCTAGTTCAAAAAAAGGGTTAAAATTGAAAATATATATATTTTGGTGTTCAGTGAACTTATAGCAGTCATTTAATGTATAATTCATAATTTTCAAAAGAAGCAAAGGGTTCTTGGGTTCTCCAGGGTTAAGAAACACATTTTCTGGATGTAGCGCTTTCGAGCCGTGACTGAGATCCTGAAAATACGTGCTCGAGCCCTGATCACAATAATAAACAAACAAAGTGTACACCGTAGTGTCAGCTGATTGACGTGCCCTCTGTTTGTAAGTCATTGCACTTGTCGAGGTCAAAAAGGTAAATTGTTTATACTAGGGTAGCTTTTGTTTATATTCGTTTCATGCATGGTTGGGTAATGTTTTATGGTGGCGATCTTTTAATTGATTTTTTTTCCCAAAACAGAACAGTCACATTATGTTTGAACTTATGGTTCAGCTGTAGTTTATAGTTTATACTTCCATCAGCAGTTTTTTTTTTTTGTAGCTTTTTAATCACTAGTCAGGATCCTCTCAAATCACATCTTGGATACAACTTTGCTTGTGGGCAGTCTGGCTTTACTGTACCTGCAAAAGTGAAACAACCTTATTGCTATTCGTGCTTTCTGCTGCCAAATGGCCTTTAATTATTCAGCTGAATAAATTACCTATAAAGCATAGAGTGGAGTCATGGCATGCCAAGAGGGAGCAGGGCTGTCAGCTTCAAAGGGCCAGAACCTGCCCAGATCCTGTGGGCTTCATTCCACTTAACACCAGTCGCTAGGCATATATGTCTTGGCTTTCATAATCCCGTCTTAAATGTCAGGAGGTTGCTTGCTCCCCAAGCGTGGGCCCCAATATTGAATAGATCTCACTTTTAATTCAGCCTTTGTGGCTTTAGTGGCTTTCACTTGGAATTAAGGGAATAGAGGTTGATGGAGAGGTCAACATCTCAGGCAATCAAAGATGAATTTCGTTTATCTTAATGCACCAGCGATAAGCAAACACCCTTGACGCCTTTGAATTAATGACTCTACCAATGGATCATTTTCATCATGGAAAGAACACCCCCACCCCCTCTGCTTTACATTCATTTTACATGCCCAGAAGTTTCTAGAGAGTCCCGGCTTGCTTCGGGGGCAACACGCTTAACCCCTAGTTTCTCTGGTGGCTTAAGTCGAGTCAAAGAGAAAGAGCGGTATATTGAGCGGCTGTAGTGTTTAGCGAGCAAGCACTTGTGGCAGGTGGCTGTAAAAACAAAACCGAAAAAAAAAAAAAGCTAATCAGATCGTATGCATTTTAGCCCAGCAATGAGATGGGGAAATATTCTGTGAAAAAAAAAATGAAGTTGTGATTAGGGAGTGACTTTCAGGAGTCTTGCTGTTACGTTACTATGCCGATGAGAACAAATGAGAATATGTATTTTCATTGTTAGACTTCTGGATGGAACAGACAAAATGTTGCAATTTTCATATTCAATTTCCAGGAATGCTTGTCAATGACTCTCCAGCTTGGATTTCAACTTTGTGTGCGCGCATGTGTGTGTTTGAAACAAAGCTGAATGTGCTAATGTGGTCTAAATGTCAACCCAGACTCTTGCTGTTGCTGTCACATCCCGTCTGAGTCACTGTGCGCTGTGTCAGACCGCCACTGACAAGTACATTACACAGCTTAAAGCTATTAGCCCTCAGGGTAGTTAGAATCGAACCAATTTCAGAGAACTTAAGATATAAAAATGGACATATAAATAACATGACGTTGATGCAAATTTTTCTCCCTTATCTTTTTTTTGTCAGACCTACTAAGAAATTGTTGATGGTGTGGACATTCAATTCCGTAAGAATTGAAAGACAGATTAAGAATTTGCTGAAAATTGTGACATCTTCATAAAGGGGAAGTTAACCGTAAACATTATTATTATTTTTTTTACAATAATATATTATATGTGACCTCACTAGTCTAAACATGACATTCTGATTACTGTAATATTACATTTTGTGGAATATGAGTTAAGCAGCAAAATCCAGCAATTTTTTATATATCATATCAGAAGGCGGCCATTTTGCCACTTGCTGTCAACTGAAGATGACATCAATGTTGTTCAGGGCTCAGGCAATGACCAATCGCAGCTCACGTGTTTTCTGAAACTGAGCTGTGATTGGTTGTTACGTGAGACCTGTGCAACTATGATTTTATTTTCACTTGACGACAAGTGGCAAAATGGCCGCCTTCTGATATTGATAAAAACGAATGGATTTTGCTGCTTATCTCATATTCCACTAACGCAATATTAACCAGAATAATGTATTTAGACTAGTGGGGCTACATAAAACATATTATTGTCATTTTTGGGGGTGTTGACTTCCCATTCACATTTTCCACTGATGTTCACAATGACATTGGCAATAAAGTGCTCAACAAATATATTTGAACCAGCAACCAAAGCCAAGTTGAAATAACCAGTCGTGGAAAATTAAGTGCCAGGAATGTTAACCTTTAACCTTCAACACAACTACTAAAAAAGTAAAATAAACAACAGCCTGGCCCATTCAGAGAAGAAATAAATGCATATAAATACTACAACAGCTGATGGATTTTGCCGAGTAAAGTGGTGTGGTACTAACTTAAATTCAACTCGCTAATGGCGTAAAATATAATTATTGTGCTGATCCTACCTGAATCCTGTTAGTACAGTCTAACTCCCCAACTCTCTCCGTATGAGTTGTTTTCATGTTTCCGCCCCATCACTCTCTTTACCGCCAGCTTTCTTGTTAAGCCATTCAGCACGGTGGGCTTGATTACAATGTTTATTACCAGCCAACAGTGGCAGACACGCCAGCCATGCGCGCCTTCAGGCCACAGTTTGGTAATAGGATTTAGATGAATTTCACATGCTGACGTGTCAGTGCCGTCTACCCTCGCTGCTCAAGTGACAGTCCCTCATTTTCGTACCTTGCCGCCGTTAGCCCGCATAGCCAACAGGCGCGCAATACTTTTTTGACATTGGGACACCCCGTTTATTCTCAGGTGAAATGATGGGGAAGAATGAGGGAGGATATGAAAGGGAAAGGCTTGAAAACAATAATACAGAAAATACCCCTATTCCCATTTTAGAGCATACAGCATGTTGAGGGTGTTTGGATTTGTGTGCAAGTAAAAGTTTGTGGGAATAAGTGCAGTGGAACTCCACAAAGGTGCTATCAGAATGAACACACAGGCTGATGATAAGCGCTACCATTACATCCTTCAAATATACGCCGATAATCAACGGATGATTCATGAGAGATGATTTGGGATGAGATTCCAACTCGGCCCGGTTTTGGATTCCAAAAGAGGTTCTTCCTGGAACCAACGGCAGTCGTTTTGGTGGTGTGTGACATTTACGCGCTCCATTTCTGTGAATAGGATATGAATGAAGTACAAGAAATCTATTTTGGTAAGGTTCTGAGAAGCTAAATTAGATTTGCTGCGTTTCATTTAGGATGAGCAATTGATTCAAGACTGTCTTCTTTTGTTTTAACCAATGATTTTAATAACATTTATGCATTGTATAAAGAACACTGCTGTTACTGTTCTTCACCTCCAAGACACGATTGATCAATGATGAATTGCACAGAATTCTCATTCATTTGACTATTGTAATCACTTCTCAAGCCCATTGCGACTTTGCTGTTACCGTCAAAATGACAATATCTTGACTTGAGCTTGTGTTTAGAAAAAAGAAGCCAGACCTAAACAAATATTTTGGAGAAAACTGTTTTGTGTGGGAAGGATTCTTAATTGTTAATCAAATGTAGAAATAATGTTAATAGTAAACAGTAAAAATTAATCGTACTACTGTATATAGTTATAACCCTTACTATAATGTGGCCAACGATAAAAATGAGTTTGACACCCCTGGCCTGTAATATATGCTATATGTTGAGATTTTGCAGACAGACATGATGACTGTATAGTACGGATGAGAACTTGTAACTATCAGGCTTTGGGACCTCCTGCTTCCTTTAGGCTGACTGCACAATAGCTTCAGCATCAGCAAGAGACTGATACTCTTGAATTTTGTATCAGCATGTTGGTTACACTGTGTGTTTTATGAATAAGCTTCCGAATGAGGACAATAAAGCAGCAAGTGACTTGCAGTCAAGCTTCATTAACCCCACAGCAACAATGACAAAAACGCTCCATGCATTACAGCAAATGAAATCAAACAAAACCAAATGGCCAATAGTATTAGCTATTGCAGCCTTTTTATTCCGCTCCACATGCAATCAGAAAATATGCTTCGCAAAGAGGAAGCACTTTGAGGGCAAAGCCAGGCCATTCTCCGTGAGGGAGGAAATCCTTTTTGCAATCATAGAAACTGGTGGTTATCGTCACCAAGCAATTATTTGATTAGACCAAGGAAGGGTTTAAATCATTTAGGCCACTTCATAATAAGGCAAGGACATGCGGATCCCAGAGACCTGGCAAACAGAACAGGGCTAAGCTCCAGTATTAAGGAATATAATCCCCTCTTCTCTCATGTAGCCAATACAGAGAATTACTAAAGTACTACTCGTAGTTTTGTACAGTAGTTTATTTTTTAAGAAAACAAGCAATTCACGTGCTTGGGCTGAACATACAGCATGTTTAATTTGCCCAATTGTGTACAAGAATCACTTTAAAACGACTCCCGATCTTGAGTTATAAAAGTTGCTGTCTTTGTATTTTATTTTTAATAAAAGCAAACTTAAACGTCACTGTTAAAGACACACTTCCAATTAAATGGCAAAACCGGGTGTCATTTTTATGCAGCAGCAGTGTTGTCAGTATATGCTAAATGTAACTTGTAATCTAACTTAGTTACTTTTTAAAGCAAGTAATTAGTAAGGTCACTAAGTTACTTTTTCAAGTTAACTAATAACTAATGATGTGCAAAGAAGGAAAACATTCATATTTGCAGATGCAACAACAAATATAGGTTACACAATAACTATGTTTACATGCAGGCAATAACCCTTTTAAAAGGTCATGTTGACGCGCTATAATTGGAATATGCTCTTATTCTGGTTTAAACAACCCCCCCATTAAGACCCCTGGGTTACTCCTTTCATAACCGGAATTCTTGCTCATATAAACGCATTCGGAATATCTCGATCGATCGGGGTATTCTTTTTGCTTCTTCATCTTCTTCTCCGCTTATTTGATTTCCAAAGAATCTTGGTCTATGCAGTCACGACTTGTATGGCGGCTCCGTCCTTGAATACAATGATTTCTCCGCTCTGTTTTCACGTTATTTTCGGCCTATATACAATTGTATAAGTCCGTGCTTCTGGCCTGTAACCCACCGGAAATACCCAAGCCGATGTCAACAAACATGACGGCCGCAGCAAAGAACCACACTTCTGAAGCGAGGAGGAAAACGACTACTTTATTTAATGTGGTTATTGACATAAATCTATCTTTTATTAAGTTAAAAGTGGTTGGCGGTCCGAACGGGGTATTCCAATCGAGCACAAATGAGCATGTAAACGGGAGTATCTCTGTCCGCGATGCATGTAAACGTGTTACCTCAATTGTTTCAGAAACTGGAATTCTGACCTTAACCCGAATATTGACTGCATATAAATGTAGTCAATCTCTTTCTTATCAGTCTTCACTTTTAAAGACCAATTAAAATGGCTAATTGATTATTTTGTTTGTTTGTCTTTTCTCACTATAATTTAAGGTTTAAATAAAATTACATCCATGACACATTTGTCTGGTAGAACTGTGAGGCTTAGGCACAGAGGGGAAAAAAATGGCTTTGACCAAAGGGTTCATTGAAGCTTTAGCCCCAATTATAGAGCTTAGTGTGTTATTAAGGTTATTGTTACACAGTGAAGCATTAGAAATTTGAGCAAAGGTATAAATTCAGGTTGAGATTTGTTACAAATACCGCGGCTGAGTGACACAATCTAAATCATTGTGAATGTTCATTGAACAAGGACATGAAAAGTGTGGGAAGAAACAAAAAACTTCTTGATTTAGTGGCAATGTCGGCATGTCGGCATCACAAAAGCCTTTTAAAGAGCTGCGCCATTAATGCTTGGTGACAACTCTGCCACCCACAAAGGCTTGCTGTGATGCAGCCAAATATTGTGTTGCAGCCATTGATGGACTATAATGAAACGGGTAATTATGCAACCGCACATTTCACAGTGATGCTAAGCTTGTCAACAGACAGAATCTGTAATCAGTCACCAGTTCTGCGGCCCCCGGGGGGAACTTGCTGCTTTAATGAAATCCGAGGGAAAAACAGCAAAGCCTCAAAGAATAGCAACCGGCTGTCTGCAGATATTTACTATAGGTTCTCCTTTTATTTTTGTGGTGATGCGCGCTGAGAACAAACACATGCAGCATCTCCTGTGAGAGAGCTGTGCATCATAATAGCAAAACGGAGAAAGCTATTTTCAGAAATTGTTGTTTGCACCGCTTAAGCTTTCATGACATGCAAAGCAGGGAGAAGATAAAATGGCAACGGCTGAACGCGCGGACGATCTTCAACAGGCTCTGACATCCGCGTTACCTGGGGGACAGACAGCCAGGAGCTAATTAATCATCCGCCGATAACAATATGCAGCACACGGCGCGAGATAATTAAAGGTAACGTTCCACATCAGAGCGTGATATGTCGCTCGAGAGCTGCCGCAACCCGTTAAACGGCGAGGTCAATGCAGGAATCGCAAAGCTAAGCCTGTTTGAATTAGGGTCATACTGTATATTTCACTTACAGTGACCCTCATTGATCCCTTTTCGCCACCTTTCACATAGTCAATGACCACATGGCTCTCCTGTTCCACCTAAGACATTGCTGATTAGCACCGTTGACAAAAAAAAACTTTGACAAGTTTGTCAACAACCTTGGATCAGATGTCATTCAGAATCAATAGTCTTGTGCCCCAAGTGTGGGCAAACTTTTGGGCTCAAAAGTTCATTTTTAAAAGGCACAGTCGGGCCATGTTATTTGTACGAAAAAAAAAAAGGATTTGAATATTACAATATTGCAATATTAACTATATTTAACATGTAGCTAAAAGGCCTCGATACACCAATCCGAAGTTGGGAAAGTCCGGGCGCCGATATGCACCATCTGATTATTATAAAATTTGAAAATTAAAATTATTATAAATTCAACCTGTTGAATCGGCGTCGGACCGTCTGTGATCACTCTGAAGAACAGGGGCAAGAACAGGAAGTGACGACAGCGGATAAACGGTAAGAGATGGAAAACGTAAATATAATACCGGTATTGCATTACATTACCATTAAAAGGTATGACGATTGAGTGATGGAAGCCAAACTATGGCAAGACATTGAAAGCGTTCCGGTTGCCTTTTTGATGAGGAATACTGACCACTGCCGCCGATGGTACGGAGGGGGATTACTTTTCACACAGAATGTACTTAATAGTCGGCGTCGGTGTCTGTTTGTTGCGGTGTAAAGTTCTGTAATTTTTCCAGCGTAGTTAGGTGTCGGTCATATTTAGCTGATGTCAAATTGGTGTGTAGAGGCCTAATAAAATTGCATTTTTATTACCTAATTAAAGATATACACTTTTTCACAAAGCAAAATAAGCAGGCTCAATATATTCTTTCTTTAAATCCTGAGTTAATTCGTTTTCATGATTCCCCTCAATTTTGTTTACCTATTGGATGGCAATTTGCATTTAAGGTTGCATCTGATTGGTCAAACTTCTTGCACATGTTTGCAACCCTAGCGGACACTTTATATTGGTTCACGTTAGGGATTGGACCGAATAGTCGACGGGTAGTGGATGTCTCACATGGCAACGGTTAACTAGGAGGTTCGTGAATCGCCAATGGGGATGGGGCTTGTGCAACCAGGATGAATGGGGAGTAAAAGAGGGAGTTTGTGTGCAGGAGGTGCATATAGCGAGTTGACAACTGACACCATTGAAGTCATCGATTAGTCAGTTTTCATTAGAAAATAATCAGATTTTTTTTTTATTTGTTTTTTTCCTAAATCTGTGCAAGTATATAAAATACACCAAAACTGTAACTGGTTGAGACTGCAGCAACAGGACCTATGCCAGGAGCTACCTTAGCCATCTTGTGTTGGATATCATTCAAAATCAATGACGTTCTAGAGTGCTATGACAGAGATACTGTCCCTCAAAGGTGAGACATAAAAACAGTTATATGTCTGTAATCCTGCAAAGCAAAGCAGGTTTGACGTCTTTGAGCTACATTTTACTCATTCAAAGCTACAAAGTGATCATTATCTATGTGATTCATTTCTCCTAGCTTTCTTTCTGCCAAATCTTTTTCGGTTTTCCTTTTCAGGTAGAATTTTTTTTTTTTTTTTAAACCTTCTGTCCGGCTATCCAAGTGCTGAATTAATCACAAATGAAAACTTTTAGAAATAACTTTCAATTATCCTCTGAGAACTTTAGTTGTGTTCCAGCCAGGGCTGTCTTTTCTTTTAATAGCATCTTGTATGTGATCTAAATGAAGACGTATTCATATTTCACAGTGCCTGTAACAGAACAAAACGAGAGACAATTGAATGGGCTCTGACTGCACGGTCGATGTTAGCATACATCCTGACAAATTAGTGTTGGTGCCTCCTGTTGCCACAACCTTTTGTGGTTGTATCCATGCTGTGCTGCTATTAGGCTCAAGGAGAGCCGGGAACAGCAACAGCTGCCACATACGCTGCTCTCGCTTCAGACCGAGTTGTCCTCTGCCTTTATCGTCTATCTACATTTTGTCTGCCAAAGAATAAGGGCATACTTTTTTTATTTTTCAATATATTATTTCAGGGCACATTTTCTAGTTTATGGAGAAAGTTTTGGACAATGCTTCGTAGATGAGGAGCCTCAAAACCAGAAACGTAACATTGTTTCATTGCAGCACGTCGGTGAGGTCTCATTTGTCTGCATTGCTCAGTATTTGTACAACTCAACGTGAGCAGTTATATTTATGAAGAGCATAGACTTGCATTCACTATGGGTAAATAATTGTTTAAATCCTTCAAAATATCATACCAAGACAAGGCCACATATTTGGTTTAAAAAAATAAAAATAAAAATATTTTTACCTGAGCTTGTCCTTAGCCTTGGGATTTGTTGGCTAAAGTGTTCTCAATCAGCATAGAGAAATGAGTGGATTTCTTTTCATGTTTATATCGTTCCCTTAGGTCTTGAGTCTATTGCTTCCTGATTGCGCCAATCAGCCTTTAAAATGCCAGCATAAGTGCCTGACAATGTTTAGCATTTTCACCTATATACTAGTGTTTTGATCGATGGTCCACTAGAATAATTTTGTTTAATGCTAAATTGCTCTTTCTACTGGCAACTGGAAACAAAGCATGTTTGACCTAATTTTTTAAAAAAGTTGCTCACGGTCCTCTTAACTTAGCTTAAGAAACAACAAAGACATTACGTACGAACTTCTGAAAAGTTTTCCTTCACATGGGAATTTAACTTTCTCTGTCCTCCATCTATCTGTGCCACTAGTTTGGACATGTGACTTGGCCCCAGTTGTCTCGACTGATGTGTAATTCTGGGCTGTGAGCTTTGCCGTTTTCTCTTCTTAGACACAGCAGGGACCCAGCGCTTTAGCTGCCAGTGTTAGGCGCAGTGGGACGGTATTGTCCAGATGCTTCTCTCGCAAACCACGAGCCCTCCCTGCCAGAAGGAACTCAGTGCTCTAATTTTTACAGCACTATTTGTGCCACGTTGCATGTGTGTGTGTGCGCGCGCGCGATATTACAGCCCTCTAAAGTGTCTGCCCTATCTACTGATCATATGAAAGACTATTAAATATGTACAGTGCATAATACTTGATGCCCTACGATTGGATGGCGACTAGTCCAGGATGTACCCCTCTTACCCAAGGTCAGCTGGAATAGATTTCAGCAAGCTATTAAAAAACAAAAAAAATACAAAAAAAACAGGAAACTGTGTGGGGGATATCTAGTGGTTTCCTACAGTAGAGTGGCGACCCCATTTTGAAAGTGCATTCCATAATATTATTACAAATGAAATATATTTGAGTGAAGATACTGCTTTTTGTGTTACACTGTGAGTATTTTAAATGATACTGCAATTGGCTCGTATTTTTGTGTTGTGCCAACTTTCTTACTAAAGTACTTTCTAACAATGTTACTGTGAAAATATGTCTTTTTTTGTACGGAACAATTTCCAAAGGTGGAAAGATTCTAATTTGAGGATTTTTATTTGAATCATGATTATGTATAATTTACACTTTAATTACATAAAAACATTTACTGTTCACCATTTTTTGTTGATTTATTAAAATGATGACAAACACTAGTTAGGTAATTTCTGCTTGAGGCCCCCAACAAACCCTAGAATCCCCTCAGCAGTCAATCAAAGGGCACATATTTTATAGATCAGGGATGTCAGAGGGTCCAATCTGGCCTGTGATGACAAAACACAAAGTGAAGTTTTTTTTTGTTGTTGTTAATTTTGTCTACTGCAGGGTACACTGTCGGCCATTCAAATGACATTCTGAAATGTGTCTGTTCTTCAGGATTCGATGGAGAAAAAAAAATTGCACACATTTTTGGTAAGAAATTTCAAATTACTCTGCAGTAAGATAAAAAATGGTAATATTTTCATATATACTTGTTATTATTGGCACCCAAAATAAGGAAATATTTAGATTTTGTTATTTATTGCTTATTAGGCCACTAAAATACAGTACTGGTCTGGCCCACTTGAGATCAGCTTTGGGTAAAAGTGGCCTATAAATTAAAGCCCCCTGGTATAAACAAAAAAAAACAAAAACTAAAAGGATTGTTAGAGGAAGCAAGCATACCCGGAGAAAACCAATACAAGCACAGTTGGGTGTCAACAATTATTTGATTTGTTTTCATTATTCTTTAACTCCAATTCAATCTGCAATTGTGAGTGACTTGTTATCTCCATATGAGTGTTAGTGTCTTCTGCCCAATTAGTCTTGTTATTGCTTTACCTTGCTTTCTCCTACTTTCATTGTCCAAATTCCCCAACGTGGTTTTAGCATAGAAGTGGTGGTCCAAGGCTTTAATCCGGGACTCGCTGCCGTCATTATCCATCACAGCAGTGACTCTGTCCCTTCCAATTTCCTCCCTGAGTCCATCTAGCAGACTTTAAACTCTCCCTTTACTGACGTCTCCTTCATGAATATTCAACAGGCACAGCCGGGCTTTTACACACAATCTGTCACCCGCCATCATTTCCACACCTGGACGCATTGACGTTGACACTTCTTTCTGTCCTAATCTGCTCTCCTTTGTCCTCTTCCTACTTGGTGAATGGCCTGTCACCTCCTAACTCCTCCCACGTCCCATTTCTTTTACTTACACTGTCTTTGCTAACTTTATTGATAGAAGTTTAAGACTTGTAGATGTTACTGAATAGTCACTTGACACGGCCCGTGTATAGTTCTCCGAGTTTTTTTCCGGCTGTGGTGGCTCTCATTGTGATTGCCTCACTGTAATTTGTTAAGGTGCTAGTGCTTATAAATCCGTACAACCCTGGCACACCGAGCCCTGTCACAGTTTTTCAGCTTCTGCATTCCTGTGCAGCTCAATCCTCGATAGATGATATCTGGCACTTGTTCCCCCTTCATGCTGAAGCTCTATCCCCCTTTTGATGACTGTACAAACACCGCAGCTGAGACAGCGGCCTCCAACAACTTTGATGCAATTAGCCAACAAAGTACGAGGCAGAAACCCTTTGTAGCTGTTTTGCGGAGCACACAAAAAACAACGTATGTCTACACAAGAGGATGGGTAGACAGTGGCCGAGGCTGAGTCCCCCCGGAGGGGCAATGATGCCGATTCTCTCATAAACTGGGAAAAAGACAGACGAGTGATGAGGGAGTCTCTAATGGGACCGATGGAGCACTGTGTTCTGTGATTAGCGAAAGACATGAACATACAAAGGAGTTTAGAAATGAATACACAAGATAAGGTCAGCTCAGTGACAAACATAGAAGCTGCCATGGGGATGCTCTGAACAAAACTGAGAGATATCTGTTCATTTTCAGAACCCTTTTAGAATAACATCAGCAAAACATTTCTTGCTAATAGATGTGAAATACATCCAGATCCTTGATGTTCCTGTCCATCAGGTTGGCATAAAGCCGTTGATTTTGTGGCAATAGCATAACAATTAAATCATGTGAAGCTAGCATAACCCGTATTTCTGTGCAAATGTGGACAGAAAAAAATACTAGCTTGAATAAAGAATCTTATCCTAACAAAATTATGGATGCATTTTTAATCACAGGGGTATCATACCTATTTACTTCCTTTTTTCTGAGTAACATGATTCATGTAGAATTGAGGAAAATGAATATATGTTGATACACAGAAGGTATTAAATGGTGACGGAATGTAAATTTTTTTGGGGGTGACAAATAAATCTCCTTCCTCTATTATAATAAATCTCTGTACACTCACGGTTATGTATTCATTGATTTTCTTGTTGTTGTTGTTTTTTTTTGAGGGGGGGGGGGTGCAAACCCCCGTTTCCCATGGAAAATGTATACTCGAGATTAGTCAGCATTTTCTGAGAAATTATGTGGGTTTACTACAAAAACAAGTTATATTATGATTTTTGCTATTCCTGGACTGACCCGCTCCCTACGACTCGCGAATAGCAGGGTTCCAATGGTTTCAATTTGTAATATCACCATTCACCACTTGATGGTAGACATGGCTTAATTGCAGTCTTATACTATACCAATAATTTTTTGGTCATATTTGACATGCAGGACAAACATAACCTGGCAAGCCTGGACAAGTGTCCATAGACAGCGATTCGGCACCAGCCGAAAACAGCCCGGCCAATCAAATTTGTCTATTTGCGTGACGTTGTCTTTGTGAGCAATGTCACTCTTCACTCTTCAAGTTTTTCCCGCAACGACATAAATAATTCACTACTGTCGCTCTTCGGCTTGTAGCCATGTTGAATTTTTTTCTCCGCAAAAAAATAAGAGAGAGAGAGAAAAAAAAAAATTGCTCATTTTAGGTCACCATGACTTTACAAAATTTAGCCCACCAATACTAGCCTCTCAGAGTGGAACGTTGCCACAAATGGTGACACATCAGGCCAGACGAAATGCACTTATAATAATAAATATAGGCTGCTATTAGGGAAGAGCCATCCCTGTTCCATTTGAAAACTTTTAAACTGACGTGTAGAAAAGGTTATTAATCAAACACCTCTCAATATGATTCCATGATCAAATAATTGATCAATTGCTATTTGTAAACTATTATTTCTAATGGAATCAGAGAATCTCTGTCCTGACTTCCTCTTTCTGTGCCTGTGTTGCTTGGAGCACACAGACAGATACACAGTTCATCTGTCATTTCCAAGAAATCCTCATATCATTCTTAACCACCAATTGTACAATTGCGAAATGTGTCCTTCTCGTCAGAGTAAACTCAGTAAGTGGAGTCACTAAACCAAGGGGAAAAAAGTGAGCTGACTATCATGACAATTCAAGGAAGCTTCTATCAAAATATTAACTAACCATCATGTAATTACTCTTTGTAATTGTACCTTTTGTTTTCTCCAGTTACAACCGCCATATTGTTGTTCCAGATGAGCCTGAACTAGCACTACTGGGACAAGTTTGTCACCGTTAATTTGACGGCAAAATGAGATACGATCCAGGATGGAAGAAAGAAGATGACGAAGGCAGTAAGAAGAAACGGGAGGATGAAACACAGTAGAGTGAGTGAAAAACAGCAAGGGGGAGAGTGTTTGGCAAGCTAATTCCCAGATATCGACACGGATTTGATTACTAACTGGAGGGAAGCTTTTAATGAGGGGCGTTCTTTAATCAAAACACAACATAGCCCACCCGGCCACCTCTTGCACAACTAAACCTGCTGCTCCCCCTCAAACTGTGACGTTAATGGCTTGGACGTTCGCATATTAAAGTAATTTACTACCTTTAGCGCTCTTATGACTCTAGATTAAAACCTCCTCTCTGGGAATTAACCAAGACTATCTCCACTGCTGAGCAGTAATTCATGTTTTTTTTGGTGCTATTTTGTCGGAGTGGAGGAAATCCTGGAGAAAAGATGACACAGGTGAAAAAGTGAGACCAGGAGGGACAAACAGTTTAAAGAGTCTGCAAAAGCGAAATTGTCTAATGCTAGGGTTCGTCTTGCTGGTCTCCAGTGCTCTCATTAGGAGGCAGCCTGAGCTTTTTAGAGTAGCCCCCCCACCCCCCCTCACTTCCCAAGAGATGGAGAGAAGCTAATTGGAGGTCTGTCTTGCTGCCTGACACAAGCACATCATTTCTGGTCAGTGGAACTCAGCTTGCTGTGTGCATGAGGGAGCGAGCAAACACTAATGATGAAAAAGGATGTTACACAACACTTAACACTTGGGCTGGGCTGAATCAATGAATTGATTCTGAAGAATTACATTGACTGTATGGGACTAAATGTTGATTATTGCCGTTTTGAATCAATTGAGGTGTAAATGAGTGCACTGCTTAGCTGCTACCAGCAGAGGCGCTGTTGATTCAGTCTCAACAAATGGCGTCAGCTATGGAAAATTTTGCACTGCATTTGCAATTAACTCATTTGCTCACAAAAACGTATAAATACGTTCTATTTTAATTATTACTAGTGTCCCAAAAACATATTTATACATATACATATTGTTATGTTTTTTTTTTTTTTTTATGCTAGCTAGAGCATACAGAAGGCTTTGATGCAGCTTCTGAACTGAAGAGAACGTTTGAGGAAATGGTAGTTAATAAAACGGCCAGCAACTGGTAACAGAGTACAAGAGATCAACCAGGGCCATGTTGCAAAAAGCTGTTTCCTCCAGTTTTAAACAGATTTGAGAATTAGGAAGAAACTTAGCTATATTCTCATGCTAATTGCTCCAAAACGGAAACAGAAAGAAATATACTTTTTTTTTCCTGATAAAAGAAGAGACTCTAATCGTTCTTTTGGTAGGTTCCATGTTTTTATAGCAATAGAACACAATATTCACTATATTCTAATGCTAATTGCGGCAAAATGGAAACAGATACAAATATATCGTCCTGTGCTTTACCTTTTGTGTTCTTTTCATCTTCTCCAAATGGTGGAAAGCATTTTTTTTTTATTTTTTTTTTTTTAGCCATTTACGTGGAAGATACGCACAACAATGTGTCATAGCTTTCCGCCGTTTGGAGAAGATGAAAAGAACACAAAAGGTAAAGCACAACCTTTTTTTGTCTTAAAAAAAGAAAAACCACAGGACAATATAGATTTGTAGACAAGATCATTTTTTTTAGCCAGATACAAATATATATATTTTTTCTGATGAAAGAAGAGACTCTAATCTTTCTTTTGGTAGGTTCCATGCTTTTATAGCAATGGAACACAATATTTTGTGGGACTTGCAAAATCAGTCAAAATCCAGTAAAACAGCCGGGAGCGACGGGGGTTGCTCCAGTGAAAATGGCTGGGAATTAATGAGTTAATAAGGTTCGTCTATATGTGCCCCAGGGTTATAATTGTTTTGGAACTTTTATTATACTTAGTTTTTATTTCGTTGTTGTCGAGTTGTTTTTTATTTAGTTTGTTTTAATTAGTTTTGAGAGCGTGTTTGTGGCTTTGTTAATTTATTATCATACATATTTTTAAGTTCCGTTTTAGTTTTTATTGGTTTTAGTATTAGTTTTATATGTATATTTTTATTTTTTAGTATTATAATTTTTTTTATTGTGTATTTCCTGTGTTCAATATAAAAACACCACTGTTTAGTATTATGTAATACAAATTCTACAAAATATTATTTTCAAAATATTTTCAAAACAACCATCCACAAATCAAATACAGTATTCTCAAAGTCAGCTAGGATAGACTGTATGATATAAATTAGCAATAAATATGAAATTATTCCATATCCCACATGAATGTTTTTTGGTTAGCTGTTACATTGATTCACTAAGAGTGAAGTTCTCCTCCAAGCCTTTTCCTCGTTTCCCTACATGTCTATTCTTTTCGACTACACAGAGTTAACTTAGGGAGAAGACTGCTTAATTCTGCCTCGCAATGCTAGTCAATTCAGAGGCTCTCCCGGTGAGGGTATTTGATTAGATCTCAATAGTCTTGCCTCTCTACTGCCCCCCCTCCGAAAAACGATTTCATTTGGCCAAAGCGTGTTTGTGCGCACCCGGGTTCGTCTCCAACGATTAGTGTGCCGTTGCTGTTTTCATTGATTGTGACACTAAGCTGCGCATTTACCAGAGCACATTTCTTACATCTTGTTCTCCCTCCCAAATTGCCAATGAATCAAAAGTGTCAGCGGGGTAGAAAACAGAGCTCGTTAGCAGAGCTTTCCGAGGAAGCCCCTCGCTCAAACATCTGACAACCTCGCTGTGATCGATAGCTGTCGACTTACTGGAGGGTCGCCATGTTTGCGCTAACTAGACTGAAACATCAACAGAATACGATGTTTTGACTCATCAGCCACTAATTTGTAGGAAAAACAGATGGACGTGTCCACAATCCACATGACTCTTGTACTGCTTGAATTGGAACTTTTCCCACCTGACTTTGGGCGAAGGTTGAAGCGCATTGGTTGCCAATCAGTTTTGGAGAACTAATTCAAATTTGTGTTGTATAGCTCTGACCTATTTTTGGCACCTCCATTTATCCATTCATGTACAGACGCTCCCCTACTTACGAACATTCGAGTTACGAACAACGGTACATACGAACATTTCTGCGCGTACAGTATGTCGAAAAATGTTCGGAAAGAAATGCTGTAAGTTAGATTTTGTATTGCGCGTAGTGCTTCTTTCCGCCGCTAATACCGACGATTGGCGCTGTGAGAGCTCATTGGAGGCTGAGCAACGTGGCGAGGAGGAGGAGGAGGAAGAAACGCCGGTCCCCATGAAGCAGGAAATAACTTTTGAAGCCGATTCCAGCGATGACGAAGAATCTCTCATGATATAAAATCCTCCTCTTCCATCATCTCCTTAAGCATCGAGTACATCTTCCAAAAGTAAGTTAAACTTCATTTTATTTATCTTATTACGTACATGTACATACTGTGTGTGTGTGTCTCGCTCTCTCTCTCTAACATACGTAGTACAGTACAGTACTGTACGTATTCTCTCCATTTTATTAAGTTTTTTTCAGTACAAACCAATGCAGGTTACTTGTACAAGCCTTAAACATACTTATATAAACCTTCAATATACTTATATACAGTAGGCTTTAAACATAAATTATAATATAAAATATAGCACTGAAGCAACTTACGAACAAATTCACCTTACGAACGATCGTCCGGGACGTAACTCGTTCGTAAGGTGGGGAGCGTCTGTATTTTCTGTAGTGCTTATCCTCATTATGTTTGAGGGTGAACTGGAGCCTTTCCCAGTTGACTTCCCAGCAAACCATTCAATATGGAATTGTAGCACTGTTATGGAGAACAGTTTCACATCTGTGGACACCTGCTTCTGGCACCTATGAAATGCTCTGGATAATTGAATATGTAAAAGCTTTATTTGGATTTTATACGTTGCTATTTTTTTAAAAACACTTATTCTGAAGAAACTGTACATATTGTGTATAGCGAATGATTCAGAGTTGCAGCAGGTTACTGACGCAACGGAAGCTGCAGACTTCCTCTAAGGCATCATTCAAAGTCGGGTCAAAGAGCAGGATGAGATATGTCTTCATTAGTTATTTATTTCATTCCCCACATGACGCCTCTCACTGCAGGGCAGCAGGCCAGACAGCGTGACTAACACACAGTTGTCTACATCCAGCTCTCAAAAGCAAAAGGAAAGTTTCATGTCATTATCTATTGTTATCGGTTTCATAATTAGGCAGTACCTTGCAGTTAGTTCTCTAATTTCACTATGATCATTATTTAGTAATTAAAAGTAGATTTTTTTTAGCTTTATATGCCAATCATCAGTTAAATACTCTTCCACTAAATAGCAGGAGGTACAATTACCTTTTTATGCACCTGTTGCCGTTCACACAATAATAAAAGTCATGCTTGCAGCTTTGTGTTGAATTGAACCAGGCCCAGGTTCTACACCAAATACATTTGTGAGTGACTTGAGACATGATAATAATAAGTTAAGTATTTTTACTTGTTGTGACTTTTGTTTGGTGGTGTGATATGAAAACAAAACAAAACAAAACTGAAAAACGTTATTATACAAATAGACATAATTTCAGCTTTTAAGTTTCTACGGTCAATAAAAGACATTGCCTGTATTTTCATGTAACTCACCACGTACGTACCCAGTAGTCAGTTTCCCTCCCATTCCAAAATTGTGGCTCTGTGCTGCATCACCATGTTTGTTTATCTTTGCTTGTGTATTTCAAGTGGGTTGAGCACCAGACACACAGATTTATGTACACGCATACAGTATATGTGTGGATATATGCACATTGCATCCTTTTTTCCCGTAGAGACAGAAAATAACATTAAAAAGCCTCATAGAAATCAATGTATTCTAGTTAGTCTTGCTTAGGGAGTGGCAACATAAGATGGCCACCGTGCATACAAGTTCCTAGTATTCAAAAGACCAACATTCCTTGCAAATAGAGCATGTGCAGAACATAAACCAATGTTTCCGTTCAAAGGAGATACTGTGATGGTATTTAAATGACCAAATATCCGGTTTAAATACGGGACAACCCAGAGGTCTTATTCAGGTTTTTGCATATTACAATTTATGTGCGTTTACATGCCATTTCAAAACCCAATTATTGGCAATATGAGTAAATTGGGATAAGATCATCTTAACTTTAGAATATACTTTTAGTGAACTTTTTCTGATGGTATACTGTGAGAATTTGTTTTTACTTACTTAATATTTGTCTAGGCTAAAAAAAAAAAAACAGTTTGAAAAAACAGGTGTGCATCAATTAATCTCTTGCCATCAGTACCTTTGCTGTTTGGCTGTGAAGTTATGATAATAAAAATTATGACTGTATTAAACACTTTCAATTCTGCATCATTTAGTGTGTTAATGATTCAGTCACGGCAGAGTAGAATATATATATATATATACACGATATACGATACAATATACTTTTTTATATATATATATATATATATATAAAAGTATATCGTATCGTATATCGTGTATATATAGCCTCTAGAGCAGCATAGTGTCAGCTCACCTGCACATTTTTGCCTGTAGCCCTTCTCTACTTCAGCACACTAAAGGGTGGGCAGAGGAAGAGGAGCCTGAGAGGAAGAAGTGCTTCAGGTGCCTCTCATGTCCTGCTGGGCTGACCTCAGTGCGAGTCCCGCTGGGCTCTGGGCTCCAAATTAGCCATGGCTCGCTCTGAAGCCCTCTGCTTATATGCTCCTGAGGTAGGAGACTGAGAGGAGGAGAGGGAGGAAATGATCATTTCATACGAAGAAGAAGATGTATGTGTGTGTGTGTGTGTGTGTGTGTGTGCGTGTGTGCGCGCGCGCATTTGTTTGCCCAGAAAGATAGAAGCAATCACAGACTATATGATACTGTATGTATGCAGGGACAAAGACAAGGAAGAAAGAGTTGATAACATTTGTGTTTGTGTGTGTGAGAATAGGAGCAAACTTCAAGGTCTATATTGAGTTGGCGGCAGCAGCGCCAGCGGACCTGAGCAGAATAGCCTTGGCATCGCTTCCTTGGCCAATTAATGTGAAGCTGTCTGGGTCCAGGGAAGCTATTAGACTCTGGGAGAGAAAAACACATTAAAAGGGAAGAGGAAGAAAGTTCAGCAGTACACCCCCCACAGTGGCACCGCTATGTAAAGCCCCTTGTTTTTCTTGACTGAATAATAGTCAAGAACCCCCCTCCTCAACCCCACCACCTCTTTCAAAGCCTGTGGATGTGGGGAGAGCATCTCGCCTTTATTAACCATCTCACTAGAGACAGGACAAGCAGGCAGGCGCCTTTATTAAAGGATGCCGCCCGAGTGGAAAGGAGCGAGCGTGGAGATTCAAATTGAGGCAGACAAGAACACACTAAGCCCGTCGCTTTGCTTAGTTAGATGAGAGGAAGAATTTGTGTTGACGTTAATCAAACAAGCAACTGTTTTTCTTGTTTAATAAGCGCAACTTGAAGTGTGTGCACAAACTGCCCGGGATAATTGAGTGTGTGCGCATGTGCTTGCATGCATGTTGATAGCCGTGCGCGTACGTGTGTGCGAGTGTGTGTGCAGATAATTTAAGAGTAAATATGATGCTTACATGCACACAATTAGCATGTAGACACACTTCTTTGGACTCAGTCAAAGTGCAAATTAGAAAGCATCCATCTAAAAGCTATACTACAAGTTCATTTTGTGAAACTGTATACCCGATGAGAGTGATTTAATGCTAATGCTAATTTGTCAAGAGTTATCTACTTTAACAATTTTACCCTGTTAATGTGCTAACACAACATTGATTGAGCAATTCAAATGTAAGTATCAGAATTCAGAAAATGCGAAGAGTTCTGAAAGGATGTAGCTAATAAACAATGTAAGAGGTTATTGATGTCAAGGTAGCATCTATAGGGGATAAGCTACGATTAGCTTGTTGGTAGAATGCGACTGTGAGTGTCATGGTTGTATGTTTTTATTTTGCCAAAACGTTAATCAAGATGCAAGCTAATCATTGCAACACAAGCTAACCATTGTTACAATTGACACCAAGTAACGTGCTTTTAAATGGGACCCCGTTTTACTGTTTATTGATACTATTCCTGTATTAATATTTAAAGTAGGGTCACGCACTGGGCACCGTTCAAACTCACTGTGTACTGACGTTACACGAGCTAACACAGATTAGCATTGCGTTTCATAGTGACTGTGATAATTAAGAATATCCAAATGTGATATTGGTAAACAATAGCCACACTTGCCTGTTGTCGCATGATCGATATGCTTTTGGACATTATTTCTGGGACTTCTGCCATGGCTCTTCTAGCATGGGTAAGTACGTTTTTGTGTTTAAATAGTGTTTTTTTGTCATGTTTAATTTATTGTGAGCTGTTTTTTTTTTCTTCTTAAATGTCAGACTCGTGTTATGCTATGTAGTTAGCTAGCTTCCCTCCTCCAAAAAAAATGAGTTTTCAAACGGTTTTATTTTTAAATATACCGGATCTACCTTGATGCAGACGCTGGATTTAATTTCTGTAATTTCTTCAGCTTCATGAAAATCCGCATGCAGTGTTCAGAAAAAATAGAACGCTTGCGGAAACCTTCCACAGCGCCGCATCCGTTCCACACTGCAGCTGGTGCAAATTGACACGCAGACTTGAATGCTTTCTATTCCTTGCGACGGCCGTACGGAAAACGCACCGCGTAGCGTGAATTGGGCGTTTTAGGATGACAATAGTTTGACCCAGGAATGAATTTCCATTTCCATTTGTTCTTATGGGGAAATTTGTGAAGTAAAACTACATTGACATCTCAAGTGTCCAGCTATTCTTGACATGATAAAAATATAAAGTTTAGAATATAATTACACTGTGCATAGCATGAAAAAAATAATAAAAATGTAATGCCATATTTTATGATAGTGTTAGTTATTGTTTGAAAACTACAACTGTTAGTGCAGTGATGGAATTAAAGAAAGAATATGTATATTGATCTAAGCCTTGACCCCAGCTGTTTTGTTTTAGGTAGTTTGGATTTTGGATAAAGAGTTAAATCAATAGCACCCTTTAATTTTGAAAAGGTTTGAAAACAGACCACTTTGACGCCTGGTATAAGCTACCTTGATATCTTAAACAATCAATAGGGCATTGCTTTGAAAGAAGATCAAACAAAGTTTTGTAGAAAAAGCCAATAATCAGGCCCAAAAACTCCTGAAAGGTCCTTTACCTTACTTAAGGTGGAACATCGCTTATCCTCACTCGGGTCACAGGTGCGCTGAAGCCTATTGAAGCTGACTTTGCACCCGGACTGATCGCTTGCCAATCACAGGGCACATATATTGTAGACAACCAACCGTTCACTTTATAAAGAGACTAACTATTCATTGACACTGTCAGAGAGTTATTACAGTCAATATTATAGTGTGTGAAATTATCATGTTATTGGCAGTGACAGCTAACCCTTCTCCAGTAGGATTTTGTTTTTTACTGGCACAATTAAATGCTGTCTGTTGCTCTTCCCTGTACAATCACCTCCTATATTTGAATTGACCATATTAACACTTTCATTCAATCCAAACTTCCACAGCGCGATAAAGCAGAAATGCAATAAAAAAAGCATTTAGAAAGAAATAGCTGTGGATAATGACTACTCTAATCTGGAGCTCTCATATCATTCCCATCTGTCTTCGCTTTGCTCAGCCCATCTTCCCACAGCAGACTGACCGTGGCACTTTGCTCTGATCCCTGCTTTTCCTTCCCTAATTCCTTTTTTTAAGGACTCGATTCTCTGCTATGGAGCACACACAGTGCTCCCAAAAATAAAATAAAATCTTATTTTAGAGCACTTTCCACACACACATGTCTTATCTGGTCACTACAGTACATCTTGGATTGATAGGCCACAGGATTTTGAGATTATTTGAAGGATTTGAGCCTCAGGTGAATTATATTCCCACAATGTAGAGGTAAGTGCCTGATATGTTATCATTGGTAATCTGTCCATTTATTTCGTTTTAATCTGTTAACCGATAGGGCAGATATTGTGATGAAAACTGAAAGTTTAATAACGAAATTCTGCGAGCAATTGACCGTGGACTCTGATAGTGTCGGTATCTTCATTACTGTTGCCCCTACAGTTCTCCTTCTTCTCAGTGAGTTTGTTACTCTACTTTCACCTAATTGAAATTGTAAGCTTCCAGTGGCATTGTTATAAACGCACCCCATATGCAGCTCAGTAAATAAACTCCCACTGTTTATTATATAGAATCCTTTACAATTTGTGTATTCCCTGTTGACAAGTTTAAAATGGAGAGGTTATGCTAACATGACTGTCTGCCCACGAAGAGAAGTGGTGATTAAGGCCTGTGTTGTATCTGACCTTATGTTGCTGAGTTGACATGATGATCTGATGGTGCAATAAAACAAAATGTTTCATATTGCCCTATTTCTGTAAGGCTACAAGTACAACATATCTAAATCCACTAAGCTAGCTAGCGTAGCGTCCATTGTATACTGATTTAATTTGCTACAACAAGTCATTTTTAATAGATTAATCAGTGGTCTGTTTACATTAACTTTCAGATATTTCATCTCGAAGACTAGCTGTGGAACTGTGCAATCACATTTTATAGTACCTGATTGTTACTTATGACCATCACTCATGATTTGGATAGTCATTGTTTTCTGTGTGACCTTGTGATTAGGTAGCACAGTGTCTAGTTTTTAGCTTAGCATGGTTCCAGCGTTATTCTTTTCTTATGTTTGAATGAATATATAAATATAATATAAAATTACAAAATCATGTACGTTACGTTAGCTAAATACTAGTCTAAATGGCCCATATGTGTGAAATTGTTTGTATGTGCCCTGCGTTTGACTGGTGACCAGGCCAGTGTCTACCTTGACCCTTGTTAATTCAGCTGGGATAGGCTCCAGTTAGCAGTGACCCCCAATGATTTCATCGAAAAAAATCTATCACAAAGTTGTGACTTCATGTTCTTCCAACCTAAAGTCAAAATGTTATACAGATGGACAGGTTTCATTCTTTGGTAAAGTTTCAATAATTCTTGTCATGAGGAGCAAAGCGATATGAGATGATGGATGAAATTTATTGCACAGGAAATGAAAGCAAACGAAATTGAGCTTTTTATCAGTGTTTATGTTTATGGGGGTGGACAGGTTGGCATGAATGAGAATTTCCAAATGTAATAAATACTGGATGCTATTTATTTATTTTGAAAGAAATGCCCTATAGGACAATTCCAGGGTCAAACTGTCACCAAATCCTAATTTGCCTACAATTTTTAAGGTAACATTTAAACTACTTGTTTTACTTGTGTTTTGAATTGTCTTTCTAGTGAGGACAGAAAAAAAACTTGCTTTTTTTTTTGTCAGTCATTTGAATTTCAGCGTTACCACTGTATGTCAGTTTTGAGGGCAGTAATGGTGTACTCGACATATATATTTATATTCCGGCAGACGGGTAAAATGAGGCCAGCAGGGCACGAGAGCAAGGCCCAGCCCGGAGAAGCATAATAAAAGCTGATGTTCTGTGGGCCTGCCCCCCTGGTGGCACAGGGGGATAGGTCAGGCATGTTTTGAAATGGGCAGAAGATGCAGAAGTGGGGTCCTCGCTGTGCGGATGTATGTGCGGCGTCAGGCCGTCAGATTGGAAGTCAGCCACTCCTTCCCTGAGGTCATGGTCCTGTGCCACAAATCGATGTATTAATCCCGGCAGGGTGCATGGGAGAAGATGCAGTATTTTGGGGTTACTGTCAGGTCAGGGACGGGTGCGGCGTGACTCTGGCTGACCAAGTTTAAGCTGTAAAAGTTCACTACAAATGTTTTAAATGGGCCCCAAAAGACATGTCTGAATTATAAACCTACAATTCTCCCTTCTTGATTTTTCCCTGAGCTCCTTGGACTTTGCTTTTGTTCTGAGTATTAGTCGAACCAGTGTGATGAATGATGCACCTTACAAGATGTCCATCCAGGAATATAATTATTGATATGGTATGGCCTCATTTTAAATACATTACTTTCTTGTTATTTCAAATTGTTGCTATGATACAGGCCATGCACTGTGTCCATTTGGTTGTGCCTTGCATTTAAAAGAGTGTTCAAGTTGTCGATATCTGCACATTAAAAAGGACCAGCAAAGGGATAAAACTCCAATGCTATATTTACTTTGAGTCTGCTCCTGCAAAGAGTGGTCCAGATGGCCCAATCAGAAAAAAAGTCTGGCAGCAGCATCTGTAGCCAGCAGGCCAGATGGGGAATGGCATATACTTGATATGGGTTCAATCATAAGAAGTAGAACAACAATAACACACGTCCAAGAGTGATGGACAAGTTCACAACCTTTTGTCACCTGATGGCTTGTCTTTGTTTTGTAGCATATTACTGGAGCACTAAACACGGTCACATCAGCATGTCATGCTAATTAACAAACTGGATCCTTTGATGGTGTCATTAGACACCCGTATCAGCGCAGTAGCTTGAAAGATCCAACACGAGACATCTTTTCAGAAATTCTGCTTTTGCAAAGATGCTCAGTGTAGATTGACTCTCTCACTAAGGTATTTGTTTCACAATGTGGTTGTACTTTGCAGTGCTTGTCATCATGCCAAGACCTGGTTCTTGCTGTCTTCACCAATAATAAGTAGAGGTGGGCATTACACCCGTTTTTGCTCACAAATGACCAGAAACTTTAAAAAGCACTGACGGAAGTGGGTTTTCGTCCGTCGGTGTAATTGTCACTAACCGGGCCAAGTACGGATCGCTCAGTCCGTCACTGAAAGACGCCCGTTTTTTTTTTTTTATACAACTGACAAATGGTGGAATTACGGGATGCCCACCTTTGTCTGTCGGTCCTAAAATAGTAGTGACGAACTGATGATGGAAACATGTTTATAACGTTTGGTTCGGCTTGAAAATCGACTGACGATGACATAACAGTGGTTACGGTACTGTCAAATGATGAATGATGGACCAACGCAATTTTGTAAATTGCCCACCTCTGATAATACCCAAGGGCAGGCGAGTGAAAGGATGATAGCTGTGCTGAAGGACGGTACGATAGAAGTACCCTAATGTGAGTTGGGCGCTAAAGCCATCCAGCTTTTTAACTTTTACTAACCAAATATAAGTGGTGTCTTAAATGTATGTATTCCACCAGAAGTACTCAACTCATTTTATTGCACAGTTTGCAGGAGACACCCCAAAGGTGAAATATGCAGCCACCCACTGAATCGACACTCCAAAAAGTTAGAAAATGTTGTGTTGACTGAGTTCAGGTCACATAGCTTGTTGCCATCGTTATGGAGTGATGCTAGCTTGGATGTAATAGCCAAGAGCTGTGCTTGTGTTCCAGAGTGGGAGGCTCATTGAGGGTCTCATTCGGAATGTGTCAAACTTGTAGATGTACATTTTCACACCGGCGGCGGCAAGCTCACTGACCACCTCACTTGGCAGCATGCTCTTGGTCAACATTCGCTGTCAGGTGAGAGACAGAGCATTAAGATGAGCACCTCTCCAGGAAAAATTAGCTCTGCACTGCAGTATGGAACTGCTGTTGATGTTGAAGTTGGAGATAAAGTTTCAGATACTGCATTCTGAAAATCATCCATCCATATGTGCTCATTTTTGGCCAATACTATAATCAAAATTGGATTTTAGAAATGCGCTGCACGTCTTTTTGTTTGATTTACCAGGCTAATAGTCCTGTCATTCCTCAAGCTAACAATAGTGTTTTGTCATCACGGCTCATAACAGGCTATGTTTTGTTTGCCAAAGACACAGACCGTTGATGGAAATCTATTAACGCCCACCCTTGGCAGATAGTGGGATCCCGCCAAGATCAATTCCGTTTGACTTCACCCCAACATAAAAAGGTCAGGGCTTTACACGACCAACGCAGCATCTCGACCTGGTGCTAATTAATCCAACCTGCCTTACAACCGCCTGTCAAGCACTTCATCAGCACCGGCCAGTAGCTGCGGTACGGGGTTAGCGCTCCTCAAACAAGGAGGGCGCTGAAGCGTGAACACACTTCCCTGGAAGCACATGCCAACGCCGTCTGTTGTACTTCTCCGATAATAAAGCTAATAGCTTTCTGGGAAGGTACTTTTTATGTGGAGACCAACCCAATCATACTAGCCTTACATAACTCTAGAATACACATCATGAAATATGAAAGTAAATCACTGGCTTATTTATTTATTATTAAAGTGCCATTTTTATTCATACTTTATTATTTGATAATGATAATGTAATTTTGAGTGGAAACTACAATGGGATTCAACCATACACAGTGTCAGTATCAGTGATATCCTACTCCTATAAATTGCCAGGATTTTGATTGTGATACGGGTTGAGACGACCACCAGGTTATGATGAAGACATATTTATTGTAACAAGTGAATAATGCTGTCCTTTATTTTCATCATTTACTTTGATATGTGACTACCATTTAATAACTATTTAAACTGTACAGTACACCACACATACAATCATAATAGTACCTCCAAAAAGTAGGAAGTAGCCTAACTACCAAACAAGCATACTTTATGGACAAACCCGAATGCAAATCTGTGAGTTTTAAAAAGTCAGTTCTTAATAGTTCAGCTTTGCCGGAGGTCTGTGCTCTACTTAGTGTCATTGTAGTTATATACAGTATGAGCATTATGGCATTACTAATAAAACATATGAAATTGAGGCCAATTAGCTTTGCCCAGTACACAAAAAAAAAGGACTATTATGGAGATATTTCGCTGCCGCTGGCTTCCAGTCTTGGTTGTACCTCGCTTCTTGCCTAAAATCAGCTAGGATAGGCTCCAGTTAGCAGTGACTATAATGAGGACAAGTGCTATAGAATATGGATGATGGATGGATGGAGAAATTAGGCCAAATGGCAAAATCCAAGGAATGGAAGGCAGAAAAACACACATACATTTTGAGAAATCACATCAGACTCTACTGGGATGTTTGCAAAATGCGGTAAGTCTCCACATATTAATTAATTTGAAATAGTTAACCTGCTCTACTGGATACATATTTTTCATCTTGCAACATAGTTGGCTCAGCAATTGACAGTTTATTGTCAATGTGTGAACGATGAACGTCTATGAAATAACATAATTGCACTTACATGGATAGTGCCTATTTAAGTAGATTTATCAATTTCCCCAGACAATACTCAACTAAACCTAGCCTGAAAAGTAGTGGGAGGAAGAAAGACTTCATTTTCCGCCAATCAAAGCAACTCTTCTTGTTCCCTTTAAATGCTGGGGTTATGTCTCGTATTGAGACATCTCGGTGTGAAAAGTACTCAGTGATTCATGCGTGACTGGACCATTGTTACTGCTCTTGGTTGGTGTGGCAACAAACATCATTAAATACTGAATGAGTTGGTGATGACTGCTGGTGACTTACATTTGTCCGCGGACCTAAAGTAATGATCCCCTTCCCTGATTGTGTGTGCTGGCCAGTACGGCGATTTAAAAACTATAATAATGATAATTATAATAATGCTTTCCCCCAAAAATATTTCTACAATAATTCAAAGGGTTTTCAAATGCTTTCACACATTTCTGCAGAGCTCAGAAAATTCAAATTTACCGAAATTACAATCCTCACAAAAGTTTTTGTTGTTGTTCGTCATCTTGGTGTACCTCATAAATTGACAAATGACGATATAAATAAGCCTTAGATTATTTAATAATCTGAAATCGTAGCTGTTTTAATCCTACAAAGGTACAAGATGGTTGTAATAAATAGATCGTAAAATATTTTCCCTAGGAGTGCTATTGAGGCTGCAGGCAACCTGCACACGCTTACATTTCTAAGCATGTAATTTACTAAACCCGCAGTTTGATTTAAGTCTGTCTTGTTACATAAAAAAAGAAACCAAAGAAAGAGGATGGCCAAAAAACCCGGCCAAACTCCTCATGAGACTGTTTTATTCTGCCCTCTGAGTGGTAAATCCCGCGGTGACAAGATGCGTGCCTGCATGCTGACAAGGCATTAGAGAGCCTTGGCTACCTGGCCTTACTATGTGCAGCCATTATGCAGGATTCCTGTCTCCTGCTGCACGCAGGTGGGATGTGGGACCTACTTATTACAACCCAGATGTGCCTGTAATCCATCACTGTCTCCCTTGCCCCCATTGTACTCTTGAGGATGTCTGGAGCATGGCCTCCAGGTGTGTGTGTGTGTGTGTGTGTGCGTGCGGCCATGGCCCGTTATCCATGTCTTTCTTTTTCTCCCTTCATGTGTATGTAGTAGTGGTCAATCCTTATTTATACGGGTGAGTGTGTGAACAGTGGAACATCCATTCTCAAAGCCTTCCATTTCAACTTAAATGTCGAACAAATGTAATAATATGTGACATAAGTAAGTCAGGTTTTGCCCTACCTCACTAGACCGTGTGTCAGATAGCATCAAATAATTCGTTTTCGCAGGGCACTCTGGTTTCCTCCAACATTTTAAAAGCATGCGAGCTACCGGTAGGTTTGATGTTCTTAACTGTTCACAGGAACCTGAACGGTTGTATACATTATAAGTATGTGCCCTATAATTCCCTGGGGATCAGTCCATGGTCCACCTGCTCACCCTAATGATGATAATAAGCGTAGGGCTGTGCATGAATCAGTGGTGGCTCGAAGTGAGAGGCCAATGTTTAGCTGGCTAATGAATGACTGTTCTGTCAATAAAGCACGTCTAGACGGTGTATCAACACCCGTGTCGTTAGGGCAAAGTTGGACGCTGGACTGGAGAGATGAACCCTCAAAGGTGTAAGCTTAGCGCTAGTTAGCTGCTACGACAGACACGACACAGATGGATTTAAAACTATACTAAAACAAAACCCAAGGTTTTGCAGTTGTCCAGTGTACAACCGGGGATCCTGGCGGGTAAAGTAAAGTAAAAATGAAAATGAAAACCTTTTCTTTCCATCACCCGCATATGTTCACTCTGATATGTTTGCAAAGAAAATAATATAATGCTTGGTAAAGCGCTTTGGACAACTTACCATTATGATCAAATTTGATTTAATTTGACGTGTGACGTCACAATGACGTGTTTTTTGGGCAAAATTACGATTAGTAACCAATTTGAATTGATTTGGTGGTTAAATGGTAAACGTACAGAATGCAGCACCTGTAACTTTGTCATAGGTAACAGCAGATTCATAATATTGAACTTTCAGTGAAGTGATCAGAAGTTTTTATTTGTTTTATTGATATGTGTACTTCTAGAGTTTTGATGATGCTACAGTTTGGATTCTGGAGCAAATTATTTCAAATATTATATATTTGAAAAAAAAATAATTATATATATATATATATATATATGTGTATATATGTATATATATATATATATATATATATGTATATATGTATATATATATATGTATATATGTATATATGTATATATATATATGTATATATGTATATATATATATGTATATATGTATATATATATATGTATATATGTATATATGTATATATATATATGTATATATATGTATATATATGTATATATGTATATATATGTATATATACGTATATATATATGTATATATATGTATATATATGTATATATATATATATGTATATATATATATATATATAATAAATTCTATTGGCTTCCTTTCTTATCATTGATGTGATCAACTTTTGATTGGAGCTCAGCATTGTATTCCCTAACTTTTTTGTTACAGGCCATACAATACTAATTAAGACTCATTAAATCACTGCACATATTAAGGGTAAATGTTCATAATTAGCATCACCTTTTCTTGTTGTTATAAATCTCAGTGGGTCAGTTATGTGTGATTAAAGTACCTCGTCTCAGTCAATACTTACATTTTTCGATATAAATGACACTGGCGGGCGCAAGGCTCATTACTTGTGCCGCTCATTATTTTCTCATTACATGTCACTTTTTCTCCCCTCCACAACAAAATGGATGATCTGTTTTGGTAAGTAAGAGCTACAGCCGACGAAAAATATGTGCTTCAGTCCAAGACAACCTTGTTAAACTTCACCTGCTGAGATAAATTTAGTTGCACTGGAGACCTCTCAGGCTCTGACAGCGTCAATATTCTCAGGTTTCGCTGTACATGAGAGGTGCTCGCTTCCTCCTCCTGCATCGATCGCGCTTCTAAAAGCTATAATCCTTGTCTTTAAACGCCTCTCCGTCAGCTCGAGTGTTGCTAAAGAACAACAGGCAATTAGAGCGTCGAGTTAAGGCGGCTTTTATATGACGCTACTGTCCCCTCGCCGTGGGTCTCCGGAGAGTGAGTAATGCGGTTTGCGGGATGTTGCGCCCACACAAGCCCCTCACCCTGACACTCGGGCTGATTTAAGAGCACCATTAAAAGTAATCTTTGGCCCCACGCTGTTCCAACTCGCCTTGCAATATGTGCTGGCGTTTGCTTAAAGGCGGGGGCTGTTTTGATTGAGCCCACCTGAATGCTGAACAGCTTGACAACAAGGCATCGAGCTAATCGGAGGAGAAAAAAAAAATTCGAAGCAACACAACGCAATTAAGCCCTCGGTTGATTCTTGTCCTAACAAGTAGCTTTAGGTCTCTTTGTGACTTACGCTCCGCGTCCCCCTGGCCAATCGATACTTATATGTGCGAGTGGATTGCCTACCACCGCTGCTGCCCAAGCTAATGAGCAAGTGGTTAGGGACAAGCAGGAATCAATTTCATGATGTTCCCAGTTAAACCCCTTGTTAGTTGTCCAGAGGGTGCTCGCAAGCAGCCAACGTCCACAAGGGGGATCTGAGGATGCGCAATTATTTCCTTGCCAGTCCACTCGTATAATTGCCTGATCGATAGATTCTGTGTCAATTGCATCATGCCAGGAAAGCAGGAGGCAAAAACAAGAAGCAGACCCAATCTGCCGCTGCGAACTTCCTCCTGGGGCTCATCTGTCACCCGATCAATACGAACGATGACAGCTCACAGCAACAGACCGGGCAGTGTCATCTTTCACCAAGGCAACACTGGACTGTACCACATGCAAGCTGCCATTGTGGACTCCTGCAAGTGGACCTGCCACATTTGCTCACTGGGTCCAGCTAATGGGTCGAGGTGTGAGGCCTCTGACACATCTTTGTTCACGATGAAAGCGCTCGGAGAAGCAGATTGTGTCTCTAGTGTGACGACTGAGCAGCAGCAATGCTGATCTCAAGAAAACGAGAGGAAAAACAAACCCAGCAGATGGGACGGGATTCTGGTTGTTATACAATACAATCACGTCTTTTTCATGAGTCGTCATTGACTTACCAAAGTCTATGTTAGTTTTGTCATTCAACATGATTTAGTGACGTGTTTCTTGTCTATCCATCAATGCGAGCTTCCTAGAGTGAAGAGCTGGAGCCTTTCCCAGCTGACTTTGGATGAAAAGCAGGCACGCATATAGACACTGGAGTGGGAATGGAACCCACGCCGCGTGCACAGATCACGAGTCAGGTGGGTTAACTGTTAGTATTAGTGGTGATTCTTGTCTAATTTAATTTCTAGGCGAGTTAATGGATGACATGTTCAGAATAGCATGATCTATTTGGTTCTTTATATTACGTTGAATGAAAGATCTGATGCTGACACGCCATCAGGCAAGCGCTACTTGGGTGTTCCCTCCAAAAATATCTTTGTCTTGATGAGGCATTTAATAAAACACTAATACAGACGCTCCCCAACTTACGAACGAGTTATGTTCCGAGCGATCGTTCGTAAGGTGAATTTGTTCGTAAGTTGCTTCAGTGCTATATTTTGTATTATAATTAATGTTTAAAGAGAATACGTACAGTACTGTACTACGTATGTTAGAGAGAGAGAGCGAGAGACACACACAGTATGTACATGTACGTAATAAGATAAATAAAATGAAGTTTAACTTACTTTTGGAAGATGTACTCGATGCTTAAGGATTTGATGGAGGAGGAGGAAGAGGAGGATTTTATATCATGAGAGGTTCTTCGTCGTCGCTGGAATGGGCTTCAAAAGTTACTTCCTCCTCCGTAACTTCAATGTAGGAAGAAGTTGAGGGTCGCGGAGAAGAAGATGAGGGTTGATGAGTATCTTCCTTGGAGGATTTGCTAGAAACTGGCCGAAAGAAGCGATCTAACGGCAATTGCACAGTTTTCTTCTTTTTTCATCATAAATGATGCGGTAGCACTGTATGGCATCATTCAATTGATTTTTTTTTGATATTTGGGTCTTGCTGCTCGAAGAATGCGATGGCTTTATCTATGAGCGACAGGCGTTTCTTCTTCTTCCTCCTCATCGACACGTTGCTGAGCCTCCAATGCTGGGTGAGCTCTCACAGCGCCAAGCGTCGGTATTAGCGGCGGAAAGAAGCACTACAGTACTCGGAAAAAGGTGCGCAATAAAAAATCTAACTTACAGCATCTCTTTCCGAACATTTTTTGACATGCGCGCAGACATGTTCGTATGTACCGTTGTTCGTAACTCGAATGTTCGTAAGTAGGGGAGCGTCTGTATCCACTGTACCATTAGGCCACTGAGCTGGTATGTACGATCTGTCCTAAAAGATCCTCTACCACTATTATTTTGCCAGGTGCACTAATAAACACCTTCCAATCAAGAAAAAAAAGTTGTTAATAATTTCCTCAGTTCATTAGTGCTATTGTTTAAACACAGACATCAAAGAAGTAACTGCTGAGCCCTTTTGAACTCTGTTGCGACTCAAAACAGCAGTACCCACCTTGTGACGCATGCAAAATGGCCGAGTTGAACTCACATGCGCAGTCTTAGGCAAGCATTTCTCCATAAAGTCCTTTCTATTTTGTTTGAATGCCACTTTTACTTGACATTTCTCAGTATACTGGTGACTGGTTTAACACTTGCATACAAGACAAATCTAACCACCATTCAATTCAGTGTGCGTTGTTTCAAGATGAACAAACCGGGTGTTTCAAAGATGTAATTCAAAATCCAATTTTCACAAGTTTATTCAAAACACGTTTTGAACAAAGATTCTGAAAAGAAATGTTATCATGAATTTATTCTGCGGGAGAAGCAGTCCTCATTTTGTTATATTTGTATTGCGACAGCCTCACACAAGTGAGGCATGCAGATTGCGAATATAATAACACTGAAGTTAAATTTCATGTTTTTTTTTTGTTTTTGTTTTTTAACTAGGATGCCAAAGCACAGACAAGAAAGTAACATATTTGAAAAGGTCAGCGTCTTGCACTTAATTTGATATAAAAGGCTGTGGGAGCGATTCAACCAAGAAGAGAACAGATGTGATGTGAATTCCTATTGAAGCCCTCATAGCACTCTGTATAGTTTAACTCTGATTTCAGTGTATTTCCAAAAGCAATGATGAACATTTATTTACTGTAAACGGCTGAATGTTTGTTACATACAGTAGCTTACTGTAAATGGATGCATAAACAGTACTTTAATACATTCTGTCATTTGGATGATCAAATTCTTCCCATGTTCATGCATGTTGCGTGCTCATTCTTTAAAGCCTCAAAAGATACAATCTAGAAAAATATTTGCCTCCGGCTCATTCAAATACCTCCCCTTCTTTTTAGTTAGTTATTCAACAATATTTTCTTTTGGGTTGGCAAATATGTATTTACTCAAATGTGGCAATCATGGGCCCGTCAGGCCAGCGACGTAGGCCACAAATTACAAAGGTAAGTTCCCACAGCCTGACACCCAGAACACACACACACAAAAAAATGGCAACGAAACGTCGTGGGCTGTAACACAGGAGGGCAAGCTATAGTATATGCAAATTTCGCTGTGTGAACGCGAGCTCCTGATTGGTGGGCTGGCTTCACGCTCGTTCACATTGTTGTCAGGAGCGGTGAGCCCAAAAAATGAACGTGGACATCTGAGACAACTGAACTTGGGGGTTGGTGGTTAAATAAAGTCCCACTTAAAGTCCAGTGGAATTTTAATGAGCGCGGCCAATGGAATTTTAATGAGCGCGGCCAATGTGGATTCACTGTTGCTGCCTTTTTGCCAACCTGCTTCCCTGTCTTCTTTGACACCACCTTCCCTCGGCTGGTCTTACCCTCTTAGGATCAGGCATCTAAAATGAAATAATAGAGAAAGAACGATTAGGTGCATTAAGTAAATATCATTTGCATTTAAAATGGAACCCAATAAGTCAGAGCAGCGATATAAATGACAACCGCACAATGCTGTACACCAGGGTTCCCTAATTCTTGTCCTCGGGGTCCAGAGTCCTGCAGGTTTTAGATGTTTCAGCCCACTAGCACACCCGATTCATATAATCAGCTCATCAGCATGCCCGATAACGATCCTTATCTTTAGTATCAGGCGTGTTGGTAGGCAGAAACATCTAAAAACCTGCAGGACTCTAGACCTCAAGGACCGGAATTGGTGAACCCTGCTGTACACCAAGGTTCTCCAAATCCAGTACTCATGTGCTGAATTCTTGCATGTTTTAAATAAAACAGTCAATAAAATGTTAATCCAACACAAAACCACATTTGAGCATTAAATTGACTTTTGCAAGATAATATTTTCTTTCTTAACGAGCCACGAGGGCAGGATGGCGCTGGCTGTGATGTCGACGGAGGGCTCATTCGTCAAGAGCTCCGTCCTATTTGGTGCTTCAGTTTAAGTGAGTCTGGATGAAAGTTAATGCTTCCATTTCTTGTTATGATGTCCACAATCTTAAATGAAATACTCATGTGAAGGCCTTTCTTTAATATCATTCCATTTTGAATTTTGCCCAGAGTAGCAAATTGCAAGGGTCCTAGTTGAATGAAAAAGTACTATACTGTACAATTGCAATGCCTTACTGTAAAAAAAAAAAAAAGTAAAGAAACTGCTTTGTACCGTATTATTTTACAGAAATTTGCTGTAAATATTTATTGACGTCATTTACATGACGTCAGAATTTACATTATTCAACTGTATTAATGAAAAACGGTGCACTACTGTTGAAAATTCCCTGTATTTTTACAGCAATTTTTTACAGTGTAGGTAAGAAATGAGTTCCTTTCTTCATTTTACCATGGTGTTTATTAAATATTGCGCACACGTAGTACACATTTTTTTTAAAGAAAAACTAATACGGAAACTAATTAAAACTAGACTAAAACCTTTTAACATTTTTTATATAAGTAAAACTAATAAAAACTAACAGAACCACCCTGAAAACTAATTAAATTTGAAAAAACAAAACTTAAAACGAAATAAAAACTAACTGAAATGAAAATTCCCAAACGATAATAAACCTGGTGCAAACATCCTTTTAGTTTTTATTTCATCCTATTTCTGTGGTGAGAAAGAAGTGACGTGATGTGTGTTTTATGTTTCTTTGTTTTGCTGAAGTTCCTGAGAGGCTGCGGTTTGGACAAAAGAGGACCCCAGGTTTAATCCTAGTGATCTCCTCATGCGGAGCCAGCAAGATGTGAAAGCCCCTGTCTCAGAAGTACACACACGTTCACAGGTTGGATAGATATACTGGATATGTTTGTTGGCTTACAAAGCTAAACACAATTTTGTCTATAACTTTGTGTTACTGTTACCATAGCTTCTTTGCCCACACTGCGGACACTCCAAATTCCAAGGCTGGACACTTTTAATTGATGATGACATGTCAAATCGGTAAAATTACCGAATGAACAATACTGAGCTCTCCAGGAAATAAAATAAAATAAAATAAAATAAAATAAAATAATTAGGGATAGACTCCAGCTCACGAGAGCCTTTTAAAATGGACAGTTAACTTGTTAGTTTTGTGTGATGTAATCCTAGGTGGAGGTCTCTGCTCTTACATTCATAAGTCATTTAGGAATCCCATCACATAACAATTGGCATTAACACATTTTGGTGCATTTGATCAGAGTTCTTTCAAGGGCTAACATAGTACACTTTGTGCATGATGAAGCTGCTAATAGGATTAAAGTATAAAGTACAGTCACTGAGGCACAATCGATCAAAATGCAGACCGTTAAGTAAAAACACGTTTCCCTGGATTTTTTTTCCCCCACCGGTGCGTAATGTGGACCTTCAAAGTAAATTTGCGGTGATGGGGAATAATGTCTGAATGGGAACCATTAAAGTCATCACTGTCAGGAACCCTGGCAGGAATTAACACATTTCACGGATTTTAATATGCAGCTTGTTACTAATAATTAAGGTCATCCAACTTCTTGCTAGCAGCCTAGTTCACAAATCTTATTTCCTTAGCTTGGCACACGCCCCTGTGGGATGGCATCGGAGCTGAGTCAGAGTATATTGCTGACCAATTAGGAGGCCATCCCACCTTCATAAGCCATTCTAAGCTTCAATGTGAGCCTTTTAATGTGCAAGACTCGAAATTCCTGAGGTAGTTTCTCATAAATAAGTCCTGACAGCAAGCTGAAGCCTTGTCCAAGCATTTCACATGCTTTGGGACCGGTTGGCCCCAAGTGAGGACAACAAATAGGATGTGTTGGCATAGAATGCAATACAGCACTGTTTCTTTCAGCTGTCAAAAACACATTCAAAATGTGATGATAGAATATGATGTTCTCCCCCGCTTTCTTCATTTTCTGCATTTTACTTTTTTCTGCAGCTTCTTTGGTTGCAGGTGTCCACAGCTTCCTTGTATAGATTTAAATTTGCATCATTATTTCAATTCAAAGCTGATAAGAAATGTCTTGTAACAATGAGGAACATATGATTAAACAGAGTTCTAACGTGTAGGGATAGGCTAATAATATAACATCGCAACCCGTGCAAAAAGGAAGAGCACGGCAGGTTTGTAAAAGCCTTTAAGAGGCATCTTAAAAAGGGAGGAGATCTGATCTGAGAACGTGGTAGCGGGATGATGGCCCCCCGAAAGAAATGACGGACCCGTGCACTCACCTAATGTGAGACGCAAATGGATCTGCCTTTTATCCCAATGCGCAAGCCATCCATAAAGCCCCGTCAACGCTAAGAGGGGAGCTCATTTGCGAATACGTGGATGCATACAGGCGGCAATCTCATTTATGCTGCTGTTTATTACTATTATCACGAGCGTGAGCCACCCCTCGCTCCGTGACGGCCATCATCATTGTCTGAGGCTCAGGTGTTTATCAGACCCTTGCTTGGCAGGGGGCCCCAATAACTCTTTCCTGCACCATGCTGGATCTCATTCCTTTTTGGTTTATTTCATTATATGCAGTAGATTATTATATGTAGACTTATATACACATTGAAATGCATTTTTAGAACACCCTTAAAATATTAAAAAATGTTGATAAATATTCGTTTTTTAATGAAAACCGGCCGTTGGAATAAAAAAAAAAACATATTAAAAAAAAATGCTATTTGTGGGCTGGACTACTGTTGAGTAAAACTAAACTTTTTTAAATCAACATATTACTCCATCTTCTGATGGATCGCTGATCGTTTTATTCAAACTCGCTGATCTGTGATCGTCCCTAACATCCTGATCGTGTAAAACTTAGTTTATGGCTGCAATCCACGGCATCCACAATCAGACTCATGGTAGCCTACTATCTGGTTTTCACTTTTCTTAACAGTTCAGACTTCCCAAAAGTCTGCACTCTATCAAGTGCTTTTCTAGTTTGATCAAGTTTTTGTTTACAGATCCATCCGCTTTATCGGCTTGTTCATGCAGTTTCAAAGGAAGGGTTTTGTAATTGTGTTTCTTGAACATTTAATGATCCCAGCAAGTGTTTTCCTGTGGTTTAATGACTCCCTGCCGTATTTTTATCACTCAGTTTTAAACATCATGGGTCTAATTTAGGTGTAGCGCTTATCAGGATTCAGCTACCGGATCATTTTGGGTTCCCATTATTTTAAAAGGCAATTACTGTGTGTGATAATTACCTTAATGGATAATTAAGGCAGACTAACTTTATCATAGTATAATTGGAGAACGGCTGTGGTTAACAGGCAGGGAAGGCTGTTGCTTGGGGCGCTACAAAGCTGTTCATTACAAAGGATGTGACCATTTTGAATATTTGATATACCGTATATTTACGCAGATGTGCAAATGAGAAAGTGCAATTCCATAGGTTACGAAATACTCCTAACTAATAGAGAAGCTAAGAGAAATGTGAGCATCATGATAGCATTTTATTCCCCATGAATAGAACATAATTGATTAAAATGAGGTACTTTCAGTAGCAAACACTTGCTTATTTGTGTAACCAGCTGTTAACACTGGCATTATCCTCTGGAGCGGTATTTTCTTCCATCTGGAGAATAGTATCAGATGACAAGGCTTCCTTCATAGCTGATGATAAAGTTTAAATAGGAAACAATCTTAGCTCTGTATTGCAGAACATTACGTAAATTACCAGGACTGTAGCTGTTTTGTTACCCTATTACAGTATATGATGCTGTGTTGAATGACATTACGTAAGCTATGTTAAATGACACAACATAAAGTAGCGCTTATGATGTTAAGCTATGCTAGGCTAGGCTATGCTAGGTGATGCTAGTCACACTACATCAAGTTATGCTACGCTACATGACATTAGCATACATGTCAACCCATAAGGTTTGTCCGTATTTCTTACGGATTTTTAAGTGTTGCAAAAGCATACGGGCGTATTTTGGAAATGAATACGGATTTAACTGTTTTCATGAAAATAATAATATTAGTATATATTGCTTACCCTTTTTAAATTTATTTAGTATTTACTGTCGGCTACGTGATACACGTGTGCATAAGCTCAATTTAAACAACAACCGGTCACAAAATCTCGTCTATCGCGCGAGACTTCTAACAGTTTCCTGACATGCGCAGTTAAGAAATTTGTGTTAGCGCGAAAATTGCGAGTCGTTCGCAGTGGTTGAGAAAATGGGGGACAGGCCGGCCAAAAAAACAAGATACACCGGACGTTTTCGTTCGGAATGGACGGATTTATTTAAGGTAATTGGTCCGTCAAAACTTGGAGAAGATTATGCATCATGTTCGCTTTGTTCACGCGACATTAAGGTTGCGGCATCTGGCATTTACGATGTCAAAGAACATTTGAAATCAAAGTTGCACGAGAGAAATGTGAAGCAACAAAAAAGTCAACCGTCCATGATAAAATTTTGATTAAAATTGATTCACCTTATGATGCCAGATGGCAGTCACTGTGATATTTAGAAATCAGTTTTTTCTTTGTGCAATAAAATGTCATTTGGAACAAGATACTGTCAATGTCTTCATATAAGAAAGAAAGTAAGGTAAGATTAATGTTATTGCATGAAACAGCTTTAGTATTGATAAAACTGACATAAGGATTTTTATGGGAAAATAAGGATTTTATGGGTTTGTAATACAGGTGGGACCAAATTAGGGTTGACATGTATGCATTAGAGTATGTGAGCTGTCGCTACTGTCTCACATTGTGAAGTTACGGCACTTGTCATGCGATGTCGGTCATGTGGATTCACGGCACTTGAAGTCTTACGGTGCTAAGTCAAGCCACGTCAAGTTATGCTATGCTATTTTAGGTAACACCAAGTTTTATTGCTTTATTTTGATTATTAAATCAAATTACTGCTGTGTTTCAAAATTTTAGCTGTCATCAATCATTTAATAGTCCATGAATGTATACAAAATAAAATCAGAAGAAACTTTTCATATATGTTATAAATAATGTAGAAGAGAAGAGAAACCAGACCAGTTGGTCCAGGTCACGTGGAACCTTTGACAGCGGAGCAGGTGGGCCCGGGTCGCCTACGGGGCTCAACTTCCGCCCACCTCCACACAAAACAATGAGAGCAAGGGAGAAGTGTTGCCCCTGCTTCCTCACTCGGCTCCACGTTGTCGGTTTCATTATCGGTCAGTCAAAGTGCCGATGGCTGTTGATTAAATGTTTGTGCAAGTTTATCCTGACATAAATTTTTGGAAATCATGTTGAACTGAAAACATTCTTAAGTCCACTTTAACTGACCTCGGTGTAGATGATGCCCGTTGGTTTGAATTTATTTCATCTGAATGTGACCCGCCAGAAACATTGTTATGGTTGCTTCTGTTCATATAACTTAAACACTGTATAACATAAAAATTAGTTATAAGTGTAAAACAAGGCTAGAAAGAAAGTTTACAGGTAGGTCTCAACATTGATGTGTTGATACTCATAGTGAATCTGGAGTTTTGTTGCTTTAACCGTGAGTCTACTAAACTGTATGACATTTTTCCTGTACAGTACAGTGGTGTGAGTAACCTGACTGCCGAGTTTTTCGAGATACAAGCTGTCATCTGGCCGATTTTTTATTTTTGTTTTTTTTGCTTTAAATTGCGAGCACAAACTAGATACGAGTTTCCTATGGTTGCAGTGAACTTAAGTCAAATCACTTATTCATAAGCAGCAGCTTGGCAAAGAGCGAGCGAGCATCGAAATTGTGTTAAATGCATCACGTGCTGTCAAAGTAATAACAGAAGACAGAAACACACTGGCAGAATTTGCAGCTGCTCAAAGTCCTGAGTGATATTCACCATGATGGATCTTCCTTTTTCTTGCTTCTTTGGACGTAACATCCATGGACTTTGTCACCTGTCTACTCAACTTTTTCCGCTACTGTCGTCCTTCAGTTTTAACCCCCAATCCACACCCCACAGACCATCTCCAATCCTCTGATCCACTGTTTATTTCTCTTTTGGTGTTATTTCACTCACATAGTCTTTTCTTCACACTCTCCATCTCCGCTTTCTCCGTCTCCCTCCCATCCCAAAGCACCACCTCTCCCTTCTCATCCCCACTGCACTGCCTCCGCAGCACCCATGGGAGCAGGTGGTAGAGAGATGACGCTTTGCTTTGATTGCTGCTTTGCTGCGGGCATTCCCGGGGCAGGGGAGCCGCGCCGCTTCAGTCTGCTGGATATGCTGGTAAATAATCCCGACTGGGGAGAGAACAGAGAAGCTCTAGAGGGGAAGAAAGAAGGTGGAAGGGAGAGGGCGCACATGTGCAAGAGTTTTCTGATTGCAAGTGCTGTGATATCAGACACCTTGGTAATCAAGTCACACCTCTGTTTGATTTTGATTGGTCGGCAGAAGGAGAAGTGACACTTGATGACTTGTGGCTTACGCAGAAGTTGATTTTTTTTTTGTGTGGAAAAAAGTTCTCAGACAGGATTTTTTAGGAAAATATGCAATGTCATTGTTCAACTTCACAGATAAACTGTACTAAAAGGAGACATATGCAGTTCCATCACAATCTTAAACACAGGGATGTGATTTTTCCGCTAATTCGCGGAATTCCGCTTTTTTTCTCCCCCCCCCCCCAAAAAAAATCTGATTTTTTTATTTTTTATTTTTTTTGTAGTTCATTGTGTATGCACATGACTCCGACAGATAACATCTTCTGCTATAACAAAGACATTTGTGGTATGCTCTAATATGAGTTACTTTTCATTTGGTCATGATACAATTATTTGTTCATGAAATTTGAACTCTTCAACATTATTTATGTTTTAACTTAGTAATCACATTAGTTAGATATGATGATATTCTCAGTGATAGTTTTTAAAAGCAAAGGCAGTCCAATGTTTTTGAATGTGACTGATTTTGAGTTGACTAAAACTGCCATTTTATATGGGATCGTTCAATATACATTGAAAATTTATGCTGTTGTTTTGTCTATTTCTTTGTCATGTGAGTGCATTGAAAGTACTTAAAAACACGGAAAACCCATGAGCTCCAGCGGCCCCCAGACCCCCGGCTAAATTTTCAGATAATTTCACTTTGGTCAAATCACATCCCTGTAAACAGTTGCCACATGTTTTAATAAAACCTGTCTGGCATTCTGACAAAAAGGATTAAAAAAAAAAAACATCGTAGCACACTTAAAATCTACGAGTATGGCTTTCGTTACCATGACAAAAGTAAATGTGAAGAAGTGAGGCTACTCGGTGTTACCAACTTCTTTACCGTACTCAGGCTCTGACATTACCCGGTGAAAACAGGGTGCTTTTTATGAAACGGGACTAGCGCATGCTTCACTGGAGAAAGTGGCATGTAACGGAATGTATTCAGATACAAAAAATACAACAACAACCAAAAAAAAAAACTGTATTACGCTACAGTTACAGAGCAATGGGTGTACAAATACGGTCGGGAGGGTGAACTGGCAATGTTGTGTCCTTCAGTTTGAAAGCAGCACAAAGGACGTGACCACTAGTCACTGTTTGGACCTTAAACACACTGAAAGACTTTATTAATCTTAAATAATATTTACAAAGCAAGCTGTCAGAGTTCCGCGGCACCTGCTACGGCAGAGCTAGTTGCTAGCCTGCTACACCGCTAGCGTGAGTTCCACCTTCTGAACAAATCACCCACCGACACAACAACAACACTATTAATGTAGGGTCATTGTACTGTCCTGGTTTATTGGACCCGTTACCAGACGGAACCCACAGTCTCCTGCATGGCACTGCCTTTCTCCCTCCCTCCTCTCCATCGAAATTGTTCAGCTGTGTGCCAAGTGTAATTTACACTTGTACCCACAAATAAGTGATGATTAAATATAAATCCTACACACAAGGGCAAACCTGATTATCATTTCAAATACGTTCATCTTGCCCTTTTTAAATACTTCATGAGGTTGAAATCCCTAATTTGGATATGGAGCTTGTGCGGCATTGGTTTATCTGTCTAGCTAGTTATTGAACAAGTAGTTGGTTATGTATTTTTCTAAAGGACAATGTGTTATAGATACCGTGCTTTTTTTGTCTGACTCTAGACTCATTACTATTAAATCCACGTGATGAATGGATTTAATAGACAAGTCTAAATGTCTTATATAGAATTTGTTCTGCTTCATTCCTATTTCTATACTGTATTTACATTAAGCCGTGTTTAATAAACTCTGACCTTGACCTGGATGACAATAAAGTAAGTCTTCTATATCCACACCGTGTTCCTCATGGATATTTTTTCGTCCCGCAAGAATTCAGCACATTCCACAGGCGTCACCTCAATTATAGGACCCGCTGGCCCTGAGAAAAGCAAATGTGAGCCACAAGTGAGAAGTGTCATCAGATGAGCTGCAGCTGACATCTCATCAGCTCACACAAACTTCAACTCTGCCTCTCGCAGACAGAAAAGGTCACCAGCGCCCCGAGGTTTCTCAAGCTCACACTTCCACTCCCACATCTCTTCCTTCTCACTGTGATTCTTTATTTGTAAGAATACGTCTTGTTCTCGCCACAGAGGCCGTATGGAAGCATTGCTGCCGGGCGGCATTTATCAAAAATAATATTTGTATTTACTCTTACTGATGTTAAGCTCAAAAATCACTTAACACATCTCCCAAAAGTCTGACATTTTATAATGTGCCACATTTAAACCAAGCATGACATTTAGGAGACCAATGCATAATTGCTTTGAAGGCAGGCAGGATAAAAAATAAGGATAATGAAAAATGCAAACGACATAAAAAATGCAAATGCCGATGAAACATTTGACAGTTCCCGTAGTCCATCTCACCTTAAGCTGTTACACTATACAATCGTTTGATGTTATAATGTACCGTAGAGCAACAGGCCTCTGACATGTAATTAATTTGCTAGCACAAGATCCCCAACCTTAATCAATACTGCCAATCAGCTGTGAAAAGCTCCAGTCCAAGACAATTTATTACAAGTTTGCTAAGAAGGAGTCATTGGTTGATTGAGTGTTGATGGTGGGGCAGACTTTGGTACACAAACACATAATCAGGAACAAGGTGACGCAAAGGTACCCAAGGTACTGTAAATCCAACCCCCTAACTCTCATTGAAGAATTATAAATAATTGATTAAACAACTGAAATGAAAGGAATTGTCTTGCTGTGCTGTTAATGTCTGTCACGGGGAGCCACTGCACAGTATGTGCTGTCAGACCAAGATCTTAGCCTCTGCTACTGTAAAACTTTTACAAAGCACATTTAATGCAGCCAATTTTAAGGCATTGGTCAAAATTTCCATCTACAATAGGAGACCTATCATTGTAAAGCCTGAAGCAAGAGGGATTTACGATTCAGCGGTTAGCTGTCGAGACTCTTTATGAGTCCACTGTCTTTACCAGCCAGGTGCTAAGCCGGGATTTTACTAGCCCTTCATCTTTTACCTCTTCATTTTGGAAAAAGCTTACAGTAAGTCTCCATCTGGAGCGGTGTGAGTTTATTATTTGAATGTGCATACAGCAAGACAAAAATTTAGAACACATTTTATTGTCACAAAGACAATTCCAACTGTAGTCGACCCTTTTAAGTATGAATGTTTTTCTTGTCGCTTTTGAATGAAAATAATAATAATAATGTAGCCCTTCCATGTGTCCTTCCCTCTTATATTTCTAGTGGTAAAACACCACTGTTGTAGTCCAGACTGTACTTTCGCCCCATATTCAAATTGTGGGTACGAATTTGACTAATCCGTGGGTATAAACAGGTCTCGTCCAGACTGTACTATCACCTGTGTCTGTGTGTACAAATTGAGCTAGCCAAGACTGTACTTTCTTCCTAATTTGTGGGTGTAAACTGGACATGCCAAAACTCTACCCAAGAACTGGTTTTAAATTTGATTTGCCAAGACTATATTTCTACCGAATGTACCCTTACACACTGGTACAAAATGGACTTCGAGCACATGCACGTACACAAAACATCAATATGAACTGAAGTAGTCCAAATTTGATCTCAATCCTTTTTTTATGGTAGATAATCAGAAATAGTATTTTACAGAGGTGGGCGCTTCCATATTTCAACGTAATCGTCAATCCGTCAATAAATTCATCAACCCGTCAATGACGGACGTCCCATACGGATTGACGAATGACGATTGACGGACGCTCATTTTGCTGAAAAATCTATAAATGTCGGTATGATGGTTCGGATTGAAATATCGACGGATTGATGATGACGGAAAGGTGTTTCGACTGTAAACAAATGAACAACGCTCAAAATTCATTCACGCGCCCACCTCAGTCTACGTTGTGAAGCATCGCATACCAATTCAGAATCAATCGAAAATTGTCCATCTCGAAAGTTAAGTGCAGTATATTTCTACCGACTGAGACGGAATGTAAGATTTTATATGTTTTGGCATTGAGTATGCTATTGTATACAACATCAACTCAGAGCGTCCACTTAAAACTTCATTCACAAGTGACTGGCGTGTCACTTCCAAGTCTGAGTAGATGAAATACGGTCAACAACAATATTAAATGGATTAGCATTGGTGTTCCCAGCTCGGCTCATACATTGTGATTTACAGATGCAGAGAAATGCGTACATTAAAACCGCCTTCTATCACGGCTTGCTTAATTAACTGAACACTTTTAAAAGGGAATTTGCATAAGATGAAAAGCTTGGAGTAAATCAAAAGACTTACACGTTTGCACCCCAGGAAGTGGTAAGGACACTTGCCATCTTATTACTGGATCTGGGTCCATTTTAAACAATTATTACCTCACGTCCTACACTGTTCTCATGCAGTAACTGTTGGCAAATTATGTGATGTGTTTCTGTGCATTTATTTTTAGACCAGCAGTAAGATAAAAAATTATGACTTCACTTTCAGGGTGGGTCAGCCACTTCGTACAAAGTTAGCGTAACCATTTTTAGTCCTAAAAGAGTTTGACTCACACACTTCATGAGTACATTTGATGATGAGCACAAAGCAATAATGATGATAGGATCATATCTGGCACTCATTTCTTATCCATTTGAAGCTAATTGAGTCCGTGATTAACCTTTTAGTCTCCGAGCAAATATTGCAAGTGGGACCCTCGAGTGGTGTCTTGCTCACTGCATGCTGCTTTGTGCAGCCCCGGGCATAAGAAAGTCAGTCTTCCTTCAGCAATGCCACATTGTTTGTTGACTTCTTTTTTTTGTTGCAGGTCACAAATGGCCTATGGCTGGATCAAGCATTGTGACAAGCAACACTTGAATTGCCTTAATACAAATAAGATGAACTTTCTAACTGAAAATCCTTTGCATTTTGTCTCCCAACGATTCAGCCTCTAAGATCATTTCTGTGATTGGTAAATTAAACAATCTTTTGGAAATGCAGTGGAACCTCAAAAGTAGTACATTTCGGAGTCCATCAAAAAATAAAAAAATGAATAAAAAAATGCTTCTAAAATTAAAATATGGCTCAAAACTTGGAGCTCAGATCTGGATTAATTCAGTTCAGGACCCTGTACAAGAAAAAAATAACTAACACTGTAGCAAAGTTACACCCTTCCTTCTTCTTTTTGGCCAAGGTTAGAACTGTTATAGCAGATCACTTGCTTTGCTTTCCCCTGTGTGGTGTTTGTACACCAAGTAAAGATGTATTATCCAAACCGGCCCCGTTGGCCGTCTCTTGGGGGATTTGGGGAGGGCAGCTTGCTAAGTAGTAAACCTGTGTTCTGTCAGGTGTCATTAAAGTCCAGTGGGAGTCTGAAGGGAGCTGTCACGGCGAGGAGTAATGGATGTCTTCTCCACTGATTGCTAGCAGGGATGGAGTCAGCACAAACACCAAATTAGAAGTGACACTTTGATGGAACCAAAGCAGGAGGCACAGCTTGTCACCAAAGTTAGATGGAGGATGCGAACGCTTGTAAAGTAGAAGAAAATAAAAGGAGTGTTCGGCTAAAACAGACGCAAATAGAATCCAAACAAAGTGGACCATGTCGAGATTGATGAATATAATACTAATACTATGAAGTTGAAACACGCCAAAAGAACAATATGGAGTTGGATTACCAGCTGTTTCAGTGGCATGATCATTTGAAATAATCTCCAGTGCTGTTCTGTAACAGGTTTTATTTTGGTATGTTTGTCCTTTGTTCCCATTCCCATAGGCTGGATAAGACTCTCGTTCTGCATCGAGCAGCTTTTTGTGAACAAAGGACTTTGATTGGGATCTTCTGTGACAGGTGTATTGCATTTGAGCCCAATTGGGATGTTTGACAAAAGCAAGCATCGAGCGAACATACTTTAGCTTCTCGTGCTAGACGACGACTAATCTAGTTGCCGTATCAAAGGGTAGTGTGGATGTATTCCACTGTTTTACATTACACTAGCGATAGATTTGGTATATTTTATAATAGAAATTGTGATATCATGAAGGTGCTCCATGCTTGATTTTTAGGGTGACTTAGCTTGTGACGTCGACATTAGCATCGCTTACTTCATTTGGATGTGCTAGCCAGTGACCCTTATAAATGGTTTCATTCTTTTCAATGAACAAAAAACAAGAACTAAAAAGTTATTTTTCTATCAGGTTTGTAAATTGTGAACATCGCCGTGGACGGCAAGGAAAAGACGACTATACTTGAACAACATATGACATCGTCGCAGCAGGCAAACTGACGAGGCACAATACGTGAACAACCTTGAGGGAACAACCGTGTCACTCAGCCGACTCCGATAGTGATGAATACAGGGGCCGACAATATTTAATGGATTGGATTTGAGACCAATTAAAAAGGAATTGTTCTGAGCGAGTGTTGACCCGTGCCGAATTGGTTGCCAGTGATCTCATTAAGCTGGTTTTTCAGCGAGTGTAGACAAAAGAGCAGCTTGAAACTGGCTGACATTGGAGCTACACAATATACTGTACCGGTACACTAAAGTATTGGGACACCATTACAGGTGGCCAAAATACTCACACTATGTACTTGAGTAGAAGTATAGTTATATATATATATATATATATATATATATATATATATACATATATATATATATACACACACATATATATGTATATATATATATATATATATATATATATATATGTATATATATATACTTCTAAAAGTAGAAGTACTTACGTAAAAGTAAAGTACAGATAAAGGCATTTACATACATAATACCCCAATTTTTTTAATAACCTGTACAAACAAAAAATGAAAAGGCTAAAAATCTGTAGTGTATGGCATTCCTGAATGTACGTCTGTTACGTGATGTCGGAATTGTAAGTGACGTTGTGTACGCAGGAAGAGAGAGAAATAAAAAGGCAAGTCTGGTTTGCTCAGTGGTGTGAATATCAGACAAAAACATTACAAAATCGCAACACTGTCCCTTTCTTTCAGTAAACCAAATAGTGATCATACTAAGAAGAAGAATTATGTTACATGTCACATTTAGCTGTTTATGAGCTATAGCTAGCTTTTGCGTGACTTTTGTGCTATCAGAGCTAGCTAGCTAGCTTTTGCGCTATCAATAAAGCAATGTCTGCCGATAGTTTTTTTTAAACATTGAACTGGGGAACAAACATACAAACAAACCCAAAAAATCAAAACGAGCTTATGACAACAATCATATTGTATTTTTCTAATAGACAGCTTTTTATTTTTATTTTAGGCTGGCACAAGACAACGCATTCACCATTGTAGCCAAAAATGCTACATTTTTGAATGTTACTCCAAGTTGATGTTGTCTCTGATTTTCTTCAGCTGGGTTAGGTTGAAAGGGAAAATGGTAGAAAAATGGATGGATGGAGGTGAAAAGGTAACTATCACACTTTTTTGTTATTGCAGCTGTAACAGCTTCTATTCTTCTGGCAGAGTTTTGGACAAGGTTTCGGAGTACATCTGCAGGATTTAAAAAAAAAAAAAATTGTAGGTCAGACTCAGAACTGAGTATGGTGAGACCGTAATATAAATAACTTACAATCTATAACAAAGTCAAAAAGTTTGCAACAACCTCCAGGTGCATTCTGTGGTACACTTTAGGAGAAAAAGCACGGCTCAATTTGTCAGAGTTTCAAACACTGAATTAGAGCATGGCTTTCCAGCTCGGCTCCCAAAATGTCCTAACCTTCATCTTCTGGCTGGCCAGTTCTGACTCGATATCTTTCGGAATTCTGAGCAAATAATTGCTCGCTATCTCCGCTGGCTGAGTTTTGACTGGCCTTTAAGTGTCTAAAACCTTCATTAGTAACATCGCCCTCATCACAATGAGGAAATAAATGAGCTCAACCGGTTAGAACAGAGGACAAAAAGAGGAGTCAGGAGACGAGAGGAATGGGCTTCTAATGCATCTGGAAGGAGAAAGTAGAAGAAATAGGATTGACGCGTGTCGGTTTCTATGCCCTGGTGACATTTTGTGACCACATGGAATCACGCAGTGAGAACATGCAATCAGAGAATTACTCTTCCTTTCTTACCTTAAGGGATCTCAATATCCTTTGTAAAAAAATATATTAAAAATAAAAACCAAAAAGTTATATGGCTTTGTTTGATAGTGACAGACGTGAAAGAAGGGCAGAGAGACCAAAAGGTTATGACATTTGTGAATGACAAGGACATAGACTATCCACGAGGCCACATCCCTTGACAATATGCTCAACACACTTCCAAGGTTGTCGGCTCTGCTTTTAAGAAGCGCAGAGTGGCAACAAGGCCTGACAGCATCATTTGCCCCGGCGGAACAGACATGCGACGGTTCCTGCTCAGGGAAGCGTGGGGGCCATTAAAAATGAATAGATCAATACATAAGAATACACGCACCTCCGGCTGTCTGTTTTGATGCAGAGCAAAGGGAGCAGTGAAGGATAAAAGGTTGGAATAATATGGGCGCTACGTTGAGAAGCACTGACAGTAAAAGTTAGGACGCTTGGAGGTAAATATGCTTCAGGTGCTCATCAAATTGATACTATTGTTTTCACAGGGCACAGAAAATTAAGGAAATATACACTGTAAAATGGATGCTGAAGTTTTAACAATAAATAGTAATCCATGGGGTGAAATTACACTAGGAACAACATTTTGAAAATCTACTGTTTTTCCCATTGCAAATAATGGAATTAGGAAAAAAAATATCTCCCACTAATTGCAAATAATAATTAACTGTCACACAGTTTTAAAATGAAGTCAACCACTGTATCTTAAAACACATTAAAAAATATATATATAAATATTATATGTTTATTTTATTTTGTTTTTAAGAGAAAAGGCACACACTTCCTGACATGATGTTGAAGTGAGTTTGCGGTTTAAAAGTTTGGGAAAGGCTGATTTACTTGTATGAAAGTTTTTCTCTTGATCTCATTCATTTGAACTATTCAATAGATTTAACATTCATAATTAATAACCATTTTTTTGACATTTTGACATGACACAAGAAGAGGTCAGAAGTCGAGAAGGAAAACCATTATTATTATTCAGACTCAATTATGCCATTGTGTCAACATTACCATCCTTGATGTGACTTGTAACAAGATTTTACATTTTTATTGCCTCATAAAAAAATCCTTGCCCATGCATACATATTTTTGCCCTCTATGAATAGTCATTAAAAGATCAATTACCATATCATTCTTAATGGCTGCTGAGAATTCTGATGATGCCAGATGGTCCTTAAGTACAAATGTTGTAATTCCGTGATTCTCAAAGTGTGCTACAATTACCGCTAGTTAAGTTACAGTAGTTAAATACAAATAAAAACATTTTAAACGTGTAATATAATCAAACATATTAGAATGGCGAAAGTATCTATGCATACATCCTGTTCATTTTTTTTAATGCCAATTTGCACATTGAAAACATCAATGTGCAAATTGGCATTAAAAATGAATTGAACCTGTATTTCAAAAGTAAATAAAAATAATCATGACGAAATGTAGCACAACAACAATAAGTGAGGCAGACTGAGCGGAATTACTTAGTCATAGGTTAGGGCACAAGTCTATTCGATAAAACTGTTCTTTGTAACATTTTGGCGAAAAATATCTTTACAATAGCCTTTTTATTTGACCATTTATGACAAACATCTAATTAGTAGATTAACATATTTTCTGTTCACAATGGGTACTCCTGCAAGCCTCTGGCAAATAGTTTTCAGACTGGATTCGGGTTCGAATTTCCCACCATCTGTGTACGGATGTGACATTGAAGGGTGCGTGCAGTTTCGTTTTACAGCCACAGGTGGCAGTAGCGATTCGAAATGGAATTTTCTACGTTAAGTAGTTTTAAAGACTAACATGCACTATTACTAAATCTTTTGAAAGACTTGCCTCAGTAAGTCCTATTGTTTCACTCCACAACAGAGTTATGTTTTTTCCTGACTTGACATTACATTAAATATTCTAAATTTAGTGATAACATTGAATTCAATCCAATCCAAACCAATGCATAATTAACATCTGTATTCATGACAGCAAATACAGTAAAAAAGAAGACTGGCCCATTATCTAAAAGTAGGACATGATACAGTCTTGGATGCATAGCTTTCATCTTAGAATGAAACAATTATTTAAACTACATCGTTTTTTTTTAAATGAAAAATGCTTTCAACTTTTAATACGTGACAAGACTGGAGTCAAATGTTGACGTATATTATGACGTGTATAGCAGAAAAGCAGAGCACAATGTGCGGTTGTCTCCAAACTTGAAAGGATGTGATGAAGGAGGCTCACACTCACGTAAGCAGCTCACTTTGACAGGAATCACATCATCAACAGCAAAGGTGATCAAAGTACAGTTAGTTTGGGGGGAAAAGTTTTGCAGCTTCTTGGTCGCCGGAAGATGGAGAAGAATACATTTTTGGATTAGCATTGCATGCTATTGTCTTCTTTTTACCACACAAATGAAGGTCTTGTGTTTAACGTGAACATTTTTTGTTGTTGTGGCCTTCTATATGATCCAGTTAGTTATCAACAAATTAACCGTTTGAATCCATTTTGCTTACTTGAGACCCACTTAGTCAGGCTCAGTAGTGAGAGCGCCTTGAGATAAATGCTGTTGTGATTTGGTGATTTCAAGTTACAATTGAATGACACAATGGATGAGAGGTTCTCTAATATGCCTTAGTCCAGTTTGCACCAGGCAGCATTGCATCACTGACCTTTGCAAGCTTTTTGGAGTCATGCCTCGGAGGTTAAAAAAAAACGTTCTTTTGAAATATTAGCCCTTCACCTTGGCTTAAAGGTGAACATTCAGCTAGCGAGACATGCTTGTTTTTACTACATTCACTGTTTTGACATGTTTCTTAAGGATGATTGCACTGCACAGCGCACGCCAACAGCTCCCACAATGACAAAGCCATCACCAATACTGCCGACCTTCACGCCGCTACAGTGAGCCTACAAAGGCCTTGATTCTCAGCACACATTTGCTATGAAAGAAAAACGATTTATTTTGACTGACAAATCACTCGTGTTCGGCGTGTCAATGTGGAGATTGGGAGTGATGCAAGATGCCCGTAAGACATGCGCCCAGTCTCTGACCTTGGATTAATATGCACAAACAATATAGTACTTCGCCGCTCCGCTGTCGAGGACTAATTCGTTACACAAATGACATGCATTCAAAAGCATGACTTAAAGCAAAATTTCAGGAAAAACACTTAAGTTTGGCTTTTTAGTTCATGCTAAACTTACCGTATTCAACATGATCACTAGGGTCAAACTCTCACCGTCATAATTTTTTCATTATAAACTTTTTAAGTAACAGATAAGCATTCATAACTTCCCTACGTGAGTAAAAAATAAGTAGTACCTTCATAAATAATTCAAATACAATTATTTCATTTCTAACCGTGCACATGGTGGACGTCCTCTCTTTTGGTATTTTCATTGACCGGTGCAGTCAGGAAGAGGCTCCGTTGTGGGAGTGAACACAGCCGTCCAGCTGACTGGCCAATGGAAGCAGCTCCTTCCATCCCCATATCCGTCATCTGGTTCTACGTGTGGTGTGCAACACAAAGTATGCATCTTAGTGTGACTTGAATTACCCCTTAACGGTCACCATGAGTATAGTCAATCAATAAGTCATGCAAATCACTTTGAACAATTAGGACTGCAATTCTATCACCGTCATATAAACACAGGAACTTGAATAATAGATGTGCATGGACCAGACATGGTGCATTATGCACACTAGTGTTGTCGTCTCTCCCAATTTGGGACGAGTTAATTAAAGAAACCCATTTGCATTGTGATGCTTTTTTTTTTCTCGCCTCAGGAAATAAAATTCCTGAGGGTGCTTGAAATTCTTGCAATGCTTCCAATTGTTATGTTTTCTCTCAGTGTGAGTTAATAATTTGTTACATGGACAAAAACATGCTTAATTCTGCACATCAAAAGTGTTTGCTTCTCATTTCTTCTCTTTATGCTCGAACAAAAATGCTGCTGTAATGTATTATTGACTTGACTATTTTGCTTAAAGTGGAAGTCAACCTTAAACATTTCTTGACAATAATATGTTATTTCTGACCTCACTAGTCTAAACATGACATTCTGATTAATATTACATTCGTGGAATATGAGTTATGAAGCAAAATCCAGCCGTTTTTATCCATTTTAGCGGGCGGCCTTTTTGCCACCAATCCAAGAGGATGTCAAACCCCCAAAAATTATTTACTTAAATTTAAATTTAAATTATTTATATGTTCTATGCAGCCCCACCAGCTTTGCGCGTGCGGAATATGAATTAAGCAACCTTTTTATATCCATCGGAAAGGGGCGGCCATTTTGCCACTTGCCGACTGTAAATGACATCAAAGTTGCTCAGGGCTCAGGTAACAACCAACCACAGCGCAGCTTCAGAAAACAGGTGAGCTGTGATTGGTCATTGCCTGAGCCCTGAGCAACAATGATGTCATCTTCAGTCGACAGCAAGTGGCAAAACGGCCGCCCGCTAAGATGGATAAAAACGGCTGCATTTTGCTGCTTAACTGATATTCCACTAACGCAATATTAACCAGAATGCCATATTTAGACTAGTGGTGCTGCATAGAATATATTGTCAAAAAATAAATAAATTTAAAAAAAAGAAAAAAAAGAGAGCAATGATGATGACGGTAAAATTACCGAATGAACAATACTGAGGTCTCCAGAAAAAAAAAATAATAATAAAAGAAAAAAAAAATATATATATATATTGTCAAAAACTGGGATTGACCTCCCCTGTAAATGCATATTTAAGAATCTTTTTGTCACTACTCCAAATTTTTTAGAATGAATTTATAAATGAGGCAATCTGGCATACAATCTTGTTGCTATAAAATCACCATCACAACATATGCTGAGTGTGCGAATCAAGAATGAAGTGAAAATATCCCCGAGCCAAGGATGGCCGCTCTGCTCTGTTTCTGAAAACATTCCACACACCGCCATGCAGCCACACGGGCTGAAGGCCACCTAATTAGCCTCGGCCCTGCAGGAAGCCATGATTGGACCCGGTGTTTCTGTGCTATGGCAGTGAAACCCCCACTTAGGATGTCAAGAGGCTGTTTGCTTCTTCCATGCAGGAGCTGTCACCTCTGATGAGCTGCGAGAGCCGTGGAGGGTTGTGGCAACAAAAGCGGAGCCAATGCGATGATAATACGCTCTGTCATTCAACGTACTCGTTGTCATATTGATGTCGGCTGGGAATATCCACGTGTTAAACAAACAGTACAGACTGGTGCAGGAGTGGTAGGGTTTGGGGTTCGACCAACATTTTCCGGAAAAATATCCCTTAAAAGGAACATTGCTAGACTTTAGGTTGATAAGCAAGGATGTGTAAGGATGTTTGCAAGAATGACGCATCACTATAAATGACTAAATAAATATAATAAATAAATGAATAAATTCTTTTTTTAACCCTTTGCGTAAAGAGTTTAAAACTGCCAGTTTGTCTGGAATTATATTAGAACAATTTTGTCAACCTTGTATGTGCCACTATACTTTTAAAAAAGCATAAATATATTTTTCTTATAGTTATTATTATTTATTTTATTTTATTTTATTTTTTTATTTTTTTTTTCCTGGAGAGCTCAGTATTGTTCATTCGGTAATTTTACCGATTTGACATGTCATCATCATTGCGCTCCTTTTTTTTTTTTTTGTATGTGGGTGTGTATGTGCGTGTGTGCGTGCGAGTGTGTGTGTATGTGTTATAGTTATAGTTATTAACAGACCTTTTTTTTTTTTTTAAACATATATAAAAAGCGAGAGTCCACATGGTTTGATCAATTTAATCCAGTTGTCTCAAAAAAAATCAAAGGCGGCTTACATCAAACACAATCGTTTTTATCATTTTGTGTTTTATCTTCTTGCGGTAATCCTGGATGAAATTTGGCCGCACGTCACTGGAGTGACACAGAAATAAAACGATGTCACCTGTTCGCTAATCCTCGACAGCGGAGTATATTAAATGTTAATCCCCAGCTATTAGAAATGGCGACAATGAGCAGGGGGGGTGGGGGTGATGTGGAAGAGTGAATAATGCAAGCGAAGAAAGGTGTTTCAGTAAATGACTTCAAAAGTAAAAACCTTGCATGATTGCACTATTCTATTGTTTTTTCCCTCAATTCTGCACAAGTATGACGTTATTAACTCCCCATTTTGACTGCATCCGCTGAGAATGTCTGAGATTGGCATTTATGTTGCACGCTTTTGTGGCCAATTTGTATGCACTAGGGCTAGGCAGTTGAGCTACTAGTAAAAGAATAGCGAGGGAGAGAGACGGAGGGGAAAAATTAGAGGGGTAAAAGCCTGTATCTTTGGCCTCCCAAGACTTATTCTGCCATTACTGGATTGTTAGATGGCCTAGTGATGTTGGAAAGGGACGTGGTTACAGATAAGTAAGAGATGGAAAAAAAGAGTCCAAAAAAAAAGAGAGATTAAAGTAAGCCTTCTCATGTGGGAGAAAGAAGAGAAGAGATGGGAAGTAAGGCAAATGCAGGAGCAAAAAGTGGCTGAGGATGGGCCCAACATAGCACATCAAGGCTGAGCTAAGGAAAGTGGTTGCAAGGGGGAAAAAAGTTGTGTGTAGAGCAACTTGTTTTACACGGAAAACTCCAGAAAGAGAAAAGAAAAAGAGGCACAGAGTAAAACTGTTCTGTACTCTGTAAACCGAGCCACACTGATTCATTTCATTCAATGGTGTGTTTTGCTAGCCTGACACTTTCAAACCACTGACCATCTGAATGGAAAATAACCATGGTTTGATATGTCCTCATGTAACCTCTTATATAAGGATATGTTGTACGAGTCCAGGTGCCCAACAATCTGGGAATAAAGGGCGGAATCAACCTGGAAACTCTTCCTTGTTTATACTACAGTCCTCCCTGCTTCGGAAACATGTTTTCGAGGGTGCCTGGGAGAGGGCTTGGCCAGCCCGGTTTCTCACGCTCACCCCTTTTTTGTTAACGAATAAAAGACGGAGCGGCACACGGTGTGGGTAGAGTCAGCTGAGGGATACGTACGATCGCCCAGCTGTTAAGCAGCTCGTTCTACCCGGACCGTCGGCTCTCCGGTCTAGTGTCAAGGTAAGCGCTGATGATGATCATATTATGCTGCTTAGCGTTGAAGTGTGTTGATTGCTGTTTGTGGGGAACAAAGGGCACATTTGTTCTAGCACAGTATATCAGTCTCAGTGTATTCATTTTTGCCGCCGATCACTCACGATCCTGCATAAAAATATAAAAGTGAAGTAGTGTTTTCCACAAAACACCATGTATTAACAACATAATTTTTTAATTAATTTGTTGTCACCAATCTTTTGTCTTCATTTCATTGCGTGTCTTGTCGGCGCATCTTCCTATTATTTGTTAGTTAATTAAATAAAATTTTCTCTCTCATTATTGAAAGATATTGTGCCAAAAATAGCGAAAAAGTTATCTGTAAAACATAATATGACTCTTGTCTCTTCCCGTTATTTACTTATTTTTAGTTTTTGACTCTATGAAACAACATACATTAACCATTCATCCTTCCGGCAGCTTGGTGTGCTGAAACGCCCCGGGAGGCATAGCCGTCTACCAAATTCATAAACACGCTCGACTAGACTTGCCCCGACACCAAAATGATGTTATGCCCTTTTTAACACAAACCACACGGACGCCAGTCCACCAAAATAGGGTTCTTAGACCTCAGCATATTTGTAGCGTCATTAGATGCAAAATATTTGCTAGCGTCAATGGCAGCTCATTCAACGGAGGTTCTAACTTTGGAACGCGCCATCGATTGCGTGCAGTAACCTGCAACGTGAGCTAAACAAAATACGGATGATTATGAATGAATTTAGCACAATATTCACTACCGGCCGGGCAATATTTCCCCCCCGCGATGCTTAGCTACGGTGGCTTCTTAAGGCCAAAAAGGCTCATATGTCCTGCAGTTGGAGCGGATCAGCCGTGGTTTGTATTCAGACCGAGTGCGTTTGGAAGCGGTCCGAGACCACCTCAAAATGTGGGTCTCGGTCCGCACCAGGATTCGTTTGTGTGTATTCAGATCTGCACAAATGGTCCGGATCAGCGTGGGAAACGAACTCTGGTCCGTTTAAAGCGGACCAAACAGTGCAGGACTGAATACACCCTTAGTCTGCAACTCCGCAGAAATGCTTCCGCTCCCCATACCATGAGGCAAACGTGCTAACCTTGTGCCCTATCGTGCTGCCCCATGATCGGCTATTTGCTTGTAAATGGGTGGTTAGCACAGAGGCCATTAGCCTGTTGGTAAGTGTTTCACACAACACTCAATTTGCCTTGATTAGAATTCACTGCTCGCTGGTTGAATCCGGACTCACTGATCCATCCAAGCTTAAAGGGGAGCAAATTGTGATTAGTTGATAATAGACACTTTTGCACCATTAACCCGAAGGAACCAACGTAAACAAGGCTCTTTTGTGTAAAAACGATTAATTTGCTGCACTATTACCCATTTTGTTTTTTTCTCTTTGTGGATGAGTAATAGATACCCAAACTAATCATGAACTGTTTTATAATTTAGGACAGAGGTGTAGTTAACAATAAAAAAATAAGGCAAGTCTGCAAAAAAACACTGGAGCAATAGATTTTACATTTATTTGTGTCGGAAGCAAACGGTAATGTATTTAATATGAGCAAATGCATTTTATCAGCTTCATTTCAATTCTTTATCACACTTCTATAGGCAGCAGTATTGCATCTGGGACCTTTGTTCCAATCATCGGCTTTGACAATGTTAATATGTTATATTCTATCTTGTAGCCATCCTTCAGTTCACCTGAGCCGCGCTACATCTGCCTTTTTAATTGCCGGCGTTTCTATCCCTGCAGTGAAATTCAACACCTCATTAAAGGCTGCAGCGGAACCTGAATCATTCACTGAGAACAGGCAATTAAAGAGGCGTTGGCACGGAGCTCTGTTGGCTGATGTATCGATTGACTCACTGCGCTTGGATGAGTATCTGTCTTTCATCCATATTATTTGTCTGCTTCTTCTACAAGATAATAAATAATATACTTGTGAGAGAGTTAGATTGTTTTTTTTAATGCATACAGCAATTAAGCCTCCTATGTTTGAAAACGAATGGCTGTCTGATGAAATGCCTGGGCCTCCACTTCATGGTGATTTTTAATTTTTGACAATTCTCTTCTCTGGTGTTTAAAGCATGCAGCTAAACAACCAACAGAAGCATATGGTCAACACCATTTTTTTTAAACAAGTATCTCCAATGGCTGTCAGAAAAGTCCTTCAAAAATGTAACAAAATCAAGGATGATGTTTGCACACCAACATATTAAAGACCGTGTGAATTTAATTCAGAAATTGGTTTCTAATTACATTGTAACCGTTTGAAGATCATTTCTTCTACAGTAGGTTACTTTTAGGTTAAAATGGGGCCGTCCCAGGGTTTTCAGCCTTGTCACGAGTCCTGGCGAATTTCGTCAGTCCCGTTGTTTTGTTGCTAAATTCCGTTAAATTCCTTTAACGTCCATTCACGTACTGGGACAAAATAAAAAGGTTGTGTAACACTGAGCATTCGTTTGTTTGTCAAGATAGCATTTAGCATTAGCTAAAGTAATAACACAACCACAGGTCAACAGATTGACTAGCAAATACATTTCCTGTAACTAGAATGTATTGTATATTTGTTTTTTTAGCGAAATTGTGTTGTCCCAGTTTTTTATTTTGAAAATCTGGTCACCCTAGTCTACACCCCAAAAATGCATCTTGCCTTCAGGTAACGCCCTGGTGTGGCTGCTTTAAAGCTTTATCTAAAGGTAGAAGAGTGAGGGAGAAAAAGCGCAGCCAGAAGTTGGACTACTTCCGTAATTACTTTAGAACACCTCGTTGTCCGCCACAAGTAGGCGAACATCAGAAAGAGAAAGGTGGATGCGCTAGAAAGGATAAAAAAAATCAAGATTTGATGTGACATCCAGTTTCTTGATGCAGGGTTTACGCTAGCGTGGCCACTTTAGAGTGCCTCATTGTGGCATGGAAAACCCTATGATGACTTGGTTGTATCCATTTCAGCCACTAGAAGCTTCAAGGGTATATTTTTGTAGCTCAATTATGTACTTGCTAAGTTTTGTTTTTTTGTCCTTCCTCTAGTCTTCTCCGACTTCCTTGCTGGACCTGATTGGGCCACCATCTATTACTGTCCACCAATCATAAAATAGGAAACACATTGCCAAGGTAAAACATGCATTTTTTTTTCTCCCTCTGAAAACAAATAGCCACAGCCTGAAAAGCTGCTTGCTTGCTGTGACTAAAGCTCAGCATTTAATTTGAGCCGCACTCCGGCAAAGATGATTAATGGAATACCTGTGCACTCTGATTGGTTCTCACAGGTGATTTAAAGGTATAATAATCCTTTACGATATTGCTCTGTGGTTTCCAGACCATTAAAATAACACCGAGCGTGTCAGAGGAACACAAACAGTTCATTTAAAAGAGATTGCTGGCCTAGTGCTGGAACTCCAAGACAGGCACTGGGGAGTCATTGCTATGGTGTCACTTCTTTCACTGTTTGCATGGAAGATGAATGGGAAACATTTACTGTGGCCCATATCTCACAAGGCAAGGATAATTCACTTGCATGCATACCATTTAATCTCCTGCGGCTGGATACGTTTACCTTGCAAATGAAAATGTTTGGCTTTTAGAATAATGATTCAAAACAAAAACATAGTGTTTCCATAATCAAAAGCTGAGCTTGGCTGTTAAAACTGTTTATGGGTAGCGTAAGTGGCAAATTTATAAGTGGTATAAAACTCAATTTGATTTCTAGCTTTGCAATATTTCGCACATTTAGAAATAACCCAGTAGACATATGCTGCCTTTGAAAAGTGTCCAACCAAACGTAAAACCATTCACCTTTTACAAAGTAACGCCTCTGAAATGCAGACTGGCCAACCACAGCACAGCACAGAGCAGAGCAGTCCAGTTGTGCCCTAGGAATGAAACAACCTGAATGAAAGACAATGTTCACAAGCATACTCTAATTCAATGGTACTGAACTGGGTTTCAAATTGGGGTTTGAATTTACAGTTAACATTTCAAGTTAGGGTTTCAGCCTGGGTTAGTGTTTTAAACAGGGTTTTAAATTAGCTTGTCAGTTAGAGATAATTGTTGATTGTTGATTCCACAAGCTAGCTGCATCATATATCACAACATAACACATAATAAAGAACTTGGCAACATAGCGGATTAACACGATATAGTTTAAATCACTAGAGACAGCAAATATGATATCTAAATATATATATTTTTTAGAGGGCGGTGCCAATAATCCCCCCCAAAAACTTGTTGATTTGCCACTTTATAAAGTGGCAAATTTGCGATAAAAAAAATAGTAAATTTGCGTGTTTATAAAGTGGCAAATTTGCGAGAAAAAAACTTACGAGAAATACCCGTAGCGTACCTATAGTCTAATATGAGGATTCGTTGTTGGTTACTGGGTCATTGTTTATAAAATGTAAAGGCAGGATGGAGACGGTTTCATTCTTGAATTTAAACTTTACTCATCATTCATCACAGCTAGAGCGACAACACTTCCTGATCCCCTATCAGCTGACTAGCACTAACCAATCAGATGCTAACATACTTTAGGTAAAAGCTAGTGAATGACGGAGAGCAGCAGATTCGACACATCAACTTAGATACTTGTCCTAAAATAATACCAAAATGTATGAACGTGTAAATAATAATTCTGGAAACATAAATGTACAAGTAAATATACATTTTAACAAATTAACTTAAATGATTCATCGTCCGGGTGTGGACATTCGGAAAGTTGCTGGCCTGTGGTAGTACACAATGCTTCAAAGCGTGAATGCTGCTTAACATCAAATGGTTAAACTCTGCTAAAGCATAATTACTATCTCATTTGGAAACCAGACCGAAAAGTATTGGTACAATCAGTCGAGTAGTACGCTACGTGTAGTTCTCGTAACTTACTGTGTTTTTTTCTCACAAATTTGCCACTTTATAAAATCGCAAATTTGCCACTTTATAAACTCGCAAAATTGCAATTTTTTTTCTCGCAGAGTGGAAAGTTTTTTTCTCGTAAAGTGGCAAATTTGCGACTACAAATTTTTCCCCCTCTAAAAAATATGTATTTATACAAGGCCCTAATATGCCGTCGTAGTGTCCTTATAGCAAGTGAGAAGTTAACGACAGAAATAAAACATGTTTATTTACAAATGCATGGCAATGAAAAGAGCTAGACAGACAGACAGACAGACCTTCCCAATGCACCATTGGCTCTGTTTGTTTGTCTTCTTTCTGCATCATCGCTTTCCCACTGTCAATATTAGCCCAGATTAGCATTCTGCATCAGCGGAGATAACAACTGTGTGTGCAATCTGCTCAAATTGTCCAAATAGGATTCAATGTGTCTATAAAAGAAGGACTTATTAGAAGTGTACACTTACTGTTGCGGTCACGGCTAGATTGTATGTCAATACATTGTTCATAGGCAGAAAAAGGCATCTACTGTATAGTCAAACAAAAGTTTGAAAGGGTAAACCTCAGTTCAGCGACTATCAAGTAATTGTGTGTGTTTTTTCCCCTTAGTTTTTTTTGTGCGGCAAAGTTGAGGTACAAGAACAGTTTTTTTTATTATTGAACATAATTTACACCTTTGTCTTTTAAGTGGAGAAAGTAAAGGTTCCACTGTTAGTGTAAAAGGTTCTTGATTATTTTAAGCTACATCTGTTCCGGCATATCACACCATAATGGCATTTTTGACAATGGGGAAATTTGTGCCTAACAACCCAGAACTGAATTAAAATGTAATCCTTGGATCTATTCACCAACTAAACATCAATGCAGAAGTTGAAAAATAATGTCTACCTTGCCAGCGGTTGTATTAGTCATAATTATTTACCGTACAGCTGGGAATTATGTAACACCTTGCAGCATATATCTCCCGTTCCTTTGTAACGAGGGAATATCTGCCGGAACCCGTGCCTCGCTCTTCTATAAAAAGAGGATGGAAAGGTCATGTTATTTCCCTCAAGAGCTCGAGGGTGTCACACTGAACTTCATTCGAGCCTCGCATGACGCTTTATAGCCACCATATCAGCAGGTTGCTGCTCTTTCAAGGCGAAAAGCACACATTTCATATACTGTATATAGCAAAGGTGGGAGGAAGTCAAATACAGGATGTGCAAGTCGCAAGTGAGAATTAATTTTTTTTAGAGTAAAAGTCATGTTTTTATCAGGAAAAAAAAAATCGATGTGAATAAGGATATTTCCCCCCAGAAAAGGTCCATTCTATAAAAAAAGGAAAAAACAAAAAAAGGGCTATAATACGAGAATAAAACGTTACTTTAGTAGTAGCTTCAATTGAATATTATAAAATGATTTGATCACTTTTTTTTTAGACAGGTTTACATCATATTAGCATATTTGTATATATAGTAAAATTTGCACATCCCCACTCTACAGTCTCATTTTCTTAAGGAAAAAGTTGACATTTATTAAGAGCAACATTATCATTATCAAGAACAATTTTATGTTTGATCAAGACAATAATGTGTGTGTGTTTTTTTTTTAAAGAGGTCATTTTTTTCCTGAAAGATTATTTTCTTAAGGAAAAAGTTGACATTTATTAAGAACAACATTATCATTATCAAGAACATTTTTATGTTTGATCAAGACAATAATGTGTGTGTGTTTTTTTTAAAGAGGTCATTTTTTTTTATAAAAGAATATTTTCTTAAGGAAAAAGTTGACATTTATTAAGAACAACATTATCATTATCAAGAACATTTTTATGTTTGATCAAGACAATAATGTGTGTGTGTGTGTGTTTTTTTTTTAAAGAGGTAATGTTTTTATGAAAGAAAATTATCTGTTTTATTGAGAAAAGACTACTCTTGACTGGTCACCAAAACCAAGTGCCAATATCACTAATACTTTTGATAAATAAAGTTTCCCGCTAATAAACAATAACAGATCATTTTAAAGAAAAACTTATACAGTATATCCCAATATCGCATTTGTTCTTAAAATTGCATGAAATCAATGGCAATTTTCTATTGTTTTAATTTCTAGTTTCTGCTTGTAAAATGGCACACAAGAGGCCGATACTTGAAATAAGGCCGTGTATTGGCCTAATATTGATACTAATACTCGGTATCATTACTTAGTCGCCCATCCCAATTTTTTTCCCTAGCAAAAAAGGAAAAAATCCCCAGAGGCCCATTAAATGAGCTAGCTTCCACAAGCCACTTTGCGCAAGCTCACACATTACAGGTGATGTTGACCAAAACTAGCGACGTCACACTGCTGCTGTTAGCGGACGGCGAACTAGAGCGTCACTGTAAGTTGATAGAGTCGTCCGAGTGTGCGCTCATAACTGGATGGAGAACCCAATTTCCAAAAGTTGCAAGGCAAGCAAGCGTGACGAGAATCAAGCGGCATGTCAATAAGGTGGCTCTCGGAGAAGTAATGGCTGTCTGTGCTCATTTTGAAGGTGACTTTGTTTTACTAATGGCCGTCACACGGCCCTGTGTTGAAACTTGAATTGATTTGCAGTCACATTTTCTCCCTCTTGCTCTTAAGAGCCATGCATCAGTTAGTGACGCGCGCACGCCGATGCCAAGGTCATTTTCAACGTAAGAATGATAGAGTCTGACATTAAAGCGGTTGCCTGCAAATGGGCAGATGCCTTGCTGGGGAAAGTGGCTTGCCAAGTGTCTGCTTTTATCACCTTGCGGGGCTCGGCTGAGAGGAGTTGGCAGACTTGTGCGGGGAAACTCCCGACACTTTTAATAAGGCGGCGCACATGCGCTCTCCTGCATGGTCATTAAGAGCACAATGGACACTTGACTTGGGACAAGTCTCTTTAGTAGTCCTGCTCAAAGGTGCAATGTGGACTACATAACACAGCTGCTAGGTGTACAGTGTAATGGGGTTTTTTTCCGTCCCGCAGGTTTTTTTAATCAAGCATATTGCATAGTTTTTACTGTTGTTTATCTATTGCATTCCTTTTTTATTTTATTTTGTTTTATTATTATTTTTTCTCTCTTCTGGAAAGCTCAGTATTGTTCATTCGGTAATTTTACGGATTTGACATGTCATCATCATTGCTCTCTCTTTTTTATTTTTTTTATTTTTTAAATTAAAAAAAAAATATATTTTTTTTTTTATTATTTTTTTTTAAAAATGTTTTTAATTTAATTTAATTTTTTTATTTTTTATTTAATCTATTGCATTCCTAACATCCCCAACAACCAATCATGGCTCAGCTGCTTTCCGAAGCTGAGCCGTGATTGGTTGTTACCTGAGCCTTGAGCAACTGTGATTGTCGGCAAGTGGCAAAATGGCCGCCCCTTTCCGATGGCTATAAACAGGTTGCCTAATTCATATTCCGCACGCACACAGCTGGTGGGGCTGCATAGAACATATTGTTGTAAATCATTTTTTGGGGGTTGACATCCCCTTGGATTGTCTTTAAATAATAATAATAATAATAATAATAATAAACTTTTACTGAAATAATGATTTGTTAAAACACAAGAAACAAAAGCTGTAAAATAATTGAAGCAGCTGAACTATACTAACTTATGTACTGCACAGGGTTAAAAATGTTTATTGAAGACCATTATGCACAGTTTGAACATTTATTTGAGTGATACTGTTGCACACTTTGAGAACACTACTCAGATGATATGATTTTTTTTCCCGCTCCACTTCAGCGACACTTCTACCCCCCATACTGCCCCCTTAAAATCCTTCCCTCTTGCCTTGTTCTCTTCTGCCAGCATGTGATAGGTGACCTCCTTTGTTTCATTGGTAGCAGAAGGTAGCTTCACTCAGAGGAGGGACAGGAGCAGACACAATGAAAGTGGACTGTTAGAGGTCGAGAAGCGCTCGATTCTGTTATGAAACACTTTCTGGGTTGTCAGTATAGGAACAAAAGCTTCTTCTTTTTTAACATACTGCCTAATTGGTTGCAGAATAAAGAGTGTTAGGGTCACACAAACTATTTGAATCACTTTATTATGAAAATTAAGTTGTAATGTTATGAGAAGTCTTTTTTGGAGAATTAAGTCGTATTGTTTTCAATGAAAAGTTGTATTTGATCAAAGATAAGATGTGATCTTACAAAAATAATGATTTATCTAACATGCAAAAGTCCCCATTTTAGAAGGATAAAGTATATATTTTTTAAGAAATCAAGTCAAGTTTTACAAAAACATTTCTTAATCAAGAAAAAAATTATTTATTCATATGTTAAAAAGTCATAATCAAATTTTAAAAAATTGCCATCTAAAAGTCTTAATTTTGCGAAAACAAAGACTTCATTTTCTAAGAATAGTTCCAATAATTATATATCTATTTTAAAGAAAGTAATATTTTAGGACATACAAAATAGTTGTAATGTCACGAAAATGTCACGTTTCATTGAATTTTTCATAAAAAAATCTAATACAAATAAAGTAAAAATACCAATATAATAAACAATTTCAACAAAATTGTTTCTTACGATGAGTTTTAGAAAAAAGAAAGTCATAATTTCACAAGAAAAAAAGTTATAAAAATATTTGTAATCTTAGATTGTTTTCCAAGACACAAAAAAAATCAACAAAAAATATTCTTAATTACATGAAAAGCATTGGAATTTTACAAGAACAAAGCCATGCTTAAAAAACAACATATTTATTTATTTATCTTAGATTTTTTTCCCCTCCCATGAAATTAGCTAGACTTGTTTTATAAAGAAAAGCTAAATAATAAAAAAATAAATAAATAAATATTTCCTTTATTTCATTAAAAAACAAGTCTTTAATCTATTAGAATAAAGTAGAGACAACTTTTTACTTGGGAAAATGCATAAGAGAAAAGAGCCATCAATAAAAAGTGAATGGAGGTCAACGTGTATAGCCAAGTGATCATCAGAGTTTCAGAGTGTGACCGCTGGCACGCCATTTGCAATCATTACGCAGACACTACAACACAACTGGACATCCAAGCACACCAGTGAGATGCGCACACTTCCCATTAGTTGTTCTTCAATCTTCTTTTTGTACACGTCAAACACCAAGAGGGAGACAAATTTTCAATGCACTTTAATGCCTCACTTTGCAAATGAGTTTGACCACAAAATATGGACTTTTCCGCCTCGTGTCTGCATAGAACTCGGGGGACGGGAGTAATTCCCAGTTGCGATGGCTGCGTGTTGTTGGTGAGCCACAAGCAATCTGCATCCCCGAGCCAGTTATTGCTTTGCGGCTGAACTCTCACTCCGGTCGCCAGGCGCTCTTATGAGTCTCCGGCTGCGTTTACCAATCTGGAAAATTGCGCATTAGATAAGGAAAAATGGAGAGAACTGGAAGTGCAGAGTCACAATATGCCGACAAGAGCAGCTAAGATCTTTCTGTAATGGCGAAAAGTCACAGCAATGACGTTGAAAATAAACAGGGACAGGCAACTTAAATGTTGGAGGAGTGACCACAGTTATTTATCAGCGCTATACGAGGGGTACACTTCTTACTAGGGGCTGGACTTGCTCCTGAAATTCTGATTCGCTAACCGTGCCGACGTCAGGGAGCAAATTCTGTCTGGACTTTTAATTAATATGGTGTATTTAAGACCTATATAGTGTTTTATCTACCCCATACACTGTCCAAAGTGTTTTACAAACCTCCGGCATTCAAATTATTATTATTTTTAAATATGCTATTGCTAACGGTGAAATCTGAGTCGGTCATTGCACACTTTGGTGTTGTAAAATAGCAGTAAATACTCTAGTCCTCGTGGGAAACATTCTAAATGATGGATGTGTTTGCCTGCATGCTACTTGGTATAGTAGCTAGCAGCGGAGCCCATATATATGGCTAGCTATAGTAAGCTAACGATAACGCAAGCCTTTACGTGTGTTAGTTAGAATTCATAAGCAAGTTTGACGCGGCTTGTTTTGTTACCAACATCAGACGTGCAGCTATGATACAAGCCACATGTGTCATTTATTAACGGGGCTTTAAAATAGAGACCATCGCGGGACTGCTTGGTTAACATAGCAGCCGCTCAGAGCGAAAACTATGTATCGATATCTATTATGAGGGCTACGCTTGCGCATCTTGACATCACACCATCTGATACAAGTCCGCAAATTATAATTCTATTATTCATTTTAAATTAAATTAAATTTTAAATAATTTTTAAACGATTGTCCGAATTACTACCTATTTGTGACAAATATTCAAATTTTTAATTATGTTTTCTACGATCCCGATCCTCCGTGAATAGCTGAGGTCTACTGAAATAATTTTAATACTTCTTTTTTTAAAGAATGACTTTATTTTTGCAAGATTATCACTTCATATTATGGCTTTTTGTTAAAAAATATTTTTTTTGTAACTTCCCATTTTTTAATATTAAAAGTATAAACTTTCTTGTAAAAAACAAAACAAAACAACTAATAATAATACGAGTAAAATAATAACCCTAAAAAAATACTAAACATGTTTTTGCACATTGTGGCTTATTGGCAGTTGATGATTGGAAATAGTAAAAAAAAATAATAAAAAATAATTTAAACTGTGAAGTTCACACAACAACCACATCCTTCATTCTTTGCGAAACAACTTAATCAAAAACAAAACTCCTATGAGACCCTAATAAAATGGAAGTGACCTTTTCATATCCACTTGAGGTGACCCTCCACTTCCTGTCCGAAGCAATGCGCTATAATTGTGAAGCGCGCAGCAGGGATAAAAATAACAAGGATGAGGCCGCCAAGACCTGCTGTGCACTCAATAAAGCTCAGGTAAGTCTACTATGATTAAAGAGGCAGGCCACTCAGACTCGGATTAAGGTGGGCAAAGCCAATCCGAACCAACATCCTCATCACCGCGTGTATGTGGTCATCCCGGGTGATGCTGGTTCATAACAATGCCTTTATCTTCCTCATTTATCTTCCTTTTATTTTCCCTTTTGTAATTTGTAGAAGTGTTACATATTTTTCAATATTCCTTTGTGGTGTGTTTTTGTGAAATAGTTCGTTGTATCATGCGGTTTATATCGATCGTGAAATGAAAATATGACATACAGTGTTGTCACATGTTGTCAACAGTGGTAACATATTACCTACCGCTGTCTTTTCTTCCCAAGTTGAACTTAATAAGTCCTTCACCTCTGTGCAGCCGCTTCCTTCAAAGTTGGACACAACAAGAGTCCGATTGGATGTTTTACTGCTTGTGTTCGCCGGGCAAACATAAATCTGCCAACCTGCCTTGCTTTTCCTCACTCGCTTTTCCTTTTGTCCCTGCAGCTCTTTTTCCCACCTTTTGGTTTCTCTTCTTCATCTCTCAACACAACGTTCTCGGCCAACGAACCCGGCGTGGCTGCTAATTGCTAGCACGGCCCGGAACGAAGCAAAAATATCAAAGAGACTTTTCCCAGTGTGGAGAATGACAATGTAGACTCGCGTGCGTAAGAAAAAAAAAGTCTTTCATATTGTGGCGTGTGGAATTGATATTCAAAGCTTCTCTTCCTTTCAAGGCATGTTAAATTATGGAGAGGTAGCAGCGTGTGACGTAGATCCGCCTTTTGATTGATAAAAAGTGACTTTGACTGTCACCTTGCATGCGAAAGGTGCTGCGGAAACTTCTAAAGAAATGCGCTCAGACATGCTTGCATGAAGTGTGACAAAGAAGAGAAAAGATAAAGGCGCTGTCAATCTGTTTTCTCGGGGACGGTCCAAAGCTTGCCCATGGTTGACGTTGGTTGTGAGTCCACCAAACAGGAACTACTAGCCTACTGTAGAGTTTTTGGACGAAAAGTACCGCATGGGTAATCACAAGTACTTTTCATATAGTGGGGAGATGTGTTTTCAAATGTAGGGCATAAGAGTGAAAAGTCGTCAGAAAAATAGATACTCAGATGAAGAGCAGCTACCTGATATTTCTATTGAAGTAAAGTATCAAAAATATTTGTTATTCCTTCTCATCGCTGCTGACGAGAAAGAGAAGTCGACAAATGAAGGGGGAAAAAATGCCAAAAGATCAGTGAAAGCAGTGTGCACTGATAATGAATATAATCTGCATTTAGATGAAACTAGACCGTCCCTGGTGTGCTTTTGCCGTCTCTGATTACACATTACAGTTTATTTTTTTATATTTTTATTGTTGCTTGTTTTCAGAAAAGGCTTCTTAACTTGAGTTGTGCAAAAAAGAAGTTTAAACACATTAGAACTGCTCAAAGTTGCATGCACATGTGTCATTGATAGATTTGTTTTATTTTTTTCGTTTTTTTCATTTTATGAATTCTCGAGGCGCGACCAAAAAAAACTAAACAATTTGGGACTTTTATTTTGAAATACATTTAAAGACAGTGGTTTGTATCATCTACAAGACAGTCAAGAAAGAACCCATCTCACAACCATGTAAAAAAAGTTACCCAGCTGGTTAGCAGCTGGTAATGTAGTGGACTTCATGTGATACGGCTACAAGTAAAATTATAATGAAAATATATTTTTGTTGGGAAAAAAACATTTTGTTGAGATGACTAACCTCATAACGTTGATTTAAGTTGCAATGTGACCAACCATCATCTGGTGTGACCATTCCAAGGTAGAGGTATGTCCTAAATTGTAGATGATAGTAAATAATAATAAACGATAAATATTTTGTGCATTTTTATAATAATTTAACTTGAAATCATTATTAGTTAATGACCCATACATACACATACAGTATTGTGTATGTGTGTATTACTGTGCTGTGCACACTGAAAACCGGTACTTCAATCCCAAATACACTGAACAATGACATCAGCCATTCTTGTTTTAGAAAATGATGTAAGTTTTATCAGTTCTTCAATAAAAAGACACCGGCTTCACACAAAAGACAGGAGAGAAAAGGGAAACCTGTTTGATTTTCTTTTCACAAAGGTAAAATGCTGAGAGAGGACCACTTACACTAATGGAAATACACTCGTCTGAGCTATAAGCTTCCAATGAAACCATCACTAATGCATCGTCTTGATTTCTCTGCACTTCCTGTGTCGGGCGAGGAAATTTACAGCCAGAGAACCACCCAGTTTCTCCACTCAAAAAACGGAATTTCAGACATGAAGGTGAAGGTCCGGACCTTCCGGAATTCTGAGCTTGAATGTTGACTTAGGCCCCGCCTGTGTGGACTTAAGTTTCTCCCACATTACAAAAACATGCATTGGTTAATGAAAGACTCTAAATTGTGTGAATGTAAATTTTTGTTTGGGAAAACTGATAAAGAAAATGGATGTATTGATGAATGGATGGAATCGTCCTTCCTCACTTTGTTAACTATGAAGTTATATATGAACTTTTTAATTCATGTAATTTGGCTCAAGATTGAAATATTTGCGTCGTTTGAACCTTTCATCATTTGTTGGCCTGCTTCAAAGCAGCTTGATTAACTCATCTATTGAGCGAGAGTTGTTATAGTGTCTACCTTCCCAAAAACAACTTTTTATGCGAGACAAGTTCACGTAACCTTGTTTCTCCAAATAGGGATGGACACCTGAACTTTTTGATGGTAATAATATACTGCCAACTATTGATTTTGGACTGGAGACAAATTGCATCTTTGAGGATACAAATTGTGGTCCGATGCTGCAATTTTACTCAGGGAAGTTATGAGACTGTTTTTGTCAGTAGCTAAACGAGGATGTTAATTTCAGTTTTTGTTTACATTGGGATGACGACACCCTGAGACATGCACATGCATTTTCCTATAGTCATGAAGTTACCACCCACTATAATACAAATTCATTCTTTTCCACGCTGGGGTTGTGGACAACCAATCACAGGGCACATATAGACAAACTAGCATTCACACCTATAGACAAAAGTATTCATTTAACCTAAAGCACATTTTTGTGAGAGGAAGATAACACACACAAGCAACATGTAAACTCCACAAAGAAGGGCCAGAATCAAACCCAGATTATGCGTGTGTTTATAATTCAGACAAGATGAAGATGAAGTGTCCTCGCAATAAAACCGTGTTCTCTCTCTCACCCACGTTGTCCACCAATGACTCAGTCTTTCTTCACCTGTCAATGTGTCAATGTTTTTCATGCACAATCTCTCTATCTCCACCACCACCTCCCTCTCTCTTGGCCTGTAGTCGTCCGTCAGCGAGACGAGGTCCAGACACGCAGCTATCCTCAGAGGGTTAGACACTGTCTGACAGCTCAGTGCTTGTTATCCAGGCCAGATATAGTGGCGACACGTTGGATTGCAGCCGTGCGCCGAGATGGTCAGAGACTCCGCACGGAGCATATAAACATCTTGAAAACCTTCTTCAGATTGGAACTTTCCGACACTCTTCTACAATTCTCGTTCAACATTTTGTAAAATTCCCATACTACTCATCTGAACACCAGATTAATGTTTATTCAGGAAGAACAGATATAAAAGTTTGCATTTCCTCTTATAGTGTATTTTTTATTTATTTTTATTTATTTATTTATTTTTAATTTTTATTTTTTTTAAACTTGATTACACACTGGGTGCAGCCTCAAATGAATTTTACAATACAATAATAAATATATATGGTTTGCATTATGTTTTTTTCTGGTGAGAAAGTACACTTGTTTAAACGAATAAATTGGAGTAAAACTGGAGCGTAAAATGAGAAAAAGTATTATTATGGAGAAATGAAGTGAAATTGAGGCAGACTGGCCAGAACTAATAAATCATCAGTAGGTGATGCTGTTTTGGTTAGCATCTATTGTCTATACAGCTGGATTCTTTCTGCTGACTTTTTAGAAGGGCCTGATTCAAACTCAAAACTCCAAAACATCTTCACAGTAATGCAGACATACTAATCACTATTTCGCTGTGCTGCTGTTTTGGTTAGCAACAGAGTTCAAATGTACACAGCAGTTAAATAAGCAATGTCCATGTATGAACTGAGGTAATTACAACTAACTCATTCGCTCCCAGCCATTTTCGCTGAAGCAACCTCCTTCGCTCCCGGCTGTTTTACTGGATTTTGACTGATTTTGCAAGGCCCACAGAATATTGTGTTCTATTGCTATAAAAACATGGAAACTACCAAAAGAAAGATTAGAGTCTCTTCTTTCAACAGGATAAAATGTATATTTCTATCAATTTTGTTTTTCAGAAATTAGCATTAGAATATAGCAAATTTTCATCATTATTTACAAATCTGTTTAAAACTGTGGGTAAATGAGCTTGTTTTCAACATGGCACTGGTTGATTTCCGATACTCTGCTGCCACCTGCTGGCCGTTTTTATAATTAGTACCATTGCTGCAGTTGAGAGGCTGCATCAAAGCCTTCTGTATGCTCTAGCATAAAAACAACAACGTATAAATACGTCTTTGGGACACTTAAAACATTTAAAATAGATCGTATTTATACATTTTTGGGAGAAATGAGTGAATAACCATTTATTCTGATAGGAAAATGGGAGATGTTTATTTGAGGGAGGTGTTTATTAATCTGATTCTGAGACAGCATCAATAAAAAATTTTGGCTGCATTTTTACATCATTATAACTAACGGATGGTCTCACCCAAATCAACTATGATGCATACGTCATGCTGTTTCTAATCAAAAAACGTGTAACGTTAAAGTCATATTTTAATTTCAACCCTCCAACAAACACAAATCTACTTCACTTAAAATTCTGACTTTATTTTTGCAACATAATCACATTTTACTCCCTTTCCCCGTCGACGAATAAGATTCGCCGCTTGTCATCCATCGTCAAATCTCCCCACAGACCCCCACTGATGAATATCTTCCCGGGCTGAAATTCATTCCCACTCCGTCCCTGCTCGGAAGCAAAGTAATTCTGACAAAAATGCTTAACATGATCATTTATAGTTCATGCTTATAATTTCACATGGTTTGGTTTTGCCTACGTAGTTGTTATTCTCACCAAAGCTGTTTTGACAGCACTCGCTGCCCTTGCAGGTGCCTCGAAGCAGCATGGGGAAAAGGCTTCTGTTCTCAGAAGGGAGGGCACGTTGCAACCCAATAAAGAACGGAGAGAGTGGAAGGGGGGGGGGGGGGTGGTACAGGACAGAGAGCAATGGCTGCACCATTAAGAAATAGCCTCTAAACTGCATCTGACAATGGCCGAGATTGCACTGGAGCACAATTCAACAAAGGCTAAAGTGGCCATTTGAGAGGATGTGCAGGGGAATTTGAGTTCCTCAATTGGGGTAGAGGAATGCCCAGATGTACGTATATATATATTATATAGCCTGCATACCACTGCCAGATTTAAGCATGTGAGGGCAAGAAGAGCACAGAACAATGGGCTCTTATGCTTAACCTTAGCACTGTGCAGAACTCCATGGAGAGAAGCGGTGGGATATCTGGAAAGGGGATTTGTTGGAAATGTTCAAGTCGGAGCCACGAGTGGCTTTCTTCATGCGTAACCATAGTCTTGACCTAGTCTGCATCTCCTACACATAACTTAATATGATATTTTGGATGAAGGAAGGTAAAGTAGTATCATAGCATAAAATGTGAGCTGTTTTCAAACATTTTTCTGATGCAAGAAAAATATAGTGTGGGGGAGGCGGGGGGGGGGGGTGAGGGGGGGACTGCAATATGTTATTAGATTTGTCCCCATGTATCATTTTGACATTGACCAACCTAATAGCTCAAACCACTGTGAATTGTGAGTGTTTCTGAAAAGGATAAATTTTGTGTGTCTTGCTTTGACCTTTGACCTTTTGTGACTTTTTTTTTTTTGATGGGTAGTCCAAAGGAAGTTACAACAAGTCTCAACAAGGATGTGAGGCTGGCTGTAAATCATTGAGCATGGAGTTTTCCGGAGACTTTTGAATGTCATAGAAACCATTTTGGAAATATAGCACACGTTAAAAATTGCAATACCCTAACCCTAACCGTTACACTTTGAAGGAGCACGTGTTTTTTTTTCTTAATTTGAATAAAATAAAGCCAATAAAAGTATTTTGTGCTTTTGTGCTTATTAACCCATTTGAGGGTGGAGGGGGGGGGGGCTGTTAAATAGATTTTACAAGTATTATATAACTTTTGATAATAGGATAGAGTAAACAACAGAATGGCCGATACTTTGCCCACCAGCTGCTTTGTCATACGTCCTTGTAAACAATAATGCCATAGTTTTTATCTATTATGTTTTACTTCTACAGTGGTAAACCATTTTTTTCATCTTGAGCGTTAGTATAGCTGTGATTGGCCGGCAACAAGCATGCATTGCCTCTTGCACAAAGTGCTAAAGAAATGGATGAAACTATTTAAGTTTGAGTTTATGACTAAAGTGTAGTGTAAAGGGAAATCACAATAAAAACTCGTAGCGTTTATTACAGTTTTTTTTTTTTTTTTTACATTTTAATAAAGAGGCTGTGAAATCTTTATTAAAACAGCATAGCTTTGCTAAAATAACACATAATGGCCTAGTATGATTGCACAGTGCCCCTTTTTTAATATTTCTACTCACACAATGAAAAAAAAATCACTTAAGTTCAACTAATTTGCACTTGTAATAAACCTTGAAAATGCTTTTACTGATTTGCACGCTCTTCAAGCACAAATTGCTGCCGTGACAAGTGTCTCCGCATTTTCTGTTCCCCCCCCATCCGAGTACATTGCTCACTCCCATTTTGTAGGCTGTGAGGCATAATAAAGAGCACTATATTGGCAATCACGCAGGCGCCTCATAATTCAATGAGCGGCGCAAATTAGCCATGCAAACCAATCTATTGAGCCTTTCCTCTCCACTTTGCTGATACATGCACACAGACGGGTGTATTACACGCAGATGTGGCTGATACAGCTGCGCCTCAGAATTTGGGAGTTCCGGTTTTTCTCAGTTCCTTTGGTACATTTATTAGACCAGAACCAGAATTTTTGAACGACTTGTTACTTTTTCACATTTTCACAATATAAAAGCAGGTTCACATTTCTTTTGTTGCACATGCTTTGGCACATTCATGCAAATGTTTAAGTACAATTTTCAGCTGTTTGTGACACCAATTGTTATGTCATCCATCCATTATCTGAACCGCTATTGTTAATTAAAATAAATGGTGTGTCTCTGTTGAACATTTTGGTATTAGTTCATCTTATATGTATTTGAGTATGAAGCATTAGATCAACCAATTATCAACCAGTTTTCTGAAATAGTTCGTAGCAAGTGAAGATAATTGTTGTGATGTGGCAGGAAGACTACAGTGTAATTCTACAGTCTTGCATGTACAATTTTCCCTAAGGAGATTGTCCCATTTACATATTTGTACTTTTTCTGATTAATGGGTGAAATGTGAATCTTGCCCAGCCTCTTGCAATCAATCTTCCACATACACAAAGGTTAAACTTTACATTTAAAACCCAAAAATGTGTACAAACGTTTTTAATACTTTGTTCTTCACTCCCAAAAATGTATTTACACTTTTTTTTTTTAATGCAAGAGCATACAGACGACTGTGATGCAGCTTCTAACATGAATAGGTGGCTTAAAGCAATGGTATTTTTTTATTTTTTTTAAACGGCCAGCAGGTGGCAGCAGATTATAAGAGATCATGTTGCAATACGCTCTTTTTGTCAATGTTTTCACCAGGAATGTGAATATTGCTGCAAAACGGACACAGATATAAAAAAAAAATGTTCCTGATGAAAGAAGAGACTCTAATCGTTCTTTTGGTAAGTTCCGCGTTTTTACAGCAATAGAACACAATATTCTGTGGGCCTTACAAAATAAGTCAAAATCCAGTAAAACAACCAGGAGCAAAGGGGGTTGCTTCAGTGAAAATGGCTGGGAGTGAATGAGTTAAATTGCTGAATTTGTCATCAAATGACATATTGTTGTATAGACAACATAATTTGATACATTTTGAAATTTGACTGTGTTATGCATACACAGTGACACAAATAGTTGACGTTTTGATGGTGCACATGTTCAGTGACACATATTTTCTTTTGAGAGATCTGGATTTTGAGAAAGAAAATGGCTTTTGCAGGGGAACCATGCAAGATGTTTTGCTAATTGTCTGAACTGTTTTGAGAAATGCTCTAGCTGTTTTGCAAATTTCAATTCGGATCTTCAAAATATACCAGAGTGACTGAGGAAAAACGGCAACAGTTGGAAAACAAGCACATACACAAAAATTGTGTACTTTTCTGTTTCATGACAAAATGACATTTACTCTGAACAAAACTCCTGCTTTGTGCATTCTACTTGAAGAACACTTGTCTAAGTAAGACATGACAGTCTGCTATGGGAAATTGCTGTTTAAATTCTACATCCTTGACTAAACAGCTAGTCCATTGCAGCCAGCAGTGTAATCCCTGCACTCACTCAACTAAAGCTGATTCACAGGGATCACAAAAGACTTGTCACCATCCACCAGTCTACTTTTTTAGGGGATAATTGGACGGATATGCCTGGCGACCAGTCCAAGGTAGCTCGCCCAAGACCTAAATGAGGTAAGGGGGCATAGAAAGATAGATAGATAGATAGATAGATAGATAGATAGATAGATAGATAGATAGATAGATAGATAGATAGATAGATAGATAGATAGATAGATAGATAGATAGATAGATTTTCCTTTGAGAGCCTTTCATTGCTCGTCATGTCCATCTGCTGCCATTTATTAGAACAAGACTCGCTTCTCTGCTCTTCTGACACCTTTTCACGTAGGGCTGCGCACGGTAATTAAATAAAGTCGGAGAGGAACTCCCAGCGATTGGCTTCAGCTCTCCATTTTCAAAAAGCTGCATGTTGCCGAGCTCCGCTCGCTCTTAGCGCCGTTCTCAAACGCCAAGGAACAATTTCCGTTTAATGTGGCCGCCTCAAAGCATGGCACAGCTGCTGTATCATAAAACAGATGGTCCTGCTCTACGGACACGGTCTCCTCTAGCGTTTTATAGTTTGATTTGCTTCACGGTTTAAACTGTGGCGTCTGAATGGCGGTCGTAACCTTTTCTCGGATAACTTTTATGCTGATGTCAAACGACCAGACAAAAGTATTTGTTGATAGAGTTACAGTGGAATCTACAAAGTGGAACACAATCCATTCTGTGATGCTGGACGTCCAAGTTACATTCAAACATCCTATTTTTTAATTGGTATTTCACTTTATATGTTAGCATTAAGCTAGTAAACTTGTTATTGTATGGTTTGGTTGTTTACCTATACAGTTTAAGCGTTAAATTCTCCAGGTTAAGTTTTCTGGAACGCGATTCCCACAATTAAAGATGTTTTACTTTACAACAAAATAAAGCAAAACTACTCACGTTTTTCCTGTCCAACCTGACAGATGTGTAAAGACGGACCAGGATTTTTTTTCAGCATGATTGTCCCCTCGTGGAGCTTATTGCTGGAATAATAATATGGGAATTGCTTAGGAAGTAATACATGACAAAGTCAAATTGGTGTTAACTACACTAACACTGAAAATATTGCGACAACATAAAGCTAACTCCAAATTATAGCTGTTAGATTAAGCTAACCGCTATCGCTGTTAGCCAAATCAGCTACATTTGAACGTAACCCCTTTCAACCAAGCAGTATAAACTTCCAAGGCACCTTTCTGTTACCAACTGTAGTGTCACAATATGACACAGTGGAGACACAATAGTCCAATGTGACATTCAAAAAATATGAAGTGAAAGTTTGGGTACTGGTAATCTGCCTCATCATATGGAACACCTTGCTATTCTCTACTACCAGTTACGAATATGTTTTTCTTTAAGTTTTGTTCCAATAACTGATGCACTGTTTTTTGGAAGACCCGAGGATATTTGGATTTTTTTCATTACAGTCAGTAGAACTTTGCCCTGCTGCCTGCAGCATTCCCCCCAAGGATGGCAATGTCTTTTTAGGGACATATACGTCCCAGTTCAGCAGTGCACTCTTCCTCATCCTGGAAGGATGTGATTGGCTGTTCCTGGGATTTGATTATACTTATACCGTGGCTATAGAGTCTGTACATCTCTGTTCAAATGTCAGCTTTTTCTTTTATTATAAAAATATGAGAAGTAAAAATTAACAACTGAGAGAATGAGGCTGCACAAGTGTGCACACCCTCTTATAACGTTAACCGGTCACATTAACACTAATGTTAAACGAGAGTGAGTACACACTTTAAAAGGGACTTTGGGACCCAAATGACGTTCTGATGTTCTGATGATGACCCAAAAGGTAGTCAAAATTCTGAAATGGCTTGTCTTAGTGACTATTTTATATATATTTTTTAAACACATACGGTAAAATTTTTTTTTTAATGAATTAAAGAGTGTAGATATAGCTAGCTAACTAGCTATAACTAGCTATAACTGAAAAAGCATCATCTCGTCGGATTATCCACTGGTATGGCCGCTTTAGAGCGCATTGTTGTTGGCTGTGAGTGCTCACTGCTTATACGTATAAAGAGAAAGGTGGAAGATTGTGGGTGGTGGTGGGGAGTCTGATATGGACCAGGGTTTTGCGATGATGTAGCCACTTTATAGTGTCTTGTTGCATGAAAAAAGCTCTGCGACAATCTGATGGGAGGTTTTAAGCAGATATAATTCATATACTGTTTACAGAATAATGCTAGACAAAGCAGTGATCCATTTTTCAGCCAGATGTGGTTTTAGCATTCAGTAGACACACCTACAGCATTTGAGAGTGTTTTTTTTTATCATTAAAATTTGGCAGGGTAGTTAGCAACTCTTCTCCATTTTGTGCCAATTTTACAAGAAGTATTTTTCACTTTACAGGGATTTTTTAGTGATTTATTTTTTTTTCTGTTGCCTTTTTGTGTTTTTGCATTTCGTTTCAAACTTCCAAGCTGTATCGCTGTGGATCCAGAGATGACTATGCTTTGCTGTCCTGGAATCACCTTTAGTGATTCTGCTGCCAGAATGATAGGCCTATTTGAACAACACCCCAAAGGCATAACATGCCTTGTCTGAAGTGTTCACTGCTAGATAAGAACTGATAACATCTGCATTTAATGGACAGACAAGTAAAGAAACGTCTTTCTGGAGGTGACTGTTACCATGTGTGTGTGTGTGTGTGTGTGTGTGTTCCACTCAGATACATATTTATCATCCCACTCTGAGCAATGATTGCTTAGGCCAATGCAACAGACTGCTAAAGGACACGTGGGGTGTAAGGGCAGCTTGTGACCATGGGGGGATTGTCTGACTTGATTTCTTCATCAGCAGGTGCCAAGGTCCCCTGACACATGGACACACACTTTCACAAACACACACATGCAGCACGCACATGGAGCGAAGCATATGCAAGTGCAGGCACCCACGCACACAATTGCTGGCCAGTGAGGGTCCATCACCTTGTGCTCAGGTTGCATGCTGAGGCAACCCTTGATTTGTCCATATGATCACTTTGGATGGGCAACGAGCCTCATTTTCTGCCCTACTTATTCTACTGGTAATTAAATAAGACTGTATGTTTCTTCTATTCGCTGCTAGTTCCTTGTTGCTATGTGAAACTGACATAAGGGCTTTTGGAAAGACTATGATTGCTTTGAAAACTCAAAAGTAATATGTTAAAAATAAACCCAAAAAGTAACCAACATTTTCAATAGGGATGGACAAGTACTGATACCAGGTATCGTATTGAGCCAATACCAGGCCTTATTTCAAGTTGTGACAGAGGCCGCTACAAACAGGAACTAGAAATTAGAAGAGTAGAAAATTGCCATTCATTTTATGCTTTTTTATTTTTTTTTAAGAAAAATGCTATATTAGAATATATAGGTCTTTTTTTCAAATTACCTGCCATTGATTTTTGGGGAAATTTGATATATCAAAAATACTAGTGGTATCAGTACTTGGAAATGTAAAATACCTTAATCTGGTATGGTAATAAAATAAAACAAAGTAAAATACATTTTTTTTAACCTTGATTTAAAAAGACTTGGGGCTGACCTCACTTCTGTCGGCAGCTTATTCCAGTTTTGTGCAGCATAGCAGCTCAATGCTGCTTCACCATGTCTGCTTTGAAGTGACCCAAGTCATTGCATAGCTATTTTCAGCAAGAAAAGAAATACAGAGCCAGAAATTGTAATCATTTTGGTATTTTTGAAGAAATATTATCATAGAAGTTAGAGAAATGTTATTAAGACGCATCCCCTTTTAATGTAGTAAGAGTGGAACCAATGCTTCTACATTGCGATAGTTTCAGGAACATTTATCTGTCCCTGTCGCACACAACGTGTAAATAAATAAAATAAATGTTTGCCGAGAACATGAACTAGGTATGAATTGTGCTCCGTATGCGGTGCTTGCACATGCATACGTGCGCGCAATGCCAAGGAGTGTCCCGGCACACACTGTCTCATCGGGCCGAGCCAGTTATAAGTGGCACAGGGAGTCCCTTAAGTAAACGATACAAAGCATGCATTATGGATCCTCACGGAGGTAAACAGGACCTGTGACCTTTCGGACCGCTGGAGCAAGACAAGGAGGGAAAAGTCACGCCCTCTTCCAAAAAAAAGGAAAAGCCTGCTTACATTTTTTTATTACAGCAATATGTGATAATAAAATAAATAATTACAGTACATATAGACACTATTGTTCACACACAGATCTGCACGATTTAACTTTTGCTAATCAAAACAAAAACAGCAGCACTTACCAAGCAGATACATTCAAATGTCAAATATAACTGTGTGTTGCCTTGATTCTTGTTTTTATGCATTTCTCTGTAATAGTCATCATTGTTTCATAAATCAAAATCTCACTTGATATAACGGTAACATATAAAAAGGCATACTGTGAATACAAATGCAGCATCCATATCTAGATATTTATGTATTTAAGTATTGGGGAAAAAATATTTTGTCATTTAATTAGTTCCATCAGGGAACACAATTTTTGTTGAGGTAGATCTGACAGCTGATTTTTAACTAATGTTTGTGTACGGAATCCAAAATGGATCTCAGTTTTTCTGTACCACATCATGTTTTTGAACTATAGATCACCATTTTCTTAAAAAAAATCTGAAAAATACTAGAGGTGGGCAAAACCGTCTTTAATGTTATTGACCATTCAAATCAGCATAAAGATATACATATATATATTATAAAATATAGACAGACTTGGTGAAATCATATTTATACAGCAGGTTAAAAAATAATTAAATAATATTTTATTTTCTAAATACAGTGTTCCCTTGCTATAACGCGTGCATTTTTTTTTTTTTACAGTAATGTACCTATTTGATAAAATGTATGAAGTTTTGAACATTGAGAATGTTTAAACAAGCCCAAATGTAAATGCCTTGATGAGAAAAGTGTATTAACTGTGTGGTGAAGCATTTTAGACATTTAGAATAAATGTAAAACATAACGCTAACTACTTTGCGGATTTCATTTATTGCGGGTATTTATTTTTTTACCTAATCCCAGTGGAAAATGAGGGAACACTGTATATTAAAGTAAACATTAAAATCTGAATATATTTTCTTCATAATATCTTTCTCTCAGAGGTGTTAACTGCAGACGTCACGGAAGATTGCATTTAAAATCTTGATAGGATTAAAAGGAATCAAAAAATGGATTCGAGTCACATTTAATCAACTGACACTATCAGGTTGTCTTCCCATGATGTCAGATCACAGATGGTGTGAATCGCAGCCTGATTTTTTTATGTTTCGTTCTCACATATTAAACTCTTTCTACAATTTAAAAAGTCCATTATGTAAGTTCGCGGATAATCTTCATACTACCAAAATAGTAATATGAGTAGTGGAAATGCAAGTGTTGGTGAGTGCAAAGCAACTGGGTGACACGATTTTTTGAAGAATTTATTTATTTTTTTTAACATCACTGCCCATATCATCCAGAAGGAAACCATGTGTGGGAGACCTGAAAAAAATGTCACCAAACACCATTTTGTACGGAGTTTTCTATATAACATGACTTGACTGACATCTCTTCTGTAAGTGCACATGGATGAAATCCCACACGGGCTACTAGCCCACTTCCTGAAGAGATACACTTTTCTGAGGTGAGTTTAGAACAATGAGTCCCAGAGTAGACTCATCAAGAAAAAAATAGCCCGGGGTATTTGTCATTGTCATCTGTGAGAAGGCGCCTCATCCCGGGGATTTGTCATTGTTAGGACAGACTCCAGCGGCTGTGAATGTTTCCTCCAAATATGTTGCTGGGAAAACAAAGCACAACCTCTAGAGTAATGATGACTACCAAGCGAACGGTGAAGGTTTAACCAACTCTTGCTGTGATCCAAGTGCAGCCCCTACATATGTGATTTCCTTGATAGTGTCAGCGGGGGGCGCTTATTTACTCAACTGCAAACAGTATCTTGCATCTTAGGAGGCATGGATTTGAACTTCACAGATGGTGGAAATGGAAATATATTTAAGGAAATAGATGTACTTATTTAAATGGATGCCAGCGATATAATCACAAATTCATGTCTGACATTTGTATGCCTTTTGCAATGAAGTAAAGTACGACACAACTATTATATTGCATCTCTAACATTAAGACAATGTTTAAAAAAAATAAAAATAAAAAAAGAGCAATGATGATGACATGTCAAATCGGTAAAATTACCGAATGAACAATACTGAGCTCTCCAGAAAAAAAAAAAAGCGCCAATGTTTAATACAGTGTCTATTGCACCTCCCTTCCTTTATCTCTGCTTTCATTCCAAAAGCACAATTTGAATCGAGTCTAGTTTGGAAGAATTGCTGAGAAAAAAATTTGTGCTGCTCATTAACAATAACAGTGTGGAGAGCAGATTGTGCCAATGCACTTTTTTTTTTGTTGGTCTAAAGAACCTCATTTCAGATAATTTGTCCTTTTAAATAATGTTAAACTGCAACAAAAAGAAATGCCCCAAAAAAAAAAAGATAACTTGTCTCGCTTTCCCAACACCCGCTTGTCCTATTTAAAGGTCTTAAGAAGAAAAACGACCAATATTTTGGAGACACTAATTAGCAGATTTTTTTTTCCTCCCCCAACATAGGAGGATATTTTAGTATGTACAAAGTGCATAATTAATAAGCCAAGCAACTTAAATGGCTTCTGGGGTGTTAAGCATTAATTGCCTCTGAAAATTAACATATCCGCCCCATCATTTTTTTTCCCCCCACTGTGACTTGAACACTGCAGAATAGGCAGTGAGGAAGAGGTTTGCTCTGAGGGAACCGATGAGGTCATGAACTCCAAAACTTTACAAGCAACTTTACATGTGTTGTTCCTATGCAAGCCAATCCCTTTTTTTTTTGAATATCTGATACATGAGACCAACGATCACTTTAACTGTTTTAGTACAAAGTTTGAATCTGTTGTATTTATGTATTGACACACATGCACACAAACAACATATTAAATTTTCTAACAACAGTTTAGTCGGGATTTATTTATTTAAAAAAAAGTGGAGCACTATAGTTTATTCAAATGAGTCTGCAAATGATTCTCCATGCCGTACTATACTATTGACTTCCATTTGTTATAAATTGACCATAATTTCCACCATAACAGTTCTATCTTTGCCATCATAAAACATTTAAATAATGTACATGCAATATTTAAGTAACATTATATTATCATTAATTGTCATTTTAGTGCACAAATCTGTAAACAAATTTTCATTGTCGTACTTTTTCTGTTCTCATGCATTTTTTATTATAGTCGTCGGTTATTGTTTGGTTCTAAACTTCATATTTCCTTTTGAATAAAACATAATAATGGTTGGTAGTATTTCAAAATGTTTTTATACATGTTGAGGTCTCCCCACAAAAGATCCCGCCTCCTTACTGTTGGGAGAATATAGTGTGCACGTAGCCGTTGTTTGCACCTTAAGTTAAGAATTATAACTTCTAACTAGAAAAATTCCCGCGGAAATTTTGAATGGGACTGCTGACTCTTGTAAATGAGCTGAACAGTTTAAAATTTAAACGACTGGAATCGGTCAAGAAATGTGGAAGTTAACCATAATCAACATCAACTAAAAGTATCTCACTGTCCCTGAAAATGTATTTAAAATAATGTAAATGAGCTGAACAGTTTAAAATTCAAACAACTGGAATCGGTCAAGAAATGTGGAAGTTAACCATAATCAACATCAACTAAAAGTATCTCACAGTCCATTTAAGAAAAATGCACTTTCACGCACCCAACATTCCATTGATATTGTAAGAGAGACGCACACCTGGAACAAAAGCCTCTCACGACTTTACGGTTCAAGATACAGATTCAAGAAATGGCTCGTTAGAACGGCAAGGGCTTGGGGAACACGAGCATGTTCTCATTTTTTTAATGGAATGAAAAATGACCAAATGAGAGCAGGTTGAAAACTTATGATTTATCAGAAATGGAGAGAGAAAGGCGCCTGAATTTAACATGGAAAAGATAGGCGAGTTAGTCCGACTTCTCCTCGCTTAAAGTGAAAATAAAGGTACTAAATGACACCTTAGCCAAATAAAAGTTAGTGTGTCTGAAAGAAGACACTTGTGACTACAACATGTGAGAATTTGATGTCTAGTGAGCAAAGATTGTGGCCATGGTGACGAGTTGAAGTGAAACTTTTGGAAATATACTTTTTTGGTTCCCGCTACTCAAAGCCTAATTGCTCAACAGAGTGTAATAGAAGGCTATTTCACTCACTGTCTTTGAACCCGCACTGGGGGGAGACCTTTCATTCCTTAAAATAAATTATAAATAAATAAATAAATAAATGAGCTAAAGATGGGAAAAATTGCTACAAAATGAGCTAAAATTCATATCGGTCCGGTAACGTAAGCGCGCGCAGCGTGTCTAAGAAAAAGGTGCTTGATGTGTGATTTTGTCTTTCCATTTCCCATTCATTTCCTATGGGACTTTTTTGGGAGTTTTTGGGGAATTGCGTCGCCATGGTAACTCGGAATTCCTAGAAAAGTAATGCCGCACCGAGTCAGATCGAGCCGCATCGTTTGATACCTCATTTGTCCCGGTGCGATCTACGGTACGGGCCGCATTTTTGCAGAAAAATCTGGGGATTTTCTAGGATGGAGAGTAATATGTGCTGCTTTCAGCAGTCCCATAACAAGTGGTTTGTCGGCTTGGAATTGTCCTATTGACATGTGCTGCTCTGATGTAGCAGCCAAAGAACAGCATTTGCTCCTCTATTCTATAAAAGTCAATTTCCAGTTGTCAGATGAAGAAGAAAAAAATCTATATTTTGGACATCCTGTAAGTCTATGTTGTGTGTTTTTTTTTTTTTGTAACAAAAAGTCTTACCATCACCTCGCCTGTTCCAGCTTCTCTTACAAACAACCAGGAGACATCAGAGAAGCTTTCGAGGTATTTCTTTTTCTTGGCTAAATCTCAATTCAATATTTGTACAAGTGCTTGAATCTTTGACACAATTTGACATATAGTGGACCATTTAATCTCTTTTACAGATTTCTTTCTTTTATTTTCTCAAGTGGTGGCGCTTGTACTCATCTACTGAAGTGCATCATCCACTTGATTAACTCATTCACTGCCATTGACGGCTATAGATGTCAAAAATTCATTTTAACTATTTCTATTAGTTTTCCACTTTTTCCACTTTTGTCAATAAGAGTATGAAAACCTAAAAAAAATTGTACATTTAGAACAGATATAAAATTTGTGATTAATCGTGAGTTAATTATTGAAGTCGTGTGATTAATTACAATTAAACATTTGAATCACCTGACGCGATAAAAAAAAAAGATTATTAAAAATTAGGGGCATCAGGCAATTAAAATTATTAATTGTAATTAATCACATGACTGAAAATTAACAGTTAATTTTACTAGTTAACTCACGATTAATCACAAATTTCATATCTGTTCTAAATGTACAATAAAAAAAAATTCTAGGTTTTCACACTCTTGTTAACAAAAGTGGAAAAAAATGTTAAATTAATAGAAATAGTTCAATGGCAGTGAATGAGTTAAAAAGTGCCTCCCCCCCTCATTTATGATACCTCAGAGTTCATAGATGCTGTCCTGCACACGTTAAGTTATGTTAACTGCCCATTTGGAGGCTATTGCTAACCATAACAGCAGCACCTACAGAGGCAATTTTCTCAGATAAAAAAATGAAGGTGTGCAATTCAAGCTCTTAATGCAGTGGTGACTTTCAGACCTAATCCACTTTTAAATCAAATTCATCATTGATCTGAGCAAACCAATAGCAAGCACGTCCATCTCAGCCACTTGCGGTGGGTCTCCATCTGTGTATGTGTGTGTCAGATCCTGTCCGGAGCCCATGGCCGCACCCCAGGTGGCGGCCATCTGGGTCCCGCCGCTTAACACTCAGCATGGCTGTTTTCGCGAGAGAGAGTATCCATGTGTTTATGTGAGAGTGATCATCATTGGTGGCTGTGAATCTTGTGTGTTAATGTAACAAGGTTATACATACATATATAGAAATGGACGGGAGAGGGCTTAATGAGAATCAAGTGGTAACAAGGTGCTTGTTGCTTTTGGCATGATGATGCCTGTAAAATATTTGTGTAGTGGGAGTGGAAGGTGTGGGAAATGCATTGGACTGACGTTCTCACATTTGCTCACAAGCTTTGCCTCTCATGCCTCACTCTCTAAACGAGAAGTTATGACACTATAATTTTAATGGTGGGTTTCGGTGCGGGCAGATCCAAATGTGTTCTGGTCAGATAGAAAGAAGCAAACAAAGTTGTAACTGACTGGGTTGACGCTTGCAGTAGTTGGGTCAGTTCATAATGTCGTATGGAACTGCAGAATCATGGCTTGATTGATAACTGTCAAGATTATGTATATATATATATATATATATATATATATATATATATTATGTTTTTTTTATAAATTTCATATATATATATATAAAGTAAACTACAATTGTCAAATAACTGTTTGACATTCCTTCTTCTGTAGCAACAGATGTACAGCAATGCTGAAATAAATATATTTAAAATGAAACCTGAAGGCTCATGCATTAATTTAATTCCCAAAAATTAAAACTCAAATTTTTGCTGTATTTAGTTAGTTTTAGTTGAGAAGCACAAGTAGTTTCAGTTAGTTTTCATTTATTTCAAAGCAGTTTCCTTTTTCATTTATTTTGTTCACACACACACACACACACACACACACATATATATATATACTGTATATATATATATTCAATATAAAAATGAAACTGCTTTGAAATAAATGAAAACTAACTGAAAGTTACAACTTTGTTTGCTTATATATATATATATATATATATATATATATATATATATTATGAATATTCCTGGTCACCAAGGCAAATGGTTCATCTAAAAACATTAAATGTTGTGTTTAATTCATTCATGTTTTATTTAATATAGAATTATGTTAAATATTTATTTGTGCATAAAGTAGTGACACTGTTATTGTTTTGAATGCAATGGTGGCTGGTCTGAAGTTCAAGAAAAGTTCAAGTGTGCCTTTGGATGCTTAGTGATTTACATACCCTTCATAAAAATTAAGTAATATCATTTCCATTTACTGATGTTATGAACAAAACACATTTTTAAATAAACCACACAATGTATATTGGTACCAGTATTGGTATTGGAAAAAACAGTCCCCAAAAATATCTGTATGGAATTGAATCCAAATCATCTGGACATCACGCTTTTAGGGTTTCACTGTTTACATTTACAACAAGCAACACCGGGATCATATGAAATCATGTGCATCATATAGAGAAAAGCAGTTCGATACAGTAGCCATTTTTCTCCAGCTACTAGCGTGTCAGTGTTATGAATGTCCTGTGTTCACATGCTTAGGGACACGTGTTGTCAGAGCGCACACACACTCCTGCTTAGAGTTGATTTACACTCTTGTTGTGGACAAGCCAGAAGCCATTGTTCTCACCTTCAGTGCGACTTTCTTCAACCGCAACATCAATCACCACCGCAACGCTCACACAACTCTGCCCTCGTGCGCACGCGTGTGTATCTCACGCATGTACGCTACATCTGCTTCCATGAGGATCAGCTTTGTGTGCATGCATGCTTACCTTCAGTTTTGTCCCCAATGCCCACACGAGTACCTGCTATCAAAGTTACACAGGCTGTGCCGTGAAGCAGAAAAGTAAACACATTGTGAAGCCGCCCAGAGTCCTTTTGGAATAACTCACAGTGGCCATACATCACAGGGAGGTGGGCTGGATTAAAAAAGAAAAAAGAAAAAAAGAAGACAGATTTGGGTTCATAAACAAGGGTTATTTTGCCGCTGACTGCAAGAACACGTGCTTTGGTGTGAATTCTGATCAGAATTAAAAGGGCATGATTACTTTTAGGAAAGCCACAGAGAGGACCGAAATTCAAAATTAATACATGAATGAATGAATAGATAAATAAATAGTTAGATTTATTTATTTCCACATTTATTCATATATATATATATATATATATAGGGTGTAAATTGCCTAGTACCTGGCGATTCAATTCGTATCACGATTCATAGGTCACGATTCGATTCGATTCAATACCGATTAATCCCAATACGAATCTATAAATTGATTATTACAATTTTTTTTAACTCAAATTTAGAAAATACTAATTAGTAAACTTGTACACGTACACTGTAAGATACTGAAATAAAATATTAAGGCTTAATGTTCCATTAATATAACATTCTTCCATGCTTAAAGTGTGAATCCTAACCCTAAGTAAGACGTTTTGTTGAATACTCCCATAAAAAATTAATGTTTAAAAATCGATTCAGCCGCATATCGAAACGATCGAGAATTGTGCACTGTAATATTGCGTTTTTTAGATACATTTTTATTTTTACTTTTTCTAATTTCATTATGTATTTTTTTTATTATCATTTTTTATTCATTCATTCATTTATTTATTTTTAATTTGGGCAGTTTTGTAGAGACTAGTTTGCTAACTTCTTCTTGGCTAAAAGAAGACGTCTTTAAGAGAAGTCTTCATTCAGCAGATGGCTTACGCGTGTGTGTGCGCGCGCGTGTGTGTAAACGAAGCTCTAGCAATGGAAAGTTTGAGTCATCTCTCAGGAAGCTGAGATGACGGGGTCGTCGTATATGTCATCTCTTCTCCCTCTTCATTTGTCAAGCTTGGACGGGAAGTTGGGGGATTGGTGCCCGGCGGTTATCGTTGAAACTCAGCTGTTGCTGCTAAGACGTCCTGTCATCTTTATTGTGCTTCAAATCATTCTCATTCCATTGCCTGTTCCCAACGTAACCATGGCAACACTCGCAGGTTATAAATATATATAAAATTAAAAGATTAGGAGCCTTAATTTTGTGCCTAGTGCAATTCTAACTGCGCGTTTTGTACCATTGTGGAATGGAATGCAGCCGACCCTCTGCCAATCGAAGCGGCTCCCTTTGCCATTAAAATCAAGGCGGACAAAGCGCACACATGCTTGACATTGCAGAAGCAGACATTGGGGGCATGTAAAAATAAGACACTTATCTTATGATAATTATTAGGGATGAGCTGATACCTGGCTCTATTTTAAAGGGATACTTAACTCATTAGGCCATTTTCAGCAGTGAAAAGTTAATATTTTCTGTATAATTAATATGATAACTTCATTATTTTTCATGTATAATTAATACCTTCAAAAAACTTTTTTTTTTCCACTTGCTGTTGACTAAAGATGACATCACCTGTGCTGAGGAAGCAAATAATGACCAATCATGGCTCAATTTACTGACCAAACCCCGAAAACAGGTGAGCTATGATTGATCGTTACCTACTTCCTCAGCACAGGTGATGTCATTCTCAGTTAATATATGGAAAAATTTGTTTTTAAAGGTATTAATTGTACATGAAAAATAATGAAGTTATCAAATTAATTCTGAACAAAATATTAACTTTTCACTGTTGAAAATGGCTCAAATAGTCAAGTATCCCTTTAAGGTATCGGTAATCATGACAACAGTGAATACCAGTAGCCCCTTGTGGTCGTTTTGTAATCAGCAATTAGACATTTTATTTTATTTTTATATTGGGATATATAGGTCTTTAAAATTATATGACATTATTTTTTTGGAGGGAAACTTTGATACAACAAAAGTATTAGTGGTATCATTCCTTGGTATCGGTCTGAAAAAAATGTGTTATCGAACACCCCTAGTAATTATTACAATCCTTCTAAAGCATGCATCATAGTTTTCCCAATTTTCTCCACTTAGAATATTTGTGAGCTTTATTGCAATGAAATCAGCATATTTGTATCATTTCTCCAAAGAAGCCTGACTTGTACTTCATCAGTCACAGATGCTGCTGCAGGCTTTATAATGCTGGAATAGTTGCTAGCCAAAGATCAATGGCTTTTCATTTCATGGCTCATTGATCAGCGTGTGTGTATTCCGCTAATATAAAACTTGGGATGCTGTTTCGTCATCCTCTTTAATTACTCTCCCGGTAGCAAGCTTGTAAAGCACTTTGTCAGCCCTTTAAAAAAAAAATAAAAAATAAAAATCTACCTCCATTATTTGGTGTTCATCCACATTTGAAGCATCTTCCTTCTTCCCAGGGCAACACATTTTAAATTAAACTCATCAAAACAGTTTATGCGTGTTTAGCAAGCAATATCAATACCGCTAGAGTTCTATTCAACTGCAACCAATGTTTCCAGTGGTTGTTGAGATTCGGAGCATTCGGTGAAATTGGTTATCAGTTTGTGCATTGCAGGTAGAGTATTTAATTCAAGTACAAGGTTAATTAGTTCATTTATTTTAATAGGGGACCTTGGGTTTTTTTAAGCACCGTTAATGAACAGTGATTCACATTTTCTTAGAAGCCTGGTGATTAGAAATCCTTTTGCGTGTGTGTCACATCAAATGAACCCAATAAGCCATTATAGTTGATCATTTTACATTAGAATCCCAAACACGTATTATTATTCATTTGATTCATTGATGTTCTTAAAACACATTCCATCATTATTTTTACTCTACGCTTACACACATCATGACACAGTGTGATAAATAAAAAGTACATACAAGAAAAAATACGATTCAATAAAATACACAGCACTATACAACCTATAGAAAGTATGTTTAAAAATATGTATTTAGTGTTTTATTGTTGCAGCGACGTGATTACACGTCATAGTGGATAAAAGCAAGACACGCTACTATTTAAGAAACCCAACATTTGGCAGCATGTCACAGAATACAGAAATATTTAGAAAATATGGACATAATGATCTTTGCTGACATTGGACAGAAAATCTCATAAAAGAAAATAATAATGTGTTTATCACTGTTCCAAGCAGTCAGTACTTTTTTTTTTATAATTTTAAGACCTGTTGCGGTAACTTGCTTCCTTCCTTGTGCATGACTTTAGTGTCAAATACATCTCGCTAATCTGACTTCATCACAGTGCCACTGAAGCGAGCAGCTAATAGGTCTTAGTCTGAGCTCTACATCTGTCACAAATCCATGTTAACTTAAAAAGTCGTATTTGGGGCATTAGCGAGAGCGTAAAAACTGTTTAAATGCAGACAAGTCCCTGACACTTTCTCTGCTACTTTATATTTCTTCTCTGGTGTGCCATTTTTCGGCCTTATGCTGTATTGGCATGTGATATTGTAATAAATGGACAATTCAAGTTATTCCTTGCACTGTGTTCTGCACATATGATGCACAAAATGAATAAAAGTGGTTCAGTCTTTATTGTCAGATTTTTTTTGTGTCTTTTTTCCATTGGTCAGTTGTCTGACTTTAATCATTTTTAGTCTCAAACCAAATCAAAAAATCAGTCCCACATTTAGTGTAGACAAAAAGATTGTCTGTTTGTGGTTAACACTAACTCAAGCTAACCCCATCATGCGACCATTTTAAATATTTAAAAACATTTTTTTTTATTTGTAATTAATTGTCATACTATGACAAAAAAAAGATGTTATGCACTGTAAAATGAAAAACTCTTGTGACTTGACATGGTGATGACATTGAGCTGGATTTCATGTGTGTTCAACAAAACTAGAATTAAACATACATTGTGGTGAGATCACAGTCAGGTTCACTAATTACTAGAGATGGGCGAGTACTGATACCAGGTATCAGTATCGGGCCGATACTTGTGGCCATTTTACAATCAGGAACTAGCATGGGATATTTGGATCCCTTCTTTAAAATGTTCAGTATTTTTTTTGGGGGGGGGGGAGGCTTGGGGGGGTATGTATCCAATGTACTAATGGTATCGGTACTTGGTATCGTGACTACTCAAGAGTGGAATACTCGCATAGTATCGGTCTGAAAAAAGTAGTATTAAAAATCTTTACTAATTACCTTCACATAATGTAAGATGATCTTTAATACTGCACATGGAACTTGAATTCATCCGAAAGACTAGTCTATTCCCATGCCTTGGTGTTACTGTTTTGGTTAGCAAAAGAGTAAGTAGCAGCCATAACGGGCTCACTATTATCGCTGTGTGAAGAATAGCATCTATGAACTGATGTGATTATTTAGCATTTGGTAGGAAAAGGGAGGCTTGAGTGGATGACACACAACTTATTGAGGGGAGGGAGATGGTTTTAAAGTAATATGAAGAACTCCGATCATGAGCACCACCTACAGAACTGCGAGATCCCGCGAGACGGAACATTACGAGAATTGCGCTTCAATGGAAACACCGGCAAGTCGAAATTGTACTTTATCGAAATAGTACAATATCGCTTTTATTTTTGTGAAAAACTGCAACGGAAACGCACCTTCCGACATGGTAAAAAAATAAATAAACGGAACATTTTTTGAAGGTTATGTCCAACGTGTGCACAAACAGAACAACTACGGACAAGTTCACATTTAAGTAAATAGTTGCAAGACTGCGACTAAAAATTGTAAATGGTTGTCAAAACAAGCTTTTGATGGTGTTGTCTCCCCGTTGTGCGCCCGCTCTGAGATTCCCTGCTGGAAGAAAGCGAGCATTTCGCAAGGCGCCGGGCGGAATGGTGATTTTGTGATTTTTAATTAAGGCCGTTGGTTATGTCTTTGGCTCGAACACAGTAGCGGCGTGGCACGCCGCTGTTTGCAATGGAGGAGAGCGGCACGTTGCGTCTCATTAGAGACACTCGCGGGGCCTCATCAAAGATCTCCCTTTCCTCCTTTGCTGCCACTTCCCTCCCTCCATCCAAACCCGCCTCCCCCTTCCCGTCCTTCTTCCATAATGTGCCGTTTTCCCAGCGCGCTGCTCCCTACAGCTCCAGGACATGCTCAACAAACACTCCAGCAAAACACTCCTCCGGATGCTAACTTCTCACTGTTTTGCTACCACACGCAATCACACAGTGAGTCCACTGCAAAACTTTACTCTTCTTTGCCTGCTTTTAAATGAAAGGAAATGAATTCCCTATTCTTACCTTCTCATTGTATTTCTCCGGTTGTCATTTTGTTTTGTTTTAAACCCTATTCTAAAACTTTATCTCGACATATATTAGAATATACCAGCAATATTTCTCATCTTACCCACACTTTTGACAACAATTTAGGGAAAAGTGCCTATTAGCGGTGCAAAGCAGCGGTTACTTGAATAAGTAAAGCTGAAGTTGTGGAAATAAACGATCTAAAACCAAGTAAGCATGCTCGCCCTCTCCGTGTGACACCCCTCTTGGTATTCCTCTTGACAGTCTGGAGCAAATTGCTGTGAGATTTATAAAGGCAGCTTCCCGCAGCACAGCTCTCACCTGGGAACTGCTCCGGGTCTACGATCTATGCCTTGTGCACTTCTAACTTGAAGTGTGATTCCATCAGCCCGGCCAATTAAGCTCGAGCAGCACAGACTGGCAATGTAAATAAGGCCGAAGGTTTTGGTCTTTGTTTTTCTTGATGGAAGAATTCGGTACTCGGTGGGAAAAAATACGTTTGAAAATTAATGTCATGTTTAGCAGCAGGCCAAATTGGTTCCAACTACCACGAGTGTAATTAAAAGCTGCAAAGACTGACGAATGGGCTCTTGAACCCTTTAACTGTTGCTGTGTGGAAAGTTGAGGAAGTATTTTAGGAAATACCAAAGAAACCATACACTATATATATATAAGGGGTGTGCCAAAAAATGGATTTTATTAAATTATTTTATACTGTCTTCCCTTTGTATGCCTTTATTGGGAGCGCTGTTCATGTTGTACCCAATTTTGCCACTTAGGGGCAGTGTGGTTCCATGCGGTCTGATACACTGTTAAGTTGTAGCCACAATAGAGAGTAGAAGGAAAAAGTCACGATCAAGTTATTCCAATAAAAGTTGTTTTTTTTGCAGCGTGGAGCCGTTCTTTTGAGTGATAAAAGTGCCGCGAGTAGCGCACTAATTAGCATTACCATTCCTTGAACATCTATAAATTGAAGCAAAAATCATTGTCAATTAAATCATTGCGAATCAAAAATTGTTTTTAATCGAAAATCGATTCTGAATCGAATTGTACACCCAAAAATCGGAGAATAGTAAAAAAGGAGGATGATTGTGTGCAGTAGATTAAATTTTGGGGGAAAACAACCTCACATTAAATGTCAAAAGAATTAACGCATAATAGGTGCTCTTCAAATTTGGCGGGCAATTTTTTTGATAAAAAGCCTTTTCAACTGCGTGATTAATTGAGATTAATCAAAATATGTTTTTTTGGGGGGTCTGGTCATGTGAGATTTACTAGCTGAGCGCCTATAGGCCAGGGATAGGGAACTCCGGTCCTCGACAGCCACTGTCTGGTCTGTTTTAGATGCCTGGTCATGATCTAACTTAGTTAAACTGAGGTATGAGAATTTCCTGTTCTTTGGCAAAATCACCAAACTTGGGTTAAATTTAGTTAAACAATCACTTGGATGAGTTTGGAGGGTGCCTGGAAATGGCAGGACTGACCCTGAAACGGCAGTTTCAACCCAAAATGGCGGACTTCCTGTGTCTTTCGAGACTTTTATGCAGGTCTACTCATGAAATACATGCCTATCAAATTTCATGCTCTTATGAAACTACTTTGGGTGTCCAAAGAGCACTACGGGGCCAGTTTTATGGGTTGCATTTGAGAGCACTTTTCACAATTTGTTGCATTTGTAAGAGTGATGACGCCCTCAAAGTGATGATTTATTGGGCTCAAGAATAAAGGCGACGACAAAAAAAAAAAAGTGGAAATGGGGCCCTCATTATGTTCAATCCCAGTTCTTGAAAACGAGAATCTTACCCAACCCTGTGGTTAACCTTTGAGCACTAAAAAAAAACACACCAAAAAGTGCACAAGTAAATCGCAGTCAAGTGCTGCGAGTCCTTTTAGGTTGCAACCACTATATTAAACCCCAGCATCTTAATGGTCCCCTTTGAGACTGAAATTGAAAATTCATTTGTCCGGAGTGGCCCTTTGCAACTTCAGCTCATTGGAAATATATATGAAGAAAACACAAAGCAAACAGCGGAGCACGGCCAAATAGAATATGCATCTTTCATTGATCGCCTCCAAAGAACTGTTGACTCAGCCGGAGAACAAGCAAGTTGGCTATATTGAAAATCAGCCCCTCCGAGGGTTAAATGTACTGCTCGCCTTTATTCATTGGACGCCGGCCCACACCTGTCTTATTGTTACCTACAGCATATAACTGCTGCTTCTGCTGTATGAGGCGGGAAAACTCAATCTTCCGTATGAAAGTCTCATCTAAGCTCACTGTTACTTTTTTGCAGCCCGAAGCTTTGACAAAAAGAACGCTTGTCCTTATTTGCCCGTTTTTATTCCCATGCACATATATATTTAACGAGCTTATAAAATATGGTGGCAAGATCTCATAAAGTGAACGCCGGATACCCCGCCACTATTGGAAGTAGGTTTAACAACGACTATAAACTGTCATTGAATTAATTGAATTTACTGAGACGAGTCATAATGCATACGAGTGACAGGTTTGGACTGCGGCCCCTTTTTTTTTTACACGTTATTATACGGTATATTGATTAGGTTTGGGGACCATATAGTATCTCAGCATCACACTAGTTATTATGTGATAATCAATATATTGAGAAAATATCGCAACATCTGTGCAAGGCAAGTAAAAAAAAAATGCCATGACTGAAAAGTTCATATCCATTTTTTTTTGTTACAGAAATGAACATGATTGACAACGTATTTTATCACTAAAAAACAGTTCATTCCTAATCAACACTACAGGAATGTCAAGGATATTTTTGGCTCAACTTTTGACGATGCAAAGCAAAGTAAAACAGCGTAATGTTTACACAAAAGCTAGACTTGACAGCACATTGCCTTCATATTTGACATTAAAATCAGCATAATTGCAACATGAATTCCCGGTCATTGTATTTTGACATCATTTGAATTTGATCATTTATCACAAGTGCATCTTTTGTTGTCAATCATGTGCTCAAAATATTTGTATTCATTATCCAAGGTTGGAAGCACTTGAATTATGTATCTATAAAATATGAAGTGTCTTCATCAGAATCACTCAGTCATCATGAAAAGGTAGCAGAATAATGATAATGAAACTTTAAGGACTTATTACAAGCGACCAAACATTTGCACACATGTCAACACAATGATATGTCTCCATTTTGAATTGGATGTAAGGTGATTTTGGTACGTCTCATACACCCATATTGTGTGCAATACAATTCAATGCTACAAAATCTTTGAGTCATTTAAATTTTGGTTGCGTTCCTAAAAGCGCTGCCCACTCTGTCATGATGTGGTAACTGCCTCTTTAACTAACTAACTAACTAACGTTTTAAGTGACATTATAGTCGTGCATCATTTTGTCTTTCTTCAATGCAGGCTGAAACAGTGGATAGCTGCAGAATAAGTATTTACACTTGTGTTTTGTAATTTTATTCAATAAAATATGATTGATATTAAAAAAAAACTTTCATAACTTCAAAATATATTTGTTAAATAATACACAGTCTGCTTGCTAACTGGAACATGTTGCTAACTGAAGCCACCTTTTCCTCAATAAATGCAAAAAAAAAAGAAACGAGAAAAAAAAAAGTGCATCCTGTCAACAAGATCACATATTTTGCTGTTCAGACATTGGCTGCTTGTAATTGAATTATAAAAAAACATGTGGGAGCAAGACCAATACAGAATGCATTTCTAACAGTATAACATATATCTAATGCAATGAATATTAAGTTAGGTGGAAGTTTCTGATTTTTTTCAGAGATGCAGAGAGGTGCAGAGATGGGCTTTATTTAGAACAGGGGTGTCAAACCCCTTAGCTCAGGGGCCGCATGGAGGAAAATATAATACCAAGCGGGTCGGTAAAATAATGGTATTATTTACCTTAAAAACAATCGCTGTCAATTATACGCAGATTTTCGCTATTACGGAGCTCAACTGTAATCATATTGTTCTAAAAAATAACACAAATGCAAATGGAACTCGGCAACATTTTGCCTGTATATCTGTTTTGCATATATATTGTTCCCAGAATGCATTGTGTGGCGCAGTTAATGAAGTTATAAGGACATTAATCCTTGTATTTATAATATATAATATATATATATATATATAATTTAATTTATGTTGTATTTAACATGTTTATGTTGGTCTATGATTTAAATTATTATTATTTTTTTAAACAAACCGTAACTTTAAGTTGGGTCTAAAATAATGACGATTCTGTGTCAAGCTGCATTGCTCATATGAGGACCACTTGTGAGATTCCGAATTTATATGTTTTGATTTTGGCCGATTTTTGAATTTTTACTTTGCAAAATGGTCCCGCGGGCCGGATTAAACCCCTTTGCGGGCATGTTTGACACCCCTGATTTAGACCATACTACTGAGCAGTTGATTTTAAAGCTTGTTAGCTGACTAACCATTATCATTTGATACCCGTTTTTCTAGGCCCTCTCGAATCACCACCGATTCGTACACATCCGGCTACAACACAATTTGTTATACAGAGAGGTTTGTTTATGTTTTTTGTGTTTGCAAACATTTTCTTGAAAAGACTGAAAAAAGGAACTAAAGAACACATGAATTGGCAGGAAACGTTTGTAAACAAGTGCCACGCTAGTGCTAAAATACGAGTTTGTATTGCGAGCACTGTCCATTCATTCCCGCAGTGCACAGCCACCGTCCTCCTCGAGCCTCATTTGCACCATGTAATTAACTCCGCATATCTCTCTCAATGTGGAAATAAAGCACAATTTAGCTCAGAAGGCAATCTAGTGTGCATGTGTGTGTGTGTGTGTGTGTGTGTGTGGAGGCTAATTGTAAAACAAGCACCAGAGTAATAGCAGCAGAATTAAAACTGAGATTAGATACTGATTAGCTCCAAGCAGATGGATGCGAGAGAAGACGACAAAGAAGAAAGCTACACGCAAGCAGTCATTAAACTCCGAGAGGGAAAGTGGAGACAAAAGGAGCAAAAATGAAAGTGCAAAGAGATGTATCATGTCATGTGTGAATGGGATGTTTGTATCCATTAAAGAGGAAGTCAACCTTAAACATTTCTTGACTAGAATATGTTATGACGGCTTTAGACGTCAAACATTTATTTGAACTATATCTATTTAGAAAACATGTGAGCTGTGATTGGTCGTTGCCTGAGCCCTGAGCAACATTGATGTCATCTTCAGTTGACAACAAGTGACAAAATGGCCGGCGGGATTTTCCTTCATAACTCACAACTCACTCCACAAATGTAATGTTAATAAGAATGTCATGTTTAACTCATTCACTACCATAGCTGTAAGAAAATACTTTTAAATTCATGGGAACAGTAAATTTCAAGAAAACAGTAAGATACGACAAATCGGCCTTTAAAATTCCATTTTTTTTAAAAATTTGTGGGAAATAAAGATATTCAAATAATCGGTTCATGGTTTTATTAATCGATATTGGGCACAAAAAGGAAAATCGATTCAATATTGATTATTCAATTTTTTTTAAACCCATTGCAGGATAATTATTGTGTCTTAAAATAGCTCTGTCAGCATATATTAGTAGTTTAGCCTTTTCACTACCCTTTTCTACTATATTGAGGTAAATGTGCGGTGTCACGTGGCTTTGTTTGTGAAACTTTTCAACAAAAACAGATTATTGACTATTGTTTGGTCAGACCAGCACTCACCTAATAAGTTCTATAAAGATCCGATTGTGAAACGGGTAAATGAAAAGGCAATGTCAGGATATGTAATGATTAGTGCCATAAATTGTGTCGTTATAAAAGGCGTACACATCATTAGAAATAAATGAATGACTCACTCTTATCTTTAACAGGCTTGAGGAAGGAAAAAAAAAGGCAAATGTAGTCACGGACCATGACAACCGGGAATTGTCCTGTTGTGCGGTGCTTTACAAATGTATTTAACCATCTGTCAAATAAACCATCTGCCTCGTATACTTGTCCACAAAACATGCCGCCAGCCTGAGTCCTCCTCTTTGTCTGCCTCATCCTAATGGAAAGCATTTTCCCCTGCTCATGTCCACCACTGAGATGCAGACGGACGTCAAATGAATCCAGTCGCCATTTTTGGATGAAGAACTGAGTCATCTGTCAGCGTGAGCTCACTGAAGACTTCATTTGAGAAGCCCCGCTCATTGCTCCAGGAATGAAAGTGAGTGACAGAGTTCTGTGCTTGAGGGAAAGGAGGACGATGAAGGTGTTTTATCCTGCCATCGGAACGCAAAGTGAAAAGTTATGAACCCACAGAACTCACTGAACTGGTATTGGAGAAAGGTTTTAGGCATCATGTAAGAGTACTAGACGGAGAATTTCGAACTTTAGAAGATGATGGTTTTTAGGCTGGCACAAGACAGCATACAGTATCGGCCCCAAATTATTCTTGGAGCTGACAATATTAAATAATCCTTTTAACTCATTCACTGCCATTGACGGCTTTAGACGTAAAAAATGCATTTGAACAATTTCTATTAGTTAAACTTTTTTTTTCTTCACTTTTGCTAACAAGAGTATGAAAACCTAGACTTTTTTATTGTAAATTTATAACAGATATAAAATTTGTAATTAATCGTGAGTTAACTAGTGAAGACGTGATTAGTTAAAATTAAGAATTTTTAAACGCCTGACGCCCCCAATTTAAAAAAAAGGGGCGTCAGATGATAACATTTTTTAATCATAATTAATCACGACTTCAATAGTTGACTCACGATTAATCACAAATTTTATATCTGTTATAAATTTATAATACATTTTTTTTAGGTTTTCATAAAAAATTAAATGAAATGGATTTTTTTTTGACTAATAGAAATAGTTCACATGAATTTTTGACGTCTATAGTGAATGAGTTAAAAATATGCCGCTTTTTCATAGACTCAATTTCACTGTACAAGTTGTTCTTGTTTATTTATTTATTTACCGTATTTTATCAAGAACATCTGAACCCAGTCATGCACAGCAAAGGTTTCCTCATCTTGCTCTATATTTTCTACCCGACGTGTTTGTTTTGCTGTTATTTGTTGATAGGCTTTCACTTTTGTTTTACCAGCACAAATTTAATTAGAGTGGAGCGGATACAAATCAGTGTTCACCCGACAAATGCTATTTGGTCTCTAATGAAGGAGTGTTCGGGAGGAAGGAAAGAATTACAAATGTGCTGCTTTCAAGGGTTCGACTGGGATTTACTTTAAGAATGGATTCCCATTCATTTAGCAAACAAATGTAATTTTGCACTCCTGCTTTAATGACAGCGATTCAGTAAGTGGCTCTAGCAAAGAATGCTGCTTTGGTTCAGAATATTGTTACACGAGAGACTTTTTTTTTAACACATTTTTCATACCCATTTTCAATACCACTTATCCTTCTAGGTTCGCAGGTGTACTCGAGTCTATCCCAGCTGACTTTGAGCGACAGGCTGGGTATGGTCAGTGGCGTAGCAACATTCCCCGGCAGCCATTCGTAGTATACAAAGTAGGGATGTAACGATAACGGAAATATCTTGATATCGGGATATTAAAATTGACACCTTACATCGTCGTTGACATGTCACAATATTAAAAGCAGCACACCTGTTGAAAAAGTCAGTTTGATTTCCATTTGTGCAGTTCTAGCACCCTCTGGTGGCTATTTTTTTCAGTCCACTTAAATTTTCATAAGGCATGTTTTGGCCCTTCTATGTTTAAAATCCACATTAATCGTCAGATACAGGGGAACGTAATATGCTTGTAATGTGTGCTTGCATTAGCAAGTAAGTGCCTCAATATTTATTACATTTATATCTTTTTTATATATAATATTTTTAATATTTTATAATATTTTATAAAACAACCTCCCCAAAATATCGTTCTCATTATCTTATTGTGACCTTCATATTGTGATAATATTGTTACATCCCTAATAAATAGTACGTCATTTTAAAATTGCACATCCGCATCTTCAATAAACAATCAGCATTAATTGTGCTTCATTCAAGTGACTTGTTTTGTTCAGTTTGTTTAACTTTAGAAATAATCCTTAGTGAGTCAAAAAACAGGAAAATAAAATTACTAATCCCGTGGTCATAAAAAAAACAACACCTTACACCTTACATTGTTGTTTTTTTATGGTCCTTTTAAACAAAAACACCTTACTGGTTGTTTAAAAAAAAAACACCTTACATACATGGTCGTTAAACAAAGCCTGATGTCCGTTTAAAAAAAAAAACACCTTACTATACGTTACGCTATACATGGTCTTTTAAACAAAAACACCATTACTACCATCATGGTTGTTTAAAAAAAAACACGCCTTACTATGTATGGTCGTTAAAAAACAAACAAAAAAAACATCATATACATGGTCATCTTTTTTAAAATGCTTTACTATACATGGTCGTTAAAAAAAACCTGGTTGTTAAAAAAAAAAAGCCTTATATACATGGTCGTAAAAAAAACTTGCTATACGCCTTACCCCCATGGTCGTTTTTTTAAATTTTTTATGATTTATGGTCATCGTTTTAAAAATGCTTTACTATAACATGGTCGTTTACAAACAAAAACCAAAAAACGCCTTACTTACGTGGTTGTTAAAAAAATATAAAAATACCCACCATGCTCATTTGAAAAAATATATATATATGACATGGTCATTTTTTCCCCCTAAATAAAAGCTTTACTACTATTCCTGATAATTTACTAAAACATAATCAGCCTTACTATATACATAGGGAAAAAACAAACAACACACTCAGGGAATTTGAGATGGTCAATTGTCAATGCTGCACTGCTAATGTGAAGGATATGCAGTTTGCGTCAAATCTATTGGCCCTCTGGGGGGCCCTGCTGGCTGGGGGCCCCCCAAGCAATTGCCTGCCTTGCCTAATGGCAAACTACGCCCCCGGGCATGGTCACCGGCCAATCACAGGGCACATATAGACAAACAACCAATCACACTCAACATTCACACCTCAAGACAATTTTGAGTCTTAAATGAATCTAACATGCATGTTTATGAAAATGGGAGGAAGCCAGAGAAAACCCAGACGAGCACAAGAAGAACAAGCAAATTCCATATAGGAAGATTCGAGCCTGGATTTGAAATGGTCTTTAACCAACGACATATTCTGTTCAAACTCTTAAGCCACTTACGCGTGTTCATTTCATGATAATTCAGTCAGCTGACATAATGACTGTACTATTCGTCCCAATGTTTTTATTCCATGACCAAAACTTTTCCCAAAACTTTTCAATAACAGTCACCTAGAAATCCGAATTAGGCTTTTATCTCCGTTAGCATAGCCAACGCGGACACTCTATCTACTCCAAGCTGATGCATATGTGCAAACAGGGAACGGATAAGCGTGTCGTTTGGATATCAGACTAATTGACCACGAATAAGATCAGTGGCGTAATGAGCGTCGCACGTGTTATATTTGGAATGTGTGAAGGAGAATGCCGCCATTGTGGAAAAAGAGACAAGGTCACAAAGTATTTACAGTATCTATCTATCTATCTATCTATCTATCTATCTATCTATCTATCTATCTATCTATCTATCTATCTATCTATCTATCTATATTTTACTTATTTAATATCTATATCTCTCTCAATATTTATCTAATCATCTAATGGGTTTACTTATATTTAGCTGACGTTCTTAGATAACTGCTGTCTTCTAACGATGTTCTTAAAAAAACATACTTGTTTTGATTAGCTTTTCTTTTGTTAATGGTATAGCGTTTATAATTTGATTCCGACCCTTTATTGACCCCTAAGAGGTAAATTCCTTGTTGAACTCGAAGAAAGTGCCCCTGAAGTGAATTGTGAGTTGTGCTATATAAATAAAATATACATATTAGTGCTTTCCTAATTTTTACTTAAGAACCTATTAAAAACTAGTAACTGCTTAACTGCTTACCTGTTCATAAAGATATTTCCCACCGAGCAACGATGAGCTCACACTCCCAACGCTAGCATAATGGCTCTCATAAGGCCCCCTGGCCGTCTACAAATGTGCCTGACTAAAACAACAATTACACCATGTAACTGAATAACAAAAATACTTTAATGAAACCATAAATAAAAAAAAGACCCACATATTTTTTTTATTCCCCCCCCCCAAATCTCACTAATAGAAAATCCAACACACATGGGAGCAAATTACTGCAGTGCATTCTACAGAGTATGAAACTTTTATGTAATGTATCCAAGTCATGATTATGTATATTGGTAAAAATGCAAATCATATCATTTAAAAAAGCGCCCACAATTACATTCGCTTTACACTTGACATTGTACGCCCACCTGAAAAAAAAATAAAATAAAAGTATGATTATATTTCAGAACAACAACAATATCCTTAATGTTCATTCTCCCTGGTCAAAACATTACTGTACATTCTCATGAGATCCAATACAACAACTTCATTCATTCATTCAAATGAAGACAAATACTTACGTTAATAGAAAAAAAAAATACAGTACAGATACTGGCATCCATCTATCCATTTTCTATTCATTGTCACCGGGGGATGGAGTCCATCCCAGCTGACTTGGGGCCTGGTCGCCAGGCAATTACACATTATGGAACATTATGTCTATTATACTGGAAATACAACAGAAACATAATTAAAACTTCTGAGAAATGTACTACAGTTCAATACTACGTTTGTGGAGTTCTTCTGTATTTCAGTGAATGCCCTATAAAGACTTATATGACCAACATCCATCATCCTGTTGGCTGAAATGCCTCATTATTAACTTTCTCCCGAAGTTCCGGTACCTTTGCACAATAGTGGCGTATAAAGACATGGCTCATACAAAGAGGACGTCCTCAGAATATGTATACCCTTTAAGTGAATCTGGAATTACCATAAGTAGAAAATGGATCGGTATTGTCTTGTAAATCCAAATGTGATTAAAGCCGCTTCCTGTTTCTTTTCTCTTTTGTCCTTTAGTCTGAGAGCTATTGCGTGACCTTGTCTATATATGGCACACACCGATCAATAGTTGTGATCATTACAGCAATGGGAGTCACTTTAATTCCAGCTGCATGCCAAGGAACACCAGACCTGGGAATGTATTTCAAACTCAAATGTTGCACATCTATCTTACCTTGTGCCCGATTTAAAGATATGCTGATATCATGTTTAAGGACAAAATTCTTAGGTGCAACATTAATCTCAATGCCATTTATTTTGTTATTTCTTTTGGTGAAAATGTGCAATGTGCACATGAATAAACTTTAAAAAAAATGAAAGTTTTGTCCAAAAAAACCCAAAATAAAAACGTATGCACTTTCTTCTTCTTTTGAAGTTTTTAGTCAACATTTGTAAGGGATGGGCAAATGCAATTGATAGCAGGTATCAGTAACGGACCGATAGCATCCTTATTTCAAGGTATCGGATACTCATGAATGCTGCTCATTCCAGTGATAGACACCTGAAGGCAAAAATAATAATCTGACGTCGATGAAGTCCTCCTTGCCTTGTTAGTTGTGACAAAATTACAAGCACATACTGTAAGAGGGATAAAAAAAAAATCAATAATTCTCAATATAGATTTATATATGAAATACTTTCATTGTGATTCATTTTCAGCCCTATTTCCCAGTCGTATTTTCCAACTTCATCGTGTAATAGTTTACGGCTGAACCTGTGCACTTCAATTTATTTTGAACAAATGCTCAAACTCAGTTCTAGTTTTGTTAATTTATTACAAATTCCTATTCCTCAAAGTATTTACTGCAGCCTGTAAATCATAACTTGAATTTTGTCAATGGAATTTTTGGACCAAGTTTGGTTGAAAGAGATTTTCCTGAGTTGGGAGTGCTCTTTATATATTTGCAATTTTTTTTATATTTGTAATCATACTAAAATCATGTTAACGTTACAGAAATGCTGTTGCTGTAATCTAGCAAATGACTTTCAAAAGGCAATGTAATCAATTGGATTTGAGCCAATGCTGGTTGTGGTCATGGAGAGACCCGTAAAGGTCAGTTTTTGTCCCCCAAGCAGGTGGAGACAGTGGCGAAGGCACAAAAGTCAAAAAAGTACACATTGGAAGAGAAAAGATCTGAAAGATCTGACCTTTAGCACACATTCAGGTCAATTTCACTCTTTTATCGCTCTCATGAGATCGTGAAACATTTATCAGAACAATTCCACCTTTTACCTTTGCAGCCCTCTTTTCTTTAACAGAGGAAACATTTAAAGACAGCGGAGCAGAAGGAGTGATTGATGAATAATGTAAAGGGGACAGTCGTAAGGATGTCCAATTGTTCTCCCGGCGCGCTCGTGGCTGACACACAAGGAATGTGCGCGGCTGAATATCAAAAAAATGGAAGCAACTCTTCAAGCACAATACATTTTCCCGTTCCACTTTTAATCACGTGACATATCCTATGTGTTAGCCATTCTATATAACCCCAAAGCAAATTTATTTAAAATGTGATACTTAAAAAAAAAAAAAATTTTTTAAACAAAACAAAAACATGTAAATGGATGACAAAAATGTAATTTTAGATATGCACAAAATATATGCATACATATTTAATTTCTTATAATACATAATACATTTATCAAATAATGTATAACATATCAACTGTATCTGTATCCTAACCCAACAACAAAGGGTTTCACACAAACAGCAAAATAACCATATACAATGATTTTATTTTATTTTTCCAGACTCTCTTGCATAAAAATTACAATTCAAGGATGGCACAAAACCGCAACTTCGCATATTCGCAGACTTTTTCCCCTATTTTTTTCAATATTTGTTAAAATCCCCCCTATTTTTTTCTGTTATTTTTTCCCACATTTACCCCCGTTTTTTCAAGAAACACTTATAACAAACATTTATCAGTGTTTTCTAAGGATTTTTGGGATTTTTTTTTTACAAAAATACATTTTTGAAAATTCATCAAGGGGCCCCTCAAAGTGTAATCGGGGGCCACATGTGGCCCGCGGGCCACCACTTGCCTGACCCTGGTCTAAATGAAGACTCAGAATCAGAAAACCTTTTAATTTGAAACTTCTTGAAAACTACTTCTCTCTTAGGTATTGATTATTTTTAAGGGCGGGTTTAAAACAACTTTTAAAGATCGAATTTGCTCAAATGACTATGAATGATAAGCTATTAATAATACATGATGTTGGTGAAAACACGCTGACCATGATAATAATTTCCTTGCAATAATTCATGACAAGGATTAACAAGGAACGCTATGAGATATGTAGAAGCATAAGTAAGCGATGAAGAAGAGTTTGGGGACTCTGAGAAGGGACTCTGAGGTGTTTAAAAACCTCCTCGATGGCAGGGATGGGGGGGGGGGGAGTTTGACTTTTAGTTCCTAAAGGCTTTGGATGTGATGTACTACACGAGCTTACATCCAAACAAGATGATGATTAAAAAAAGAAAAAGATGAAATGAAATAAACAACAATACATGGTGAGCGATACTGTTTGTGTGACAAGGAAGAGCGTAATCCCACAGTGCTGAAGTATAATAGATGGTGCGGTATTTGTTTTGTCGTTAAGACCTTGTGGTGACACGCTGAGCGATGAGATGTACGATTCATTAGGCATTATGCACAAATTAGCCTTGCACGAGCAGGCAGCTTTGGATGTAAAACTCATTAGCAAGCCAATGCTGATTTTTTTTTTTTTGTTCCATTGCGGGTGTACGTGAGTAATTTATTTCCTCCTTAGAAATCTCATTAATCGTCACGTGTGTTGCATCCAACACATGTTCAATCTATCATCCATAGAGAGCCAGAAAGATGGAATGGCAATGACATTGAAATAGTAGACACTATGAAATCATCAATACATTTAAAAGTCGAGTCATATCATGTGTTTTTATTCGTATGTCACGATGATTTGACGATGGGGTGTAGTTTGGTCATGTGATCGTCACAAGCCGAGCCCTTAGCGGCAGCAAGTGATAAAATGGCCGCCCTTTGACAAAAAAAAAGAGGAAAGTTTTATCAAGATGCTTGTTGTAAAAATATAACACATATAAATAAAATAAAATATCCTCCCACCTGACTCTACCCGTATGTCTGCATGTATTTCATTTTGCCCTGAGGACTGAATATACTGTATGTGTTCCATTTATTAGATGATTTTACAGCGCGGTGCTTCTCACGGGCCAAATTCAATCTATTCAAGAGAGTGCACATAGTATAGCTACAGCAAGTGCAATGTTAACAGTTAAATACTTCCTGTTCCGTGGACTTAAGCCCCGCGATGAGAATCGGTGCTTCACTGACTATAAATGATGTGGTGAAGAAATAGAATGTTTTTAAATGGGTTGTTGCTCCGGGAGTGTTTTAAACAAACAACAAACATCACCATTTGGACTTGCTGCTGGATTTGTTGAAAAGGCTTCAGATTAATTGCATTGCAGACGTCCTCCAGCTACTGTTTTCTGATGAGAATTTTCTCAACATTCTCATTAGTGAGCTTAAAAATACTTAAAGAGGAAGTCAACCCCCCAAAAATTATTGGCAATAATATGTTCTATGCAACCCTACTAGTCTAAATATGGTATTCTGGTTAATATTGTGTTAGTGGAATATGAGTTAACAGCAAAATCCACCTGTTTTTAGCCATCTCAAGGGAGCGGCCATTTTGTCACTTGATGTCAACTGAAAATGACATCACAGTTGCTCAGCGCTCAGGTAACAACCAATCCTAGCTCAGCTTCAGAAAATAGGTAAGCAACTATGATGTCATCTTCAGTCGACAGCAAGTGGTAAAATGGCCGTCCCCTGAAATGTGAGCTGTGATTGATCGCCTGAGACCTGAGCAACTGTGATGTCATCTTCAGCCGACAGCAAGTGGCAAAATGGCCGCCCCCTGCGATGGATCAAAATGGCTGGATTTTGTTTCATAACTTATATTCCCCAAATGTAATATTAATCAGAATGTCATGTTTAGGTTAGTGACGTCACATATAACATATTATTGTCAAGAAATGTTTAAGGTTGACCTCCCTTTTAAACATATTAAAGTATTTAACATTGCCTTTGATGCTTATATTATTGATGTTTTTTAACGATACCACCACTCCTCAAACAGTGGCCAGGGAATTTACTTAGGGAATCTATTAGAGGTAATCGTGTCTCTATTATAACCTGTAATCTTATATTCTCTGTTGCTTTGTCTATCGTTTAAGCAGTTTGTGTTTCTCTGCCCTTTCGTTTACATTGCATCACAAACATCAGCTTTATAGATGCCACATCTACACAGCCGGCGGTGGGTTTCGCGGCAAAGATCTACGATGAATGTAATTATGTCCTGTTATTTCTTTTCCCCCCGAGGGTCTCCATTTGAGGTATGGCATTTATTTGCTCAAGTGGGCAACACACCAGTGATTAAATGCGGTGCGGTGTCTGTAAAGTGGAGGCCACCATTTTAGGCAATGGGGCAGATTCGCAGATGGCAAAATATGAAACAAAGCCTTATGCTTCTTTGATAAACACAGTGTAGATTAGCAAGCAGGTGGTGTTTTTGCAATACATATTTTAAGCATGGTTTATATCCAGACAGAATTGTTTATAAAAAATGAGGATAAGCTCATTTAAAAAAATCTTCATACAGAAACAAAATGTGCATGTTTACCCTTTCAGCCTGGTAATGTTCACAAATAATATCTAATTTAATACTAATTAAAGAGTTGCTTAAATGTGTTGTACCTGCAAATATTTCACCTTTGAAACAAAATGTGCAAAAATATTCGACATGTTTTCTAATACATAGTTGAAATATAATAAAACCATCAACTCAGCATGTGAGACACAAAACAGACCAAAACACGTTTGAAAGCTGCTTGCTTTGCTTGATTTAATTCATCCATCTGTAGCACTTTGTCCAGCGTGAGCGACAGAACAAAAAGTGACATTGACACACTCTATAATGCGCACTTCAGCAAAAGCATGTGGTCAAGGTAAAATGAGATTTAAAAAAAAACTAACAAAACATGATCAATAAAAACGTGAGGTTGACACAGGCGAACACAGAACGCTGGAAAACACGCCGGAATCAAAGTAGAGAATTATTATTGAGATACCGTACATTGATAAATGATTAAACAGGCTACAGTTGTAGTCACGGAATAGACCTGTATGAATAAACACATAATTATACATCAAAACTGATTAATGATGCCATTTGGACAAGAAGATGAACTGCTACCATAAATGTAATCGTAAACTATGGGTTATAGAGCTATAGATATGAGTATTGCTTGATTTTAACAATCATATCCATACCATGCAATGCAAAGCATGTAACCCCAAACGTTGTGATTTGTCAAGAAAAATTACTTTTGTCAATAAAAATGAGCAGTTATGCGGTGATACATGCTTTTCATTGCACAGCAAGGATATTTGTGTGACTGTTCACAAGACATAGACATTCAAGCGTTAAACAATGTCGGCAGATTTCCTTCATAATTCACCTTTCGCTAAGACCCGCCCCCTTAGCGACCGTTGCTAAGTACGTCAAGCTTTCTGATTCAACATGACGCTCCCGCCATCTGAAGTATTACCCAGGCCACAATAAGCTTTCAATAACGGGATTTCCAACCAAATGTTTTGACATTTTTACACAAATTTAATAAAAATGCCCCAAAAAAACAACCTCTCGGTCGACTGTCAACAAAAGAGTTATGTCGCTTCTTTTATTAATTTCAGAAATAATAAAATGTCTTCATCCCCCGAACAGACTTCAGTTCATCGTCAACCGCCATTTTTTGTGACGTAATATCCAGTCAAAACAAGCAACGTGTATCGTCGTTTATTCGCAAAAACTGTTTCTGTAGCCACGATGTGCATCCCCCCCCCCCCACTCCAAGCATAATTTTATTTTTGCGAATTTTAGGCTTTTCGAATTTCTAGCGTTTCCATTCAGGGTTATGTTTGCAATTTTTAGTAAGTCAAATAAAAATAGTTAGACGGAAACCCACCTAATGACACATGGAACAACCGAAACTGTTATTAAGGAGCAACACGTGGCTAAAGCTAGCAAAAGTCTGTGTTTACTTATACAATCGTTCATTCGGCTAGCTTAGCTCGCTAAGGCATTTTTAATTAAATGTTAGCGATTTGGTTACCGTGCTGAGAACAACATACTGTGATTCTATAGATAATACGAGTACATTGCCAACTACAATTTTTGACGTACTGAATCTACGTAACGGGTGCATAGCTTTAATCAGAGCCTGAATTTCACATGCCGGTTCCCTATGCATTTGCATCCACTTTCTACGGCACGTATCTTCAATCGAGTTGTGATTTTGGTCGAAAGGCATGATGAACCCGCCAACATTTCCTTTCAAAAGCACAAAACACTAAAGGTATCATTGAAGTCACCAGGAAAGTGTTGGACCGTTGTTCGGTACTGCACTCTGATTGGCTAGTCTGTGTTTCAGGGGCGTGGCTTAGCGAAAAGGTGAATAGCACAGCAGCTACATACACATCTCCAACTTCTACTTAGGGGACATTCAATTACTTGTTGCACTTTTTGGCCCTCCATAGCGCACACACACACACACACAGACAGTATGCTCGGTACGGTTACCGCCTGACACCTGTGTCATGACACTCACATCAGCCATTGCCCGTAGCGGCATAAGCAAATCCCAAAATACAAAAAAAACAGGGAATTGCTTGGACAAATTGTAACGTCACATACGTTCAATAAAACCCAAAGGAACAACAGAGGTCGTATAAATGTTGTGCTTCTTTAATTTCAGTTCATAGAGTCCTTCAGCATCCCCCGCTTATATTTAAACTTTGCTTATATTTAATATATAGTGATTAATGTACACGTATAATCCACACTGAGTTTACTTTCTTTGCGGCGAGCAGAGAGGCTACCATCCGCCTCATCCGTCATCTCGTTCTGTCTTTCCAGTTCATTCATTCATGCTTCACTTAGTTGAAGCTGTCTCGGTCGCTCAGCGGCTCGACTGGTGGCGAAGGTCAGCAGAAGGAAAAGTTCACCCACATTATCTGTCTCGTTCGCTAGCTCCCTGGAGCCCCTCGTTCTTTTCCCTCAGGTTATCTTTGGTAGAGTGTCCGACACTTTGGTGTGTCTCGGGAAGGGAGGAAAGGGAGGAAAGGGGGGGGGAGGATGGTCATACATGAAGGCTAATAATGAAGACGAGGGGACTCTTGACATGGATATTAGGAGATCTAATGGACTAATAGAGGAGATGTTTTTCTTAAATACATGATAGGAATATGTTTGTTACAGTATGTCGTTGGAGCAAAAATGTTGAAATCAAGTAAAGGCTGCACGGATCAACGATGCAGGGAGGACACAGGCGAGATGGGGAAGAAGTCTGGGAGTCGGGTCGAGAGAAGAAGTAAGAGCGCGAGTTAGGGCAGTGTCTGTCAGCACAGACAGAAGGTGGCGCTGTGGTCAACCGCTCATCATCTGCAGAGCAAGGCGGCGACGCAGGAGAGGAAAACGGTCACCCATCTGGCCACTGGGAGCGCCTGTGAGCCACCGATCAGAACTATGAACGAGAGAGAAGAGACACTCAATTGAGGTAATATGATCAGATTTTCAATACATGTTGTTTTATGACTTTCCGGGATTATTACCAACTGTCCTACTTCGGAAATTGAGAGACATAATGATTTATTTTGTATTCGATATTAGTAATCAGAAGAACAGAAAATTGTCATTAACTCATTTGCTCCCCAAAACGTATAAATATGTTACGATTTATATTGATTGATAGTTCATTTTTACGCATTTATTACTATACTACTGTATTTTATATTTATTTATTTTTATGTTTTTTATTGTTGTATTCATTTTTTACATTTAATTTATGTATATATAAATATATATATATATATATATATATATAAATAAATAAATAAATAAATAAATAAATATATTTATATATTTTTTTTTAATTATTATTATTATTATTATTTATTTATTTTCATGTAAATCAATTTGGGTGTTTTCTAAATATATTTTTAAGATTTATTATTATTTTAACTTTTACTCATTTATTTTTTATTTTGGCAGTTTCGGTCCTCCATACTACTCGAGTTGAGTACTCGTACTGGTATCGATCTGGAAAAAAAAGTGGTATCGAACGTCCCAAGTTATAATATACAGTAATCCAGTGTTCTGATTCATTCCCTGGATAGAAACTATGTTTTGGCACATTTTGAAGATTAATCAAAAGTTCCTTCCACTTTGAATACATGTCAAGCCCAAGTTGAGGTGAATGCTTTGCTATTCCTGCTGTTTAGCTCACCAACTGCACGTTGGCAGACTTCACGTTTGTGTCTTACAGGAAGCGTTCAGCCGCCCGCCTGCCTGATAATTACCCATCTGCCAGCCCGGTGAGTTCCTACTCGCGCGCAACCTGCAGGACAACCTCACACAACTCTCAAGAGCTCAAGAGCTTTCCCCTTCCTGTTTACACCTTCATCCATTATTTAAAGCATCCGCCAGTGTCTTTACGCACACATATGTGCCACATCTCACACGAGCGGGCAAGCGAGCAAGAGCACATGCACACACGGCAAGCTGTGGGTTTGAGGAGCTAAAAAAAAAAAAGAGAGTGTTAATAATTCACTTTCTCAGTTTTGTTGCTTTTCTCGGGCTCTGGTGTTGTGGGCCAGGCTGACTGTGAAGGTGTTTTCTCACCTGAGATGCTTTCACAATGACCTTTAGACCAAATAACAAATTGTCATGACCCACCTTTACATTTGGCTGTCACTCCATAAATAAACTATGATTCAACATTGGCAGGCAGTTGTTTGATTCAGCGTCACACATTTGAGGGGAGGGGAATTCTCCCATGTGACCAAACAAACTAGCTGGCAACATACACTGATGTTAACAAAGTTCAAGAATAGTGCAAAAAGATGATAAAAAAACATAATTGCAAATTGACCCTATCGTGAAACTAGAGTCTTACTTTAAATCAGCTTCTCTGCCACAAATGCCTTTTTACCTCCTACATGTACTTACACACAAACACGCACACACGATCCGAGCCGCACTCTTTCTGTCTACACCGAAATATTTCTCCATCATTTCATTTGTATCAGGATGAACACTTCCCCCACTCATGTCTAAGAGAGCCCTTAAGAATGCGGCTCTGCAGAGGTGTACTGATAATAAAGTAGATTGATGAATAACAGGGGGAAAGTTTCAGCGTGGGTGCAGAAAGTTTGAGGATGAAAGTGTACATATATTTGTGGTGGAAGGGAAATGTGAAATATATAAAAGACAAAATACATGGTAGACAATTTGGCCATCAAAAACAGCATATTATAAAATGTTCTCATATATTAAAAACATTATTTTTTTAGGATTTTATGATTGTATTATTGTCACTTACATTTTTATGTACAGCACTTTGTTAGTGCTATTTAAATCAATTTGAATTGAGTGTTTTGATTTTCATCAAACAGTGACAAATGATTGCATGTTTTTCCCATGTATTTAATATTCACCTGTGAAAACCAGTCCCCAATCTATCTTACCTGTCTTACCTGCGCTGGCAACAGTGTTCTCCTGCTTGCATTTGCCCATGGTGATAGACACATCGTCGATAGCAATGTCGCCCTCGAAGCTTTTCCCTCGGATTCCCTCGAAAATAATCTGGAAAAGACAAAATGAGACAAATGAGACAAATTCGTAAAATTGCATTTAGTTTAAAGAAAAAATCGCATGTAGAATAGAAATCAATGTTTAAGTTGTTTGAATCTGATGGAATGGCCATTACATGAGGTCCCTCAAGGGTCGATCCTTGGACTCTTAAGGGATACTTGGCTCATTGAGCCATTTTCAGCAGCAAAAAGTTTATATTTTGTCCAGAATGAATTTGGTAACTTGATTATTTTTCATGTACAATTAATACCTTTAACCACTAATTTTCCCACTTGCTGTCGATGGAAGAAAACATAAACTGTGCTGAGGAAGTTGGTACCGACCAATCATGGCTCAGTTTGCTAAACCCAAACCAAACCCAGAAAACAGGTGAGCCATGATTGGTCGTTACCTACTTCCTCAAAAAATTTGTTTTAAAAGTTATGAATTGTACAAGAAAAATAATGAAGTTATCAAATTCATTCTGGACAAAATATTAACTTTTTACTGCTGAAAATGGCTCAATGAGTCAAGTATCCCTCTAAATGAAAATGACAATTCCCAGTAGTCCATTAGTAATATCACCTACGACTTGTAGGTTCGATTTACCACAAAATCCAACAATGGGGGAACCCACCCGCCGACATTGACTTAACAAGCAATGACAAGTAAATTGTTGGTGTAACATGAACATGTGGGACGACTATCAGTGTGAAGTTGGGAATCGGATCATACTGTAAATCTGACCAATAATCTTCCAATGTGAGGGAGCGTTTGTCTTTTTGTGCAACCACAACAACAAATAAATAAATCCAAAGAAGAGATTCGTTTACAAACTTTCAGGCGACTTTCCCATTTCAGGCAGCAGCCATCTGGTTTTGACTGACAGTCTAATTACTGTGTTGTGCCGAGGCTCCAAAAGCCCATCGCACCCAGCTAATCAAAAGCCGAGCATATTCTGCCTGGAATATACCGGGGGAGCGCAAACAAACAAGGAAACTACTTTGTTGGAGCAAAGTAACAATAATGGCACAACTATAACAGATATTGGCAAAAGTTTACTTATACAAAATATGACATATTGTCTGAAGTGTAATGAATGATGTCTTAAAAGTGTGATTTGTGGCTTGTGCTGCAACTCATGAGCAAGGCAAGTACAGATTAGTCCATAATAAAATAGATGTTACTCAGAAATTCGTTATCCAATATTTTGCCGATGATAACATCACGATGTAGTGATTATATACAGTATGCAAGTGATCCAGAACAAATATTCAAATATTGGAGAAAAAAATAATTGAATACAAAAATATCTTTCCATACAAGTAAAATGATTAACTGGACTCTCCAACATGCATCCTCCAACTGTTTTCTTAACTTTTTCTCTTTGAAAGCAAAGCAAATTTGACTCTATTTCGAGTAGGACCACATAGACTTTTAGAGTAGGCTAATATTTATACTTGGAAGAGAGTCAAATAAAGATTTTTTTTTTTTAAAGTCACTCAAGGGTTGAGGAACAAACTCACGACCTTCAGCTTGGGAGACACACTACCACTTGAGCTATGCCCTTCCTACCTTTTGCTTATCTCCAAGAGACCAAAAACAAAAAGCTGAAGGTCGTGATTTCGTTCCTCAACCCTTGAGGGACTTTTATTTATTTATTTTAAATTCATTATTTTACTCTCTCCCAAGTGTAAATATTACTCTAAAACTGAGTCTATTTGGTCCCACTCTAAATAGAGTCAAATTTACTCTACAGAATTGAATGTGTATTTTTCGCAGATTCTAGTATAGTTCACACAAAAAAATTATCTACGTCACCACCTAGCAAGCAAAAATGGCGGTGAACATGCAAATGAAGTTTCTCCACAATATATTGAAATTGAAATTATTTTTCGAAAAATGTATCTTATGCTTGTAGCATGTGTATTTTTCGCAGATTCTAGTATAGTTCACACAAAAAAATTATCTACGTCACCACCTAGCAAGCAAAAATGGCGGTGAACATGCAAATGAAGTTTCTCCACAATATATTGAAATTGAAATTATTTTTCGAAAAATGTATCTTATGCTTGTAGCAACCAAATAAATCATATAGAGCAACACTTTGTTACAGTTGGGGTTGCTTTTAAGGGGGGGGAACTACACATGTTGAAAACCTTCCATGTCAGGACTAAAAGCACGAATTATCAACTAACTCAAAAACTGTTTTTCTACTAATTGTAGTGTCTGATTTTTGTATAAAATACAACTAAATTACAATTGAGACCAGACCTTATTTTTTTATTTTTTTATTTTTTTAAGTGGGAGGTTCTACAATGAGAGGTACTCTCCTCTCTCTTGACATGCTCATTTTAAAATAATGGTCAAAGTTTCTGCATTATCTATGAACGACCTTTATCTGCTGTGTAAACGCATGTCATCATGACAACATGCTTCAGTGCCCTTGCAAACATGTTTGCGGGAAACAAGTCAACGTTAAGCTTGTTGCATAATAAGAGACAATGCAAAAATAATTGGGAGATGGAAATCCACAGATTAACAAGTGACCTTGGCAAATAAGCGCAGTTTCCTTGAGCCTGTGTGAAAACGTAAATAAGATGCATAACAAATTGCACAAAAGCAAATGAGCAACATCTTGTAACATCATTCATGCCGATGTCTCTGTGGGGCTTTTGTAACTGTTAGCAAAGTCACTTCCAAAGACGGTTTTGTGGGATTTTGTATAAAGAGTAAAACTATTTAAGAAGAAGAAAATATAATAGTATTTTTTTCGTGTGGCTTAAATAGTGTTGCGTGACAAAGATTGGCGTGAATGAAGGGGGAACATAAACATCTTGACTTGACAGCGGCTGGCATGGCTGCTTTAGAGCGCCTTGTTGTCACGCCTTGGAAAAGCCCCACAACGACCTGGGTGCTTTAATCAAATATGTTTTTCGTGCTTAAACGTGTTAAGTACAGAATAAGCATAAGAAAGATGCTAGCTAAAGTAGCATTTGTAGCAATAGCAATAGTATTGGACTGATGTTTGAGTGGGGCGTGGTTTCATCGCATTAAGCAGATACACCCAGTGTTTGAGAGCCGCAAAAAATTTCACGACTTTACAATTTTGGAGACAATTTTTTGACAACTGTTTTAATCATTTGAATTTGGCAGGCTTGTTAATAACATTCTTGCTTATATGCGTGTTTACTACTTATTGTCACTTTCTCAGGGTCTCCAGGATAACGTCCAAAGTTAAACTCCCCAAAAGTTGTATTTTTGGGAATTCTACCAAAAGATTTTGTTCAAACAGGCCTCAACAGTCAAAAAAATAAAAAATAAAATCATCCCTCATTATGTACAATGTCACTTTAGAATTCAGCTCAGTCTTGGCATCATATTTTGGACTAACTCTAAATCTTATTGTCACTTTCTCAGGGTCTCCAGGATAACGTCCAAAGTTAAACTCCCCAAAAGTTGTATTTTTGGGAATTCTACCAAAAGATTTTGTTCAAACAGGCCTCAACAGTCAAAAAAATAAAAAATAAAATCATCCCTCATTATGTACAATGTCACTTTAGAATTCAGCTCAGTCTTGGCATCATATTTTGGACTAACTCCTGAAGTGTGAACCAGTGAAGCAAAAATTAAACATGGGAGGTAGAAAAGGGTCTGGCTATGTTAATTGCATACACATAATATTTGCATGTAAATACACACACTTGTCAAACTACACTTAACGCCACCAGCTTTTCCATTAATTGTTATTCAGGCAAGTTGAGTAGTTTTAATAGTAATATTTATTTATTCTATATTCTCTTCCACTTCCATGACACTTACGAATGCTATTTCAGCCCGGACAGTTAAAAAAAGAAAGAGTTTGTATATCCTGTTGTAAAATGTGTTGTAGGTCAACCAGCAACCCAGAATGGATTGTGTTCCACTTTGGAGATTCCACTTTTTTCTCCATTTTTGGCACATTAAAGAAAACAGGAAAAATGAGGTTTCAATATTCACATAGGCAGGTGAAGATGATTAACGATGAAGGCCTTGCTGTATTAATCTGATGCATAATGTCTCTTTTTTTTCTTCAAAAGACAAAGATTAAAGAGTGCTTGGGAACACTTTGTCAGATTATACGGCTTGTACTGTAAATAGATGTAGAAATGGGGTTATGGGTCACAGAAGGTAGCCGCCGTCCTTAATGTGCCTGATGTATAAGGCTGACATTCACCAGTAATTACGCACCCTACTTTGTGACACGCGTGTAAAACGTGCTCACTTTTAAGTCCTTGTCGGCGAAGCGTGTCACTGAGGAAGTCGCCCGCGTGCGACTGCGTGTCTTCGACATCAAAGCGGCTACAGTAAAGCTTCGAGCCGGCGCTACCAATGTGTCGCTTTGTCGAGCTTTGTAACCTTTAACGCTGCCACTGATGTGCAGTCCGCGTACAAGAGGGGACACGGCCGCGAGGGACGAGACTTGGGGAGAGTTGACTCGGGGAAAAAAGAAAGAAAGAAATAACAACTACGCAGGTAGCAAATTCCGCACGAAACACAAGATGGCCCCCGGGTAGTCCACACGGGTTCAAGCAGGGACACGCTCTCATGTGCTTCACCATTGATTTTATATGTATGGATAAGTTCTTGACCTGAATAAACAAGTGGCATCAAGGCCAGCAGTTCTAACTAAGTCAATTTCAGACAGGATGGTGATTGGCACGCTCACAGGCGCGAGACAGATGGCGCTTTGCTGGAACAATAACAAGCCATCGCCGCAGATCTGCTGACTGACAACGCGAGGCAATTTTGAAATGTGCACGCCAAGCTAAAAACAAAACAGCAAAATAATTGTTTTGGTTACACGCCTCCCCGGGAGCTGCAATAAAGACGAAATTAAGAACAAAAAAGCTCATAAAATGGCGATTTTCATTTTATGAATTTGCATGATGTTTATCTCTGCAGCAGTAAACAATTTGAATTTTTCCACAGCAGTTGTGTTTGGCCCGGCTCTTGTTTTGGAGGGACAGGAAGAGAGGCACGCTCTCAAAGACATCCACTTTTGTTGGCAGCAGCAACAAAGCAAGGGGGAGCTGCCGAGACGAGTGGCAGCACCTCAAAGGCCTCTGGCGTGTGCAGTCAGCGTGCTGCACACATGACTGAAAAAGTTTTGCCTTCTCTACGGTGACACTCGACATGAAACAAACATCCATGTGAGGCCGCATGTGCTGACACAGATAACATTTGCTTTAAATGTGCAACTCTTAAAGAGGATTTTGGAGGTAGCTACACATGATAATTGTTCTGACATTTAAGAAGAGGATGACAGGTGGTAAGGTGATAAAAAAAAAAAGTGTATTGTATCCCACAGGAATACAATGGATTCAAAACGGTCAATATCACCATGAGGTGCCTTGGAGATGTTCCATTAAAAAAAAAAAATCCACTGAACTTCAAAATCATTGTGCGTAGATGATATAAATGAATTGTAAAAAGAAAATGTGCATGCTAAAAGCAAAATGTGTCAGAGGGTGGACAACACTGATCGGAATATATGACTGGATAGGCGATAGCCCATACACGCCCGTGCAAGCCGTTGAAGTCACAGGGCGGCCATCTTGTTCCTCCCATCTCGCGAGCAGACTACTGTATAAACTATTTAGTATATGTACAGATGAGACATATACAGCTCGCAGGTAGTTAGTATAAGGCCGGGGGGCTGGGTGGTCACCATTTTTTAAGTAAGTAAAATAAAAATAAAAAATAACAAAATAAAAAATGAACAAGCGAACTGATCTAAATGTACAAAAAAAATTCTAGGTTTTCATACTCTTGTTAACAAAAATGGAGAAAAAAAAGTTAAACTAATAGAAATAATTAAAATTAAAAAGTCTAGATGTTAATGGCAGTCAATGAGTTACAGCAAGTTGTAAAATGTCTGAAGTCCTCTTTTTTATGCTTAACAAGTTTAAAACATCATAAATCATGCTGTTTCTACTACATACTGTTTCAAATGTTCTCCAATTTCCATACTGTAAAGTAAATATATAGGATTGTATGCTGAGAAATGTTTCTTGGTAAGAGCAATATAGCAGCCTTGTGACTTCAGAAGTCTTGGCCTATCGGCTATCCAGGCATATATTCAGATCAGTGGTGGACAATGACAGGGTAGACATTTTTTAGCTAATGTTAGAATTTAACTCATTTAATCCCAGCCATTTTACTGAATTTCAACTGATCTTGTAAGGCCCACAGAATATTGTGTTCTATTTCTTTATAAACATGGAACCTACCAAAACAAAGATTAGACTATCTTCTTTCAGCAGAAAAAAAGTGTACTTTTATCTTTTTCCGTTCTTATCAGCGTTAGAATAAAAATAGCAAAATTTTGTCTAAATACCAATTCCTGACCAAAAAAACATAGAAAATTAGTTTTTTTTTTTTTAAACAAACAATTTGGATATAAACACTACTATTTTTTTTTATTTTGTGACAGCTCAAACATCTACATCTAAATCAACAGCATTCCAAAAAGTGCTTCTTTAGAACAAAATAACAGTTTATTTCAAATAAAAAAAAGGGCTAGTCTTGACTCCAGCTCTGCCGCAGCATCCAAAAAGTGTTTCAGCCCTTCACTGAACAAAGGCAAAATTCTAGTTGTAATTTCCCTGAAAACAGAGGTTTCTTGAAGGGGACGTTTCCCCATAATGACCCTGAGCCCCTATTTGAGATGATGCGTCAGTGACCACGTATTACTTATTATTATATAATTTTTTTTAATATCACAATGATTTACACTACTACACCATAGCTCTCAGTACATTGTCTTCTATGCCATGTCTAGCGCAACTAACGGCGTTACTGTAAAGGTGCTATGTACCAGTAGTTGTCAACGTCTGGCAAAAACTGACATTTTCACAGGTGAAGCTCATGTGATCAATCCAACAAGAACAGGTGAACACGGGTCACGCACACTGCCTGAACTCAACGCTACTGACATTTAACATTTACCTGACTTCCCAAAAAAATCAAGCAAGCGAGTCACACACACAAACACACACACAGGCTGAAACTTAAAAGGGCAACTTCTCTAAGTTTATATGTTAATGTCAGCGTACTTGTCACGGTGAGCAAGAAAAAGCCCGTGAAAACCCTGTTGTCTCCTCGGTCATGTTCCCAGGCTTCCTTCAACAACACTAAAGGCTTTCACTTGAAGGAATGCGGGGACTTGTTGTTTTTCAACTTCTCATTCTAATTTATGCAAAGCGGATGGACTGGGATTTGGGGGAAAACACAAACAAACAAAAAACACCCAAAAATGCCTTTTTTCTGAAAGTAGAAAACAAATCCAAGATTTAATCAATGACTTTTTGTGCGTGTGTCATCATGAAGCAATAAAGGCATTGTGGAGAATAGCTTTTTTAGGTCCATTTAATTTTCTGTTGATATCAAAACAGCAAAAATGGCATCAGTGTGGACCATAAATACAATTTAGTTTGGAAATATTGCTACAGTATTTAGCTACAATAAAATATTGTGAAAAATGAATGGAGTGAGGTTTAACGTTAGCATGCCACTGAGCTAATATCTACTATGCTAAGTTTTCATTCAACAGTGAAAGACGCTTCCTTGATGATATCTAATAGAGGAAATTTTGCTATTGGGAATTTTGTGTGTGTGTGTGGGGGTGGGGGGGAGATATCTTACTTGTGGGAAGAAAAAAACTAATGTAAATGTGTAATTATTATACTAGACCACCATTACAATTTTAATGTCATGCATTGTCTGGAGGGCACTTGCTACAGTTTGGGACTCATTGCACTCTATTGCGCAAAGCTTTCTTTTCCTCCCCCATTTTCTCCTGTAAGGTCTAATTCAGATCCTGATCATGGCATATATGTGATCATATATGGCATATATGGCAACGGGTATAGAAAAAAGTCATCAGATGAGAATGAGAATCTTTTCCAAATAAATCTGTGGCGTCGATGGACAAATCCGATTTAGCTGTATGCCACTCTTGATGTATACTGTACAGTATAGTACCTACCGAAACAATGCCGATAGTTGCCGAGTGTTTCCTGAGTGGCGGTGAGAACTTTGTAAGATGGTGATGCCGTCAAGAAAAGAGATCACTCAGTTTCAGTTGAAAATATTCACCAAACAGTTTGTATGGGCCAAAATTCAGATTTTTCTCAGAATCGACGTCAAAATTAGCATGAAATTTCAAACGGTGTCACTTGCTCATAAAACTCGACTTCCATAGCACAAAGCCAAACCAAAGCAGTGTTGGCAGTAGAATAGGTCATACACTTTTGCCATCAATTGTTTTATTGGTGTATTTGTTATGAAGTTAAGGATATTTTTACTCCACAAAAATGTCAGGCACTTGACACGTTTGTAATAGTAGTTAATTGAATAGTCCAACACCGCATTATAATGACAAATAATATACATAATGGATGGATATATAAAGAAAAAACAAATCAGATATATAAGGCATTACATGGAATCCAATAAAAAGCCATCCTTTGCTTTATCAAAACTGGAATGAAATGACAACCAGCTGATTCCCATTGTCAACATCAGACCAACTAATCATTATTATTGATCGCACCAGAAACGCTCACCACCGAAAAAGTGGGAAGGAGTGACAGAATAGGATGAAGATGTGGGACGGCAGTACCGGAGGCAGTCTAAAGAGGGGAAAACGCAGAGCAGTGCGAGAGAGAGAGAGAGAGAGAAGGCTGATGGAGGAATGAAACGGTCGGAGAGAGAAATGGGATTCGCCCCGCGGCCCCTGATACATAAGAAAGTTTTAAGAAAGAAGGGGAAAGTGTGACAGGGAGGGCTAGAGCAAAAATAAAAAATAAAAAAATAAAGTAGTTTATCAGCTCACCTCAGATGGCCTGTGCCGCATTCGCACCACTCGCCATACTTTGTGTTTGTATGTGTCCAACAGCTAAAAGTCCTCGAATGTCTCGGGGCGTTGCTTTAAAAGCGTTCAAGAATGGCATTTTAAAAGAAACAACCTGATTAATTCAGCAAAAGTCAAAATGTCAAGTGTTACGTGTTAGGTGTGTGTGGGTAGCAGCATTCATAATTTAGCACATCATATTTGAATATATTTCAGGAACTACCAATTAGTATTGTAGCTGACATTTAGGAGGAAGCTAAGCACATTATATAGTCACAATAGCCGTTAGCTTAGCCTCTGGTATTTTTCCTCTTAGCTTGAAGTGACCATCAAACATGACTGATTTGCATTCGACCATTCAGTTTGGCTCAAACATCGAACGTCACACACTCAACGGCAATCACTCTTTCTACAACAAGTGGGTGAGTCACTGCATGAATAGGTCAATCTTTTATTGCAGCTCAGTGTAGGACCGCGTTGAGTTTGGTTGCTCCTCAGCGTGCTGCTCGTCCACCTTAACGACAAGACAAGCTTTGCACATGAGCTGAATGCGTAATGCCGTCATTAGAGGTTCTTCCACTCAACTAGACATTCCGATTGGGCGTGTCGATGCCGCCATGAGCAAAATGAGGATTAATACATCACGGCAATCCTTTGATATCATACAGATGTGAACACCATAGAGATGGCATCAAAGTAAAGGCATTTAGACCAGACCTAAGCATAATACATCTTATGAATGGATGCTGAGTGTTTAATCAGAAAAATCACACTTTTTTGGCTGTGCAGATTTATCCCATCGATTGAAGTTTATCAATTTGGCACCTTCATGAAATATATGCACTCTGGGTGGGGCGACCTTGAAATTTGGGTGCTCCCAGAGAAATATTTTCCCATTAATAAATTACTGATTTCTTTTTTATTTTTTGATTGTGCATTGCATTGCTTATAGCAACTTTAACTCACTTTGCATCGTCTCCTAAGCGCTCAGTTATGAGCACCGTGTTACGATTAAATATCTCGTATTGGATTTATTAAAAAGTGAATGTAAAAATACATATTTGGTGGTTGCGCAAGAATTTCCAGGTTACACATGGTGGGTGTGTCAGAAGCCTAGACAGGAGAAATTGAAAAAAAAGAAAAAAAGAAATGCCGTTGACTTAAGAGTCTTTGTTGAAAATTCACCAAGTTATTTTTATATACCAATGTATGTTTAATCAAATGAAGCAACAAAGTTATAAATTATCCATAACTTATAAATATAAATTGTTCCAACAGTATGAGTTCTGTGCACGCAGGCGACAGTTCCACCGGCAATTAGCGGCAGATAGCAAACCTATCTGGTGTGTTCCTCTGCCAAGTCACCACCTTTGTACAGATTAAAGTTCCTCAACAGCCTTATTTAACTTGAAGGATGATAGAGTGTTAATAAAAGTATTGATTTAAAGGTCATATAATATTCTATGAATAACAAATGTAACTTTCAGGCACCATATGTGCGGCACATTAATATGGCTTTGTGGTTACAAGTATGGCTACTATTTTTAAATTTTGCACATTAAATCAGGTTCATGTATTTACATTTTTACCTTTTTGTAATTATTTGAGCAACTCGCCTCAAAGTGTTATTCACCTTTGAACATACATAAACAATTGAAAACGTGTATGGATGTGTGAAAATTATTATGCATTTAAGTTACATTAACATAATGTTGAGTTTTGTTGATTTTTTATCTCTGTACAGTGTGTCAAAGTTTTTCTATCCATCAGAATGTATAATACTAAAATTGAGATCTCACTTTGCTTCATCTATCCTTCCTCTGGTCTCCTGAAAACTTCCTGATTCTGTTGGGATTCTAAAATATCCGGTGATGGTGAAGGGTCTTGGATTTCTAACTGGTTTCAAAGATGTGAATTAAAAAGCAGAATAAATAAAAAAAAAAAAAAAAAAAGGGAAAGCGATGATGTTGAGATGTTGACTCCTAAAATATTAATAATAATAATAATAATAATAAAATAAATAATAACAATAATGAAAAAAAATAATAATAATAATGACAAGTGTTATTATTATATTACTAAAATTGTGGAACTGATTAATTGATTTATAAAAATGTATATCTCATCTGCGTCAAATGAGCCACAAATTATGTTGTCATTTCCTCATACAATGGCTGGGTTTAATTGCTCAACTCATAGTAAACGTTTTTTCAAGTACAGTATATAAACAAATTTTTACGTTGTATTTAATTTGTAATATTTATCCATTTCTACAGTCTTTGTCCTTATTAGGGTTTCAGGTCAGATGAAGACTACCCCAGCTGACTTTGAGCGAGAGGCAGGGTACACCTTGGACTGGTCGCCCGTCTGTCCCAGAGTACATACAGACCAACTACCATTCACATTCACAATTAAGAATCTCAGATTAACCTTATAGCCATTTTTCTGGGATAATTTTGCCCAACAGCATGAGTACGGACATTATTCTAAGTGACAGGGTTACAAACATGACAAGTAACCACATTCATATCCGGATTGACTGTACTATTCAAGATCACTGTATATAGCGCTCCACTCCTGCCATGAGAGATGGGAGTCACGTATGCAGCCTACTCGGTTGCCACGGAGACGCTTCTTTCGCAGGCGTCCCCCCTCTCATCCATCTTGCTTTACGAGTCGATATGATGAATATTTAAGATGCAGTAATCACTTTTATTGATGTGGCAAATATATGTGCCATATGATTTTCTTCGCCACACACACTCATCGTAGACTACTGTAGAATTTAGTGTGAACGGGTAAAGTTTATGAATTTATTCACTTTTTTTTTTTTTTTAAGTAATTTGCTCAAACCTGCATATACTGTAGCTGCCGGTTCTGGTAGACTTCCATCATAACCATTATTTTACATTTTTGCTCCACCACCCACCAACCAGACTTGCGGGGATATACATTATAACACAATCAACACACACTGCACGTAATGTTTAATGCACTTGAGTCCGACTTGGAAGGCGCATACTGTGGGCAAGGTGGAGCATATTTGATATTAAAGCACTTGCATTGCTTTATGAATATTCATCATGATGTTGGGCACGTGTGCATGGCTACACAGTAATGATATGATATGCACTCCAAAATGCTATCAATTTGTAATGCTTCCAATAAAAACACTCCAGAAAAAAAAAACATGATACTGTATGTAATGAATGGCTTTTGTTTGCAAGGCGTTCTCCATGTGAGCCACACGCATCAAAATGAACCTGAGCTTGTGTGTGTGTGTGAGTTTACTATAGGCGCTCATTACATTGCTCAATCAATACACCGCTGAGATCGCCTAACATCCTAGAGGAGAGTACCTCTGCTTGTGCGCTCTTTCAGACGTATCCCAATGTTCCCCATACTCGTGAAGGAAGCACATAGCAGCAGAAACAAAGTTAATGAAGGGCTCACGCACCCCCCAGCGTAGGTTTTCAGTCTACATTCATCATGGATTCGATTTCCCCCATGCATGCACACACTGAGAGAATCAGGAATCATTACAACACAACTTGCAGGCATCCCCTGCACATAAATAAACATGTTAATTGACCTGTCATAGCTAATTGCTGCAGGGGATAGGAGACTGCTGTGTGTGTGCGTCTGTGTATGTGTAAGCGAATGTAATTGGATCTAACATGGTACTTATGCAGGTGGATAGGATATATATATATATTTTTTAAACAGATGTTTGTTTAAAAAATGTGCGTAAGCATTATTTCCCTGTATTAGTAAGGACTTAGTACCCAGATTTCACTGTCCTCTTTGAGGACAGAAAATTACAGTCCAAGAGGAAAATGCATTGCGATAAGGGAAAGTGTCAGATTTTGTTGTTTGTTCGGGGGGAAAAGTGTATTATGGGGCCATTTGTCAGTTTAGCAATGTGATGGCATCAAAAAGAGAGCAGGGTAAGAGGTCCACCACAAGGCCAGAGAAAGGGAAACAGACACATCTAAAATAGACTGATATCAACAAACACTCAAGAGCGGGAGGAAAAAAACTAATTTGTTTGCCCTTACGACTTTTCACACCGCTGAGTTGTAAACTTACTCAGCCTGACACAAACAACCAAATAGTGGGTTGAAATTCCGGGGAAATTGACTTCTAGCCCGATGTTGAGTCATCTTTACTCGTCTTATTAGATGCCATCCGGGGAGAACTAACTGGGAGCACTGACACGCTGCAGGCCAAAAATATGATGTTATGTTTGTTATCTTTCCTGAAAATGTTTATCCACGCTCACATTTGGGCAAGAAACGATAACAGTTCAGACAGAGCAGGCAGCATCGATCATCTGTCAATTTGATGGAATAGTGAATGAGAGATGATGGATGGATGGATGGAGGGATGGATGGGTATATGGATGGATGGATTGTATAGAAAGATGGACAGACAAGATGGATGGATGGATGGACAAATGGAAGGATGGATGGACGAATGGATGGACAGATGGAAGGATGGATGGATGAATGGATGGAAATATGGATGGATGATCGATGGATGGGAAGATGGATAAATGGATGGATGGATTGGATAGAAAGATGGAAAGACAAGAGGGATGGATAGATGAACAGATGGATGGACGGATGGATGGATGGATGGACAGATGAAAAGATGGATGGAAAGATGGAAAGATGGATGGATGGAAAGATGGATGGATGGATTGGATAGAAAGATGGAAAGACAAGACGGACGGATGGATGGACAGGTGGATGGATGGACAGATGGAAGGATGGATGGATGAATGGATGGACAGATGGATGGAAGATGGATGGATGGAAAGATGGATGGATGGATTGGATAGAAAGATGGAAAGACAAGACGAATGGATGGATGAACAGACGGATGGATGGGTGGACAGATGGATGGATGGATGGATGAATGGACAAGATACAGTGTTGGACATTTTTCCGAATGGTTGCATGGGGATGGATGGCTGGAAGGACTGACATATGGATCGAGATAATGTTGTATAAATATTGACAGGCAGACTGATGGGAATACAGTAATGTGGGTTTGGTGGAAGGAAATGTCGGCTGGATGGAGGAATGGGCGCCAGATAATGTTGGATGAGCAATTATAGTTAATAGACAATAGTCCATCCATGCATCCATATATACATCCTAAGGGATGGGCGAATACCGATACCAGGTGTAGTTGGTCTGATACTGGCCTTATTTCAAGGTATAAGGTACTCATGACGGCGACCAATACCAGTATTGGTTGAATGAAATTGTACAACTGCTATTGGGACTTATTCTGGCTATATATTTTATCAACAAATGGAAACAAAATCATAAAAAAGCAATTTTAAGGAAAAATGCAATATTGAGATGTATAGGTCTTCCTTTAAAATGATCGGTTATTTACGTACTCAAGAGTTGAGCATCGGTACTGGTATGCGATACAATGTATATTATAATCATCAATCATCTTGTACAAATGCATTATTGCAATATAATATGGTCAGCCAACTTGTTCATCATCACTAGTTTGCAATGAGGATTTATTTCTACGTAGAGTCCGTGTCATTGGGTGGGTACATCCTGTTTTGATCTGTGAAATAAGCACAATAACTTATTGTCCACCCTGAGATCAGCACATTCTCCACCTGCGGGCAAATAATCATCTGGTAGCTGCATGGACAAGCTTGTTGCTGACATTCAGCAGCAAAAAAAAAAGCTGAATGTTCACTAAAAAGATTCTCATTTATCAATACGGACTTCCATCCAAAAATAACAAAATGTTCCAAATTTCCAAAATGATGTATTTCACGAGAAAAAATAAACATTTAACTGCCAGTGTCAAAATTTAAGGTTGATTAAAACGTGTGATATGTTTTTAATTGCTCCCATTCGTTCTGATTCATGTGCTTTTTTTAACAGACTGTATGGAAAGGGAAACCATTCCAAAACCTACAATTTTGGCACAGGCACCAACTTGACAGATGCTTGGAGGTTTATTTTTACGACATTGGAATAAATGGATTCAATAACCTTGTCAGCAATTAGCTACTTACCGAGATTTATTTGCATTTACAAGGAAAACAAAAAACGGTAGATATGCGTCAACTCCACGTACAAGTAAGCTCATAATTGTTGTTCTGCAACTTTTCTTTCATTGCACCACTTGTGGTGAATTTCCTATGAAAAATGTATCAAATTTCAAACAGAGTCTGAGGCTCAATTCTTCACTGGATTCATTTTATTCCAAGCAGCCCCCAGAGTGTACACCCCCACCAGCTCTTTTCTATCTAGGCTGCATAGGAGACGTCCCTCTTGGGAAATATGCAGAAGAGAGGAACCCTTCAGTAGATGAAATCTCCCAAAGATAAGAGAGTTGACAAGAAACGCAAGTAATACCATGTAATACCGTGGAAATAAAAGCCTCATCAACTCTTTATTTTTGTTTTCTTCTTGTTGGGTCAACGGAATTGCAGTCGAGTTGGAACATGCCGTGGGCCTCAGCCTGTTTGTCAGTTCAGAGACAATCAGCAAATAGTACCCAGGTCACTACTACAGATGAGTGGGTCACAAATTTAGGTCAAGTCATGGCTTCGCATTCAACATAGGTGAGTGTAAAGCTGCAGGGCCGAGTAAGAAGATCCTTACTGTTGTTTTAGAAACACACACTTCAGTAGCATAACTATAATCTCAACTCTCTGCAACCTTTTTGCACTATGTTGTGAATTCACTTAGGAATTTTTCCACACTGCCCCGGCTGCATAATCAATTCAATTAGGTAATAGGTTATAAACATTAGCGATTGGGATGAGAAAGATGACCAAAATGACCAGCATTAGCATGATGTTGCAAAAACAAAAGTATAGAAAAAGAAACAATTCATGCACCAAAAGCAAGTCATAAAAAATAAATCACCAACACTAACATGCACTTTACAACCAACATGTGTGACACACTTGAAGGAACAACCCCCCCCCCCCCACACACACACACACAAACACACATTCTCTTCAATTCATTTGTCAACTGCAGTCTTACAGACGCCAATGTGTCTTCTGCTCTACTCATATTTTTAGATGAAAAAAGGATTAGGATTGGAGTTAAATTGCAAGGCTGCGTTAACTCAGAATTTGGTGAAAATTGATGCGAAAATGATACGTAGTGCATTTTGTATTGCAAAGTTGGTCAGAGTCACTTGACACTTAAACTGGCATTAACATTAAAAGTTACCGGTTAAACGAATAAACCATGAACACACAAAGAGAAGGCTGTTCGACAATTCTTCTGATTGTCTTGTTTGGCGGCTATTTTAATACTGCTCTTAATCTTCGGTGACTGGCAACATCCACATTTAAAATGAACTGACCTAAATGGTACCAAAGGTTTGTTAGCAACCAGACCAAGATCTGGCCATGACGTTAATAAAATTAAAATAATAATGATAATAACAACAAACATCTAGGGACTTTTTTATTTTATTTCAATCCATTCATCCCTCCGTACCGCTTCATTCAACAAGGTACATGCAAGACTTTTGTTATTTTCTCTTGACCCAAAAATATACAACCCAAGGATTTTTGTATTTTCTTAGACAATGTAACAATAGCTTTGGGATATTGTTTTCATTGCACTCTTACCTGAAATGGTCCACTGGGACTGATATCGAAGTATGCTTTCTTCCAGTCGGGGCCCTGATGACCTGACTTGGTCCACAACATGGTGTCCACTGAGGCAATACTCCTCACTTTCAATAGAACATTGAGAGTGCCTGTGAAAATGCAAGGCATATTTAGGAAAGCTGACTAAATACATTTGTTGGACATAGCACGTTAAAATTGTATTATTATTATTATATTTTTTTTTTTACACTTTCCAAAGACAAGTATGTTAAGTTAACTGAAGATTCTAAACAGTCCATACTGAATGTGAGCGTATAACTGTACTATACTGTAAGTGCCCTGTGATTGGCTGGCAATGACTCCAGGGTGTAACCCCGCCTCTGACCCAAAGCCACCTGCAGGCTCCAGCTCACACCCGACCCCAGTGAGGACAAGCTCCTAGCTATAAAGGACGGACTGACATTCAACTCCAAAGGCTTGAAACATTTCAAGATATTGACCCGTGTGCCGCACGATGGTTACTTTCCTCCCACATATCGAACCCAACTCATATAGTTGGCCATTGTGCTGACCAACTTACCAAGAGTATTAAGACCACATTGCAAAAGATTCCATCAGGCAAACCAAAAAAAAACGTCAATAATAATGGATTCATTAGTGGAGTAGTGGCTTTATGAACTCTACTGGAGCACAAATATTTCAAAACATTAACATACCGTATATGACAGGTAAATACTATATTTCCTCAAATAGTCACAATGTGTGTCATTAACCGAAGAAAAAAATAAATGCCTCCCTTAAATAAATATAGTAGAGTAAAGATGGAAAATGAAAATAATTTCAATTCAGATTGCAAGCGGAATCCTCCCTCCTTAGTGCCGCAAGTAAATAATAAAATGACGGCACACATATTTGGCGATTAACTGGCCATTCTTACGAACTTTTAATATCAGTATAGTGATTCACTTATATCACAAAGCCAAGTAACGACTGTTACAGCATCACATTTCCTCCCCGAGCTCCTATATACAAGCACAGAGCACAACTCCTCCAAGTCTCTTAGGCCTCAAAGTTGTTAAAGAAGCATTCATCTTGTTAAGAATTCCCAGACAGCTCTTAAGTGCAATATTAACCAACATCCAGTCTCTTAACGCATGCGTAGGCAGTGGTGCTAAGGTATTTTATGTGTTTCCATTTGGTGGGAGTCTGCTTTTTGCAAGAAAATTCATCACCCCATATGCCCACAAAATGTTCTATCCACTCTCGCGGGTGAGATTTGCATGTTTTGGAGGTAATGTGACTCAAGACTTGAAATAAGCAAGCTAGTAAGTAATTAACATTTTGTTCTGTCGCATGGGATGCATGCCAAGGGTAAGCGTAGTGTAAATGACACAACATTTTTTTTTTTCTGGAGAGCTCAGTAAGTCTCAGTCAGTCTCCAGAAGAAAAAAAAAATGTAAATGACACAACATTATTATTTATTGTGCACGCAAGATTTAAAAATCATGTTGGTTCAACCTGATTCAGTTGTTGCTCCGCTAGAAAATCTGATGTACTAGATGAGCTAGCCTACTACAGACCTTTAATGTAATTTAGACTTTTTGTTCATTGATGGTGTACTGGTTCACTTGCCTGACTTCTGGTTGATAAATTGTGTGAAGACGAGCCAAGGCAATGATGAAGAGCATGAAGAGCCAATTGCCTTTACTTTGGATTAATGATCCAAGTGCCAACAGCCTTGAATTAGGAGCGCAACATCTTGATCGGATGAATGACAACTACGTGACTCTAAAGTAGCTATCCATCAAGGAAGCTATTGCATGTCATAATGTCGGAAGATTAATAAAGCTAATTCTCACTATCACCAAACGTCAGCTCTGACTCCAATAAAACTGAAAAAAAATGACGTTTAGTTGATCGCACGTACGAGCGAGCGAGACACAGAGGTGGATTGCAGTTACGCTTTTGGCCAGAGAAAATCAGAACCATGTCAGGCGTGACATCACAGAATATATAACGCATGTGTTTTAATTTTCTTTATCTTGGGTTGTTTTGCAACTTAGTTCAAGAACCAGCCTTAGGATTCGGTGTTGAGAAAAGAACATCAGAAGAGAAGAAAACTCTGATACTTCCTCTTATAGTAGTGGCCAACCTATATGAACTATGGTGGGGTTTCCATCCAATTGTTTAGATTTTTTTAAGCAAATTTACAAAAAATTCGCAAAACGGACATGTGACTTATGCCCATTTGAATCTGTTCTTTTTTTGCGAATATTGAGAGGGAACTCCCCCGCTGTAGGTGGCGCTATTCACCAAAAAGATATGATCCACCAGTAATTTAAAAGAAGAAAAAAAGGAAGCGACTGCGCCATGCGATGACGTCGTATGAGTTTGCTTTTGTAATTCTTGATAAACCGTAGCGTTTCTTTGTTGTTTTCCATCTAAAATAGCATTAATATTCGCTTCTTTAATTAATTCCAAAAATATTTCTGTTTCATCATCCTCCCAAAAATACCTTACTTTATCATCCACCATTGTTTTGTGACCGCAAACGTATGTGTGACGTAATATCCTGTCTTGTCAGCGTTTATTCACAAAACCTGTTTCCATAGCCAAAATTAGCATTTTCCTTTTTTTTGATATGCTTTAAAATCCACCCCGTCCAAGCGTTCAAACTTTTTTTCTCGAATTTTGGGCCCTTTTTCGAATTTCTAGCGTTTCCATTCAGATTCATTTTTGCATTTCTTGAAAATTCAAATAAAAATGGGTGGATGGAAACCCACCTTATGTCTCTAATGCTGCATTCGAGGAAGGTGGTAAGTCGGACTTTTCCGACCTCCGATTAAGCAATGTGCACTGGAACACCCCTTTGAAATGGGAGGTTGGAGTTACAAAGTTGAAAAAAGCATCACTCTATAATGGCGACCCGCATAGAGACACAGACCATTAATGGGAAAAATATATATATTTGAAAGTTTTTCATGATAACAAACGGACCAATAACAAAAATGTTGCTGTCTGATCCAGGCATTACCAAAATAGCACCATCATAGTCTCAGATGAATGCAAGTATGGAGCTCCACAATGTTATGTGACAGTTTCTACCTGGAACCGATTATTTTTACTTCCTATGGATTTTTTTTTTAATCTCTTTGACTTTCGAGGTTCCATTGCACTCATAACAATAATTAACACTACCTCAGCCAGACACTTGTCAACATATGCCCAAAAAGTTTTTGCCTTTGTAAATCACACTGGAATTCTTTTAATTAAAAACCTCAACCAAACAATCATTCAAGTGAGGGATCATTTAAATAACCATTCATTTGCCTTCCATCACTGTGTTCTCAAAACAATCCAACAGTTCCAAGTTGGCTTGCCAGTGGCACTGAGGGGGGTCGGGAAGGGGGGGGGGGGTCCAAACTAAAGTACGACCACAGAAACATCATGAAATCTTGTTTATGTGCCGCTGCCAGGGAAGAGTTGCATTAAGCTGAACCAAACAAATCAGAACACTCTCTCCTAGCCAGATACTGTTTTACAACGCAATGGCCTTAAGAGAGCAAAACACGGAATATGCAGTACAATTATGTTTTTCAATAGCCTTCATGTACTTTCTCTTCAAACTGATGGAGTGCATGTGCATTGGCAACGGTGCTTTTGTGTCATCTGACATCAATGTGCTGATGGCCTTTCGGCAGCTGAAGCCTTTTTGCATCACCTTGCATCTCTAACACAGCCTTTCAAGCTCTTTTGAGAGCTTTATATAAATAAATAAAAATTCTCAAATGCTGTAACACTCATCCTCCATGCTTCCTTTCTCACTCTCATCTTACTTACCTCCACCTCCTCACTCCTTTTACTGGACCCCTTTACCTCTTTCTTTATTTTGTCGCGAGGAGCACCGCTGCGATTCGGCGGCTGCAGCGTGAGCTTGGCCGGAGAGAGGCAATTAAAGTGACAACAGATTGGAAGCGGATGGGGGAACAACAGCGCCGATGAAAGCGGATCTTGTCGAGGAGTTTGGCGTAAACTACTAGCAGATTGTTGTAATCGTAAGCAAGTGCTCGGTGACAGATGTTGCCTTGCTGCGAAACACCACCGCAACAAGACCACCAGTGATGAGAACTTTGATTTTATGGACGCCTCAGAGAAAATGGTCCTGTTTCTCGTAGAATTGATTACCTTGTAACATTTTCTTTTTGTGTTTTGTGTTCTCAATTCTAAAGTCTTCCTAAATACAAAAGTGCAAAGGCTTAAGCATTTGTCAACTGAGAAATCACCGGCCAAGAGTTTCTTCGTGTAATACAAAATTCTTCACAATGTGCTTTGGTAGTACGTTGCAACTCAATCTGCTGTATCTGATGGGTCACTAATTGACTTGGCCCCAATGCCAGCAGACTGTAACTGGTTCCTCCCTAGCCCTTGTGCCAGCCCTTAACAAAATTTCAGTAAACTCATTTCCTATGCACATTTACCTAATCCTTCTTTATTGAAAAAAAAATATATATATTTTAAAATTTAAGACATAGGTATAGGGTTTACTGGTGAACAAAATGAACAGGGAGAGTAGCCTTTCTGTCTGTCTTTACCTTGAATTAAGAAAGTGTTGTGCTCTTGTAGTTCCCATTTCCATGTAGCTGAAGTAAGGTTTGCTAGATTTTTTTATTTTTTATTTTTCATCCCAAATAATCATCACATTTAACATTTACAACTCTTGGCTATAACCGTTTTCCAACTCAAATCATTAAGTAAATCTGAATAACACGGGCAAGGCTATGCAGTTTTTTATTTTATTTTATCTCTTCCACTAATATTGTATTGTCCACATTACCCTACACATTTAAGATATTCCATTTCAATGCATCTTAGTTGGTCTCTGCTATTAAACACCATTAATTTGACCTTTCACTTATTCCACAAAATGAGAACTGGATTTGATTAGGAAATCGTTTTGTTAGTGAGCCTTTGTGTGCTCCGTGTTACGTTGTGTGCAAGTCTGGTGATGCTCTAATGGGAATACTGTGTGTGCACGTGTGTGTCTGTGTTGAGTTCTGCAGGCTCTGTGCTGGATGCCTTCTAGCTGTGTGACAGAGCATATTATGATGAACAGCTTACCCAAGTGACTGATTGTGTCGTGCCATTGCCATAAATCACACACCCACTGCCCACTTCAAAAACAAACACACACAGACACACGCGCATAAGGGCACAAGTGGAAATGTACAAAGACCTGCCACCCCCCGCTATTGTCTATATGTCAAACTGAGGTTCAAGTCCAAAGCTGAGATTTGCACAGAAGCACGCTGATGTGAGAACTTTCACTCAAGCACAGCTTGCCAAACCTCACGATTTTCTAAGAAGAGTCACATATTTCACTAACGCCTATTGTCACATTAATCGTCTATTTCTCCTGATTTTTGGAGTTGCAATGTTCAGATTTGTTAGTTTAATAGTAATCTTTCATCTGTTGGGCCGGATACATTAGGTCATGCATTCTCGAAAGCCGTTAGAGGACAGAATAGGAGGGACTTAAGGAATGGAAAGTAGCATAAAAAGTAGAAATCAAACAACAACTCAAATACCAACCCAATGGTACAAACACTTAACATTTTTGGCAACACCAGAGCGATGTCAAGTGTCAAACCCTGAACAAATATTTGATTAGCTTTTCAGTGAAATCAGTTCATTTCAGTATCTGCAGACTCTTTAAGAGCTTTTTTTAATGGTCATTTCAATCGAATTTTAGACATCGCGTTGACTAAAATTAAAACTTGAATGTTGAATCCGTCATTATTATTATTGTTATTATTATTATTATTATTATTATTATTATTATTATTATTATTATTATTTTATTTAAAAAAAAATATATATATATATATATATAAAAAATAATAATAATCCGTCCTTATTTTGATGTTTGAAGGTTGATACAGAGCTGACTTTACTGCATGTTCTATTGTGTTTCTGCTGAGGCTCTGGAGCGACTTTAAGTCTGTTATATATGTTATCGTCCCCTCATTCACTCACCTATGTGTTTGCCCTTCATGTGGTAGTAGAAGGAGACACAGTAAGGGACCCTGCCAGAGCCCTTGGGGCCCCTGACCGTGCTCACATTAAAAAGTGGAGAGAGCAGACAGGCCTTGTCCCCTTGAACTCGTGGCCGCGATGCTTCGATGTACATATAGTAGCCTGGGAACAAGAAAACCACATTCAGAGGTCTTCACTGCTGTGGATTAAATTTATTCCCCTTTCCTCACCCTCTTTGGTTCCGCTGCGATCCGTCTCCGGGCCTGTATTGGCAGACCGCTTGGGATTCTGGGTCAGGTGATTTTGTCGCGTCCAGTCAAAGACGTCGCTTCGGTCTTGTGAGAAACCACAAATCCTCTCATCCTCAAACCCGCACACGTGGTCTGGTGTGGGAATGTGGAAAAACCAGAGTGTGCAACTGTGTTAGATTAGCGATATGATATGCAGAACATTTGTGATAATGCAATATGTTTTTCCAGACAAAAAATATGCCTTTAAAGTCACTGAAGAGGTTGCACACTGTCATCAAGCATGACATTTCAGACATCATGACCTCATCATCATGTCATTTTCTGTGCTGATTCTTTTTTTTCTGGAGAGCTCAGTATTGTTCATTCGGTAATTTTACCGATTTGACATGTCCTCATCATTGCTCTCTCTTTTTTTTAAAATTTATTATTTTTATTTTTTATTTTTATTTTTTCTATGTGGGTGAGTATGTGTATGTGCATGTGCGTGTGAGTGTGTATTCATTAGTTCACCTAAACCGAACACTTCAGAACCCAGCCAGAGCCGTGAGGCCGTCAGGAGACCCGAGGAAGGACCAAAGAAAAGAAAGGAAAGTGAAGGTGCTGATTCTTAATTCACAGAATCAGACTCAAATTGGCATTTTGCAACCTGGCAACTGCCCTGCTTAAATCCGCCTGACATATTGGATGGGTTTATGAAGAGAACTTGGTCCAACCCCGAACTGACCCAACTAGAAGGCAAGTTTAATGAAAAAGCCTCCTGTGTGCCGGAGTGCTTTGTATCTTTGGTTTAAAATCAATACTTGCTAGCAGCAAGCCAGGAAAATGAATCAGTGGCTGACCTGGATTACTATTAAAGTGTGTTGCCCTTTTTTTTTTTTGTCGCTGTTTCTAATTCAAACCGCTGACCCAACTCCCACCCGACTCATATACATGTGTGCTCTGACACATCCTCCCAAAGAGCACAGTGTGACTTTTAGTGCTTTTCTTTGTGACGAGCACAGAAGTTGGACTGGAGCCAAGTGCAGTTTATCAACTGATCTGGACAGGGAATGCTCCGAGAATGCCACTACATAGATCACTACAGGAAATGTATGTGTCTGTAGTTGCTTGCAAGGGGTGTACATTAAAGAAAGCAAAAGGGTAACATTTTTGGAAGTGAAAGCCTTTGCAGTACAGTACAGTACAACCTGGTAATCCTAATCATTTTGGAGGTTGGATGTATTTTTGGCTCTGTAAATATCATTTTGAGTTGATACTTATATTTACAACTGTTTTAAATTGTTCAATCCCCGCTGAATGAATGCACTTTATTTTGGAGTCAGCCAGTTCTTCCTCAAGCGTCTCCACTTGGTCCAAAAAGCTGCTGCTTACATCCTAACTGGAGCTCGAGAGAACATATAACTCAAATTCTGGCCTCCCTTTACTGGCTCCCTGTTCACGCTAAGAGTTAGTGTTAAGATGACTTTGTTTTCAAATCTTTCAATGGTCTAGGCCCACTTTACCTCTCTGAGCTCCTCTACCCTTAAGCACCTGCCCGATGCTTCAGGTCAGCGGACCAGATGCTACTGAGGCTCAAAGGGGGGCGAGGCTTTTCCGCTGCCGGTCCGTCCCTTGACCTTCCGTCAAATGTTAAGCAAGCCCCTTCTTTGTCCTTGTTTAAAACTCGTCTTACAACACATTTGTAATGTTTTGCTTTCGACTCAGGATGAGGCTCAACATTGTTTTTGTTCTATTGTAAAGTATTTACTGTCTTTCTATTATTTATTTAATGTTTTAACGGTCTTTATTTTCATGTCTATTTTTACTTTATGAACAGACCTACATGGTTATGGTCGTTTCTAAAGTCCTCTACAAATAAAGTTGAGTTCAGTAGAATTATCAAGATTTACTAAGTTAAAACACTAAGTATATTTTTATTGTGCTACTTGTTTTTTCATGTAATGTTTTTGTTTTACACATTTAATGAAGTAAATGTAAATGACATTATTAGTTAAGATTTGTTTTCAGTTTTAGAACTGTTTAAATGGAAAACGTTTACAAAGGAAACCTCATCCAAATCGATACTGAGGTGGAAACTTACTCCACTTACAGTAATTTCTGGACTATAAAGCGCACCTGACTATAAGTCGCGCTAGCTAAATTTGGGGAATACTCGAGTTTGTTCCACATATAAGCCGCACCCGACTACTTTCTTTTCCATAATGAGGGTGCAAATTGTCTCGCTCTCGTTCTCTATTCTACTGTACTTGGGCTCACTTGGTCTGTTTTGCTCTGCCTGACACTCTTGCGCTTCCTTTATAGAGCGCGCCCCTGTTATCTGATGGACCTTTGTATTAGCCGCAGTGTCGAATGCAAGTGAAAAAAGTAGCGGCTTAGAGTCTACAAGTTACTGTTCATCCCCGGTATAACAATGAACAAGTTATATTTTGCTTCAAAATCATCAAAATTCAACAGGCAATTTAAATGACCCAAACAAAAAAACAGAGCACCATTAGTGCTGGATGCTATTTGTATTTTTCCAAATGCATTTTCTTTGGCTTTTTTTGTGTTTATATCCATTCACAAGATGTTAGGTGATGAAAACCTGAGGAGTGTGCTGTCCTCAGGGATCAAATTGTTTTACACGCCCCGGGCAGTAGCCAGCCGCTCTGTGGCACCGTGTCTCAGATGTTAACATAACTTGTCAAACCAAGGAATCCTCTCACTTTCCGTAGTCCATTTACAAGAGTCCACATTTCTCGACACTCCTTGCACACCAATAATGTAATTTAAATTCTGCATTTTTTTTGCTTGTGTTTAGATAATGACATCACAGAAAGGTAAGTGGTACTGAGGCTCAGAGCTAAACATCTTCACATTCAAATGCACAAGCTAAGTGCAACATAATTAAGTCAGCGCAGCTATTGATACCTCAATGAACACACAGTATTAAGGTAGTTAGGCACTAATCTTACAAGGTATATAATGTATTAAGTATTTTAAAATGGTCATGGACCCAAAAATGTTGTTTGTTTTTCATTTCTTCAATGAGCCCAACATACACAATGTACACGTTTGTTGATCAGCCTAATCAAATTCCACATAATCAACACAGTATGTTTAATGAATAAAACCATTCATCAGGCCCTTATTCATTGCATCCCATTTACATACTGTATCTGCTGTATGTGTTGGTATTTGTTTCAATGAGCTAATCTATTACTATTCACACCCTGCTCCACCACACGCACTCATTTCAATTTGCACCGTTGTTCTCACAGTCTGTTCCAATCTGCAGTTGTTTCAATTGCATCGTTCTGGCAGAGCTGAGTGACACCCGTGCCAGACAAATGCTGTATGTCGCTTACTAAAGAGGACAGAGAATGTTGAGTGGGCTGATAAAGACAGAGGGAGGAAAAAAATGTGTTAAAATAAAGAAATTAGACAAAAAGAGAAGAACGGCGTGAGATGCGTTTGAGACGCTGCGAGTATATTCACGTAAAAAGGAAAGATGGCACAAACCTGAGATAAGATGTAGGTTTAATGTAGTTTAATGCTGCATTGGGGTAAAGCGGGGAAGAGGACAGATTGAACGAGTTTATGAGGTTTGACCTCAGGAGAAAAGAGTGGAACGTAAACCAAAAATATGGCTGACAAGCGCAATAAGGTAGTGTTTGTTTGTAAAGAGACAAGCTGGCTCTCAGCAGTCTAGGAAAACAAACCTTATCTTTTTTGGAACAATATTTTGCCAATTAGTTGCTGAGTGCATCATAAACCTAAGACAAATAAACACCTCCCTCAAATAGACACCTCTTTTCTCCCTTTTGTTAATTGCATCATATCCATCGGTTAAATGCAATAAATAGAAATGGACTGAATTCATATAATTAGATAATCCTACAATACTTGCATCCATTGAACTTGAACATGATGTCAGAATCGCCTACCAAAGCAAATGTCTGGAAATGAACCCCCTTAAATCTAATTTGCATAATAATTTGGATCGCAGTGTATGTCCCATAGATATCGGATTGGCTTGAGGTCAAGTTCCTCCACACCAAACTCATCCAATCGTGCCCTACAGTAATGAACCTTGGGCACTGAAAAGAGTCTTCCCCAAACTCTGACATCTCATAAAGTTGAAAGCATTAAATTGCTCAACATGTCTCGATGACTAAAACATTTTTTAATTTAGTAAGTAAGGGGTCGAGTCCAAATCCCAATTGAGTGATTAATTAACAGAAGTGTGTACAGTATGAATATTTATTTTCTATATGGCTATAGTGAACAGCCACCAATAATGGCTATCTTCCATTCCTGATATTTAGAACATGGAATAAACCTGCAATTATCATATGCTTCCTGTTCTGTAAAACAACCAGATTGGATCATCCCAAATCTTTACCAACCAATGTTGACACTTTTTGCCGCCATAAAAACATAAATTGGCTTTTGGAAGGAGAAGGAAAAAAATACAAATGTGCTGCTAATTTCACCACCCTGTCATCAATCATTTAACAGCAACGGGTTTCGAAGATTAGAAGAATATGGATGATGGAAAGCTGAGCGAGAGGACTCACCTGAGGGTCTTGGGTAGGTGTATGCTGTAAGAAAATGGAGTACTGGTTAACACATGTAGATAAGTAGAATACTCAAAAAAGTAGAACTTCTAAAATCAAAAGATTGTATACTGTATGTGGGAATTTGAAGTGAGACAAAAGTCGGACAAAGCTAAATTTGGACTGGACTCAAGCAAATCAAGTCTAATCCCTCATTAAGGATGCTAAAAAAAACAACAAACCAGGTTTACTTAAACTCGCTGTTTAAACCGGCAAAATCCCTTATATGGTTTTGACGTGAATTTATTTATCTGATAAACCAGAATCCATGGAAAGAGATTTATCTAAAATCTTACTTACTAATATTTGTAGAGAGGAAAATATTGTGCTGTTATGCCAAAAATATGCAAATGTTGACATATAGGGCCTATTCTCTTTATGCAACAACTTTGAGGCTGTTTCTGTCATTTCAGCCATGTCCATACAGTAGTCTTTCATTTTTGATGCAATATCGTGAAAGATGGAAATTACTATCACAGAGAGCCGTCTATATTCAAATCATCTGTCAGGTGAAAATTAAACAAAAATTCATAAAACTAGGCAACATTAGCAGTTAACAACAAGCTAGCTTCACATTTATTAGAGAATAAATGACAACCCTTTTTGATATCACCAAATGAATTAGCAAACAATTAATTGTTAAAAATATCAATATCTCTAAAACTAGAGCCAATTCAAAGAAACAGATGCCATTTTCAGACTCAGTGGCCCAGAATTACTCGAATCCTTAACATATCTTTGTCAATTGGAGAAAAAAAACCTGTGATTTTTCATGTTATAAATGAGATTTTACTACATGTTTTACTATTTTGTGATGGTAACTGTGCAATTTCCATTATTCATAATGACAAATATATCAATTGTGTGTGAAGAAAAAAACAACATTGTTAAAGGTCCATGTCGCGAGATAGAATTTTTGCAGATTTGCGACCCCTCTGGCAAAAAGCGGAATCGAAGACAGCGATGTGCACGCGCCAAGTGTGTGCCGAGACGTTAGCTAGTGGTAGTTTTATTGTGCATTGCTTATCATAAATAGACCCTATCGCATTTTCGTGACGAGGTCTTACCTTTTTAGCAAGAAGAAAGCAAGCTGTGGGTCCCATTTCATCCTCGTAAGTTTTTCCACCTACTCAAATATTAACTCTGCACCAATATTGATCCACATCCTCCTGCGACGCTTGTGCAACTTCCGTTTTGCCCTTTTTGTCACACGAGAGTGTTATCTTTTCCTGCTCGGTATTCTGACTGTGGTCGGGGGACGCAGAGGAGATTTTTACTTCGGTCAGAGTCACCTCCGTGGACAACTCCCGTTGCATGTCGCCAAACTTTCGGCCCGATGGTCGAACAAAAGGAGCCACCGGGAGACGGAGGGTCGCACTGCGGTATTGGTTTATTATTATTTTGACAGACTTTTGTATCCGCTGTGGCACACGCTTGTCTTTTCCCACGGACTCGGAGAAACACTCCCAAACACTTCCGCCTTCCCAGCGCTTTCGCGGAGCACGCGACTGACTTCACGCTCAGGGAAAAAGCTTTAAGATTCGGTCCCGAACCCCCGATCATTATTTCACTCTACATGAAAAATAGGGGCAACAGCCATTGTGCTACAATAGTGCCTCCTGTCCATTATACAATTCTTTATTTATTTTTATTTTTTTTTTTGAGAGAGAGAGAGAGAGCTCAGTATTGTTCATTCGGTAATTTACCGATTCGACATGTCATCATCATTGCTCTCTCTCTCCTTTTGTTTAAAAAAAATATATATATATTTTGTATGTGCATGTGCGTGAGTATGTGTGTGTGTATGTGTGTGTGCATGTGTGCATGCGTGTGAGTGTGTACTCTTTAGTTCACCTAAAACCTATTCAAAATCCCATACCATCCACCTAAACCGAATACTTCAGAATCCAGCTAGAGTCGTGAGGTTGTCAGGAGACCCGAGGAAGGATCAAAGAAAAGAAAGGAAAGTGAAATCCAGCACCGACCAGACATTACATAACATTTTTTACATTTATTATACAATTCTTAAAACATGTGTGGGTGAAAAATATGTTTAGTTTAACACTCCACTTTGCGTCAATGTTGCGACATGCACCTTTAAAAATGTTTTTATTATTTTGCTTTAAAAAAAAAAATAAAATTTTTGTTGTTGTTAAATAATGCTCAGTTAATTTAAATTGCGAATGCATAGAAATGTGTTGTATTGTCTTTGATATGAGATGTTCCACTGTAAATGAATGTATGAGTACTCACGCTCTGAGTACTGGATGGTGCGACTGACGTATTCCCCCGGGCTGTAGGTGGTGATGGGGGCCAACTGGACCTCATAGGAAAGAGGTATTCTCAGGTCAGGAATGGTGTAGGACATCAGCACGCCCTTCTCTGGCTCCTTGCCTTTGAGGTCAATAGGCTTCGACAACACGTTCTGCTTATTCTGGATCGAACACACAGCAGTGTAGAGAGGCAGAGGCCGAGCTCAGATATAACGTACAAGAACATCTACAAGTGTGGGGGGAAAAGTTACTAGCAAGCACAAATAAATTCCCACAGTGCACAAATCCAACAAATAGGGTCACAAATACAACAAATCTGCTTGAGATGCAGATATAATAAAAAATACACTCAAAAGACTGCAGTACTGCCTGAATAACTCGATTTCCTTCCTATTCCCTCCACTGCTACCTCTGGATATATTTTGCTGTCTTCTACATCCCTTTCCTTCCAAATACTATAATTTAAAGATTTGTACTAGAGCACCAAGAGATTGTAAACGTATCCATCAGTGCCAGTAGCACTACTATCACCCAGCCACACTGACGGCTCCTTCCGGACAAAACTAATAAGTTAATGAGGATACAAGGTTAAGCAGGACATTTATTATAAATCCACACAATTCAAATATGATTAGATGAAAGCATCCCTGATTGGAACGCTGAAGATATGCACTTTGTGCTGTGGATAACCACTAATGGTATCATATTGATCAGTATATCCTCATATTATTTTACAACGGTGCATGCCCTTCACATTTCCATTAATGACCAAGGAGAAAGGGTACGAGCCAACTCTTAAGCGTTTTGCTAGCATATAAGATGACTCAGTTTTTTTTTTTTTTTTTTTTTACGAGATTTGCACTGGAATCAGTAAGAAAATTGACACATTTTGGCAGAACATGAAAAAAAGAACTATTATTATGATAAAATAATTACAAAATGTGATCCAATTCAAGAAAAAAAATGCAGCCCCAATGTCATTGGGTGGCTAATTTTGTATCAAATCAAGCTTTATTCATATTGCACTTTTCATACATAAAAATGCAACTCGATGTGCTATGCAATTAAAACATCCAAGGTACAACATGAAAACAAAACCTGCCTCCTCCCTCCAATAGGCCCACGATGATGTCCGCACTCACACACAACACACACAATCTGAAGAACTATGGTTAAAAAGGACATGGCGGGGCACAGAGAAACCATGTGAGGAAAACAATTTTGAACTTTGTACTGTTGGGTGTATTTGAAAAACATTCATATTTTATTCGTATTAACTCATTCACTGCTATTGACGGCTATAGACGTCAAAAATTCATTTGAACTATTGATATTAGTTTTTTTTATCTATAATTTTTTTTTGTGAGTATAAAGAGTATGAAAACCTAGAAAAAAAATGTATTGTACATTTAGAACAGATATACAATTTTGAATTAATCTTGAGTTAACTATTGAAGTCATGCGATTAATTACAATTAAAAATTTTAATCGCCTGACGCCCCTAATTTTTAGTAATCTTTTGGTTTAAAAAAGAAAAATATTATTTAAAAAATGTCTAGGTTTTCATACTCTTGTTAACAAAACTGGGGGGGAAAAAAGTTAAACTAATAGAAATAGTTAAAATGAATTTTTGACGTTTATAGGCGTCAATGGCAGTGAATGAGTTAATTACAATATTTTTTTTTATATTTAGATATCCAATTGTAGTTATTTAGCAGAATTTCTGAACAGAAAACAATTGTGGTTGTATATCATGCTTCATTAGGTCCAGTACAAAAACACATTACATAACCAATTGTCATTAAATCCCAAGTTTTAATCAAACTGGCAGACGTAAAACGTTAATCCAGTGGAGGCTGTTATCTTATTAAAAGTACAGTAAATCAGGTTTGAGTGTGTATTTTGTTGACACCATTTAAAAAAAAGAAACGCTTTTGCGGTGTTAGTCCACCCCCGTACACAAGGCTCCATTAGCCCGTGTATCTACCGCTGATCCTCGCTACTTAAAGACCTGACAGTCAGCTCCCTTTAATGTATTAGGTCAGCCACTCGACCACGACACGCTGGTACACCCACAGCATGCCATTATCAGGTAATTCATGCAACAGAGCTGTGTGTTTGTGCGTGTGTGTGTATGAATGAGTTAAACACCTGAAGTTCCACGGTGCTTTGTCTAACTATGCTGTCTTTCCAACATACTGCCTCTCAGTGTTTAATAATGTTAGTTATCTATCAACAACTAATTCGCTAAACCATCCCTTGTAGCAAAGAGATTTAGAGTTCATTTCTAATTGACCAGTGTAAAATATTTTCATCTTTCTGATCAAATAAAATAGTTAGAAAATATTGAATCCGTCTTTGTCATCAATCAAAAACTACACATAATTAAACACCATACAATTTCTGGTAGAAGCAATGTAAAAAAAAAATGCCACAAGATTTAGCCCTCTTCTCTTTTAACACATCAAAAAATAATAATATTCATGAAAGTCAGTCGCTCTCATGTAAAGTACATTATTTTCCTGTTGTGGTAAATAGCTGCAGTGCATCTGTCACTCCGTCACACTTCATATTTATATCAATTTACTACCAGTGCTAACATCCATTAATCAACATTTAGGCTCACATTTTAATGCAAAGAGTTACGCCCCGTGTTCATACGTGTAAACATTCGCACATCACATAAACACACTGTTCATAATGATGTGGAATTTAGTAGAAAGGTGTGTATGTAATATACTTTAAATATGTGGTAAGTGGGAGAGATGAGGAGTCAAGGTCTGTGAATACACACGTAGACATTTGTTTTGGTCATGGAAAATAGACATTGAAGATGAAGAGGGTCTTCTGCCCAGATTTAGTCATAACTGTTTTAATTTATTTATTTCCTCAGTAGAACTTTTATCTGTGGATGTGTCTTTGTGAGTGCTGTCGCAATTTCTGCTCGTGCCGGTTTGTCTGTGATGCCTCCTCTATTTCCACAACAATAGACCATTAGTCTGTGGTTGAAGTCAATGTGTATTGAATGATGTCTGTAAAAGTATCTCATGTCTGGTGAACTCCGGGGGGGGCTGTTTCCTGGGGGCTTGGGGGTTTTGTGGTACCGCCCTTCAAGATAGTATAAGAATGTTGCGAGTCCGCTGTAACTTCGCACTAGTGAGAGGCTGCCATTTTCTGGAAACTCACTTGTGCCCGGAATATTCTGTAGAAATAAAAGCTTCGAAGTGACTGTTCATCGATCTCCAGCCTGCATTCGGATAACCAACATTCTCACTACCCGAAAGAAAACGAACACGCGGAAGGAGAAGATTCTTTTCTTCAACAAAGATTACGGCAATAAGAGGAGCTCACCATTGTGGAACTTTTCTGAGATCTTAAAACCTTATGATGGCTTCCTCTGCTCTTAGTTGAGCTACTGCTCAAACTGTTTGCTTAGTGCCTTGGCCTGACTTCCTGTCTATGACACCAAAAAAAAGGACCCACTTGTGAACAACTTGTTGATTCCATTTTAAAGACTCAAAATAGCCAACAGATACAGCATACTTTCAATCATTCTTTTGTTGGCGGTAAATGTCGTAGCAGTACGGTTTTGCTTGTCAAATCCACTGATGGGGCGACAGAGAATGGTTGATTCCATGTTAAAAGGTTAAAAGAAATGTGGATTACGTAGGAGGAAGGAATGTTTGTCACTTGTGTTGCGTGTTTACTAGAGGTGGGAATCACAGAGTAACTTACAATACATTATTTTTCCAACAAAATCTATGATACACACAATATCGGAAGAAAACAATAAACGATACCTCACAATATCTATGCGTCACCGATGAAGGGAAAATACATCAAAATTAAATGACATACCCGAGTCTCCCAAAGTGCAAAAATACAGGTGAAAAGATACTCAATTACTTTTTAGTAATTTTCAACAATTTTCAGTCAAGTCTGACCGGGTCAGATATTCAAAATTCACTTATTGCTTGAACATGCCTTTTAATATAATACTTTCTGTAATTTCTCTCTAAATTTTCAATTCTTGAACAAATGAATTTCTATTTAAAAACACGTATTGATCTTGTTTTTAGGCAAAAACCTACTTATACCCCAGATCAGAAATTAGAACTGTAAGAAGAATGTGTATTTATTTTTATTTTTTTAATTCATTTAGCTTCAGCATCTTGTGCCCATTATTCAAAATGAGGCTTCTTGCTTGAATAATCAGTTTTATTATGAAAATTTGTAGAATTTCCTTCTACATTTTTAAGAGAAAATAATTGGATAGTTCATGCTAATAGGACAGATGCTTAGACCAACAACATTTATTGTAATTAATTTGAGATTTGACCATTTTAGATTAAGATACATCAAACTCGACTAACTCGTGTGAAATAAAAATTCAAAGACTATTTTCTTCAGAATAATCTGGGCATCGACCACAACTACTTCACACATCTCAAATAATATTGTACATAGTTCAAAATCAATAACTGTCTTGCAGTTGATCAACGGAGAGAGCAACAATATCGCCAGACAAAATATCCTTTCCTCACTAGAATCACACACCAGCATGTTACATTTCAAAAAATATCCAATAGAATCACCGAATATGTCCTTTTGTAACGATAACAAGCCAAATAATGTGTAAAAAGGAGTGGAAGATTGTGGAGGCATTCGCACAATAGAAACAGACAATTATGCATGTGAACTAAATATGGATTGAGAACATGAGAGGAGGCGGCCTCTTCAAATAATAAAGAGTGTGAAGTTAATTATTCTCTCATCCTCTATTAATGGATCTCTTTCATGACTTGATCCAGCAGTCTGCTGCTATGAGCCGTGTGTGTGTGTATGCGAAGTCATTGTTTGTGTGCGCGCATGTACGATTACAAGCTCTAGAGTTTTGAAAGAGATTAGAATTTACTCTATCTGCATTGTGGGCTACATTACATCCATATATTATGCAGTTAAGAGATTCAACGTACACCTTTAATTCAACATGATTTTGTTCTCAAATTTTTCATTTATATGATAATTGGAGGTGGACCACATTCGGGCATGAAGATGTTCGTCTTCTGACCAGACGAACCAGGTTTGAGTCCCAGTAGCTAAATTTATGGTTCACTTTACGTTTTTCAAAATTTTTTTATTTGTTTAATTTTTTTTTTTTTCTATGTGGGTTTGTATGTGTATGTGCGTGTGTGTGTATTCATTAGTTCACCTAAAACCTATTAAAAAATCCCAAACCGCTCACCTAAACCGAACACCGAACAGCTAAATTCATGGTTCACTTTACTATTTTCTTTGCTATTTAACATGGCTGATAGAGGACGCTAAACTACAATATGTAACACTTGGTCGTATTTTATGCATGTTAAAACGACCAAAATGGCCGTTTGTTGTTGGAGGACTTGTTGTGGAAACAGCCTTCATGTGTCTGTGTGTGAAAAATTGTTTAAAAATTAAATGTGGTTGCTAAGTAACTAACGCACTTGAATATTTATACACACCTGAAAATCACCCTTTAAAAGCATTTTTTTTCTCTCCCACGATTTGCTGGTATCCACACTTGAAAATTTAAGTAATATCCTCACACAATTTAACAGAATTGGATTTTTTTGTGTGTATATAGATGTTCTTTATCTCTTACCTTGCTAATAATTTTGGCCGGCAACAATCGGAGCTGCCCAGTTGTGGGACCTCCTTTTGTGTCACATGAGCCCCCCCCCCCCCAAAAAAAATAAAGCAGATCCCGAGATTTGTGCTGATGTTTACAGTACCGAATGTGTCCATCTGTCAAAGTCACCTGCGTGGTTGAACTGCAGTGTAAGCCACTCCCACAACAAATGCTACGTTCCTGCTAAATTCGTAGCCAAGATGCTGTAGCGTAGCTGACATATTTTTGATTACACATGCTAAAAAAATCAAGAACTGCCTTTTAATGTCTTATGTTCTGAGCGCACGATGCTGATGGCATAAATAGCCACTCAGCAAACCAATCAGGGAAACAAACACAACTGCTAAACAAAACACTTCACGTGATTATTATTTTTTTTAATACTTCAGATAAACCTAACAAGCAGAAGCCGACACGTGTGCTGCATGTGGGTGTTCAAAGGTACGTCAATTCTACAGTAAAGACGTCTGCTCCACAACGTCTGATATGAGCGCTTGCGTGTTACCGTCTCAATGTGTCCCCCGGGAGCCCCACATCATCGGGCATGTGCTAAAAAGATGGAGTGCCGAGGCGTTAAGAGGATGAGCCGTAGAAAGTGTTGCCGGAATAGATGGCTTGTGAAATTGATGTGGTATTACTTTTCAATGTTCTCCTCCTCTAGTTAATAGTGGAAGGGACCGTCGAGATTTAATGTTGTTCCTTTCATTTCCATCTTATTTCGTCCCTTTCAATCCCGCTCGCCGTTTTTCTTTTCTTTCCCGTCTATATTTGCGCCAAACAAGCATTGTTAATTAAGGAAGTGTGACTCAAGCTATATTTTTAACTTTGTAAAAACTTCAGGTGATATTAAATACAAAGGTGCTTAGTTGTACATTACATTTAGTCTGTCACATGTACTTTTTGGATAAATTGTAGTTGCCAGAGTATGACATAACGGCACAAAAGCCTCCAAGAGCAACGTCTTCAAAGTGGCTCATCTGCACGTTTGTTTGTTTTTAAATGATTTTAAGTCTTGCACTTTTAATCATGTAAAGCACATTGAGTTACCTTATGTACGAAATGTGCTATATAAATAAAGCCTCCTTGCCTTGCCTGCCATTACATGAATGACATCACAGCCTCACAATCAACCAATGCTCCTAAAAATGGCCAAAATTCAACTAACGAGAACTTCAAACTTCACAGAAAGTTAACTTAAGACCGCTTCTTGTAGTTGAATTTGTCTTAACTAATGTTATTTTTTATTTATTTTTTATTTTTTAGTATATCATTGTTTTAAGTGTATTGTTGGCCAATACCTGAATTTGCACATTCCTATTTTATGGTTATTTGACGTTCATGTTCCGATTACTCACCAGTTACTCAATACTTGAGTACATTTTTTTCTTTTCACTTACTTTTACTTGAGTAATTATTTGCAAGATTACTTTTCACTTTGACTTGCATCACAGTATTTTATTTACTCTTACTCGAGTACAATTTTTGCCCACTTCTGGGTAAATTCCATCAACATCTAAATAAATGAAAACTCTGAAGAGCTGGAGAGTTCCCGGTGAGCTGCGGGTTACAAAATGAATTCAAAGGGGTGTGTGTGTGTGTGTTATATTATTTTCTTTCCTAATCAGAGGACAACGCAGGGATCAAGGAGAGAAGCGAAAGGTCTGAGGCATACATTGTGAATTGAAATCTTAAGGAAGGACACAGCTCATTCTCCTCCTCTCTGTAGTGGTTTACTTCATTTGGCCAGCATCCCGGTATTAAAATGGGAGTAGAATCAACGATTCAGCTGCACAAAAGCATACACACACACATTCACTGAAGAAAAGCAGTCTTGAGGGAATGCATGTAGCCGCTTATATTATATCGTAACATTTCCGCTGTTTTCTCATAATACGCTTATCTTAGCCTTACTGTGTATGTGTGTGTTTTTTTTTATTTAACATAATGTTATGGGCTGGATCGAAAAGAGCTGTCACATGAAAATAAAGTAATTGACAGTTGTGAGAAGCGAGGCGATAAAAAAAATAAATAAAGAGGTGCATGCTGTCATTGTTCATTCAGTCTAAGTCCCCAATTGATTAACTACAAATTCACTCACCCTCCCGGAGCTCTTGAAGGCCCACGGTTACTTTGCATGCACACTCCACTACATACAGATCAAACAACAAGCAGATCTAAGGCGTGTGTTTGTGTGTGTGTGTGATGCGCAACCACTTTGCTGAGTGTGACGTGTTAACCACAAGCCCCAACTTTCCACTCATTTCACAGGCTCCTTCAGTGCATAAGTGTGTTTTTACTTTACCTTTAGGACATTAATCCTGTAGCCGATGATACGATCTGTGGCCTCTGGGTCTTTCTGGGTCCACTGCAGGTTGTAAGAGTAGTTGTTCCCTTTCAGAATCCTCACTGGGTTGGGCGTGTCAAAGTAGAATTCAGCATTGTAAGGTTTTGCTGGAGAGCATTGAAAGAAAAGATTTTCAATTGTTGATTTGCCTCTTCCACCAACACTTCCAATTCCATCACTTTAAACTTCACTTTTTCACTTCAAATGAAATAAAAATGTTGGTAGACCAACAGTATTTAGGTATTTAAAAAAAAAAAAAACATTTCTCAATGTGACAAAATTCTGATTCATGCAATAAGGTGTGTCATTTGTTGCTGATCTAATTAGGGAGTGTTCAATCAATTTCTTATTTACTCACCAGAGACATTAAACCTGCACGTGGATGTTCCTGCACTATTGCCGACTCTGCACTCATAAGATCCATTTTTGGTGGGCTCCAGTCGGAATTTCAGCTCAGGGGTCTCTTTCAAGTCCGGCATGGGTATACTGACAAAGTCTCCGTTGCGGTACCAGCGGATGTCCGTAATACGTGTCGGGTTGGCACGCAGGACCAAACACCTGAGGGTCACCATCTGATAGTTCCTTGCGCGTGTGTCCTGAGACACTGGGTCCAGGATGGGAGGATCTGTGAAGACAACAAGCATATAACGTTTTAGTCTGTTTATGTAGTTTTTTTTGTTGACAACAAAGTATGAATTTGTGATCCAAAATGGTGGCAACCACCTGTTTGTATATGGTCATATTTAGGTGCCAACTTATTAGGTAGCATTAGCTAAGTTAATCAAAATTGATGTAATATCTACCTGAAAAGATGACCACTTAAAGAGAAGTTATAAGCAATTCCTCTGACTTAAACAATATTAATAACAAGAAGAGATTCCAAGAGAGTATTTCCAGTGAGCACAAACAAAAAAATGCTAACAAGCCACAATTAACCCACCAACCTACCTGCAGAATTGCCTGCCTTTGCGGATAATGACTGACTAGCTGCCGTTGCCCCGAGGTTAGCAAAGGCACAACACACGCAAATTAGTTCACCACAAATCACCAGGCAGCGAGTTCACCCCAGGCTAATCATGTGCATAATAGACACGCTGTTAATGGCGCTATTGCCTCACTAACGGCAATGAGATCGTGTGTTCGGGGTCCCGGGGGCGAGGCGGCGTGGCTACAGTACATTATGAGTCGCCTTTAATAGATGCAGGTGTAATTAGAGTCTAATCTATGTAATGTACACAGACTGGGGATGGTGAAAATCGATTAGCAGAAGAAGCTGAAGAAAGATCCAAAGAGAGTGAAACCAGTGAAATACAAGAAAAATCATTGCTATTAGACAATTTAACCCTATAAAGCCAAACGGATATTAAATACAAGACATTTTGAGCCCTCTATTTCATAAGTATATTTTCTTTCCCATTAAAATCCTGAAGGTATATGATCTGACACATGCATTGCACTGATAATCCATTAGAGGGCAGTATCAGCTATCTGATGGCTTTTCCAGCGCCCCTATGGGATATATGCCACCGAGGCGGCGGGACTTCCGACTTCCTGGTTTTCACACATCAACTTTGCTTCTGTTTCCTGTTTTCGACGTGTGGGCCGCGTCCCATCTCTTGGCCTTCCGCCTTTGTGCCCCTCGGTTGCGCGTTCCCGTCGACGTGTGCGAGTGTGTTGTGTGTCTGTCTCAGTTGTCGGAAGCATTTCAGAGAGTGGAGACGCCCTGCGTGCTTCCGCCCATCGCCGTGGTTGGGAGAAACGAGGCCATCAGTGGCCGGAAACAACGCTGATGTGTGAAACCCAGAAGTCGGAAGTCCGTGGCATCTACCCCATTGACAAATGAGAGACACCTATACTTATTAATACTAATATGTTCGATATGTCTGTTTATTATTATATTTTATTTTTTGTTATAAATATACAAATTTAAAGCATTGTGACCAGATGTATCAAATATAACACAAATCAAAAATCATATGTGGAAGTTGACTTTCACAATTTGTTTTTTGTTTGTTCCAAAGGATCAATACTCTATTTACAAAGAATCTGAATTTTCTCTCGTATTTCATGGCTCAGTTAAAATGATGACCTGCTCAAACTGGCATGCAAGTACATCATGTAATGGAAAGTGTGATACTATGTGGTGGCACTGAGGGATGGCTGAGCTGTGAAGGTTTATCTTGTAATGCTGTGGACTGATTAGTGTAAGGTCACATAGCCTGCTGCTGTTTTTAGGCACATACTGATGTCCGACTTTGGCAACGTGTCAAGGGCACGGAGTGAAGTGAAGGACTTTATTAACATGAAGACCCTTATGTGATATGTTTTTAGTTTTTACACCATATAAAATGTAACAGATGGGCCAAAAGAGGGTGTCTGTGCCCTTTGGGGGAATTAAATATGATCCTTTTGTCACAGGTTGCATTTTATACCGTCCCGGCAACCATTAAATATGCTGACAGTACTTCCTGTTTCCTAGATATGCCCTATTTTTGAGCCCTACAAAAGTACGTTGTATTTTTTTTTAATCTGATGTTGTTATCTTAGTCGGCGTGCATTCTTCCTCTCCACTCTGGCTTGTGTTACTCCTTTCTTATTTTAAGTCATTTGAGATCTGTAGGAACTTTATTACCAATATTGTATCCAAACACTGTGCATGCCATCGCTAGTCTATATGTGAAGCAATGTTCATGTTATCATTGGTCAATATCAAGCAATACTTGTTGATGTAGCAATATTTGGTCATTTCTAAGATATTGATTGGTCTACAATGATTGTTTGGTCTTGTCAGTCATTCTTAAACGAGCTAATCGATGTCTGTCTTAAAGGGGAAGTCAACCTTAAACCTTTCTTGACTATAATATGTTATATGTGACCTCACTAGTCTAAACATGACATTCTGATTAATATTACATTTGTGGAAAATGAGTTAAGCAGCAAAATCCAGCCTTTTTTTATCCATCTCATGGGGCGGCCATTTTGCCACTGGCTGTCGAGTGAAGATGACGTCAATGTTGCTCAGGGCTCAGGCAACGACCAATCACAGCTCACCTGTTTTCTGAAGCTGAGCTGGGTTTGGTTGTTACCTGATGACATCAATTTTGCTCAGGTAACAACCAATCACAGCTCAGCTTCAGGAATCAGGTGAGCTGTGATTGGTCGTTACCTGAGCCCTGAGCTTGATGTCATTTTCACTTGACAGCAAGTGGCAAAATGGCCGCCCCCTGATCAACACAATATCAACCAGAATACCATATTTAGACTAGCGGGGCTCCATAGAACATATAATCCCCCCCGCCCAAACACACGCACACACACACAAAATGACTTCCCCTTTAAGTGTTTACAAGAGGATATAGAGTATGTTTAAGCCTAGTTTCATATTTATTTCAAATAATATATAATATAAAATAATGTATATGGTCATGACACCTCACTAGCACCTTACTCTTTCAAATGCATCGCCTTTTGTGTTTATTTGCTCCCCGTCTTGGCAACGCATTGCAATGTTTCGTCTCATCAGGAGCGCACTCTGAATATAAACAAAGGTTTCATTGAATGCAAATAGATTCCTCCCTGCGACAGCAACATTGACCAAGCTTAACATTTACAATAAACAAAGTAAAAATCAATTTAGAGAAGGAGGTGGTGTGTGGACACAGCAAGGAGGGATGACAGTTTGGGAGAAAGGGACAATGAGGAAGACGAATGACGGGGAAAGTGCGGCGTGAAAGTGAACGAAGTCGATGATTGAATATGAGCGAAAGGATGCAGAGACGGAATGACCAGAATGGACAGGCAGCGGGTGAGAGAGGTAGAGGGGTCCTCCCTCCGTTAGCTGATTGATGATGATGAGAATAGCAATGAGGAAGAACAGCCAAGTGGGATGGAAAGGAGAAGAATAGCATACAAAGAAAATAGAGTGGAGGCAAGTGCGCCAAGACTGCGTAGCTACTTAATTGCGTCTTCCATAAAAATAATGGTGTCTTTCCCTCACATCGATTAACAGTGCTAAATGGACAAACAAAAAAAACAGTATAATGAGGCACAAATTAAGGACGGCGTGCAATGGAGATAGATCTGTTTTCCAACACGTTCCTGAGATGTTGTTGTACTGTAATCTAACCTTCTTGCTTGGTGTGTTTTCCACCGGCATAACCTGACAATAACACTTTTTTTAGGTTTTTTTCTTTAGCAGCTCACCATCCATCTCCGCACCTTCCCTAATGCCACTTTTTTCCATTCCAGGCTCTCTCTTAAACCTGTTTTTCGTCCACACGCTCTTGCTGGTGTATCCGTGTGTCTCATCTCTATGTTTCTCTCTGCACCCAGAGTGGGGTGGCCACCTGGTCCATTAATCAGACTTGGCCAGTGTGGACAGCAGGGCTCACACAGTGTTGCCCTTCCGCCCGGCTTGCATTAGCAAGCCCAGTAAATCCTTGTGCAGGAAAGGAGCACAATAGAATCCGGTAATTTAAACTGCTTCATTCTGCTCCGGGGAATATCATATACAGTAAATCTTGGCCTTTGGGTGCCTCAAATACAATAATAATATTTGATCTTTCTTTTTTATGCAGGGTACATTTAACTATACTCTAGAGTACTTCAGTTACAACACCTCAAGGATATAGCTGAATTAAATAATTAAAAGACAATAAAAACGTTTGACAGGAGGGGAAGATAAAGGGAACCAAAAATCTAACGTGCAGGAATTCTGTGCTCTGGTGGGTGTTAACTCAAGAGAGAGCGCCAAATAGATTTTGTGTCATTTCATTTGTTGGTCAGGAAGTTCATTAAGAGGAAAGCCTACTCACTAATATGGTACGGTCACCAAAAATGCCATTGCTTGGCATCAGTCAGTACTTGACAACACTGTAAAAAAACTGTAAATATAACAGAATTTTAGTTTTTATTTTAGTTTTTTTATTTTAAAAATATCATTTAATTTTCAAAGATAAACTCTGATTTTACATCTCAAATGTAAAATAACATGAAATCACTGTAACTGTAGAATCACACAATATTTCTGTTTATAAAAAACTATTAGAAATACATATATTGATTGTTAAAATGCATTCACAAATGTATCGTAATTCCACAAATATCTGTTATTTAATGGAATAAAATGTAAAATTCAACTATGTGTAATTGTAATTTTACCATCATTTCTTTGTGAATTGACATTTTTCTTTAAGTGAAAAGAACTACAATTTTTGTAATGTCCTAGATGGTAGCATTCATTGTATTAACATTTATTTTGAAAGGACATCTCATGAGATATAGGTAAAGGAGAAAGATTCAGAGGGTGAATAATATGCAAAGCAAAGAATTGGACTTACGGATGCTGCCTCTGCTGAGGCATAAGCACTACCAAGTATACATTTCATGAGATCTAAAATTATAAACCACAGTGGCAGCGTGGATCATTGAGGTTCCCCTTGGCGAACATGTTGAAGTATCCTTAAGCAAAATGCTGAACTCCTAATGCTTTGTTATCAGAAGGTGAATGACTAGTCAAAACGTAAAGCGGTTTGAGAGCCTCGTAAGGTGGAAAAATGCTAATAAATGAATTACCCTACTAATAAACTGTTGCAGTTTTAAACCCAATATTAAAATTTTCAACAGTTATTGGCCATGTTTTGAAAGATTATAACACTATTTTTTTTCATATACTGTTTTATTACATACAACCTTGTTAAACATACAGTTAAAAACTGTACTTTAATAATGGAAAAAAAACTGTGTTTTTATGAGAAAGTAATTTTTTACGGGGTTTAGTTGTTGTTTTTTAACAGTGAAGTCCATCTCTTTGGGTACACTCATCTGAAACGATGTATGAAAAAAAGATACACACATGCACATTTGGTTTCCTAGCTTTCTGTTCACTTATCTTTATCGTAGAACCAAAAGTTGCCCAGGGCTTAACAAGTTGAACAGGCCCAAGGTGGTACGAGTAAAAAAAAAAAGTGTATTTCTTAACTGAAAATATTCACTTTAACACTCACATTGCACATTGAGCTGGACCTGCGCCTCTCGCCGTTTGATGTTGAGTCCGTTGTAAGGAGCAGTCTGACAGCGGTAAGCCCCCATCATGTCGCGGCTTACGTTTCTCAGCCTCAAGCGGCCGTCGGGTGTCTCCACCACAGCCTTCCCAGAGGGCATCAGCAGGTCCTTTTCTGTGCGGGACCATAGGATTGGCGGACGTGGTTTGCCATCCATCACTAAGCACACCAGCTCAGCTGTCCCGCCTTCTCGCGCAATAACCGACTGACCTCCTGGAGGGACCGTCAGTATTGGGGGAGATACTAGGAGGGGGTAGATTCAAAAGATTGAACATACATTAATCGAAACAAAGATATCATAGTAGCTTAGGACTTAGTATGCGAGGCAGGAATGACGGTGAGGATGTTTGAGAGGGTAAGAGGTGAGCGTTGATATAAAAACCACAGATGGTGTCTGACACTTAAACTTGAAAACAGAGGCAGATGGCAAATAAAAAGGTACAAAAGAAACCGACGTTAACAAGGCAAATTTTATTGAACAATCACAACGCTTTAATGCAACATGGGAACCGTGAAAAGCAACGGCCGCTCAGTGTGGAGCGCTAACATTCTGGCTAATTACACAAGGAGTAAAAGTAGATACTTGTTGGCATTAATTAATGCAAAACTAGTCAAATGGGACAGAACAAGTCGCCTATAAGGGCGGGGAACTTAAATGCTAGAGGGCCACAATTTTTCATCAGTGCTACTGGGGGGCCCACATAGGACCACGCTCATCCTAAACAGATGTATGACATTTAAAAAAATAAAAAATAAATAATAGACAAAATGTGCATATGTGAAAAATGTGTTCTCAATATATTTAATTTTTGATAAAAATTTTCAATGCGTGACATTTAATATTTTCACCATTTTCAAAATATCCGCTATCCTAACCCAACAACAAACGGTTTAAAGCAAACAAAAAAATAACCACATACTGATTTTTTTTTTTTCCAGTGCAAAGGGCTATCTTGCATAAAAATTACTATTCAATGCCGGTACAAAACTGCTGAACAATAAACTAACATTGAGTGCAAGTACACATTTTGTAAATTTTTCACAAAAATCAACTCATTAAAAACTGTATTATTATTGATTACCGGTACTATGTTTGTCCTGCATATCATTCCAAATTCGCAAAAAAATATTAGGCTTACTCATGTTGGTTGGTCATATTACAACTCAAAACTACAGTCGACCTCTGCATATGCAGTTCGGCAACTGCGGGTTTGCATATTTGCAGATCCCCACCCCCTTTTTTCTTTTCATATTTAGGTTTTCCTGTTTTATTCTCAAGATTTTTTCCTCCCTTTTATTGCATTTAATGTGGTAAAACATAAATGTATGTTTAGCAATGTTTTTAAAAATATTTTTTAGTTTTGTAAAAAAAAATACATTTTGGGAAAATTAATTAGCTGCAAAAAATGTAAGTTAGCTGAACTTTTAGTAACTTTTAGCACATTACAAAAGGCAAAAGTTTGAGAGAAGAAATTACTTGGCATTACGACATTTTGTCTTTTAACTGTCAGACACTTTGAAAGTCGTGCAAATATGTGACACAGACGGATATGTGAAAAATGACAAAAAAAGATCTTACCACTGTTCTGGGAGATGTTGACATCCACTCGGAGCTCTGGCACACTGCTGCCCGGGAAGTTTGCCACGCAACTATAGGTCGCCAAGTCTCGGAATTTCATGTCCACGATCTCCAAGCTGCTGGTGCCCGGCGCCATATCGGGGTCACTGCGCAGCAAGATCAAACTGTCCGTGTTGAAGACCAGCGCGCCGTTCTTGTACCAGGTGTAGTTGACCTTGTCCTGAGGGGTGGCATCGACATGGCACGACAACTTGAGGTCTCGACCCATCTGGATGGTTTCGCTGTCCTTGTTGGAATCCGGAGTAATCTGGAAGGTCAGGTTGCTCATTGCTGGGTCAACAAGAGGGGGGAGGGCCGGTTAACTGGAAGCTGATTAAGTCTCAAAACATTGTGTGGAAAATATTCAAAAGGTCACGTTTCTCACAACATAAAAGAAAACACGACTTCAGTTTAATCTCAGTGTCTCATCATTTACAAACCAAGTCTTATTTATTTGTTTATTTATTTAGTCAACAAATATTTGGGCTCAGAATGACCTTGGACTTTGAAGTGTAAGGATGCCACTGGCTTCGTGTTTGTACCATTTTAATCAATGGTAGCAAATTAAATTAGTGATTTTTGTAGCTATTACATATTTGGGGTGGTGTTGCATTCATCATGTGAATGTGCAATGGTATATAATAGTAATAAGGTATAATTGAAGTTGAACAAAGCGGTATCTGGGAATTCAATCAAGATGGCGTTTTTGTTGTTTTTTCTTGCTGAAAAGTTGTCATTTTGACAGTATGAGGATTCTGCCCAACAGTGACAATATAAATGTGTGGGTCAGTGTTGAAAAAACTAAACATTTAGAAATGTTAAAAAACAACAACAACAACAACAACATGATAAAAATAATGACTTTGATGGATTAAAGCAACACTAAGGAACTTAACATTTACGTTGATTATAGCGGCGCCATATGAACAAAAGCGGTACCGTTATATCTGAAGGAAGACTACATTTCCTATGAGGACAAGCGCATTGCGTCGTTTTTTTTAGCTCACACCAACGAGAGCAAGCCGGGCCAATGTCGATCCTTGGCTGTCCTTTCATCCGGGGTAGCTTTTGATGTATAACATAAAGCAGTCAGGACATTTGTAGTTTTTTGTGTGGCAGTGTTCCTACCATCCTCCTCAAAGTCGCTTAATGCCAGTAAAAATGATACAAACCCCTCCAGGCCATGGCAAAGGTACCATTCAACTAGTTTCAAGTTAATGTTTCATCACAAAGTTATTTAGTGCTTAGTGACAACTTGATTTTAAGAATAAATGCACAACTTGATTTTAAAAAATAAATACACAAGTACGAATTTAAATTTAAAAAAAAATTGAATACAGTGTGAAAGTGAAAGGCTTTAAAGGTGAAACAAGAATGTGGGACAAATGGTTCGAGGCATACGGATGATGCAAAATCACTCAAAGCGGCAAAAAGAGAAGAAAAAAGGTTATTAAAGAAGGAAGCGTGAGAGGGGAAGAAGGAAAACGCGGGACATAAAAGGAGCCTTGCACAGAATGAATCGCAACGAGAGAGGAACAAAATCAAGGACAAAGAGTAACTCTCAGAGTGCCACATTTAATTTTCACTTTCAAAAGCTACACATTCCCCACAAGATTTAAACTCTGAATACAACAGTTGTGCGTTTCCCTCCTTAAAAGGACGGAAAGGCAGCGAGCAGTTTGATTTCAACATCTTTCAAGCCTGCTTCGCAGATGCCGGGTAGATTCACACACGAGGCACTGACCATATGTTTTACATGCATCGCTGTCAGGAGACAACGCAGCCAGTCTAATATGCATGAATGCTCAATATAGCGGATGTGTGCGTACTGGTTCACACTTTTCTTACTGTTCACACTCATGCACACACACGCACACTTAATGTGTATGTGTCTCATTTGCTGCCTTGTCACCTGTGTTGGTGCGATGATGCGTTCGGGCCCATTAGGTTTACAGGAGAAAGCCATCCAGCATACATTGTCTACGGTGTTAGCTAACGGGCGAGACTCTCGCTAATTGCTTCCAGTCCGCTCCAACTAATTGGAGTGAATAAAGATGATTAAAGGGACTAAAAATAGCTGAAGGGGAGAAGCCATGGAAGGCTGTATCAACGGTGGGGAGGGTTGAACAAAAGAGGAATACTTAACCTTCACATTCTGACATGATTCACACCCGATCCACTACTTGCATTAAAAATACACATTCAAATGTATCTGGGTGTTGCAATGTTAGACATTTCAGCAATTCAACAAGGGTGGCCTCATTTAAAACAAAATAATAAAAAACACTGTTAATTTCACTGCCATTGACGTTTATAGACGATGATCATCATCGATGATGAAGATGAGGGTGGTGACTCCGTGGTTGGGAAGCATTGACGCGGCAGTAGAAGACGTTAGATGGAGCTAGATGGAGGAGGGAACGGGCAATGGAGAGCGTTTGCAAGCAGCTCTACACTTACAAGACGAAAGGCATCGACCAACGCTAAAATAGTACATTGATGACGACGATGATCATCATCGATGATGATGAAGGTGAATCCGAGCTTGACGGCGAAATTGGAACCGCTGACGCGGCGGCTATGACGGTGTCGTAACGCGGAGCGCAACCAAGCACGCACAGGCGGACATTCGATCGGACGACGGAGAGTGCCCCGAGTCCAATGCATATTCATCGGAGGAAGTGTGTACAGTCTGCTACTTGCTTTTTATTCCCCGGAAAAAAAGCCCGTCAAGAAAGTGTAACGTTTGCACGCAAAGCGGACCAATGCGAAAGTGAAAGTAAACTGTTGTGCGAGTCCTGGCGTCTCCTTGCACGCAGGAGAGCGTTACAAAAGGAAAAACTGTATTTGAAACATCCACATAATTGTAAGTAGTACCACAGTTGCACACATTTGTAAATAGTTTGCGAAATTGTTTTGTCAAATTGTTACACTGTTGAATGGAAATAAACGTATTTTGCAATCAAAAAACACTTTTTCATTGTTGGTGAAAGCGTTTTACAGAAGTAAAGTACTATTTAGGTGTTTGTGGCATCATTCATGGACAAAAAGAAGTGTACAATTCACTAGAGTGCATGAAATAACATCGTTTCACAAAAAGCTCTTTTTCTCCGTTTTTTTTCAAAACAGAGAATTTCGGTGAAAGTAACCATTTTCTATTGTTGATTACTGAAGAACGGAATAAGGTAGAAACAAACTTTTTTTCTGATGAAAGCTGAGAGTCCAATCTTTCATTTGGTATTATGTGTGTTTCCATTGTCCAAACACAACATTTTCTGTGGACCTTGAAAGATCACTCAAAATGCTTAAATCGGCTGGCAGTGGGGACAACCCGTTTCTGAAAACGTCTGGCAGTGAAAGAGTTAAAAAAAATAAAAAAAAATAATAATAATAATAGACATTAACTTAAACCGGAACAAAAATACAGTATGACTAAATCAGCATTCAACTGCTCCAGGTAGTTTATGTAGTCATGAAGATAAAAGCTTCACAATCTTGTCGATGGTACAATAATGAAAATACAGCACAACGGCATCTCTGCTATTGCAATAGCGTAATAGCCTTCTTTAGTGGTCCAGAATAACGGTGGACCATGTTGTATAACATCAGCATCGGTAATATTGACTGTTGTTAACTTCGCTGTGCTTCTTCATAGACTAAACAGTGTTAAAAATAAATAAAGACGACCATTACGACCGACGAGGGGGAAAAGTTTGCAGTTTCATGATTAAAGTCACAATATTACACATAAATGTTATACTATAGTGAGTAAAGTTAAAGAGTAAGAGTAAAAAAAAAATAGTACGACAAAAGTAATATTAAATTGCTTCCCAGGGGGCGCTACTGAGAGAATTTTGAGCATCATGCTAGGGATGCATACAATCATCAAGTCATCAGGATAGACACGCTTGAAAGAAATTGTTGAGTGGGCATGTTGTGACCCCCCTAAAAAGAAATTATTTCATTGGAAGAAAAAAAAAAACGATTCCAAAGAGGGCATTCGCACCACAGCTTTCCTCCTTGAAATGAATGGAAAGTTTTTGGGGGTTTTTAAATAAAGAAAATAGTACTCTCTAATACTGTTCTTTTTTTTAATTATACAGTTACATTACAATATAATTAAACATAATGTAAACAGTTTGTGCATCATGATTCATTCAGTGCAGCAGCTCCTTCTGATGTGCGTAAGCAGGCCACCAGGGGGCAGTACACTGTAGGCATGCAGACATAAACGAAGAAGAGTTTCAGCGCTACCCTAACTCGGTAAGATGCAGTAAAATTTGTCATTTGTCGCAAAGGATAAAGAATATATGCTTATGAGTATTGTTATATTGTCTGTTTAAATGTGTTGCCGCATCGTTTGCGTTTAAATACAACACCACCACATAGATGCTACAGTATTTGTTAGCCCATCTATAGCATGTCCCATTATGAATTAGCCTAAAGCTAGCCCTTAGGCAAAGCTATTTGGCTGTTTTACATGCACAACATACAATGCCCTTTATTTTATTTTTAGACATGAGTTAAGATGAGTTCACTGTCCCCAGGCAGTGCTCAAATCTTACATGTATCTCAAGGCATCAACCTTGTTTTATTGTAAATCTTCTTTTAGTCTGCAGTATGCAAATTTGTTATTTATTCTCGTACACACTCGTTGACCAGTGTGTTAAAATGATCCTGCACAAGCGCTTTAACTGAGCTAAATAAATATGAATGTAAATCATTTGAATACTTACTCCTGACAACGACGTTGATGTTCTTACGGGCGGGGTTGCCCACATTGTTGACAGCCGTGCAGTTGTAGAAGCCCGCATCGGTCGGTGTGACGGCCCTCAGAGTTAGCTGGGCACCTCGAACCTTGGCGTTGAGGGGAAGGGGTCCCGGGTACCGCGACCAAATCACAGTGGGCGGCGGGAAACCTGCGGTCACTTCGCATGTGATGACCACATCCTGCCCGGGATCGGACACCACCGTGTCGTTGACGGACAGCCGGATCATCGGCGGAGCTGGAAAGTGACGCAATCATAGTGAACTGTTAATTTGGACTTTCGCTTCATATATAATGAATGATTTGATGATGAAACCTGAAGAAATTAAAATTCTAATGAGGTAGGGTACCTCAATACGTTATACTTGTCAAAGGTGTTTCTTACTGTGATTACATTATGGTTGCAGCATAAGAATTGATTTATCTCTATATTGCTTCGATTTGAGGTGGAACTGCTGTTATGCAACTTCTGTCTCGCTCGGGTTTAACTAATGATTGTTGGCCTCCACAGTTTTTGGAACAAATTGTGGCGGAAAACTCATCATAATCTATAATTTGGCCTTTGCTGATCAAAAGTCAGGTATAAAGTGATCACATATGGTCTAATGATCGATATGCGGGTATCACACAGTGTGACGACATACTTGAGAAGATGCTTACGAGGTAATATTTGTGCCGGCAGAAGGAGAATACAGCATGAATTGAAAGCAGATTTGAGGATTTTATCAGACAGAAATTTAATCCACCCTTAAAGTACTGAAGGCATCCATTCCTCTAATAGTTTTTTTTTTTTTAGGAGATCCATTCAACCAATCATTTTTACCAGATCGGCTAAATTCAACAAGTGCACATCACACTAAAGAAAAAAGCTGCGTGTCAAAGCAAAACGCAAAGAACACACGCTTGCACGCACACAAGAATTTGGATGACAACGGAACACACACAAGCACACGCTAATGGTGTTTTCTCTTTAGCTAAATTTCCTAGCGAGCTGACAACGACTTCAATGGAATAGCTTCCATTTTATAGCTCTATCTGCTCCTGTTCCATTACAACAAAAAACACGCAACGTAAAAAGCTGTGGGTCCCAAGTAGGGACCCCATAATGATATCATGAAGGGCCGTCTTCTTAGGGGTCACCCAAAATGTTTGGGGCCCCCGGAAGGACTTCCCTTTTTTTATCCTCAGATCGACGCTCATGGTTGCTTATTATTATTAATTGTATTCACAGAAAATTATTTGGTTTAAGTTTAGTTTAATGTGTACAATATTATTACATTAGGTTTTGCGTATACAAAATACTCATCATTGGAACCTTTGTTGATCAACATTTATGGCACACAGGCCAATACATACATATGAATACATTCATCTATAATTATGCATTTTAGGCACAAAACTTATGGGATTGTTGTTTTGTGTATCAGCCTCCAGTGTAGTTTGACCTTCAGGAAATGACTGCTTATGTCACATTCAAGACTGCAGAAGCAAAAAAAGAATTCATCGGCAGCTTTCAAGCTTCGACCTTAAAACGTCCCAGTCAAAAGTAAACAAAAAGCATGGCTGACGGCCCACGATAAGCTACCATTTGCTTTGTTTGTGAATTGATCATTTGACTTTCAGCAGCAGTCCGGACAACAAACAAAATCTATTTGGCAGAAGAACGTTTTACTTACATCATCTACTATCTGTATATACAGTATGTATACAGTACACACTAAGGAGTCAAAATATCTGCTACAGTACAATAGATTACATCCTGTCTGAGGTCAAAAATGCCTAACTAACCTGTTTTCTAGAATTAAGCATATAGCCTACAGTACCACCCACCACCACTACCACTTAAGAAAATTGTTTTCGACTGGGGATAGACCGGGCCGATTATCGGTGCAGATATATTTGGCATTTTGACAAATATCGGCATTGGCCTGTTTATGACTGAAGACCGATAAAGCTGGCATCTTGAATGCTTGCGAACGTAGGGAATTTAGGTTTTTCATCAGGATTTGTAAAATGTTCACAAACAGTTTTCACTTGTCGCAAAGAGATTTCGAACAAATTCAGACTATTTTTCACTGTCTGCGAAAATCTTTTGAAACCTTTTTCGGACCCTGTCGTAAACCCCAAATTAGCTACATTTGCATGCATTTGTCACTCAGTGAGATTGATTCAAATTTCCACTTTATATAAAATGATGCTGACACTGGGAACACCCTACACCTTTTTATTTTTTAAAAATAAAGACAAATTTAAATTAACAAATGATGTTGAAATTTTGGAAAACTATCTACAGTGGAAAACTTTAGGGAACTTTTTACTTGCTTAACTTTTAAATTATCTTAACACAAGCTGATGACCCTGAAAGCGCCCTGCAATTTTTGTTAGAATTACTAAACAAAGCTGTAAATTTTTTATGCGTTTAAAATTAAAAGATATTTTCTCTTTTACTGCAAATGGTGGTGGCTTGAAATATCCGTCTCCTTGACTACTAATAACTGACATCGGCGCATCACAATTATTTCTCCTAAAGGAGGACATGTCTGGAAAACTGTTGAGCACACAGTGTTTTATAGCTTTTGAGCAAATTTGAGCAGACATAGCTCGCCAGTCAATATGAAGGACAGGAGAGTTTATTCAGCCACTCATCGATTAGTGCAGCTCCTTCTTCATCCCCGGTAATGTGTGGTTTGGACAAGTGTGCAATAAATATGATTCAATCAATGGCTTATAAATCCTATTGTTGTGTGTACTGTGAAAAGTGAACACCGATGGACAATCTATAGTAATTCAAGAGTACTGAAAAACGTCTGGTAACACGTTGTTCGGTATTAAGGTAATTAAGTGAAGGAGTTGCTAAGCACTGGAACAAATCTTGTAATGCTGTTTTGTCCTTTAAGAGACAGTAGGGAGTCATTGTCAAGCACCAGCGTTTTTACTTGTGCTTACAGAATATGAGATTATACTGTGTAGATCTCTCCAGAGCTCTCCTTATACCTGTCGTATTCGGGGGCTAGCAAGAACTAGCAAGTGTGAAGCAATCAAAACATATAAAAAATTAAGCAAACCTGGTGTTTGTTTCAAATTTCCATAATTACCTGGTACGTCTAGCAGACTACAATGCACCAGCAAATAGCTAAGTGCACTTTAAAAGCACATTATCCTCAATTGAACACATGCTGATATCACACGACTAAGCAAAACAAGGTAGCAAATATTCAGCATGGATGCAGGTGCGAACTACAAAGACGTGCACGTTAAGTCAACAGTCTAATCTGCTTACACACCTCCTGTAGTTTTGTCATTATAATGATTTTAGAGTGTGGTGGCAGGAGATCTAACACCTCATGTGATCTGTTAGTTGCTGAAGTTATCGCTAATGTTGTGCTAGCAGGCACACGCTGCGTAGAAAAATACAAATAGGAGTCGCCGACAGGGGGGTTTGTTTACAAACGTGATCATATGTAGCCAGTTACAGACTGAGGTCGGATGGCAATCACATGACATGTAAACCATGTAGAGAGCTCCTACACCTGTACTGGAACAATTAATTCAGTCTGTACCAGTGTGTGTTTGCTGTGTTCAGACATGTCCAACCGACTAAAAATCAATGCAGCATTCCATGGACACGTGTGCATTCTCATTTTTTTTAACGATAATTCACTTTTGGCTAGTCTAGTGTGTCCAAAGTTGAGCTATTATCCCAACAGCCGGGTTACATGGGAAGGGATGTATTAACATTTTTAAACATCGAAGAGTGCAGTGAAACAAATCGTGCTACAGTTGAACTCCATTTTAGGCTGCTAGTGACCAGTTACCAATTTTGAAGCAGTTTTTCCCATAAGAAATAACAGAAATATAAATTTTGTCCCATGGACAAACAGCCACAATACTTAAAACTAGGACTGGGTTTAAAAAATATATATATAAATATAAAAAAAGAGTACAGTAATCAATATTGAATAGATTTTTCCTTTTCAAACCCGATTCATAAAACCATGAATTGATTATTTTAATATCTCTTGTTTCCCATAATTCATAAGAAAATAGAATGTTAAGTTTTATTTATTTATTTTATTTTTTTAAATCTTACTGTTTACTTGAAATTTACTGTTTACATGAATTTAGAAGTAACTATTGAATTAGAGTTTTTTTTTCAGCTCATCCTTGCTGATGTCAGTATTTGTGTCACATTTAAGAGACTATAACATGTGTTACTTTCATTAATAAATCATTTAACCAGTTACAGACGCTCCCCTACTTACGAACTTTCGAGTTACGAACAACGGTACATACGAACATTTCTGCGCGTACAGTATGTCGAAAAATGTTTGGAAAGAAATGCTGTAAGTTAGATTTTGTATTGCGCGTAGTGCTTCTTTCCGCCGCTAATACCGACGATTGGCGCTGTGAGAGCTCATTGGAGGCTGAGCAACGTGGCGAGGAGGAGGAGGAGGAAGAAACGCCGGTCCCCATGAAGCAGGAAATAACTTTTGAAGCCGATTCCAGCGACGACGAAGAATCTCTCATGATATAAAATCTTCCTCTTCCTCCTCCTCCATCATCTCCTTAAGCATCGAGTACATCTTCCAAAAGTAAGTTAAACTTCCTTTTATTTATCTTATTACGTACATGTACATACTGTGTGTGTGTGTCTCGCTCTCTCTCTCTAACATACGTAGTACAGTACAGTACTGTACTTATTCTCTCCATTTTATTAAAAGTTTTTTTCAGTACAAACCAATGCAGGTTACTTGTACAAGCCTTAAACATACTTATATAAACCTTCAATATACTTATATAGGCTTTAAACATAAATCATAATACAAAATATAGCACTGAAGCAACTTACGAACAAATTCACCTTACGAACGATCGTCCGGAACGTAACTCGTTCGTAAGGTGGGGAGCGTCTGTACTGCCTCCACAAATGTAATTTGGAATTTAATCTTTGTGGAGTTTTTATCATGTCCTTGATATTTAAGAAGAATTGATGTCGGATTGAATTGAAGTGAACTGAATCAAATCGAAATGGGATCGATTGAGGACATTTTAATCGATACCCAGCCCTACTTAAACCCTTAACCTTATTGTTTCGTTATTAGAATAGTGCACAATAGTGTCTTAACTTCATTGAAGACTAACATTCCTAAACGCCTTAAAATTGAACATTAACTTAGAGTACAAAAATGTTAGTTAAAACAGTCTCACAATTTTTGGACAGATCACTCCAAATGTCAGAAACCCCAAATATTGATGATTCTTTTTTATATATATTTTTTTTATCTGACCTAGTACAGTATTATGAAAATAAGCTATACAATATAGGAATCCACTGGTATTGGAACACGATATAGCCAAACAATCCGAAAATCCATTGCACAATGTCATCTTGTGGACCATACATCCTGATTACGTCAGCAGTATGGTTCCCAATAAACACTCCATCACATAAATGGTCACTGCATGCTTATTGGCCAAACCAAGCATTGTCACTTTAAAATAGAAAAGATGAAAAATAAGGTGTGTTATGTGGAGAAAACCAAATATGTGAATGAAGAGATAAGTGAATCAAGGAGGGGAAGTGAGGATTTGAGAATTATAGCTTCAATTTCCTAGGGATGTGTGCGTGATGGCGACAGCGGGATCAGCCGCCGCTCGTCCCCAAACTAATGGGATTTGTGTGCGGCATCGCACTTTACAAGCAGGTAACAAATGTCTCCATCCTCAACACGCGTTCTCTTGTACTCGACTCTCCATTTTCCCTCTGTCACGTTGTCAACCATTTACACACCTCTGCACGACAGGCTCTTCAGTCTCATATCCTTGTACTCACTTGCCACAATATTAGGCACACGTGCACATTACGATAGCATCCAATATACCAGGGCGACATAAAACAAGTCTGCATTTCAAAGATAACCACGCTCAGTGTTTATTGACACTGTCAGAGTGATATCCATTTAACAGGCCAGATAAAGCATTTACCATAACGATAAAGAAAAGTGAATAGCTCATAATGTTGCCACTAAAAACAAACAAGGTGCATTTTAAAGAGACAACTACTACCACTGTGTAATTATGCTTACCTTTGACAACAAATTTGTTGATGAAATTAAATAAATGACAATCCACCTAATAGTAATTAACAGGTCTATTTTAAAAATGCTAAAGTTACTGTAAAGTGTGTCAATGGCTTTTCTCACTTCCACTGCACTCCTGTTAAATTTTTAAATAATGTATTAACCCTTCACGCAGGGATATTCAGCAACTTAGTTCGGTATTCAAACTTGACCCAAAATGACCTCTGTGAAATCACATGGCATCTCCTAGCCAATCAGCACAGACATGTAATGATAATATTTAAACATTTATGGGGGGCATCAGTAGCTCGGTCCACAAGGACTTGGCTTTGTGACAGCAGGGTTGGAGGTCCAATTACCACCGAGGGTTTAAAAAAAATGGAGAAAAGTCAGACTGGAGAGATTCTTGTCAAGCTTCCATAAGACCGTTGATGTACTTTTGAGACAACCTAATATTTTGTTGCCTAACATAGCATGACCTCACCCCCCCACCCCCCCCCCCCACACCCACCACATCGATGCCCCTGCGTTTCTCTTAGGGAGGAAGAGGATTTGGCAGCTGCCGTCAGTAAGTGGTAGGACTGGGATTATGATCCCAAAATCAATCAATCCCCTTGTCCCACCACAGTGATGGCGTGACCCAGTTGGGGCGATGTAATCTACGCGGTGAGTGACGCCGCAAGGAGACACGGAAGCTCGGCGGGGAATAATAAAAAGTAAACATGGCGGAGGATGAACACAACTGTCTTCGTCTTACAGGTTCTGTTTCTCCGTTTGTTAGTGTACCTTTTGGCCTCTGTTTACTTTGATTACTGTCTCTTGTTGTCATCCTTTTTGTTGTTTTTACTATGAGGATGGGATTTTAATATGCCATTTCAAATCAGTCTGATAAGGGACTGCTATAATGTGTAATGTTGCTAGATATAATGGAATTCATGACCCTATTTTACTACACTTGTCACTTTATAGCCCATTAATGTCTCCTGAGTGCTGAGACTCGTTTTATCTTAAATATAAGGTATAATGTAATTATAAAAAATAAGTCTCGAGGGGGAAAAAATGCAATATAATTTAAAAGATGTGTTTTAAAAATGAGCACAATTTTACAGTGTGTGCACTTTAATACAATTTCAGGTTGGAGTAAAAATGTAATGAGTTCTCTTCATTTTACTGCATTGCAGTCATTGCAAATAAAGTTGACTAACTCTCATTTAACTGCTTCACATCTTACAAAACAAGAACTTTTGATAATACGCACAAATACATGCAGACATTCACACAGAGCAGTGGATTCGTCGTCACTCTGAAGCTGTGAGGTTCAGACAGACAAGATTGTTTTGGCAACTCAGTGAGCTTTTGCGGCAACATCAAGCTTTGTGTGAGCGTGCGTGCGTGCATGCCTGCATGTGTGTGAGAGAGACAGAAAGAGGATGGAGCCGAGATTATTTAATAAACTGTTAACTGTACAAAGCAGGTGGACAAATACATCTCTGGCTTCTCTTAATGAGACAAAGACCTATTGCATAATCTTAATTTATGTCAGGTCAGCCAGTAATCATTTATTAACCTGATTCTGCTTTTTTTTTTCCCGTATCTGCTTTTTCAGTCTTCTTTTTCTTCTCTTTGTGTTTTTATTTTTAATTTTGTGACCCCAATCTATTTTCTAGTCCACGTTTCCTCTCCATTTGAAAGGAGAGCCCAAATGATTATCTTCCCATTAAAAACCCAATTCAAGAGGACTCATGTAAAACCTCCAGCAAAGGCTACCATTAAAATACTATGACTCTTTTACGAGGTCATTTTGCAGTTTAAAGGGTAGCGTTTCTTATTACTAATAAAGGCTGAGAATGACAACAATCAGGACGGTACCTAAAACTTTGAACACAATTTGTTGCATGAGGCTGGTGGACTTTTGAGCTGTTCACTATCAAAAAAAGAAAAAAGTTTTTAAATGAAATAATGCGAAGTGAATTTACTGGTTCCAAACTCACAACAGGGAAATTTCACACATGATTAACTTTCACTGAAGTTGTTGTGGTGCAGTAGGCTATGGATGGATGGACGGATAGACAGATAGATGGGCGGATGATAGACAGATAGATGGACGGATGATAGATAGATAGATAGATAGATAGATAGATAGATAGATAGATAGATAGATAGATAGATAGATAGATAGATAGATAGATAGATAGATAGATAGATAGACGGATGATAGATAGATAGACGGATGATAGATAGATAGATAGATAGACAGATGATAGATGGACAGATGATAGATAGATAGATAGATAGATAGATAGATAGATAGATAGATAGATAGATAGATAGATAGATAGATAGATAGATAGATAGATAGATAGATGGATGGACGGATGATAGATAGATAGATAGATAGATAGATAGATAGATAGATAGATAGATAGATAGATAGATAGATAGATAGATAGATAGATAGATAGATAGATAGATAGATAGATAGATAGATAGATATGAGGGTTTGTAACCTGAACTACAGCAAGCTTTCCTTTGACTTATCAGGCCTATCAGTCGTTGGATGCTTCTCTTGAAATGTTCACATAGATAAACTCATATGGTTGGTAGCAGAAACAGAGGGATGTAAAAAGCAGAGAATAGCACATAAAAACAATAAGCCATCTTCAAGAATAAAAAAAGAACGGCTAAAGTAGGGCTTCCCCTTGCAGTGTATCAGTTTGACCATAACGAGTCTGACGGAGCTGTCAGTGGCAATGTTGTTGCTGGGCGGCGGTGTGGAGATGGAAAGAACGCTGCCGACTGAATTGGAGATAACAGGCAACGTGACAACTGAATTGCAGCTGACGGCCCTGTGATGCCTTTTCAACAAGACGGCTTGACAATTGGGTGAACCGGGAGGCGGGCGAGAGGAGAGATGGATCAAATTTGAGGGGCGAGTGAAAAGGCAGAAGAACAAACACAGAATGAGGAGGATAGAGAGGAATAGAAGGTTGAGAAATAAAGAGGACAGATGTAATTGGTCAACACAGCGTGTGTGTTTTTTGCTCCGTGTGTTTTTACTTACACGTGCTGTTTGTGAGCCTGAAGGTGACTGACTTGTCTTCAATGTTACACACATTACGAACCGACACCTGGCAGGTATAATCGGCAAAATCCTTTGCTCTCAGGTTTTTCAGCTTCAAGACCTTGGTCTCACCCTAAAGTGGAAAAGAACAAACATGTTTTGATGCTTACGCTGGACTTGACCTAATGAAGAAGAAGACAAAATTCATTGGCTCAATTTGATTTTTTTCCCCTAAAAGCATATTGAAATCTTGTTTGAAAGATGTCTTCCATTTCTTATGAGCCATACAAACACATGCCCCAATTATTTCCAACAGACACAAGATTGCCACTGCGATGGCAGATCTGTGTTCTCTCCACTATGTTCCCCACCGTTTCAGTACCTGCTGCGTTTGTTCGATACCATATAAGACTGCAGATGCTGGGCTAATCAATTCTTAGCCAGTCTTGACGAGTAGCATACTCTGCTGCCAGGACAATTGAACTCCAGGGAATCTGCTTTGTGGTTGACTGATACTGAGCCGTTGTGCTTGCCCTTTCAGACTGGGAGATCCGGCTTGAAGACGTTTGCTTTGTTTACTGCAACTTACTGATCACTGTGATCAGTGACTGATTGCGTGGCTTGCTTAAACCACTTATAAAGGACGTTGTAGGTTACTGTTATTTAACCCTGGAGAACCCAAGAACCCTTTTCTTCTTTGGATAATTATGAATTATACATTAAATGACTATGAGTTCACTGAACACCAAAATATATGTTTTTTCAATTTTAACCCTTTTTTTGAACTAGAGTTGCTAATTTATCAAAATATATATATAAAACATACTCCTTGGCATTCTGCAACATGATATGAAATAGATTAACAAAAATAACACAATTTTACCATCTGATGGTTTGCTGAGAAGATGATTTTGTTTGGATTGATTTCCAGCTCAACAAAACAGCATGTTACCAGCCATCTTGTCACCACCACTCTGGCTCATGTAAGTGCAATATTCATCCACTAGATGGCCCATGCAGGGGTCAGAAGTGGCACTCTGGACTTTTGAAGTTAAATTTGTATAAAAAAAATAAATAAAAATAAAGGTCTTTGTTATTTGAGTAGCAGAATTCATAGGGGCCAAATTTGACCCCATGGGTTCTCCAGGGTTTTAAACAAAATCCAGCACATTTGGTTAGATTTTGGCAAGAGATATGATGCTAGTTGGTTCTGTTAGTCGTTTAAGACCTGGTTGGGTCATATGATAGACAGGGAGGTTGTTTGTCATGTGATGTGTATTCAGACCAGAAAATTCCTTTAGTCTGCTTTGGTCGATTGATTGATAGGTAAATGTAGAGTTGCTCAGCAAATACAGAGAGCGCTTGGTACCTGAGTGTAAAGTGGCTCGTAGATGTCCACGCCGTTGTCTTTGCTTTGTTCGATGAGCACGTTAGCACGCTTCCAGATGAAGCGAGCGGGCGGGTTGGAGTTGACGGTGCAGCGAAGGAACACGGTCTTCTCCTGGTAGTAGCTGCCACGGACGTCACTGATGGTCTGGTGAACAGTCAGAACTGGTGTGTCCAAGTCTGAAAAATATTATAGCAAATAAGACCGCACCATTTAATGCCTAGGAAGAATACATTGAAGTAACAGTAACAGTGTTAATAATAAACTGCAAATGAAGACAAACAACCGCTGTTTACACTAACCAAAGATGCCCAAGCACTTGCCTCTTGATCATTGCACACATGATCCTAAACGCCCAATCTGTTTCTTTTTTTGCCATTTGCTTCTTCCGACAATTTGCCTTGCTTCCGTGTTGACATCCTGAATGCTAGTGTCATCTCCCTTTCCCACGGTGGAAGCGATTTCACCATCTTCACTATCTGCCATTTCTCCAAAATTCACTGTCACTTCTCATCAGCATCCGTCCTTCCCTATCCCCTCCTTTCACTTCATGAGAACGCCTTTGCGGCAAGTTATGTGTATTTAATGCGGGCAAATTGAAATAATATGCGATGAAAACACATACGTGGGTCATTCCTCACACTTTGCCGCATTCTATCTCTTGGGAATGGACTGACTCGTCCTTGTCGCTGCTGTGTGTTCCTCGACTCCATCTTGTGAGCGTGGTAAAGTAACAAGACAAGTGCTGTACATGTACTGGACTGATTGCATTCTTAATCTGACATATTTAAGAGGAAACAATGTGTAGATTATGCATGCTAGATCCTGTGTGCTGCTGGAAAAGGCAACATCGTCACGAATGGGTTGCGTTACACGCAAATGTGGTTTCAATGCCCCTGGTTGCTGTAGATCACCAGAACAGATGACACGTAAACACAACAGTAATTAAAACATGAGTGATAAATAATTGTAGTTAGTTAAAAACAATGACAGGAGCATGTAGATGAAGGAAGATTACCACATCTTAATTCTGAACATTTATAAAGATACTAATTAATAATAATAAAATATACGCCTTAAGGGGAAGTCAACCTTAAACATTTCTTGACAATAATATGTTATTTGTGACCTCACTAGTCTAAACATGACATTCTGATTAATATTACATTCGTGGAATATGAGTTATGCTGCAAAATCCAGCCATTTTTATTCATTGCTGTCGACATGACTTCACGGTTGCTCAGGTCTCAGGCAACGACTAATCATAGCTCACCTGTTTTCTGAAGCTGAGCTGTGATTGGCTGTTACCTGAGACTTGAGCAACTGTGATGTCATTTTCACTCGGCAGGAAGTGGTAAATTGGCTGCCTTCTAATATTGATTAAAACTGCTAGATTTTGCTGCTTAACTCATATTCTACTAATATAATATTAACCTGAATACTATATTTAGACCAGTGGGGCTGGATAGAACATATTATTGTCAAAAAAAAAGAGGGGGGGGGACTTCCTCTTTAAGTTGGACAAAAACAACAGAATAATTGGATTTATCCCAAAAACTAAATCTAAAAAAAAAAATAAAAAATACTCTTTTGCCCAAAGGGGATGAAAAAAACCTCCAAATTTGGCTTCCTTCTTTCTTTTGCTAAGCAAGAAATCAGTGAGGATCTGCTTCACTACTGTAATACAACAAGGTTTCACCATAAAAGTACTTCAGTTTGCCTGACAAAATATGACTAGAGATACGGACACTACAAATCCAACAAGATAGAGTAGTAGTAAACTCCAAAAATGTTGTCTGATTGGATGTTGAGCAGCCAATCAGCATTTGTCCTAGTGTCTGACTCCTGATTGGTTGACAATTGTTGTTAGTAATGTTTGGTCACATATCACAAGTGTGAGGCAGTGTATTGTACATACAGTATTTTTTTATGCACAAAACACCATATTTCCCCTCATATTTATGGAATTTCGGCACAAATCTACCGTCATACCCTTTTGCAAATTCCCTTAGGTCAAAGCCAGATAACTCTGTTGTTCTGATTTTCAACCCAAACTGCAATAGACTACTTAGGTCAAAAATCTGCGACAGCATTTCATCGCAACAACAATAAAGACTACTGGATGGTTTTGGGGGTTTTGCTAACTACATATAGCTTTCAAGCAAAATCTAATGTACCATTGCCCAAAATTGGCACGTAATGCTGTTCAGATATTATAATGATCACCCAGCATAGCAGATGCTCCTCCACTAAATTCAACCAAAAAAAGTTCAAATTCAAGCAATACCTGAGTGTGGCGTACTGTGAGTGACCCAACTAAGCTGCTTACTCTAATACATCTCTCATACTAAAGTTGCTCTCGATCTGTTTGGCTGAGATTTTGCTCAACACTCTCTGAAGTGTTCACCTGTTTTTCCCTCACTTTCATCTCAGCGCGGACGCCCTCGTTCCGATAACGACAACACGCCGCTCGCGACAAAAGGCCCAGCAGGAAGCGACACAGCGAGGCAGCACAGGGCGCTGCGAGATGGCGATGCCAGCAACAGGCCTTCAAAAGCTGGGCGCTTATCAAAGGTATCTGCATGCCTCGTCTTGGCACTGTCAACGTGTGAGTGTGTGTGAAGGAGATCTGGCAAAAGAGTAAAGATGAACACATTCAAATTTGTTTACTTGATTTTGGGGATTGTGTTCAGGCTGACGAGATTTGTGTCCCTGCCTGGTGGATTATTTGCAGTGTAGCGGTAGACCTGAATGTCTAATACAAGTTTGTGTGTCTGTGTGACAGAAGGGAGAAGAGTGCTGTCATTCTGTCCGTGGAAGATTGACACATACACAAACAAGTAGAGACAGTAGATTCTCAAGGAAATTACTTGATGGTCACTAAGGATCATGTTATTTGATCGATTGAGGAGTGAGTGGCAAATAAACGTGCCAAGTAGGTTTTGACTTCTGAAGGACTTTTATGAAATGACTTAGTGGTGTACAGTGGTACATTTTCAGTGTCGTAAATTGTATTTTCCTCAACAATTATGAATTTATAGGTTTCATATTTTTGACCTAAAAGCAATGAAAATATTTCTCCCTTATATATATCCATTTTCTATCCTGTTTTGGGTTGTGGGGAGCTGGACCCTATTTGACCTTGGGCGAAAAGTGAAATAGATGCAGAACTGAAGTGAAGCACTTTACTGTGACTGACCAGTAACTATCTTTCATTCATTAAAATAAATAAATAAAGAAGTAAAGAAATAAATACATTTTAGATTTGCAAGCTTTTAATTGTACAGCAACAACATTGTGATTTTTTAAAATTAAAAATAAAAATAAAAAACAATTTGTTTTGTGTTTTCTGAACAAAAGAAACAAAGGCAATATTGGGGTATAGTTTTTTTTTCTTTTTTTTACTCAACACGGATAATTATCTTTACCTGAAAAACAACAAAACATGGGGGGGGGGGGGTATTGAGATACAAGCCATTTATTCCACAGTGAAAATATTGTGATTTATTTAATTACTTTTTTTTAAAACAATGGATAAAATATTGTAATAATAGGTACATGCTAATTATTGTTGAGCCTCTCAATGTGATGCAGTGCAACTACAACCACAATAAACATATTTTTAAATGAATATCTCTCTGACTGTCAATCAAAACTGAACATAATAGTCTTTGTTATCTACAACAATACTCCACATTTTATTGTTTAGTTTTACATGATAAGTACACTGAGCAAGCTCTCACGTTGAGTCTAACTTTGGCGGTTGTGGGGCCTGAGTAAAGAAAGGCGAGATGAAACTGCAAGTGTACAGAAAAACTATATGAAACTTTAATGAAGCCTCTGATTTCCCCACAGACTTCCCTTTTACACACACAACTTAGATCACTTGCACTCCCACCTGCTTTTGTTGGCCACAGCGTTTAATGTACATCTGTTTACTGTCTTACTGAATTCCAAACTCAGCCCTTTATCCCCCACATACCCACACATAATGCGTTTTCATTTGAGAGAGTTGAACCCTGAAATATGTATCTGGTTGTACGTTTGTTTTAGCACCGATGTTCTGTTAGTATGAAGGCCATCATTAGATTTGATAGATTTTGTACAGATGTGCACTGAAAACGAACACACTACGCATCGTTGCGAGTGTTTTTTTTTTCACCGGCAACACTTATTCCAAAGGAAGGCGAGCCTCAAAAATGGGTGTTAAGAGAAAAAAAAATGTGAGAAGCAGAGTGACACAACAAGTTAAAATTTCAGCACTATATCGTCAGCTGTCAACAAAAGTTATGGGTCACATTAGTTAACTTCTGATAGTGAATCACCTTTGTATTACATTTCCGTCATCGACCCTGGTTACAATTGTAAATTTCTCTAGCCCTTTTCACCTCTAGATCCCGATATGATACAGCCTTAATATCGCAATAAGCAGCCACTGCTTTTTACACAGAACCTGACAAAGGTGATAATTGTCACAAAGGCCTGCAGAGAGTGATGAAGTTTGCTCAGAAGATCACGGCACACTTTGTACAGAACTGCTGCCAACCTCAAGGACCCCACCTCAGGCTCCAGGTGCAGAATGGGTGAAATGCCAGACTTGTCGCGTTAACTCTCTGGCAACGGGAAAGCGAGTTTTAAAAAGCTGACTTTAGGATTACTGGACGATCTCAAATGCTTTACCTCCTATGCTGTTTCTTTCGGTTTGTACATATGTAATTACACACTGATTGTTAAATGTTGCACAATCAGCTGTTGTTGTCAACTACTTTGTACAAATATACACCAAGATTTGCACCACTTTTTATATCTGCAGTGTGCAGCAAGGGAAAAATGACATTACTGCACGTATAACAACAAATACTTTGGATTGAGAGAAAAAAAAAGAAAATAAATAAAACGTGTACATTTTTTCTCATGACCAACTTATGATTCCTTTCATAGTTCCAAGGCTGACCTGTGCCAGTAAGGAGTCCAAACTGGCAGAAAATAACAGAAGCAAGAGATGCAATTGAAGAAATGGACAAAGCTAGGCTAACTGATAGCTTATCTGGTAGCTGTTCATCTCCTTGTCATTTGTATTGTGTTGAATCAAAGTGAGAGGTGTTATATATATATATATATATAAAAAAAAACATGCCCAGATGCTAGTCGTCCGCTCTGTGTCATGTTTATTTTCAGGCTTGTTTACTCCGTGTCATGTTTAGCTTCTGTTTTCCTTGTGTTTTCCCCTTGTCTTGTCATTTCCTGTTTTATTGTGAAAAGTCTGACTCCTCTCGTTTCAGGTCACTTGCCCTTCCTTGTTTGGTGTCTTTGTCAACCCTGATCCCTGATTGTGTCCACCTTTCCCCATTACCCTCATGTGTCATCCAATCAGTGCCCTCAGCCAGGTGTGTCTTGTTATGTCATTAGTGTTGGTGTATTTAGTCGGTTGTCTCCCCCCTGTCTGTGTCGGTTCATTGTTGCCACTGTCGTAAGTCTTTCGCCACGTCACGCTGACCTTTTTGCCTTATCAGGATCCATGTCATGTTGTTAGTTTTGCCTAAGTTGTTTTGTCATGTTTAGCTTCATGTTTTGTTAGTTCAGTTTATTTTGTTCTTTGAAGTTAGCTTTTTGATTAGAAATTAAAACCTCTTTTTGGACTGCACCTCTGCCTCCTTGCTCTGCCTTCCCGCATCTGGGTCTTAAAGCCCCCACCTTACTGACACTCTGGATAAAACAATAGAAGTATTTTATGCCATCTTGTCGCATTATGTTATGCATGCCAAGGAGCTACTTTATGTGAACGTGTGTTGAGGAGCTTCTGCCATCGTGTGGCATCTACTGGCAATAATAAACCTTTTTTTTTTTTTTTTTTAGGCAGGTCAATTACTCGAGGATTTTCGCTAATAGCGGCAGGGCTTAGTCCCTATACCCCTGTGTGTCTGTACCCCACTTAAAAGTAGCACCAAAGGCGGCAAATTGGTACGACGCGATGCCTTCATTACGCAGCTTATACAAGAGGAACCATGGCAGTGATTTCCTGGGAAATAATCCATTGTAGCAGCCACGGTTGAGCAAGTGTGCCTTCGTAACAAGTCAGCTGTGTTTTTATAACAAGTTGACCTCTGCTCGCCGATCACCCCCGCCCACTCCCCGTAAGACGACTGCGCCCCGAGCCGCCAAATCCTCTTTGATTTCCAATATCATGTTCTGTTCCCTAATAGCACTCAGGGAGTAGACGGCCATTAAGGAAAGGAGCAAAGAGAAGATGACAGGCTCAATTGAGTGAGAGCGTGGCATGGAAGAGAATTAGGCCTGGTGTGCGCACTACGTGTGTATACGTGGCCAAGACTGATTATGTGCTTGAAATGTTTGGTTGCTATCGTCCAACATAGAGAAGCAAATGTACTTATCTGAGTAAACACTTGAAACGGGTGGTGATTCACTCAAGGTCACTGCACAATTCCTTTCAATGAGTTTGCCTCATAAACCAGATTAAAAAAACAAACAAACCTACATTTATGATAGCGCTTAATGAGGAGCTATTTTCTCTTCAGTTAATCAAGGATTGATGTTGGTCAGGAAGATAAGATGTGCATTACAGGATAAATATTATAAATATATTTAATTGCAGCCAGCTGTCTCTTTTTAGCTCCTCCTAGAACATTAAAAAGTGTGTTAAATTATGATTATTGGTAATGAGTGTTTTTGCTTCATTGCCATCGATCAACAAAAAAGCCGACAGTTTTGCTTCTTCTAGATGATTTACTTTCTCTACAGCAGATCAACAAGTTTTATTGTATCACTAAATTCCCGAGTAACCCTTGGACTGGTGGCACATTTTGTCATTCCACTAATGAAATGACAAGAAATACACTGATTAGCTGATTCAAACACACATTATATATACTGTATCTTATGTTGATGACATAAATCAATTGAATGGACTGGATTGCTATTTATACAGCACTTTTCTTCTTCTTATTTTTTTTTTTAGCTAATTGGGATACATTGTCTTGCTCAAGGGCACTTCGACATCGCACAACCTCACGGTTGTTTTGATCAAAACAGATCAAATTAATAAGGGGTAAGCTGGAGCCTATCCGAGGTGGCTGACATGCTACACCCATCCAATATCAGCATTTGGATGCAAAGGTTGAATAATTAAAAATTCGACCCACATGATTAGAAAAAGGAGGTTACACAAAATGTAAGGACATCAGTCATTCAAACTGATTGCTCAAAGGATTAACAACAGCTACATCATTTCATCGTTGAATCTATAAACGCATCATTATAGTGACAGAGGAATCCTGAAACTGGATACTGAATTTCTATTTCAATTATGGCATATCCTAAGGGAGGCGGGCTTTGGTAATCGGACCACCAACAGGGCAGCAGCATGGTCTGTTGGTTAGCATTTCTGTCCCACAGTTCTGAGGTTTGGGGCTTTAATCATGCTCCGGCCCTTCTGTGTGAAGTTTTTGCATGCTTGTGTGGGTTTTCTGAAGTTACTCCAGCTTATTTGCATATTCCAAAAATGTGTGTTGGAATAACTGAAATCATGTAATCCATGAAATGGAATATGAGAGTATCTATGTGCCCTGCGATTGGTTGGCCAGTCCAGACTAAATACACTCTCGTGCAGTTGACTGGGATAAGCTCCAGCTCACCTGCAAGCATAATGAGATGGACAGACAATGTCCTACAACAGATAGTTGTTGACCTCACATGTCCGCTAAGTGATATGGCAGCTGAGAAGGCACAAAATGAAAACATTCTCCCATCTGGACGAGCAGTCAGACAATTCTTTCTTTTTCAAAACCATGTGTTAAAAATGCATTATTATGCATTACTGACCACACGCACGCACACTGACAAATTTCCACAAGCGCCCGCATACGCAAATGTGCACACAACCAAATGCGAAAATGAAAAAAAATGCACAAGACTGTGCCTGCAGGGAGGCAGACTTGCCATTTGATCCAGCTTCGCGTCTCGTCAATTATTCAGCATCCTTCGCATAGACATAGCGCTAAAGAGGCCATGAAGCGTGCGCACGGCCCTCGTTTGGAAATAACGAGAGCATTGGCTGTATTTAAAAGGTGAAGGTGAGGAGCAAAGATTGATTTATTGATTAAAAATTGAAGAAGAAAAAAGATATTTTGTGTTCATTAATTTGATTCATATTTAGGTAGATATTTACATTTAGGACCCCTTATTTTAATAACTTGAAATACACTCATACCAATTGCCCGGAGAATTACCCACACAAGCATGGTGAGAACAAATAAACTCCATATAGTATGGCCTGAGTGGAGATCCAGAACATTTCGATTATGAGGCAGATGTGCTAACCACTGCTTCACCGTGCTGCAATGGAGCATTATGTAATTATAGCGATAAAAGGGAAGGCTAGGAAGCACTTAAGTGTGAATTCCATGCATTAGCTTAATAATGCATATGTGCCACAGGGTATACTGTATATTACAGAGTGAGCATTCTTATGATATTCCAACTTGTTCTCCACATGCTTGTGAATCACAGTGACCTACAGTTTAATAATGACATTATTAATTATATATATTTTTGAAAATATTGTTTTAGTCAGTTGCATCACTCTGGCGGGATTGCATAAGATTCCTGAGCTCACTTCACTCTAAGCCACAACATTTTGCCCCTGTGATAATAAGACATTGCATCATTTAGCAGATGGCTTGTGTTCACAAAGAATATTTCTAAAGGACCGTCGTGGAGGCTGCGTGAATGGAGGAAGGGGAACCATAAGCTTTTCGAGCTGGAAGATTTTTATTTTAGTTTTTTAAGAAACCATCACGCCTGAGGAGTAACAACCTATCAAAGACAGAAGACGTGTCAGACATGTGTGCACCTATGGGCACACTCAAAGCCAGTCACCAGGCACAACCTGCAGCCTTGCGCTGACAATCTCAAATATTAAACCTGTTCAATATTTACGATGTGTGTGTTCAACACAGCGATACGCACTCCATGATTGGAATGATAGACAATTGATGACAAGTGATGCGTTGGGCTTGGGCCTTGTTGGGGTAGGGGGGGCGCTCCGGGCTCTGCTCTCCGGCTGGTGGCCCCTGCGGGGCCCGGGGGTTGTGCCTTCGCGCTGCCGCGGCTTGGGGGGCCCTGTGGGTGCTTGCTCTGTCCTGGCCGGGGCCAACGGCTCTCCTCTTTGGTGGAGGTTTTCCAGATCCACCACACCAGCATCTACCGAAATTTAAACACAATCTGCTTCTTCCTCTGGTCGTTGAATCGGTGGAGACTGATGTCTGTGGATCTCACTCTGCTTCATCTATCATCCTTCCTTCTTGTCCTCAGTCTTTACTTTGGTCTCTTGAGCTCCCTAATTTGTTAGAATTTAGATGTTTCTGGGGTTGGTGAAAGATTCTGGTTGGTAACCTGGTGGATAGTAGGTAATATCTGGTCGGTGCTGAATTTCGCTTTCCTTTCTTTTCTTTGATCCTTCCTCGGGTCTCCTGATAACCTCACGACTCTATCTCTATTCGGTTTAGGTGAACGGTATGGGATTTTAATAGGTTTTGGTGAATTAATGAGCACACACTCACACACACACACACACACACACACACACGCACACGCACATACTCATGCACATACAAAAAAGAGGGGGAAAAAAGGAAGTGATGTGAAGTAGATGAGTTTGCAACTGCAATGTAGTTAGTGATTGACAAGCTAGCATTTAGCTTAGCTTCAATTTCTTTTCCTTTTTTGTCTTGAATCGGCAATTTTTGTCCTCAGCTTGTGGGTTCTCTTACATTAAAAAATGTGTTAAGATGTTTAAAAATTTTATGCGTGCACCCCGTTTAAGGCTTTGTTTGCAGGGAACTAATAAAGTCTTCATCCCAAACTTATGCATACACAATTTACTCTGAGCCAACACGTTATGTACAAGACATAATTATGCGCTGGCCTGCGACGAGCCTGCAAAATGCCATTAAACATTAATGGCGGAATGACTTATTATACCAGGCAATAAGACACTCATTTGGGCTTTGTTGTTTACAGTGAGTGTTGCAGTGTGGCAGTGTCGCATCACAGCGTCTGGAGGGTGTTGACGAATAACGTGGGGAAGTGTTCACCCTCAAAGCCGTCAGGTGCGCACAGTCATGCAAAAAACATGACACTGGCGACACCGATTTACAGAAACTATTGCACTCATGCATATCAAGGATGGATTCTGATTTGGATTTTTTTTACTTTTCTATTCATTTATAACTAATTTTAAGTAGCCTAATCCAATATCTTTATGTTTTGATTTACAGATCACGTGAAAAAAACAAAAAACAATTGCACGTTCTTGAATGAAGGAATGAATTTATTTAAAACATGAATGAATTAATTAATTAATTTCAGACATGTATAAAAAGAAAAAAGTAATTAGAAAAATTTTAATTAAATAAATTGAAAATGCATAGCATTTACACGTGATCGGAAAAGGAGTAGGAAAAAGTATTGACATTTTAAACTCCTACACTATTGCAAGTTTACATAATATAAGCATATAATATACATATATCCTTACAAATAAATATTACATGGACATAACACAAAATGCATGAATTATTCTCAGTTTTGTTTACATCTACCATTTTAGTAGTCCCCATTTGGCCGCCACATCTGTGACGGTGCCAGACCATACACCGGGGATCAGCCACTCAAGGAAACTATAGTTGTCGAACCTCACACGACGCAACATAGTCAGTATTGGCCATGTCGTGTGTGTGGCGAGTCTTATGTAACCGTGTGGTTAATTTACATGCCATTCGCCCCCACAACGAGTTACTCCGGCCATGGCTTGATCTACTATGCAGAGCAACTTTCAATGGACAGCCAAAACCAAACAGAAACAGCCACATCCCCATGAGATCGCAAATCTGGCTGAGAATACATAGAATGTGTGCTCTAATTCTTGATCCTTTTGTATATTTTGAATACAGCTTTTTACAGGAATGTTATGATGACGCCTGGGAACTGTTGTACATTATGAGAAAAATGCCAAATGTCTCATTTAACTCTTTTACTGCCAAAGATGTTAAATGATGTTCTGCAAAAACCTACGGAGGAGCGCCAAAGACGTTCACCCATTTTTAAAAAAAATTGTTTTGAAACGGGTGCAGGGAAGGCCTGCGGAGCTGTCCTGAAAGTTTCAAGCAGGTCTAGTGAGCCTAATGACTATTTTTGGCCCCTAGAGGGCAGCGATGACTCTCTTTTGACAAGATCGGGTGAGCGTCAGCAGAAGACGTGAGGCGGGGCTAGAGTGTTGTGGGGACAATGGCTGAAGAAGCCATAATGGCAGTTGCAAGCAGCTCACGCTAGAGCCGTTTTTTTCAAAGACGAAAAGCATCGACCAACGATAAAGAGCACATTGATGACGACGATGATCATCATCGATGATGATGATGATGGTGACTCCGTGGTTGGAAGCATTGACGCGGCAATAGAATACGTTAGGCGGAGCTAGATGGAGGAGGAAGCGGACAATGTTGCAAGCAGCTCACAGTTGGGAATTTTCAACGCTAAAGAGCACATTGATGACGACGATGATCATCATCGATGATGATGATGGTGACTCCGAGGTTGACGGCAAAGTTGGAAGCGTTGACGCGGTAGCTATGACGACGTCATAAAGGTTCACGGGCTAGCGATGCTGACACCGGAAAACGCGGAGCTCAAGCGAGCACGCTCAGGCGGACGTTCAATCGGACGACGAAGAGTGCCCCGAGTGCATATTCATCGGAGGAGTGTGTACAGTCTGCTACTTGCTATTTATTCCCCGGAAAAAAAGACCGTCAAGAAAGTGTAACGTCTGCACGCGAAACGGACAATGAAAGTGAAAGTAATCTGTTGTGCGAATCCTGCTCCCTCTCCTTGCACGCAGGAGAGCGTTACAAAAAGAAAAACTGTATTTGAAACATCCACATAATTGTAAGTAGTACCACAGTTGCATACATTTGTAAATAGTTTGCGAAATTGTTTTGTCAAATTGTTACACTGTTGAATGGAAATAAACGTATTTTGCAAACTAAAAACACTTTTTCATTGTTGGTGAAAGCGTTTTACAGAAGTAAAGCACTGTTTAGGTGTTTGTGGCATCATTCATGGACAAAAAGAAGTGTACAATTCACTAGAGTGCATGAAATAACATCGTTTCACAAAAAGCTCTTTTCTCCGCTTTTTGTTTCAAAAAAACTAACCATTTTCTATTGTTGATTACTGAAGAACGGAATAAGGTAGAAACAAACTTTGAAAGATGAGAGTTCAATCTTTCATTTGGTTGTATGTGTGTTTCCATAGTCCAAACACAACATTTTCTGTGGACCTTGAAAGATCAGTCAAAATGCTTAAATCGGATGGCACTGGCGACATCCCGTTTCTGAAAACGTCTGGCAGTCAAAGAGTTAAGAAATGTGCAAAAACGTATCACTTTTAAGAGAAGAAAGCAAAGTGGAGAGGAGCAAAATCGAATCACAAAAAAAAGACCAAAAAAACAAGAGATCAAATAACACATGGATCTCTCTTCAGTGGGTTCAGCCCATGGGAGTGTAAAACAAGAAAAACGTGGCATGTGCCCATAAGTCATCTCTGAAGTTATCGGGGAGAGGAGCATAGAGGATAAAGAATGCCCCTCTAACACCGTCTGTGGTCATAATGACTTCCAGGTCAAGGTGTAACAGCCGGGATCCATAAACCTGGATTATTACACTGTTTTTATGGGATGATGTAATAACAAACAATATTGTGTGGTATCTAGTATGTGTGTAGATTTTTTTACCTCACAAAATTGGGTACCATATGCACTTATACAATCTTGTGAAAATCTGCATCAAAATTGTCTTTTACAATTAAGACAATACTGCTCATTTTTTTATTCAAGTCCTTACATTACAGTACTGTATACAGATGTGCCAGTGAGTGTGATTTTTAAAAAGGGTTACTATTTGCTTGACATTCCTGAAAAATTATAATAGATCATCTTGGTCTTTTTCATTGTTGATGTCATCCTCCGACGCTCTCTCAATCAAGCAAAGTCTAATACCTCATGATTAATTTAATGAGAGAGCTGTGAGTGACGAAAATCCTACAACACACGTATTCCCTCCGTCATATTGTATTGATCTTTTATTTAGTGATGTGTGACCCAACGTGAACTGCAATGAACTACTAGCATAACTAACCATAAGAGCCCCTCTGATTATACTACATTTTTTATGATCTCATAACTAAGAGGTCAAAGGTACATTCTCACTAAGAATTTTTATTTATTTATTTTTTTTAAGGAACTGAAAAGCTCGGCTGCTTACAATAAGTACTTAATTTATTAGCTCTAGCAAAACATGTAAATACAACAAGTAGACAAGCGACCAACCTGAGTCCAGCATTTAATGTAAACCAAAGTATAAAGCTGCACACTATTTGTGGCTTGGCTCATCCTAGCTATCCCCCTTCACCCATTAAAATAATATTTATCATTACTGCAATTGGCCATTCAGAAGTTCCATTAAGAATTAATTACCAGTGAACAACATGAGGATTTACTTTGAGGCCCTCTAGCACTTTCCGAGGTCAATATCGAATTACAGAGCTGTATTTTTTTCTTTTTTTCTTTTTAGATGCCAAAACAATTAACTTGAAAATTACCCGTGAATAATAGGTACCAATACTCAATAAAGACAACAATGGCTGGAGGAGTGAATAGACTACAAATGCATGCTTGCAGACAACTACAATACATTTAGCCCACCATACATTCGCTAGTTGTTTATGATACCGTATACATAAGCACTCACGTTTTAATGATGATGTCAGACTATATTCCAGGATTTCAGGAAAGGATTGTTGTTTTTATAAGTGAGTCCCCCTGAATGTTTGAAACTGCTTTGACAGCAGTGTTTTACTGAGAAGAATAATGCAGCCCGGGGGGTGTGGATGGATCTTCCTGTAGCTGACATCATGTTGTCTCTCTTTAGACAGCGCATACTAAATAAGCATCGATTCTGCTTGTTGCACTCATTCTCAACTATTAAGTGATTATTGTGTGGTATAGATGCTCACAATACAAAAACATACAACAGCATATAACTAGGCGACGCGTAAATCTAAAGTTGTTCTGTAAAATATCTATAGCAGGCTTTGTATTATACAGTTTTGGCAATGCAACAAGGCCAGGATCTTAGATCAACACTTCACAAAGAAAACAACAACAAAAAAGCTCCACCTTCGAAAAAGTTAAACAGCCCCGAGATGGATCTGTTCCAGACCGAAATCCAGCTTATCACAAGCCCAACAGAAGTTACTTATATCTCTTCATTGTGCTTATCAGGCACTCCTTCGAAAGTAGATAACAACACCTGCGATGGTTATAGCCCGTTTCCCCAAACTGATTTATGTGAGGGTGGGGGCAGCCAGCCAGATAGCCACCAGAATCTCTGCTCACACCACCCACAAAGTGCTGAGCAAAGCAAGACCGCCCTTAAGAAAACACCTTGGATTTGTAGCCAGCCGTGCAAGCATCCGGGAACCTTTCCACTTGTTTTTATTTTATTTTAAATATATGTAAATAGTGGCTACCAACTTCAGATGGGGGGTGGCATACAACAACGTTAAGTGTAATAAAATTTATGTGAAGTGATACTGCAATTTAACCCTGGAGAACCCAAGAACCCTTTTCTTCTTTGGAAAATTATGAATTATACATTAAATGACTGCTATAACTTCACTGAACACCAAAATATATGCTTTTTCAATTTTAACCCTTTACTCCCTAATTTATTAGGGCGAAATTGGACCCTTTTGGGATTTAGGGGTATCATTTTGAAAAATCTGAATAACAAAAACTGTCAGTAAACTATTTAGAATTTAAGAAAATAATTGAACAATACATTTTTGAATGTACAAACACACTTTGGCCAATGGAAACAAGAACACAGGGACAAAATCACTGCTGGAAAAAAAAAAAGGTCTTTGTTATTTGAGTAGCAGAATTTATAGGGGCCAAATTTGACCCCGTGGGTCCTCCAGGGTTAAAACAAAATGAAAAGGACTAGAAGGACTGAGAAATACTGAGCGGGTATGCAGTAGGACTCCACATAATTGATCTTAAAAACAACAGAATATGAATTGAGATAATTACAGTTAATACCTGTTTTTTTTCCTGACAGGATATTTAATAGAGAGAAACATTTATTTGTCCTAAGCGGATGATGATACATCAAGGACTGCTTAGGGCAAGGAAGGTTTTAGAGGGATGGCCATGATGAACTGCATTATATCCTCATTTTGTGTTTTATTTCTCTATTTACTTATTTCAGAGATTATTCTATAGGCTGATTTAAAGTCGGTTGATGACATCTTTTAGTCCCTTCTTCTCGAAAATGTTGAGCTTTATGAATTGCAATCTAGAATCAGGAAACAAGTTCCTTTCTTATTTTTCTTATTTATTTATTTTTAATAAAAAGGGAAATGATGCATTTGGTCAGTTCTTTAAACAAAAACGCAGTACCTAAATCGATTTATGGGGATTATATTATGTGTAGCTGGTGGCAGAGAATCCCAGGCTGTTAGCCTTTCGATGGGTCATCAACTCCATGAGAAACACCGTGACGGGTCGTTGAATTGAAGCTCACCAGTGTGAGTCATCATTACAGTCACTAAAATATCATGGGACCTAAAGACTGCATAGTTATTGGTTGATGAATAGGATAATCATCTTTATCCTGATTGGTACATTCTTTGTATCACTACCACTAATTTGAACCTAATTGCAGACAACTGCATATTAATTTCCTGTTTGCTTTGAGTCCAAGAGGATCCGAATTGTTAATTGAAAATCAAGCATTATTTGCCATTGTCATAACGCTGTTCATTTTGATGGTATCAAAGATGAGAGGGAAGATCAAGTCATAACAGTCCCAAGTACAATGTAAAATATATCCTTTAATTTTGGGTGTATTGTTTGTCTGTGTTTGTGTTTTTTTATATACAACATATGGCTGTAATTACTAAAGATGCTTGAAGTTACTGAGGTAAAAGGTCACAACGGTTATTATCTTTAGCCTATCTCACTGGGGGAACAGAACACTCAATCACTTGATTGTAAAGATTGTTGTAATGCTAAGATGGCTCCTTGGGCAAATCACACAAATACAGTATCAAGCGCTGCGACATGATAGCACGTTACATTGATCCTGTGTAATGGAATGGCTTATAGCATGCAACAAAACTCAAGTAATTAGGTAGTTCAAAACAAAACTCAACTTTTTAATATACATATTTCTATTTGAATTACCAAAGTCTAAAATAGCATTCAAAACCGGCATGTCCCCCCAAAAAAATTCACCACTTCAATAACTGACGAACAATTTTTTCCTCATCCTTAAAGGCACATAACTGGACATCACACAATGACATCGAAATCTAATACAAGAGATTGTGATGCAATATTTGTATTTTCCCCCCCAGGGTTATTTTACAGGTAGAACTACACATCATTCTACTGAGAACTGTTTCTAATATTTTGGTGCTACAAAAGAGGTTCAAAATATTAGAAAGACTTCGATCTTCTTTCTCGCTGTACTCTGACTGAATACTAAAGGCAGATGCATTCCCACCAGGAGGACACTATTCATACATCATCCACGACTTTGTTCTTGGTGTATTTCACTACATTTTTCTACACTTGGATATTTTTTTGTGTGTCTCATGGCCTTCTAATCCTCCAATCTCTGCCCCCCATCTCCATCCTCATCCTATTTCAATTTTTCTATCTGTGAGAATGCCCCGAGGCACCTCCCATACTTTATAACGCTGCCTTCATTACCCAGCCCCGCTGCAGCTGGCCATAAATGGAACACTGGAGATGTGGTAGGAGGGAAGCTTGCACAAGAGAAAGGAAGGAATTAGGGGAAAGGAGTGGGAAGGGTCAAAATACATACAATGAGTCAATTGTGGAGGCAATAGTAAGGATGGATATGGAGCTTGAGACCTGGTGTGAGTATGAGGCTGATAGGGGAGGAAGAGAAGAGGGGGCATAAAAACCTTAGTTGGAAGTTATTGGAGATGGAGTGCAATGAAAAATGTCATTGTCATAAAATAATATTAAAATTGTCTTGGCCTTATGGCACTGATGAATACAGATGCCACCCCAGCAGGGTTTATGGCTTGGGGGAGTTGCCTAATTTGAACGGCATTCTTACATTTGAGGTTGGCCAAAAATATTAAAGATATAAAGATCGATTGTTGATTGTTTGGTTTGCATCTTGTAGAAGGTGTTGTGGAAGACTAAATAAAGGATAAAAGGAAGGATAAGCTTCATATAACAATGGTGTTAACATACGTAATGACTTGCTTGCTGCCCCATAAGTGAAAATGGCGTTGCTTTTTGTTTGAACAGAATTACGCAAACATTTCACAGCCAATTTCCAAGAAGCAATGTGGAAAGAGGACTATATTTGAGTTAATAATGTGTGAAAATAAATAATAATAGATAACTGGAACGAGCGGGTGGTCAAAGATCAATTTCTTTAGCTTCCGCAAACTGAAGTTCATTTATGTGCGACATTGGGGACAGTTAAAGTGCTCAACCAAAGATCAACTTGCACTTCCTGGAAGATTTCAATCAGGTCATATACATAGTGAGTCACTTAAAGGATAAAAAGATCTGTTTCCTGTCTAACTCAATGCATATTTTTTTTGTCTGTGAAGATGAACAGAGGCACGCTTATTTACAAGGGTGCACTTAAGTGGTGCGCAGGTGCGTTTGCACAGTGAAAATATGCGCACCGGATTTGTGTGTCACTGTGCATTTGCATACCGAGAATTTTGCATTTTATTTTTTGGGGAAAGCAAAGCTGTAGATGGGACTGGAGAAAATGACGCATTCAAACGTGTGCCGCACGAGGAATGTGATGGTCTCCGAGCATGGAGGGGTCACAGTTGAGCCAGCGGGCTTTGTGGGTGTGTATGTAGCTCTCAACGATATTCTGTCAAAATATGTCTTTACATGAGACCAGTCCATGGTGCAAAATAGAGAACTGCGCCAAATCAGTTGATCCAATCTGCTACTGTAACCAGTGCATCTGGTGCGAGCGTGAATGGCATCCTGCTACGAGACCCTACAATTGCCCACAAATATATTTTAGACATCAATTTAACAGAGACACGTATTGGAGCATTCGTTCCTTGCACTGTTGAAACGAAGCACACAAACCTTAGAGCTAAGAAATATTTGTGCAAACATAACACTGACTGCAAAAATTCCAAAGTAAACAAAACTGTCTGGCATATCTTCACCCATCAATGTTAGCGATCTTACCTCCAAAATTTCAGTTACAGTTTAAAACTTAAATATTGACCAAATGCAGAAGAATAGGAGCAATTGTATGAGCAGTCTAGAGGGCAACTCCACCAGGTGTTGGTGAATTTGGCATTTGGCAATGATTGACATTTCTTCTGTTTCAAAGAGTGTCCCTCCTCACTTGTTGGACTGAACAAGGCGGCGATGTAATAAACAACGAAACAATCTGCTGCAGCGTATTTGTTCAGCTCTCGTTATTTGCCATTTCACAGAGCAATTTTTGGAGGGAGTCTAGCATATTGTCGTCCCACCAGCCATGCCAGGAACCGCCATTGACTGCAAGTCTTCATCAAGGTCGGGGAAAAAATGAGCACCAAACAACAACCTCTGGTGCTTCTTTGAGAACCAGGCTAAAATTGTTATGTGCATCTCTGCTTATTATATGACCTAATATTCAGAAAGCATCTAGCATCACAGAGTGATCTGAAGAATATGAATATCATCCACACCACTCTTCAAATAGCACAATTTGCTAAAAGAAAAAAAAAACTTTATCACCAGAGATCTCTTATTACTACAAACAGGGTAGTTAAAATCAAGTGGAGATAATATATCACAACATTACCAGTAGCCGCATGTCCCTTTCAAAAATACTAAGAAAACTGATGGTGCAATTAGCATGTTGTACGTTTTTTTTGTTTTTTTTGTCTCTGTGGAAGTTTTTTTTTCAGATGGTGCAATCAGCATGTTATACGTTTTTTTTTTTTTGTCTCTGTGGAAGTTTTTTTCTCTCTCCATTTTTTACAGTATATCACAAAAGCCTGGCATTGGAACAAGGGTGTGTAGACCTTAGCCTATTCACTATGTGTGTTTCACTATTGTCAATTATAGTATTCAACAAAAGATTATCTTCTGCTTCCTGGAAAATTCTAGTCAGTTCAGATTTTTTTTTTTTTTTTTTTTCTCGGAAGAGGACTATTGAAAAATTCTGTACTGTAGCCCCTTAGGGGACATGAATGAAAAAAAAAAAACATTTGCCAGTTTTCATTCACGTTACATACTTCAGGTCAACTTTCAAGTAAACAAAGATACCAACAACGGAGCACATTTACACATAGGAGAGGGTAACTGAGTTTTTAAATAAGTGAGAGTGACACTTTCATCGGAAAACATCCTGTAACATTGCGGTCACGTTTGAATTTGTCAACATGGACAGACAGCTACTGGCTCTCGATTCTAAACGGTGGCCATTCTATTTTATCTTTCTCTTCATATTTGCAGATCTGTCACTACTTCAAAATGCGGAATTACTTAATTGTGCAAGGGTCCAATAATTATTTTATTTTTTTTAACTTGCAGATGTGAAACATGATACTTGTTACTTGCTACTCTCAATCTGCTGTAATAAATTGAAGTTAACATTGTAAAAAATAAAACGTAACACTTTTGTTGAAGCCTTACATCTGAGGTAATCTTTTATTAAAGTTAGCAAGGGCGGCTGGTAGGTAAATGGGAGTAGCCAAATGTCAGCAGGTAACATAAGAATATACAATTCACTGTGTAGAAAGAAGGTTAACACTGCCAAAAGAGTGACTTTAAAAGCCTCACTTTAGGTCTCACAAAAGTTACTTTGCAATTACAAATATTTTGCTTCAACGTACTAGTACATAACATCATAATAAATATGATGATTTTGGTAAACACCACTGCTATTAATTCAGAGCACATCTGGCATGAACCTAACACTGATCTAATATATTTGTTCAGTTTTATACAGTATATCTACTTCATATTCTGTAAATTTTTTCTTTCTCAATATTTGGTATGAAAGTCAAGCCTGACTTAATTATGCATGAGACACGAATAAACTGCCATCTAAAAAAAAAAAAATCCACATACCTCCTGGCCATAAAGAATGTTGAAAAATTGAGGGGTGGTGTTTGGAACCTCACAATGGCACAGTGTTAATTTTTCAACCACCAGTCTGCTCGACTTCGCACAAAAAGATTGAGATGATGCAGGATAAGCACACTGGGGCCATTACCTTCATCTTAGATCAAAACAATCCTCTATTAGATTTTTTTTAGTTTCCTTTCTGTAGTAATAAATAATAGTCCATCATAGAAGTTGCAACAAGAGCAGTTTGATCAGAATTGGGACAACATAGCTTGATGAAAAGAAGAGCATAGCAGAGAACTGGAGACTTTTCAAGCATTCATTCCAAAGTAGACATAAAGAATCAATAATTACTGAACACTCATTCGCCTCTCTGAATAGGCCTGTTAAGGGGAGAAAAAAACTAAACCTGCCAAATTAATTTATGACAAGAGAAGAAACTATCAGAAAAGGTAAAAACAAATCCACAAAATATGATCCCCAAAATCACCAGCTCCATATATTAAAAAAAAAAAAAAAACAATTACATAACACTTCCACAGTAGTGTAACATAAAAAGATGACATATGAATGGTGCTTGGTGACCTTTTAATTGCTTATATGCTAATATTTGGGTCTCTGCATGTTCAGTCATCACTTACTGTAACTAGGACATTTTCAAACAAATGAATTAATAAATGTAGTATATTACTCTGACGTGGTATCGTACAAGCTTCTCTGTCTTCCGAGTTGACGAGTTACTTTCACGTCCTTATTTATTAACATGCACATGACCTGCATAACATGAGGAGCCAAACTGAAAGTGTCATGAAAACCTTATGTCACATTGTTGTCACCACATGGACACTGAAGATTCTGGTGACAAGAACATTGTGGTACTCTACTGTACGTGCATGCATGCATGCATACATAAAGTCACTTAAACTCATTCTATCATAACCGTCATGATTGTAAACATCCACACAGGGATGCGCCATAAGCTTTACAGTAGTGAGAGTAGGTCAGATACGCTCCCCCTTAGAGACACATCATTTAGTCATTCTCAACTAGTTTATTATTAAGTCTGAAGAAGTTTCACACGTGTATTCTAGTTGGTTGCACTGACATTGCTTCATCGCGGCTTCAGTTAAATGCCTCTTAACAAATAAAAATAGAGCTGCTCTTGTTAGGGAGGATTTTCACCCCATTTAGGGATTACTGGTTCTGTTGCTTTTGAATGTGACATCCCTCAAGGTTTGACTTCTATTTCCTTCACTTCTCTGCCTACATTGTCGTCTTGTGTCATTATTGCTTATTATTATTTATTTATTTATTACTCTTGGTTTATTTACTTTTTTTTTTGTGATCTTTCCTATCATCCTACCATTACTTAAACACTTAAAGGACCAGTACTTGCCCACATCAGTTGCACTTCTTCAAACAATATATTTTTTTTTATGTCTATTTTTTCCATCCCGTTTCCTATAAATATTTCTTGTTGTGAAGTTCTTCATAGATGTTAAGACTGAAAATGTTTATGTCAATAGAAATAACTAACATAGGGCTCTTAAAGGGGAAATACAAACACATAAAATGAAATTTAAGATGTGTTTGAAAAGCAAATGAATGGCTATGAAACTGTTCACATACAATCTGATTCTACATGCACTTCTCCTGTGTTTGACCAAATCTGTCGGTCTGAAATGTGGAGAAATGGCACCATGGTGTCAAAGTGTACATGTTAATTGTCATATTAAGCATATGCCTGGAAAGCAATGGGCACACTGATTGTGATTTGTGCTCTTCATCACCATCTGTTCATCCATCTGTCTGTCTGACAAGACACAAACTATGAAACTTCTCCATGAGCAAATGATGTCTATTATATGATTTGTTACTAATGTGAAAGGTTACATCCCCAGCAACAAGCCTCATGATCAATTTTTTAAAGGATCAAACATCATTGCAGTCCACGCGGTACATACCGCGGCGAATGACATTTTCACTCATGAGTTAATTCAACGTTGCAAATGAACATATCAAATAGATGGAGGTGTTTACCTTTAGCACCTCATGTCATCCTTTATTGAGGAAATGACACCGAGCTAATTACAAGTGTGACTGTACAAGCTGTTAGAAAGCTGCTTACACACAGCCTGCCAGGCATTAATCACCAGAGTTCAATAGAGGAAAAGGTGATATACCACAGGCGGTGCTTAATACATGCTTGCTGTCTCTTCGTAGTCACAAACAAGACATTTTCAAGACATTTTGGAAATACAGTATTTCTTACCTGCATTAAGACTGAAGCTTATTTAGGTGTAAATTGTTGGATTGTAATCCTAAACATGGCCATAACATGGGTCACTGTGAGTAAAAAACAGATATACTCCCTGCTAAAGTTAATTGGTTGTATATACTGGTTACATGGTTGGTATGAATGCATGGTTAAGGTATCAGTAGGTTGACCAAAGTGAAGAAAGAAAGCTTAAATAGAGAGACAAACTAAAAAAAAAAAAAGTTTCAATCAAGGAAGTCTTTTTATCTGTCAACCATGCAAAGCAACTGAAATGGAGATTCAAGAAAGACAAAAAAAAATAAGAAACATCTTGAAATGTTATCCTAGTTAATCCCCTAAAAGTTGATTTCAACTGCTTTATTTACAAGCGATGATATAGTATGGAAATGTGGTATAAATGGGCTTCATTTAATCGAGGAAAAAAAGGAAGTTTGCTGACTAAATAAAATACGATTGTAATGTAGTTTTTTCCATAAAATAATTCTCACTTTCTGCATTTGGAGCTACGGTACACACACAAGTACTAAAATACATCCCCAGATTAAAATACGTAACATGATATTTAATAACAATAAATTCCAAACATAGAAATAAATGTCTCAGGTGGTTGACTGGTCATCTCCCAACCTGAGTTCTGTTGCGGGACCCCTGCGACCTTGTCAAAGTGAACACAATGAACCCCAAGTTGTGTCACCAGCATGTGAATGAGGACCGCGCTAAGCACTTAAAGTAACTCGAAGGTACCAAGTGTAATGGGTACTTGTAAATGACAATTTACAATTAAAGTGGTTGTTGAAATGCTTTTAGAGTTGGTTGCTAAGGCTTTCTCAAGTGAGTTGAAAATACACAATGTCAAGGAAGAAGAATAGTGAGGACATGTGACTGTAAGAAATTGTAAACACGTTTATGAGAGCACTGCGCCTTATGGGGGCTGGGGGGGGAAAGTCCGAGGCCAGTCAGCAGTCGGAGTCTGATCATTTTTATTTTTATAACTTTTTTTTTTTCTGGAGAGCTCAGTATTGTTCATTCGGTAATTTTACCGATTTGACATGTCATCATCATTGCTCTCTCTCTCTCTTTTTTTTTTTTTTTGTATGAGGAGTCTGATTAATTGATATCAGATAATGGATGGATGTTCCCCTTTATACTCTATAGGCAAAAAACTGCTTTTAGTATTGCAAAATCAGACGCTGATTCTATATCTTTATGAGACAAGAAGTCTGCTGAAGGCAACAATGAATCAATGAAACATTTTTGACAACCTGCCAGACATATTCCTGGGAGGAATGTTCCAAGTTCCCAATGCACACAATGAAGGACACAAACTACAATAACAAACCAAAGTTGTTCCTTTAGTAAAGAAATGTGCACATTGGGTGAATAATTTCAATGAAAAGACTGTAGATCTTTCATCTCATCCAGAGACAATAAGAAGGACCAACTCTGTGTTTTGCTATGTTGGCTGGCTGTAACCTGTTCTCAACACTTACTGTGATCCAGTATCATCCTGCAATGGTCTGCGTTTGACCTGAAAGGTTCCACTGTGTCTTCAATTATGTTGTCAGACATTCTTTTTTTTCCTTCTGTAGAGCTCAGTATTGTTCATTCGGTAATTTTACCGATTTGACATGTCATCATTGCTCTCCTTTATTTTTATTTTTTTATTATTATTTTTTGTATGTGGGTGAGTATGTGTATGTGCATGTGCGCGTGCGTGCGAGTGTGTGTGTATTCATTATTTCACCTAAAACCTATTAAAAAATCCCATACCGTTCACCTAAACCGAACACTTCCAGCCGGAGTCGTGAGGCCGTCAGGAGACCCGAGGCAGGACCAAAGAAAATAAAGGAAATTGAAATCCAGCACAGACCAGACACCACCCACCAGGCCACCAACCAGAGTCCTCCACCAACCCCAGAGACATCTAAATTCCAACAAATCAGGGAGACCTCAAGACACCAAAGGAGAGACATTCTTATAGAATGCAAGCCACCGAGGCTCAAGGACAGAAGACCACCCCTGAAGAAAGCGCTTCCATGTATTCGATACGACAAAGTGCATAGAGCTCAGGTAAAGAAAAGGAGCGGTAAGCCTGCGATCATTACACAGATGCATTCCGACAGCCGGTTCATTAAAAGACCATTTGAGTCCAGACAATTGTTTCTGCATGCGCGATCCATTTACAGTGCTACACATCATGGGTGCTTTTATACCAGCTATTTTTCACATCACGCAATTGCCTTGAAGGCTTTTAAATGTGCTTCATCCAATCTCTGTGTAGGTTTCATTTAATCTTTGCCGCTCAGTATAAACACTTCAGATCAAACGCATTTGTTTTTGGCTATTGTTTTGCATAATGATGCGTATCACGTACATAAGCCACGGATGGGGATCACAGGCAACCAACTAAAGTGAGCACAAATATGAACCACTATTGTGGCGTGTTCGAAGCAACATTTTTGAGGAACAAGAACAAATTCATGTTTTGTCAGTAATTGTGCTCTGGTGGGGTTTCCTTTGTACTTTTTTTTAAGCACTGCAGATGTATGCATCCAACTGGCTACATGTTATGCTGAATGTACAGTAGACCAACCACCTTCTTTCAAATAAATGTATTGGTTTTAACACAGTATGCCACAAAACTTCTGACTTGACATGCGTCAAATTATTCGTTTTCTCATAAAGCTGATATCGCAATGAGACATTAAAGCTGAATGTCACAAGAGAAGGAAATGCCCCGCCAGACGTTTCATCCGACTGAGTTTAAATATCAAAGATTAATTAAATCGAGAGAAAAAAAAAAGGAAGGAAAGAAAGAGGACAATAGCTAGTGCACCTTTTCATATCGACTGCCTATCCATATCTATAGAATATATTTTTGCTTGTTCAAGTAAAAAGACATGGAAAAAAGTGGCAAGACGGGACTAAATTAGATTTGATAGAAAGAGAGACATATTCTTTTCGCACGATATCTTTCTTCTTACAGCAGTTACATACTAATGAGCCGATATTACCATGTCACTCTTAAACTAAGATGAAAAATAAACTTTTCCATGTAAAACTGAAGCAACTCAATAAATAAAATGTATTTATAGAGTCGAGGGTGTGGATAAATATAAGTGATTGCCAATTAAATCCATGTTAATATTCACACGTTAGTCACGTCAGTTTCCAACATCGTTAACAATGGTAAGCTGAGAATCTGGTAGACTGAAGGTGAAAACAATCACGTCTACTCAACTCTTATCCACTCTAACATCTGTTTGCATTTGGTCCTGTGATTTAATTAGCATATTTGACCGGATTTAATGAAGTGATGAATAATGAAAATATCATTGCTAGATGGAGACAACAGAGAAACTGGCCCCAGAATAGAACCCTGTGGAACTACACAATCTCATTACCGTCCCTTGATGATAACGACATGTTTCCTATTATGAATATCATTTGTTTCCTATTATGAATATCATTTGCTAAGCATGTAAATATGAGTGATTACATTTGAAGGGAAAAAAAACATACTATAGCAGCTTTTGAAGTAAAACAGGGTTGCAAGATTTATATAAAACTTTAGATGGTCACATTTTTAAAGGCAAGTGCATTTTCATTATGTACTACATGAGGGAATATCCAACCACAACACACGTTTTTGTTGTTTGAGGCCTTATGTTGGAGCAAGTCACGTATGGAACATTGATTCTTCTTTATGTCAATGCTACAAACCATAAAACAGGAGATTCGTTGGCCTTGGCTCTAGCGGTGCGGTTGTTTATTCACACTTTGTGATGCTGCACACCTTCTGGCCAAAACATAGCAGTGTGCTAGTGTGAAAAGCCCGGGGATGTTTGCACATTATCAACAGCATCGCACCCAATGTAGCATCAAGACATTTTCTCCTGATGGAGGAAGCAGTGACATAGGAATGATAGTGTGCTCCAAATCTATGCTTTGGTCACACACTTTAACTGTAGTCTGTCTTTTGAATAGGCCGTCCTTGTCACCCCGGTATGCCATTTCATCAGTGTGCAATCAAACACAACAGTGACACGGCAGTGTGTTACCACCATGTATAAAATATCAAAGCTAAGCCCCATATTAAACTAACTGAGGTACTCTACTGACTAGAGTTGCCACCCATTTTTTTACAGAATTTTTTGACCAGCTGTCCTGGGAAAATAAAAATCTCTCCTAGGACAAAATTTGCCCCGTTTTTTTTTTATTTATTTTTTTAAGAAGAATGCCAAAAGCTAATTTGATTTCCTTAATTCTGTTGTGTCTAAAAATGTCCCCTGCGCTACTGTGGAACGCTTTGTTACCAAACGTGCCGTCAGCACTTTGGATTACCGTAACTCTGGCACCGTTTGTGCTATCTGAACAATTCCAGTGGTGTCCGAAAGCTAAGCCCTTTTGCTTTACAGAAAAAGTATCGTCATTACGGTAATTTCAGTCCTCCACAGAAGCCGGGGAAGTCGGTGAGTCACGACGAGAGTGCAGAGAAGAACATTTCGATTTTCAGACATTTCTACATCAATTTGAACAAAAAATGGTAACAAGAAGGTATGTACGTCGACACTTTTATCACATGGTGGCTTTTTACAGAACCGTATGTACGTCATTTGGGGTGAGGTTTTTCTAGAATAGTGCAATACACGTTGTCACGTCGTTTTTGTATCTTGTTGTTTTTTAGAGTGCATGCCTTGTTTGTAGTTTACAGTGTGTGTGACGACTAGCTGAATAATGAACATTACACTAAGTTCAGTTTGTTTTGTGATGAGGGACAAACATTGCATTGCACTCTCTCTCTCTCTCTGTCTGTGGAGAAAATCTCAGCTTTTATATACATTTGAACAAAAAGTGGCACGTCCAAAATTATTCGTACCTTTCTCCTCAACAATCAATAGAAAAGCCTTTATTGGCTATTACAGCAAATAAAATGCATGCTAAATTTGCATGACCCGGCTGATATTTTTGCCTATTCATCTTTAGCAATGAGCTCTTCTTGTCATCACCCTGATCTTTAGTTTCCTCCACAGATTTTCAACGGAATTCACCTGTGGACTGTCTGGGCCACGTTCATATTTTCCTGCGTGAAACCATTTCTTAACCACTTTCGCTGTGTGTTTTGGGATTCTGTCATGCAAAAATGTCCCCGTTTTCAACATTTGCCGGGGGGTATGAATAATTTCAGGCTTGACTGTTAAGTGCCCGAGCTTGGTCAGGTGTCCCTTTTTTTCACAAATCCAAGGTGGCAACCCTACTACTGCCCCCCCCCCCCCCCCACACACACACACACACACACGCCCCCCCCCCTTTTTTTATCCACAATAATTTCAACAGAACATTTTCTAAGTTTGTCTTTGGTACTCACTGTCTAAAAACTCACAACGTATGTACACATGCCAAAGTGGACACTTTATATCAAAAGTGTATTGTTATGTTAGTTGTAATCACATACTTTTTTGATTACGTGTGAGGATAAGGAAGTAGATCTTTGTGCCTCTCTCTATGATCTTGTATTATTACTTTGCTGTGATACAAAGGAAGATATTTGTGGTTGGAAGGGGTGCTAGTTGAATGAGCCATATGATAACTGCATTTGTCTGTGTGTGTGTACAGTATGACCTCACTTAAGGAGAAATAACAGACATCAAATGCAAGCCGATGCTTAGCAAACGAATCCTGGGAGGATGAATTCAAATCAACGTGAGCAATGATTTAAAACCGCAAAATATGCCAGTAAACAAAGCACCAACAACAGCAACATCTCCATAATCTGTTCAAACAAAAAGCAGGGGCATTGGACAGGGAGCATGTAAGTATTTAATCCTTAACAAGACACAGATGAGCCCCAATATTAAAAAGTAGAGAAGTAAAACGGACACAGAAGAGTCCAACAAAGTACCATTTAAAAGATGAAAAACCAAAGAAAGTAGGGGTGGCAGATCCCAGCGAGACAAGCCCTACTGCAACGCACACAAATCACTTTGGAAAGTGCTAAGAGAAGAAAATCAATTGAACCACGAATAAAACTGCAACAAAGAACAAGGTAAAAACAAATCGAAAAACATGACCAAGGTGATGAACAATGGGAAGTGAGCTTCCGTGCGTCCTGGCCCAATGATTCACCTAATGGTTTTTAGCCTCTAACCCGCGGAAAGGTCAAGGTATCTTTCCAGAGTTTCTTCCTCTTTTTCAACCCAGAAGTTTGCTTGATTCTCCGAAGCGCCACGTGTCACTTTACGTTCTTCATGCTCCAGCTAGGCCATGTCTAAAGGCCCAGTGGAGAGGCTACTAGCGTCAGTCGCTAGCCCCCACGGGTTTTAGCCTTCTTGTATGCGCCCTCTCAAGCATGCGAGTTGTGAGTACGGGCCAGGTGTGGAGTCATGCCAGGGTTACACAAACTCAGTGGAGTCTGTTGACACGATCATGTAGAAAGAGATTTTTTTTTTTTACAGTGGTACCTTGGTTTATGAATTTAATTATTTCCGTGACCAAGTCCGTAACTCATTTTACTCATATCGTTTATCAATGTTCCATATTAAAATATGCATGTTTTCAATCAAGGGAAATTAAAACAATAAAAACATAATAAAAGAAATGCTGTATATAATGACTGACATGTAAAAAGCAGCCAATGGTTGCGTGAACGGCAACTGAAAACTGTATGGAGTCTCTACAGTAAGAGATGATAAAGAGAAAGCTAAAGAAATGCAATATCTGACCCAGACATTTTTTTTTATGTCCCAAAAACAGGACGTCTAGTCCCACTTGAATAAGCAACATCATCTTCACTGGAAAAATAAGATTGCACAAATGAAAAAGTGAAGTCGATGCCACTTGACTAATGTGAATACTGATTTTGAAACTGAAGGTAACGATACATGTGTAAAAAAATATTTTAAATCATCTTGCCCATGATGCTGCACCTATGAGATAAGTGGGTTATCAAATAAATTATCAAAGGTGGGCTTTTGAGCGTCTGTCATTTGTCAATCGTCAGCAGTCAGGACACCCTTCCGTCAATTTGTCAGTATTTCAAGCCGAACCGCATTGTAATCGTCAATTCCATCATTGACAAATCGATGATTAGATTGATGGATTGACGAACGAAAACCAACTTCCAGCAATTTTTCAAAGTTTCCTGTCATTCGTTAATCAGCAATAAAGCAGGCGTCCGTCATTGACAGATTGACAGGCCTTCCGTCACTATTGATTGACGTAAAATTATCACCAAATTGCTAAGAACTATAAGAAAACATTCTACAGTAATATAACCATCCATCAAATTCTAATTCAAATCAAAAAGATACACAAATCCATAAGTTGTTTTCACAGCTGTCAATTTGTCCACTGCCAGACAGAATTCAATCAACGCCTCACTTCCTCTTTCCCGAAGACAATCATTTTCTCACGCATTGCGTGCAATATGTCATCGTTCAGTGAGCTGTCGTCATTGTCAACGTGATGCAGATGATATTCAATTAAAACTCTCTACATGACTAAATAGCATGTCTGGATTGACAGCAATAAATAGAACCTAAGCTAAGGAGGCATTTGGGACATATCATTGGCTTCATCAACGCTGTCATAACGCAGTCATGCAGCATAATCGGAATCCATTTTGTCATCATCATTAATGGCTGTATTCAAAAGCATTGGCCCATGGAGACCGCCACTTACCTGGTGGTGTCCAGAGAAGAGAAGCCACTGGGAGGACCCCCTTTCTACCCCCCCCCCCCCATCCCCCATCATGAATAAAGTATAATTTCAGACTAAATTGGTTGGGTCTCTGAACCAAGTCCATCGCATCAGTAGAGGCTACGCAGAGTTAACCCTCGCCTGCACACTGCCCCACTGTCTCAGTCGTTAGGGTTCCAGGTCATTGGTCATCTGGTTGATAAGGGTGATCCGTTGTGATGGGGATCGAATGAAAACTAGGGAGAGGGTTTGCAGGAAGTGTCAAATGGAGAGCTCAGAACTCTATTGTGTGTGTATTCTGTGATTAACAGATTAAGTATGATTGATGTTGAATGACTACTTTAGTATACAGACGCTCCCCTACTTACGAACATTCGAGTTACCAACAACGGTACATACGAACATGTCTGCGCGTACAGTATGTCGAAAAATGTTCGGTAAATTAGATTTTGTATGCGCGCCTTTTTTCGAGTAGTGCTTCTTTCCGCCGCTAATACCGACGCTTGCCGCTGTGAGAGCTCACCCAGCATTGGAGGCTCAGCAACGTGTCGAGGAGGAAGAGGAAGAAACGCCTGTCCCCATGAAGGAGGAAGTAACTTTTAAAGCCCATTCCAGCGACGACGAAGACCCTCTCATGATATAAAATCCTCCTCTTCCTCCTCCATCATCTCCTTAAGCATCGAGTACATCTTCCAAAAGTAAGTTAAACTTCATTTTATTTATCTTATTACGTACATGTACATACTGTGTGTGGCTCTCGCTCTCTCTCTCTAACATTGGTCAAGCACACTTATAATTGCCAAATCGTTGTAACATTTAAGAAACCACACCCTGTTGCTGTGTCTTTGTCCTGAACGCTGCAGTAGAATTCTGCACGGCGTGCATATTGTTGCAGCAGCTCGTTTTCTTACTGTTTGCTTATTGAGACGTGAACAGAGAAGACCGTTGTTGTTCTTCCTTTTTCCTGGAATGACTTTCTTTCATTTGACCTGCTCTTGGCAGCATATGGGAGTATATTTTTTTTACCACTTGTGCAAAATGGTGTCTTTACATAAGCTCTAGAAGGCCATCGTCCACAATTTCTTCCTTTGTCAAAATCAATGAGAATAATTCATTTTTCCTTTCTTACTGTGCTCAAAACATAATTGATAAAGTGTCACATTATAAAGTATTGTAGTTCCTTGGAAAAATATGGATTCCATCTCAAACAGAATGAGTTGACTGCCTATTTTATCAATGTTTTGATAAAAAAAAAATTCTTCCACACGGTCGTTTTTTTTCTATTAATTTCTATTAATGGCATTAAAAGAACATCTTTGGCTGCTTTATCCCATCTACTGGCAGGAGTCTCTTCTGCTGTCTATGCTATTAACCTGGTAGGCCGTGCTAATTGCTACGTCGTTTTAGCTCGACTGCCGAGTGGGAAGCGGCTCGCTACTCGTTCTGACCCCAGCGTTCGGGGGATGGGTAATTGAACAAGCTTTGGCCGTCAGAGCTGGTTAGCCTCACAGAAGTCCTGTCACTACTACGCTGACAATACAACCTGTTTACTCGCCAGACACCCTAGCAATTACCAGCTCCCCGGCTGAGGGGTGCCACGCCGGGGACCGGCAGATCAAGGCTGGAGGAAGGAGGGGTCTCATTAAGGTAGGGTAGCGGATGAACGATAAATCTGTGTGTGTGGCTAGGTGAGAGTGTGAAGGTTAAATTGTTTGGTTTGAGAGATTTGATGGTAAGGGTCTGTGAAAAGCCATTGGGACATGCACAACAGGACTGAAGACGAGATGAATTTAGTAAATGTACTACACGGAATTGATTTTTGTGCGTGCGTGTGTGTGTGTGTTTGTGTTATAGGGCCTTGGAAAATCAGCCTTTAAAATAGCCATTTAAAGAATTGGATCAATGAGGGAAAGAACTGTTTGGGGCAACGACTGCCTGTAGTGAATTTATAAAGGATTTTAGGCCCGCTGGGACCCGCGCATACATCTGGAAATACGAGTGTGTGGGATTGCTCATTGTGTGTGAAGGGATGTATGGAAAATGGTCCCGTCTCAACCCGATGCCACGACCTGGCTCCTGGCTCACGGGGACAGTGGGGCAGTGACACAAGCAGCAGCACGGGGCCCCTACAACACTACAATGCTTCTCAGTAGTCCAATACCCTCAATTTAAACATACTTACAATTTTCCTTTTTACAATGTAGGGTGAAGGCTTTAATGACCACTACCAGAGGACATAGTTTAAGAATTACACAACCTTACTGCTCAAACCTGCTATACTTTTACTTTTTAGCACATTTGTTGTGATTTAATCAAACTAAGCATTACTTCTTAGTAAGGATGGGCATAACTAATAATAACTAAGAATGTAACCGATGGTTCCATTTGTCCATTAACTGATTGTTAAGAACTCTGTTGATAGTATGGAATTTATTGTTGATGCTAATATGACCTCGTTATGATCAGATCCTCTGTAGACATGTTTATAACAGGATTGACAACCAACAGGTACTAAAAAAATGTAATTTAAAAAAACATCTATAAAAGCTCAATCCAAGCATTTGGTACATATTTCTCTCAATTTGCATTAAAAATATTCTCACTATATAATGTCCCCCCCCCCCCCCCATTTTTTAGCACTACGTCTACACACACGGCGTGGCAAGTGTCACTCTGGGAAATGAACATAGTCTGGTAATGATTAGTGTCTGGGACAAAAGGAGATGTTTTAATATAAAAGATTGCTCACCAGTTCAAAAGACGTATATAGAAGTCTTCAGCGGGTAGTTTCAAGTCTAATGGCTTGTAACTTTTGTATATTGAGAGTGACCAGAGAAGCATTGGGTTAGGGAGCCCGTACTGCTCGGACTAACTGTTGTCAAGATTTGTTCAAGTCCAACTGACTTCACTTTTCACCCAGGAGTATCTGACACTTTTTTCTTCGTTTTCTTTATTTTAACCGAATCAAAGGAGTACGCACGTGCATTATCTCTGCACTTTACCAGCAGGTTTATGATTTTTTTAACGTGTTGCATCCTCTTATCTTCATTCCCAGATACAGAAATTCTACTAGCTCTATGAATCTGTCTCCCCTTCAAACCACCAGCCGGGCTTTTCATCCCCTCCACCATAAGTCATCAGATACTCCTGGAAGCCATTCCCACCTGAAATCTCATCAACCCCCCCCCCCCAATCTGTCTTTCATCTCTCTCTTCCCTCAATCGCTCCATCACCTCATCCCTGGCTTCCTCGGTCATGGGAATGGCTGGAGTGAGAGTCAGCTACATGTGGAAGGAGTGCTGCTCCTCCTCGTCTACTTACACTGCACATCTACACGGATGGACTTGATGGCAGCCACCCCCACCCCGTTGTCGGCTTTGCAGTAGTAGCGACCCCCCTGCACCCTTTGGATGCCTTCAATGCGCAGCGTCTCGTTGTAGATGGACGTCTCCTGGAATTTATCGGAGGCGCTGCCGGCCGTCTTCGTCCATCGTACCTGAGGAGAGGAAGATGTCAGTTGAGGTTTTGTCAGGCCAACCAATAATGACTGATCAATAGAATACAGATCGATAAAGACTTTCAAAGTGTCTTTAAACTGGCATTTAATAATGGCAGAGACCATTTAAAGTATGACATTATGTCTCCATAGTTTAAAGATTTTTGTACTATTTATCCTGTTCAGGGTGAGTAGGAGACTATCGCAGCTGACTGGCAAGAGGCCAGGTACACCCTGGACGAGATGCCATTCCATTACAGGGAACATATAGACAAACTATTTATATTCACACTTATAGACAGTTTAAATACTTCAATCAATCTAATGTGTGTGTGTGTTTGGAATGTGTGGGAAAGGCAAAGATAAATCCATCACAGAGTTTATACATTTCAAACCACCCTCCATATAAGTAAAATCCGTGATATAGAAATATCCTAGTAAAATACTCCCTAGGAATGTTTTTTCAATTGCATTTATGTCACTTAGTTGTTTTTTTTAATTCATTTTTTTAATTTCATTAAATGTTTAAACATATATAATATGCATAACCCAAAAATATTTTACAGTACAGTTTAACAGTGGACTGATCACTTTGTGTTTACAGTACTGTTAACAACCCCATTTTGTCCAAACTAACACATTTGGCCTATCACCTCACAATAAGCATCAAATTAATGAAATTAAAATTAATCTGTTGCATTTGCTAGAAGGATTTCAGATGATGACATTAAATTGGATGCTAGCTGTGCGGATGACTTCCAGGTTGGACTTCTTCTTCTTTCAAATTTACACCATCTCAGAGTAAATTGGGTGCCGCCATCTATTGGTCAAGAATAGAATTACGCCCATCATAGACAAAATTATGAAGAAAATATAGTATAGTAGTTATATAATAATATATAATATAATAGTTATTATTACTGTACAAAAAAAATATGTGGGATGTTTTTTAACGGTTTCATTTTTTTAAATATAATTACCCAACGGAAATATATAAAATCTAAACTTTTTTTTGTTTATTTAGTTGTTTTTTGTGTTTTGCTTAAGCACCCTCCAATGTATGGAAGGAAATGACTGAAGTCATGAATGACACTTATATGAGCAGAAACGCTTGTGAACATGATCTAACGGGGGTAAAAAAGAAGATGGGATGAATATGAACTGGTCCTTCAATTATTAGTTTGTGTGACTCGCGGATTAATGTCCTTTCCTTATCACTCGTCGAGATGAAATCAGCCTCTGCCATCAAGTGGACATAGTCAGTGACACTAAGCACTGGAGCACTTGTGGTGTCCATGACACTCAGCTTGGACCCTTAATAGTGTTTGTGACAAACTCTATAAGGGTTGTCACGCTTGAATTACGCCATCAGCAGACATGAAGCATTCCCACGTCTAATCCACTACACAAACATACACTCATATACACGACAGACACTCATCGTGTTTGACTTTTATTCTTACTGAGTATTTGTATGTGAGTGTACATCCATTAATCCCTATTAAACCCTCTATCGGTTATCAACCTCTATGAGGCTTTCAGCCATGTTCTGTTGAGGAGGTCAAAGAGGATAATGGGCAAAAATCACTGCATGTACAGTGTGTGTGTCTGGTTAAAAAAAAATGGTGCTATGGATTAGTGGATTATCAGGGCCCATGCAAATGCTCCATGTCTGTTTATTCAGCTCTGTTTGGAGGAGGGATTTAGATCGGGGCACTCTGCCATTGATCAAACCGGTCAAGGTGAGCAATGACCCAAACTCTGCCTTGTCGTGCTTTAGTGACTCCACTTGGGATTCACGCTGTCTGTGCGTGTGGCTTTGTAAAAGGCAAAGTGTTAAAGTCCCTGTAGTAAATGTAGAAATATCTTTAAATGGATAGTTGACTCATTTAGTATAGTAAATTAAGTTGATATTTAGTCTATAATTAATTTGTTAACTCCATTATTTTTCATGTGCAATTAATACTTTCAAAAACACATTTTGCCACTTGCTGTCTACTGAAAATGACAGTTTGAGAACGTCACATGACCAAACCCAGAAAACAGGTGAGCCCTGATTGGTCGTTACCCTGATTTCTGAGCACCTGTGATGTCATTTTCGGCCAACAGCAAGTGGCAAGATGTGTTTTTGAAGGTATTAATTTGTACATGAAAAATCATGAAGTAAGCAAATGAATTCTAAGATAATGATTGTTCATGAAAAATAATTAAGTTAATATATGTCATGTCTGGGAAGATCTGGCTTTGGTTGAGGGCCCTGAGTGGGTTCCCGCCCTTCCGTGGTTTGACCAATCCGGGCCCTCAGCCACTTGTGCCTGGCCCCAGGTGTGGCTTGTTACCCAATTAGTGTGGGTGTATTTAGTTCCCGGGTGGTGACTGATCAGTCCGTGTGGGATCATTGCCGCTTGTCACGGTCACCCCCCGGAGTCTTGTCTGTCACGTTGATTTTGTATCTTTTCAATTCCTTGTTTATTTAATACTAACCAGTACCCTGGTTAGTGTTTGTTGTAAAATAAAGCACGCCAGTCTCGCCTGCACTCCTGCTGTGGTTCTCCTGCCTCCCTGCATTTTGTGTCCTCCACCTCACACGCCGACAGACACCACGCCGCTACGTGCACCACACCGTGACAATATATTAATTCTAGACAAAATATTTCCTTCTTTATTGCTGTAAATGGCAAAATGAGTCAAAAGCATCCCTTTAAAATTTGACATACCAAAGAGAAAAGTAGAATCATGAAAAAATAGAGCCAATCTCTCAGCTGTCGGACAGTGTGGGCATGTTCATTGAATACACAGAAAAAAAAACAGCCAGCTCGTCTCTTACCTGCCACTCAAATACGTCCCTTTGCGAACATTTGTGCTCAACTGTCTGTAGTGTGTGCTAAAGGCCGAATAACGTGTGCCGCCGTGTTTAACAAACAGTTACCATTCAATCACTTTTAAGGGAAGAATTTTGTCTGAGAGGCAGATGATGTGTAGACGATGAGCGCAACACTTTTGGGTGGTTGAGTGTGTGCATGTGTAACAAAGAGCAGGAATAAAAGCAAGCTTTAGACTGTAGTATATAAAACACGGCCGTCAACTGTGTGACGGGCAGAGAAAAGGGGAGCTGCGAGCTCCTCCACCGTGGAGGTGGATGAAGTGAAAATACAGTGGAGTGGTGAGGTGATAATGTGAATAAAAGAGATCTTGAATGTGATGCAGATGACAGGCAGCCGAGAAAGGAGCTTTTGTCAGCCTGTGACACCGACAGCTGAATGCCATCACCTACGCGCGCGCTCCCTCCTCGGACCCAAATCGCCGCGCCTCTTCTTGCTTTATTCGACAGAAGTGTGTGTGTGTGCGTGCGTGCGCGTAAGCCCCTTGTGGATGGATCCGTGTGGATATCTTTCACTGCTTTTTTTGCCCGCCTTCATCTGTTCAATATCTCGGCGGCTTCTTTCTTCCTTTGTCTTCTTTTACAGCAAAGTCCAACTCTCACTCCCTATAAGATCTTGACTTGAAATACATTCATTTGAATGATGCGCATTCCGATAGACAGCCACGTTTACATTCGTTGAGAGAGCCGCTTTTTTTTTTTTTCTTTTTTTTTCAAACTAGCGCTTCACTTTAAGGGCGCCATGTGCAGGTCCCCTGGGAAGAGGCTTGACATGAAATGCACTCTCTGTCTTCAGCTGAGTGTCATGCTGTCGGTGCACACATTCACCTTTCGATATGAAAATGTAAGCCTTGTCAGAACATCACACGGCGGAGAAGCAAGGGGAATTATTTATGTATTAAACAAAGTACAAACAGCCATCAATGTCCCATAATAGAACATGTATCCCAGACACCATATAAATGCAGCTGCAGTTCTTGAATTACATCTGCTGAATCAACAGGGCTATTTATTTATTTATTAAATTTTTACTTCGCAAGAAACAATAGCAGTTTAGCTACCTGTCTGACCTTTTTACCTTGACAAACTCAAATCATCAGATGTCCTTCAAAAAATAGAGTATATATAATCCTTTGGTGAAGGATAAGGAAATATATCGGTTGAGTTCTCACACTAATGTAAGAAATAATCATTGCAAACTTTAACATCATTATAAAGATAAAAATATGTGTTAGTCCAAATCCAACTAAATCCTTGGTTACATCTTACATAAGTGCATCAGAAAAGTTCCACAACTGGTATCACAAAAGACGAATTTGAAGCCTAAACTACAATCTAGAAGTTTTCGCCATCAGAGGCAAACGTTGTGGCCGGATAATGCTCACAATGCCCTGAGCATCCTACAGTTCCTGGCCGAGAAGACCGTCGCCGGCTGGAGCAACCTCCCTACTCACCCGGCATAGCCCTCTCCGTTATTTTTTTTTTCTCTTTCCCAAAATTCTAGGGGGTCATCCAGAGGACTCGGTTTGAAAATGCGGATGATGTCAAGACGGCTGTGATTCTAGGAGTGGAAGATGGAAGAGAAGCCCGAGAAAGTGCTTCAGACTCCAGGAGGACTACTTTGAAGGGGGAAATGTGCAGTTTGCAGTTTGGGTTTGAAATCTATATTTTGTGACACCTGTCCTGGAGCTTTTTCCAGACACACCTCGTATTATTGTTATCCTATGGAAATCATGTATCTTTATATTCTCAAATGTTTCATTAGTGTTACATGTCAGTGTAAAAAGATCCAACTTGATAAAGAGGCACTTCTCACTGTACTGTCAGCATTAGTTGTATTTGTGAGGGTGGGACTGTTTTGATGAGAGCATGGCGCCATCATGGCCACAATCAAAGTGCTCCTATAAGAAATGCATTAAAGAAGCAGCCGTGTAAAATTCACATTAGCGGTCACAGCTTGTGTGGTCATTACTGGATGCACATTAGAAAACCAACCATAATGTTTTACATGATTCATAGTCATAGGGAGACTTGCACTATATGTACCACCATTTTAACATCCACATCGCTTTTTAGCTGAGCATGTTAAAGAAGATACTGTATACTATAACGTCACTTATTTTAATAAAACCGTGATTCTTATGTGCCCACTTCATATTTTGAAAATATTAGAACGATTGTTGCAATGCTTTTGATTTTATGGATGTTGTAAGCTCCTCTTGGAGAAAAACCATCGCCAAAATGTATGTGCACATTTTTAGGGCATGCCCAGTTCATATTATGAAAATATTGAATATTATGGGCCTCAGAAGAAAACGTTTGGACACCGCTGGTCTACATTTAACCATCACTTCTCATATTGACTTTTATTTGAGTGCAGAAGCATACCTTTTATCATCCTTCTGTGTGTGTCTCACTCTTTGATTCCCCGTGACATTCTGTCCCAACATGTAAAAATATCTGTCTCGCCACACACAGAAACACACACACACACGCACAGCTTCTTGCCTGCTGATCTGTCTGAGAGCTGCTCACTTCCCTCATCAGAGTGACACATCACAACAGGATCCAGCAGATTTTGCCCAAGTGCTGTCAGACTTCTTTGGCCCGCTGTCCAAAGTGTAAGCTGTCAACACGACTAAACAACACATGAGAGGCCTGAGCAGTGAACTGCGTTGACTGTAGTGCAGAAAAGGGAGGCAAATAAAATATGGGTTTGACATCACTTGCTATCTGTCTTAATCACTTGGAATTTCACACACAATGAAGTCTGTTGGACCACTGGATGGCTGCCGCATGGTTGTGCTGTTATTAACTCATTCACTGCCATTGACGGCTATAGACGTCAAAAATTAATTTTTACTATTTCTATTAGTTTTTTTTTTTTTAAATCCATTACTTTTGCTAACAAGAATATGAAAACCTAGGAAAAAAAATATTGTAAATTTAGAACAGATATAAAATTTTTGATTAATCGTTAGTTAACTAGTGAAGTCATGTGATTAATTACAATTTTAAAAAAAATAATCGCCTGTAGGGCCTAATAAAAAAATAAAATAAAATAAGGGGCGTTTAATCGTAATTAATCGCATGATCATTTTATATCTGTTATTAATGTACAATAAAAAATATAGGTTTTCATAAAAAAAAATGAAAAGAAAAATTGTTAAACTAATAGAAATAGGTCACATTAATTTTTGACGTCTATAGGCGTCAATGGCAGTGAATGAGTTAATTCCCCCTTGTGCCTTAAGTCCATCTGGTTTGAAATTAACCTAACCACTTCAATCTAATCTAAATCACCAACTTGTACATAATCGGGTCATTTCTGCATATGTTGAACTCACAGGTTGTCAGAGTTGATCCCAAAATGAGATGAAATGCGGGAAGCCCTGATTTGGGTCTCGCGATCGCAGAACAGGATGGTAGGAAAAAGTTCAAAAACATGAAAAGTCACTCTGCTGACCTACAAGCCATATCTCAGACGTTTATTTATTTAGTACAGTTTAAGGTGTCACAAAAGCAAAATAAATAAATAAATACTTGCGTCAAAGTCACTGTTGTGCTTGAAGTTACAATTAAAGTCATTTTTTTATTAGAAATCTGTGTTTTTGATTAAACCAATGCATATTTTAGCGAGAAACAAATTCCTTTTTTTTCTGGTGAAAGAACAGAAGAATCTACACTTTCTTTTGATGCTTATATTATCACAAAACACAATTTTCTGTGGGCCTTGAAAGATCTGTCCAAATATTCAAAATTGGCTGACAAAATGCTTTAAAAATAGCTAGTGAATGTATTAATGTGCTCGATAAAAAAAATCCTTTGGACCACATATGATGGTGGTGCTGTCATTAATCCCCAAATGTGCCTTTCCCTTCACCCCTTAAATCCATTTGAATTGAAATTTCCCACACAAATATACATCTAACACAAAAATGCATGTTGGAACATAGAGATTTTCCACAAGGCAATGCTGTCATTAATCTCCAAATTTACACAATGAACGGCCACACCACTCAACCCTTCAGTACATAAAACTGGAAATTTCCCACACAAGGCTAAATGTGAAGGAAAAAAAAAAAGTCGCTTAAATCAGTGATATTTGCTATACTCTGATGCTGTCATTAAACCTCACATTTAAAAACAGTTACCAACCTTTCACACCTTCACTTCATCTGATTCCACGTGTAGTTGTTATTAAATCCCAAAATTTAATACATAAAAAAAAAAAAAGTCAGTTGGACATAATATATCAGAAATTGCAAATAAAACCGCAATTCAAACATGCCTAAAATTCATTTGACTGTGTGTGACCTAAACTGGATGCCTCCATGCAAGGTATGATGCTATTCAAGGATATATCGACAAAGTCAACGGGGGTCCATAGGGGTCGAAACCCTTGATCATCATTTAATCCGATTAGATACTGCATTTACATATCTGACAGAGTAATTAAAAGGTCGATAATCTACCAGCTTTGCAAATAATTGCCATGCAGAACAAATAATGGATCAAGACCAGGATCAGGAAGCAAATCCAGCGCTGACCACTGTCATTCCTTATCTTAATGTGCATCCAAATTCCAGTTGGTCTTTTATTTCATAATCCTCCATGTCCTCCACTGGTCTGTTGACTTTTCATGCTTATGTTGAGTGTTATGCAACATTTGAAAATGACTGCATTTTCCTGGTGTGTTAAAAAGTGAATGCTTTATACGCCCCTCACTAACCCATTATAAGCTTTGCTCTGCCTGTTGTCTACTTCTTCCTTTTATGCATTTGTTGATGTAACGCCAGCGGAGTCAACGATACAATGCTTTATCCATCCAGCTGGCTCGCTCACCGTGAATAGGCTTAAGATGGTAATCCTGTTATCAGGGAATACTACTTGGCGGCGGCGGCAGCGGCGCACGACCACACGCAGACACAAAAACACACACACACACACACACACAGAGCCTCAGAAATGCACAGACTATATGAAAGCACAGAGGCTGCATAATCTACTCGGAGTGAAGCATGAGAGCGGCAAATGAACACAGTCAGGAGTAAGACATACTGTAATAAAATGCATTGAATGAATGCAAGACGAGTGACATTTGGCTCTATTTTCAGCATAAATTCTGATGAGCGCAGGTCAGTGGATCTGCAAGACGGAGGGATGCACCACTGTGAGAGTGGTCATAGCTGACTTCAACCAAATGTGTTTGTGTCGAGTGAGCACGACTGCTGTAAACCCCGATTATTTGTGTGCCACCCAATCGGATGATTTGAAAAATATAATAATAATTTGGAGTATTTGATACATACAGTATTTATGAATGAAATCCGTTGCGTTAGATGTAGCAACTGTCTAAAATGTATTGTTTTATGTTTTTTTACAGCGCTTTATGGTCCCCAAAGTGCTATATAATTTCTCAATGCATTCCTGCAGGATGTAAATCGGGGTTCAGTGTCTTGCTGAAGGACCACCAGGGGTGAGGATCGAACCCACAACCTCATGGATGGGAGACGACCGCTCTACCACTGAGGCATGCCTGTGGCGGTGTTAGACGTGCTCTGAGTAGGTGTAGAGTTTACATTACTACGCCAGGCACATTTCTAAGACTCTCCTGCTGAGGCTCTGGACCGCTTGACAAAGAAGCTTGTACTTGTAGAGTCATCGGTTGCACTCTGAACTGATTACCAGCCAGTTGCATGGCACATATAGAAAACAACCATTTCACTCATTCACTGCCATAAATTAATTTAAAAAAATAATAATAAAATAAAAATAAAAATAAAAAAAAAAATATATATATATATATATATATATATATATTATTAAAAATTAGGGGCAAGAGGCAATTAAAATGTTTAATTGTAATTAATCTCATGATTTCACTAGTTAACTCACGATTAATCACAAATTTGACATCTGTTCTAAATGTACAACGAAAAAAATTCTAGGTTTTCATACTCTTGTTACAAAAGTGGAAAAAATATGTTAAACTAATAAAAATAGCTAAAATAATTTTTGGACGTTTATAGCCGTCAACGGCAGTGAATAAAAAAATAAAAAAATTTAAAAAAAAGAGAATTATAAAAAATTCGGGGCATCAGGCGATTAAAGTTTGTAATTGTAATTAATCACATGACTTCACTAGTTAACTTGCGATTGATCACAAATGTCATATCTGTTCTAAATGTACAATAAAAAAAATCTAGGTTTTCATACTCTTGTTACTAGTTGTTACAAAAGTGGAAAAAAAGCGTTAAACTAATAAAAATAGTTAAAATAAAATGTTGTCGTGTATAGCCGTCAATGGCAATGAATGAAAATTATTTTAAAAAATTGCAAACTGATGTATTTTCCCCTCTCAAAGTTACAGAATAATGTATGTTAGATTAATACATTTTAATCATGTGCAACTAATGTAAATGTTCATATATGTAGATACAATTATGGAAGCTTGTGCATTTAAAAGCAAAGCTATCAAAAAACAACAATAAACCCAGGCATGTACAAAAAGAAGAGAAATGAGACAGCCCTTAACCTGCGTGGTCTGCTTATAACCAGTTTTGTAGCTCACAAATGACCAAACAAAGCATTTGAGACGACAATTTCATTCCATTTACTTTACAAAAATTAATAAAAAGGATAATATTGGACACATTTGGGATGGTATTGGAAGGCATTGAAAATGCAAAATGACATATGACCAAGATTCTACAACAAAGCACGTCACTAAATAATGATGAAAGTCCAGTTCTGCAAGCCACTTCAGTCAACGTGTAAACCACGCCTGTAGATGCCACCTCTATTTTTCCAAGAGGATGCTGATTGGTCCAGGATCGTCTTGAACCTTGACATTGGTGGACTTGTGAAATGATAAATGTGCATTCTTCCAAATCCATCTTTTAAGGAGAGTAAGACAAGTTTGCCATGTGGAGTGAAGGTGGGGCCGCACAACGCTCAATAAAACTGACTCATTGATATTGAACACGCCTTCCTTCTCTTTAACCTTGTCATCCAATATGAATGACTGCATTGGTCTTGCTGCTAGAGTAATTTGATTCCCAAGCTGTGATAACATTACAGGAAACAGAGGAATCATCAGGTTTTAAGGATGATGCAATATCTTGACACATTGCCAACTTTTTTTTGTGGAATTACAACGTGTTTTACTCTCTTGGTCCGTTGTTTTTGACAGTGATATGTCGACTGTGCGGCAGACACAACCAATGATCCACCATGGTGCCAAATTAAGCCTTATGTTTGTATAGATGGACAGACTGTCTGCGAATGCATAAAAAAAAATAAAAAGTTTTGCTTTACAATGGAGACTTTCTGTGATTTTTAAATGTCATGCTACGTTTGGTTTCAATGTAAACTCCACACAAAAAAGCCACAAGTCTTTGTTTTTTTTTTTTTTTACTTTGCGGCACGGACATTCATAGCACAATTTTATTTAAACCTTAGATAGGGACCTTTGCATATATACAGTATATATATATATATATATATATATATATATATATATATATATATATATATATATATATATATATATATATATATATATATATATATATTCAGCATTTATTCATATATATTTTTCATTGCTTCATGAGCAAATTAATTTATTTCTGTCTCTCTATGTATCAAGCAGTCAAGGAAGCCTTTGCCAAGGCTGTGCATCTCACACTTTAACACCTTCACCAACACATTTTAAGAAGTTGTACTTGTGATCTGTCAATTTAAATTGAAGTGTGACGTAAAAAAAAAAAAAAAAAGTATAAGAAGATGCGGAGCAAATTGTGTATTTTTAAATCTCCCTAATGAGGTGTTGCATAAGTGATTAGAGGTACTGCACAGAGACATATGCTTAAGGCCAAATGTGCTCAAATCCAGTGAGGTCAGCAGAGGGGGCGGGGTCAATGAATTTTGAGCATCCGATAATTGGAACTTGTCAACAATTCGAGACTAGAAAAGATTAAAAGTGAAGTTAGGGTGACTTCTGAGCATTACAATTTAAAGTTTAGTTAGCAGAATAAATAAATAAAAATCAACTGAGCTTAGAAAATAAACACATGAGCTATTATCAACTTGCATCCTCTTCCTGCGTTTACTCAAATACTGTATAACATTAAGACTGATAGGGGGGAAAAGTCATTGTGAGGCGATTGTAGAGTTGGCACACAGTATGCAGTACAGTTTATAATGTTTCTTGCTTAGCTGCTTATAGTTACTTAAAACATAGTGCACAAGAAAAACTTTAGTTAAAGAACCAAATGTTCCTTCATTAGGACATTATTATCCGAACCCATGTAGCTGTCTACTTAATTTCCATCACACCAGCTCCCAATCAAATGTGAAGCTCATAAAAGAAGACAAACAAAATAAAGATTTTTTTGGAATTGCCCTAAAAAAAAAACACTTTTCCCACATGACTAAAAGGGTAAAGTTAAGCTTCATAATGATGAACCTTCACAAAAACATCCCAAGCAATTGTGAACAAGCTTTTCGTGTACAAAATATGCAGCAGATGTTCTACCTTTGCCCAGCTGCTTATTATTTCTCTTGGAAGCACAGAACCCTGGCGGACCTTTATTCATTGACGTCACGGATGTATTTTTACCAGTTCACGAGTTTGAAAAACTCATCTGAGGTCGAACACGCAACGGCAAACATAATGGACATATTTTGCCAGCCCGCCTTCTCAACTTGGCTCCTTCCACCAGCTTATTAGTCTTTCGCACTGAGCACAATTCATCATAAGCACTTTGCTCTTGTAAAACTTGTTCATCACATCTTTGTGTATGCAGAGCCACTAAAGCAGTCCAGTTCAGTTAGGTTCACATCAATGAATCTTGACCAGGCTTGCATTTGCACTGCGGGATGCTGATAGCGGCATTAGCTACATAAATAGCGTGACATCATTGCAGCACGTCAGCGTGGAATTGGCCAATTAAACTAATAGGATAAATGTGACACAATGCAATGCTAGATGTTTTTCCAAAAACAAGACAAGAGGCATAATTTCCTCTTAGCATTGCAATAAAGTCAGTTTTAAATGACACTGTCTACGTACAGTTATGCTCATATTTAATTTCATTGTAAATAAGGATGTTCAATGCCACTTTACGTTCTCCTAATAGTATCTCGTATCCTGCCAAAAGCACAATCCATTGGTGCCTTGAGATACAAGTTTGATTAAACTCAAATCATCTTTCTCTATAGAACACCTGTGTCAAACTCTAGGGGCTAGATCGGGCCCGCCACATCATTTTATGTGGCCCATGAATGCAAATCATGTGCAAACTTCCATGATCCTTGCTAAAAATCAGTGTTTTCTTCTTCTTCTTCTTTTTTTTTGTGCTTCAATCCAATGGACATCATGCTGCTCCTTCTGGTGTGCGCTGTTCTCAGGAATTTTTTGTATTTTTTGAGTGTATAAAGTGTGTGGTGAGTTCCAGCCTTAAAACATACTTGACAGAAAACATCAACTGAGAGTGTCAACAAACATCTTGAAGCCGCGTGTTAAGTGTTTACTATTAGCATTATTAGCTAAATTGACAAAAGCAAAGCTACAGTAGGCTATGTGATTTTTTTTATTTTTTAATACACAATATGTAATTCTCTTTCTTAATTTGAGAGTTAACTTTGACTGGCAGTGGCACTAAACATCTTGAAGCCGCTTTATAGAGTGCTAAGTGTTTACTATTAGCATTATTAGCTAAATTGACAAAGGCAAAGCTACAGTAGACTATGTGATTTTTTTATTTTTTAATACACAATATGTTATTCTCTCTCTTAATTTGCGAGTTAACTTTGACTGGCAGTGGCAATAAACATCTTGAAGCCGCTTTTTGGAGTGTTAAGTCTTTACTATTAGCATTATTAGCTAAATTGACAAAAGCAAAGCTACAGTAGGCTATGTGATTTTTTTATTTTTCAATACACAATATGTAATTATCTCTCTTAATTTGAGCGTTACCTTTTGACTGGCAGTGGCAATAAACATCTTGAAACTGCTTTTTTTGTTTTTAGAAGTATTCACAATTTGCTGCTGTTTTTTGTTTTGCAGGGCACTGAGTTCACTGCCACCATTCAACACTTGTTTCTAAAATGTTGTTGTGACTGTTTTAGTGTCCACTATATCTCTATTCCCCATCATCTCCCTGTCATTCCCTCCATCCAGTCATAGGCCAAGCTTGTGACCTTGTTTGTGTCCAAGTCATGTAGCCACTCGGTGACTGCGCCGCCTCACGCTGCCACCCGATCAGGCGGCTCTCATCCTCGCCATCGATCGCCCTCCACTCGCCCCTCAAGGACGGAAATCCAAACCCACATTCCAAACTGCGGCCCTCATCACACAGGCCCCCTCTTTTGTCTCTGCCTCGCCACTTTTCTCTTTTATGGTTAGATCCACCTACCCTCCGCACACACGCACACACAGCGAGCTCAAGGTTGCAGTGACCAGCAGATCCATGAATAAATAATAAAGTGGGTAGGAATCACTTTCAGAAAAGCCATTTACTGTCCTATTGTGTTCTTGAAGAGGTGATGTGAGTGGGTGTCTGTGTGTGTGTGTGTGTGTGTGTGTGTGTGTGTGTGTGCACGTGTGTGTAACAAAAGGTTGCTGAGTGAGACTAGAACGTTTTGTTAACTAAAAGCTTCGCTGCCCTGGGAGTTCACTTAAGTGATGCAAAAATCACCTTTGTGTTGACCTCGCCTCTTTATTACATCATGTATTCTTTCTTCCATCTTTTGTTCTTTAATCACTCTTTCTGGCCATCACCTCTACTGCCGTTCCGCCTTTCTTTCCTCCATCTATCTCTTCAATCTTCAATCTCATCTCTTCCTTCTTTCCTACATCCTACTTTAACTCTTTCCTACATGTCCACCCTTCCTTGAATATGTTTCTTCTTTCCTTGCAGTCTGATATTGGTCTTGATATATTATTAGTATTTTTTTTTTTTTGAACTTATTGACCAATCTAAAAATGTGTTAAAAATGGAATGTTGTCTTTGATGATGCAATGGTAATGGTTGAACAAAAATTGTGTTTTTGGAGTCTCCTGAAAAGTGACCATTTTGGAGGCACAAGGTTTTGGCCCGACGCCAGCGACAAGAACAAAATATTCATGATGTTTTTTTCTCAGTTGTCTTGTCAGTGTACTTTACTAAAGTGAGCAGTGATGACTAGATGTATAGACCGTTGCAGTTGGTCTGAAGTGAAGCACAGCAATAAAAGCGAGAGAAAGTCTACAAGTGGATCAAAAATGACGATAGGGGATGAAGAAGAATTAGTAGCGCTCGACATGACAGAGGAGAGGAAAAGTAAGAGGAAACCAGCAGAAAAGAGGCAAAAACAAAGACTTTAAAGTAAGAAACTTATCCGCAGTGAAGAACTACATTAAAATGTGAAACAAAAAGAAGATGTGTGGCCGAAAAGAGAAGTGATCAGATTGCTCTGCATTTGTTCAGAGCTCCCTTTTCAATCTCATCTAGCTCAGGCCAAGGTAAACAATCGCTCCTGATAAAGGACTGGACAAATCCTCAATCAGCCTCATTCTGGCCCAAGCAGATTTCTATTGGGCCGCCCGCACCTGCCTAAATTGGATCCTCCTTGTGAGGGAAGAGTGAAAGCTATCTTGGTCAGAGAAGGCATGGCTTGAAAAGCACCCAAAAAAAAAAAAGACTCTTAATCAGGACATCTTATGATCTTAAATGGAGCGAGCCATTAAACATGCCACATTGTCATTCCAAAGCCAGAGGATATGGATAAAAGATTCTTGGATGAAATGAAACCACTTATCTAATAAATTAACTACAACGCTCTTAAGATTCTGCGTGGCGCCTTCATCAATAAATTCATTTAAATGTTGTCGGCTCAAATTTGTTGGTGTATTGTCTCTCTGATGGCTGCATACAGAGAGAATTATGAGGACGCTCTTGATAAACTGGAATGTAGTCATAAATAATAAAGCAGCCAGAATAGACCGTGAGCACCCACAGGCAAATACAAACTTCTGGTAAGAGGAAGGGAAAAAAGACATCATAAGCTCAACTTTATGTAACTTTTGGGGCTGTTTTTAATATATATTTTCTACTTTTTGATCCGGTGAATCCTTGAAATTCTTTATGCATACACCTTTTCCAATTTTTTTTAATTTTAATGATTTTAAGATAATTTTTTCAGGTTTTCCAACACACTGAGATCTGCACTAAATTTGACTAGTTTGACTAGTTGAGACTTCATTACAAAAAAATTATAAATTGTTTATGAAGCAGATTGAACACCATTTAATGACATAAGAAACTGCTAGCGATCATCAAAACAGTACGAGAATTTGACTAACTTTGAAGTGCGGGCATTTTTCTTTGACACACCCCTGGTGTTCACACCCACAACGGCGCAAAGCTCCCATTTACAGTATAATGGTGCACATCTGCAAAATATAAAAAAAAAAGGTAACTGCATCCATATGCAAAGTTGCTGTCTACTTGTGATGGGCACCGATTTAGCAATCTAAGACTGAGACAAGCCAAGACCAAGACCAAGACCGAGATCAAAAACAAGCTAAAAAAAACTAGCTATGACAAAAAAATGACAAGGTTGACCAGGTAAAAAGCAGTTTCGTATCAATTTTAATTTTCTTGAAAATGCATGTGACAGTGAAAAACACCATGTCTGCAACTCTTTCATAAAGCGCCACATTTAATTTAAAACTAAGGAGCGAAAAAGTAGGCAATTTATGGGCGTTGGCATCAGCTAAGGCCAACGTATAAAACATGTCTGTTAAAAAAAATATTCCATAAGATACTGTAGCTAGAAGAAAAAAAAAGAGACAGTGGCGGCGGCTCATGTGACGCGGATCACATGATCAATACAGCTGATGGAGTGCGGTGGGAAGGCAATATGCCCAAAGGGAGACAATTGAGAATGCTGCAGTGTGCTTATCCTACACACAAGACTGGCACAAAGGTCAGCATAACTACTTATCACTTCAAGTTTCTAAGTTTCTTTTCGATAGGCCACTTTTTTTTATGTGGTGTAGCGCTCAGTGGAAAATGAACAAAATGCGTCTTATAGAGAGATTATAGAAATAGTTGCATTTACTGAGTTAAAGTAGAATTCATGTGTATTTTTCACCATTATGAACCCCTTTTTGCTCCTTTCCTCTTTCCTCCTGTGATCTTGCATCGTTCAATTTTAGCTACCTGGTCTTATCTTTTGTGATCGGCTGTTTTGCTGGTTGTGTGTGCGTTCACATTATCATCGGGCATTAGTGATCGCAGCATGCTCGTCCCGACGTGGTTGATGTTCACATTGTATTTTACACATATATATAAGACAAGAAACAAAACAACAAGTGCCTATAAAAGCAATAATAAAAATGTCTCTTATCCCCTGTGGTTACCTGTAATCCCCCCTATATTGTTTTATCCGCTTATATGTCGAAGATTTAATCATGCGGTTTTCATTGTCGCAGCCCCCAAGGTTTCCTGTCTGGAAATGTGTGTGGAAATATGTGTGCATACATACTGTAAGTTTCTTTGTCATACACATTCTAAAGGCTTGTACTGATATGCAGATAGCAAAATCAATAAACAACTGTCATTATGAATCATTTTACATTTATTTTTACATGTAATTGATATCGGATTGGTTGCCCTGTTCATATTGTACAGGGAATTCAGATTCTTACCTGCGCAATAGTAGATGGCACTTCCTGTTCTGTTTTTATACACAGTAAATTCTGTAGTGTAAATTTGATTGAATTTGATGACAATTTAGATAGGGACCAAATATACTCAGTTTTAGAGTAAACTAAGATTTACACCAGGAAGAGAGTGAAATTTAATTAAAAATTAAAAAAAATAATTTGTGTGCACTTTGTACATATAAACATCAACAGAAGTAGAACAAGGAGTAAACACACAAGCACTGTTTTATTCATGTTGACGTGATGCTAGTGGACACGTACCCGTGAGGAACACTGCTTTTCTCACCCAACACACACCCACACAAAACACACAAGCCTTCTCTGCAAGCTCTCTCTCTCTCTCTCACACACACACACACACACACACACGCACACACACAGGAGTTCACCACAGGACACCAGATGTTTCCAGCAACATCTCCTATTTGCTCTCATTCCTCATTTTGCCCCTCAGAAAGCCAGGTTGTTGTTTTCTTCCCTCTCTCTTAACAACGGTGGTTTGTTTGTCACAAGGCAATTTTCACAGATTCTTCACTAAACTTAGTCGACGGGTGTAGCACGCACCATGGCAGGAACCATTTAAACCTAAGGGCAGATGTGTTTCTAAAAAAAAAAAGAAGTAACACACGCATTTTGTTACACTGAAGTCAGTCTGCGTGCATGAAATGTTCCAGAGAGGTAACACAAACAAATTCTTTCCAATCGGAATTCCCTTCGGAAAGAAAAAGCTGTGACAAAATCCGCCAGTTATTCCAAGCAACACTTTAGGATAAGAAAGTCATCTGTTGCCGGGGGCAGTGTGTCTAAGGGTGCTAATTGCTTGTGATGCTGAGTCATACATGTGTGAAAGACTTTCCTTGTCCGTGGCTTCATCAGTGGATGCTAGTATGAGACACTTTAATGATGTCCAACTTTTTCAGATGATGAAAATCGAAAACATTTTTGCGAACAAAGAGAGGTAAAACGACCAATATGGTTGTTTATTGTTGGGGAAAACAAAAGTGTTAAAAAAAATCAAAATTACTGAAACTGCATTTTACATTTACAAACCTAACTATAATTATCGCGAAAATTTCCATTTTTTTTTGTCTTTGGCAAATAATTAAACAAGCCTTTGGGGTTGATTATAAACGTGATTTTAAATTAAATTTATCTGTGTTAACCGGAAAAAGGAAGGTCGAACAGTTGTCTGGAAGGTGTGGTCCTTTTACTGTGTGTCACGTAGAAGTGACATCACCTAGTGGCAACCAATAAAAAAGTGCCACCAGATGGCGTCGTTCCTATAGGTAACAGCCGTGCTTGCGGCTGCATGGCTTCCTACCTCAGCCCGAATTGCGACGCTACTTAACTCATTCACTGACATTGATGGTTATAAACATGCGATTAAAAACTTTAATCGCCTTACACCCCGAATTTTTAATCTTTTTAAAATATATATTTTTTACTCATTAACTGCCATTGACGACTATAAACGTCAAAAAAGCATTTCTATTAGTTTAACATTCTTTTCCCCCACTTTTGTTAACAAGAGTATGAAAACCTAGAATTTTTTATTGTACATTTAAAATTTGTGAAAAATCGTGAGTTAACTATTGAAGTCGTGCGATTAATTATAATTTTAAAAAATTATTTCCTCTTGCCCCTAATTTTTAATCATCTTTTTTTTTATGAATTTTTGGCAGTGAATAAGTTAACAAATCTCCGACAAATCTACTTTAGAAGTTGGAAACTTAGCAAACAAAGGACAGAAAATGAAGCCAACCTAGCTTTAGTATAGACTTTAGCGTTGCGATACATCTAATGTTAGAAGCAGTATACTTACAGCACTAACTAAACTAAAAAACACAAAATAAAAACCTGACTATAATGAACAAAGAATTCCCTCCATTGTTTTTCTTCTGTTCAGAATCACAAATGCGCTCAAGCTTATCCAAGCTGAATGTAGGTCAAATGCAGACGACTACCCTTGGTTTGGTCATCTCTTAACTAAATACCATCTAAATTCATAAAGACAAACATTCACACAAACACTTATACCTAGTCACCGTTCGATCACATACTGATATCTGTCCACTACACTATCAACAACGACAACGAATCACGCTAAAACCAATTAAAAGAGACTTCTGAGTCCACCTTGCTTTCCAAATATCCAAAAACATTAGGCCTGTTTACTAATATAGCGCTCTTCAAGAGCTCAAATGGAAACTAGGAACAAAAATACCCCGCAAAAAAGCTGGGCAGTACATATGACAGTTTATAGTCTGATTTAATTTGATTCTGTAGAGGGTTTTTTTCTTTGTCCCTTTGGCTGTCTTTTTTCCATTAGTTATAGTTGTTGTTTGTTTTTGTTTTGTTTTTCCTATGGAAACTTCAGACTGAACTTCAAGCCATGTGGATTCTGTGCTTCTCCACTATCACTGTCAAGTGATCATTTGGGGTGACATGTCATCTGCTAGTGTTGCTCCAATTTGTTTTTCAGAAGTCAACAGTCCGAAGCCATCTACAAGAAAATTCCTGAGCACTTCATGCTTCCCTCTGCTGAAAGCTAAATACTTTGTATAGATCTGATTTATCTTCCAGCAGGACTTGGTACCAAAAGCTGGTTCAATGACCATAGTTTTACTAAGTTTGATTGGCCAACAAGTTCTCCTTGACCTGAGCACCATAGAAAATCAAATAAGAGGAAGATGACAGACAGCAGACCCAACAATGCAGATACCTGAAGGCAGATTCCTTTACACCTACGCAGTGCCACAGGCTGATGACCTTCACGCCACGGCGCAATAATGCAGTAACTCATGCATAGAAATGAACATATGTTTCAGAAGCCTGGTATTTGTGCTTAAAGAATCCTTTTTTTGGACTGATCTTATGTGATATTCAAATTTTCTGAGACACTTTTTTATCTGTTAGCTATAGTCATCAAAATGACGAGACATAAAAGCTTTAAATATCTACGTGGTGTATGTAAAATAATATTTCCACTTTCTGAAATGACCTTTAAAAAATATTGAACATTTTCATGATATTACATTTTATTTTAGCAATTTGCATAGTGTTTGTTCATTCTCAGCTCTAATTCGCTTTTATCTTTGCATGTTCTGAGTGCCACGTTCTCTAATTTAACTTTGGAATTAATCAAAAATAATTAGCATAATTATTATTATGTGTTAAGTTTTGGTATAATTCCATTTGCATGATACCAACGTTTTGAAAATAGGGTAAAGATTAAGGAAGTCATTAAGTTTTCGGTCCATCTTTCACAACTTTAAACTTCCTTGCATCTGCTTATATGCACCAAATATTTGACCTTTTAAAGGGAAATATTAGTACGGTCTATGCATATTGCAGCTCGTCATTTAGAGTCAATTCTGATCTATTGACTTACAGTAGGAAAAGTGGTGAGAAGAAAATTGGCCGGCGAACATTCATCTCAAAAGAGTACAAGGTTGTGGAGATGCCGCAGTACAAGGCGAGCTTTAAGTGGATGTTTTGTGTGTGCTTGTAACGTTTATTGTGAGCCGTCTTTGAATGGAAGCCAACATGTGCGACCCATAAAGCCGCTTCATAAATTAATTTGTTCTTCTTCACTTCTCGCCAGCTTGGCTTTAAAAAGTCGGGGGAACGTTTCAAGCGAAGCGGCAAAGTGGATAGAGAGAATCTCACTGTAGCTTGTCACGAGGATTCGCTTTTGTCTTAAACACTTTTAGCTGTGTGAAAACATATGGAGGATGATGAGAGGGGAAATGCTGTAGGCTTCAGTGTCCACCCGAAAAGTCAAAGATTTGGAAGAGGAGAAGGGGTGCGCTGACAGATTATCCGGACCAGTACATGTTTTGCCAGTAGTGTTTTTGCCGCCAATATGCTAACATCGCCGAGGTGATGTTTATCCCAAAAGCTACACAACCCCAATGTTAACACAAGGTGCTGATGTGTCCTAATAACAGCAAAAACTTCACCAGGCCTGAGGCTTTGCTATAATTTATCATGAAAAACAGCACTAATGTGTAAACAACATGGGAAATGTCGTTTGTCATGAAATCCAGCCATGAAGTTTTCTCAAGATCACCTGTGACATTAAAAAGACTCAACAAAGCAAACCCTTTGGTGACAATATGCAGACATCTGCATTTACAGCGATAACAAGGCCACACGGGGAGTCAAGTGAAAAAATGTCCTGATAATAATGTTGTATTATGTTATGAAAATATGCCACCATTACTTTAAACATAGTATTCAGATTAATATTGTGCTTGTGTAAATGACAGTGCCTAATAGATCAAGTAACGACCGTCACGGCTCGCCTGTTTTCTGGGATAGGTCATGAGATTTTTGCAAGCTGAGCCGTGATTGGTCATTAACTGAGCCCTGATAAACTGTGATGTCATTATCGGTTGACAACAACTGTCAAAATAGCCGCCTCACCTGAGATGGCGGGTTTTGCTGCTTAATTCATATGGTAAATGGACTCCTTTTTTTTAATATAGCGCTTTGTCTACACCATATGGTGCCCAAAGCGCTCTACAATGCCTCCCATTCACCCATTCACACACCAAATGCAAAATGGTGTTCAGTGTCTTGCTCAAGGGCACTTCGACATGGTCACCATGGGAGAGGATCAAACGCACAACCTCACGAATGAGAGACGACCACTCTATCACTGAGCCATGCCCCCCCCCCCCCCCCCATATACAATACATATTCCACTAAGAAAATATGAATCAGAATGCCGCGTTTGTATTAGTGGGGGCTCATAGGTCATATATTTGTAAAACATTTTTTTGACTCAACTTCCCTTTGAGAACCCATTGAGATCCACAGGTGGTGATTTACACAAAACAATTATCAGTGTCCATTTGCCAAATGTTAAAATCCTTACTTGACATTCAAAGGCCTCCCAAGAAGTGTATGCAATTGCCCCAAAACAAGAACTTGAAAACGAGCAGCAGATGCCGGAACTTACCTGTGGTCTCGGGTGTCCTTTCACGATACACTGAAGCACGAGCGTGTCTCCCTCTTTGATGGTGTAGATCCTCTCGCTGATGTTATCGTCCTTGACGTTGCACGCGGCGCCCGAGTGCACAATCTGGGCATTGGCAGGAGCTGTGGTGCGTGCACGGGTGGCGACACAGACAGACCATAGGAAGAAGGGGGAAGAAAAAGCATATTACGTAATCAGTAAGAGCTCTGAAGCGGGAAAAGGTCAAGAACTTTAACTGGTGATTTATCAATACGTCACACAGAAAATACAAAAAAAAATGGAATGGAAATTCGAACTGTATAAAAAGAGTAGAAATAAGGAAGAACTCGTATTTTTGTCCACAGGTCTGATAACTAACTTTAGGGCGATGAGTAGCTGTGTAGGCAGTGTGAAAGAATGACCACTGCTATTATACAGTCGAACCCTGACGTAGGTGAATTGGAATCACCATGGTAATAGAAGCGATATGATATCTCCTTGCTGTCTACCGTGGAAAGGATTTTGCTAAGCAGTCTTAATCTTAGAACAGTATAACACAATGAATAATACATAATTTGTCATATTTATTGCCTGACAGACATATCACATTATTCTACTTTCAAATTCAAACAGACGCCTTTTCATATACGGCACATTAGAGCATTACACCGAACGCTGAAATCGGCAATGCAACACATACAGATCTGCACATGGTGATTTTTATTTTTTTTTCAAATGGACTTCATTACTAATGTATACCCCCAAGGTTTCCAGTGACCTATGAAGCGCCCTGGCTTGCGAGCAATTAGCATCAACTGTCCTCACCCCCCCCTGTGACGAGGGGAGATAGAAGAGAGGAGGGGGGCCAGACGCAGTCTAACAGCAGGCAAGAGAGGAGCGTTAAAACCCCCGGGAGAGTCGCGGGAGTCGGGACAGCACAATGATGTGATTAGAATCGATTCACGCCGAGAACAAATCCTCACGGTGCTCAACAACTGTTATCACTGAACAGACAGCAAGCGAGTGGGCGGCCTTTTCACCTTACAACTTCAGCTCACATCAGGTATAATGCCGCAGCTCATCTCGAGTTCAAGATTTGAGTTCATCAGCTTTTCTAACTCGGATGAACACAAAAAGTCAAGACAATCCTCTTTAATCTAGGCCCTCTTTATTGCAAGTGGGTCTAGTAAGTAAGAATTTATCAGAAAATGTGATTTTTTTTGTCTCCCACCGATATCAATTACCGATACCACTAGTACTTTTGATACATAAAATTTACCTAAAAAAATGATCACAGATCATTTTCTTTCATATCGCTTCAGTCAGCATGCCCCAGGGCAGCTGTGGCTACTTAAGTAGTTTACCGCCTGTCACACCGCGGTGAGGGTGTCTTGTCATTTCCTGTTTTATTTTGAAAAAACTGAATCCTCTCGTTTCAGGTCACTTGCCCTTCCTCGTGTGGTGTCTGTGTCAACCCTGATCCCTGATTGTGTCCACCTGTGCCCCATTACCCTCATGTGTTAAATAGTCTGCGTTCCCCCTGTCTTGTGCTGAAGTGTTTTCGTTTGAGCCACTGAAGCCTGCCATAGACCACAGCCTTGTTACCTTATTGCCTTTATCGCCTTTATCGCCTTGTCTCGTGAAATAACTTTTGTTTGTAATTTTGTATAGCTTAGCTTTGTTTAGTCATAGAGTGATTTTTGTTTTTGAATGTAGTTTTGAACTTCCTCCCTTTTGGAGCGCTTTCAGTTAATCTTTGAATAGCATTTACTTTCTCCCTCTCCACGAAGAGCTTTTGTTTTGCTAAATAAAAGCTGCTAAACCCTCCACCTCTTCCTCTGCGTCTGGGTCCTAAAACAGCCTCATTGTGTCACCGACACTAGATTGTGAATATGTGAACACACGAATAATGCATCCACTGTGACTTTGAGTGGCCCAAAAATGCTATATAAATGTAATGCATTATTATTATTATTAAAAAAATATAGATATTTTTTAAATAAACCTAAATATCCCAATATCACCAGTTCTATCTGCTTTTAATGTAAAATTGATTGTTGGTTAAGCCCATATCCCACTAAGGGGCAAACCTTTGCAACACTAGCGAATGTTGATTTTACATCAGGGTTTATTCAAGGTCGCAACATTCGCTAAACTTGTTAAAAATGTCCTTAAAGCACACCAAAAAAAGTAACTGTTGGCGAACGTCTGGCGAATGTTTACTGAATGTTGTGACCTTGAACGAAGTCTGACAAACCCGTATGTGAAATCTCCAATCGCTAGCGTTGAAAATGTTTGTGGCATACGGGCTTCAGTAATAATTTAAAGCAACACTTAGGAACTTTCAATTTATGTTGATTATGGAGGCGCCATATAGACAAAAGTGGTAATGTTATGCTTGAAGAAAGACCACATTTCCCATGAGGACAAGCGCATTGCGTAGTTTTTTTAGCTCACACCAGTCAAATTGACTTCCGTCTTCGTAACCAATGGGTAAAGGGAAAAATGACGTATGCCATAAAGCAGTCAGCACATTTGTAGTTTTTTGTGTGGCAGTGTTCCTACCATCCTCCTTGTTTTTTAGTGCCAGTAAAAATGATACAGACCCCCTCAGGCCATGGCAAAGGTACCATTCAATTAGTTTTAAGTCAATGTTTCATCAGAAGAATTATGAAAATATTTGAATAGATTTGAAAAGTTCCTTAGTTCTACTTTAAGTACAAGTGTTGGTGGTCCTTGCAGTGCTAAGGGTAGTATGTAGTGACACGATTCATTACCACAAGATCAAAATCACGGATCGTCACTGTCATTAGAATTATGACCTGAGCATGCAAAGTACGCCTTGAAATTGTTTATTCGGCATTATTGTTCTTTGGCCAAATAAATCTCATTTACAGGACTTGCTCATGTTCAAAACCATATTTTACCGGTGTGTTTATATTGCTGAAAATGTACCTTTGGTGTGGGTTGCTGGCATCACCCCAAATAATCTGAATTTATACTATAATTTTTGAAAGATTCAGCCCCTGAAGGCAGCCTCCCTAAATAAAAGGAAATTTGGTAGACGTAAAAAAAAAAAAAAAAGTCAATGCCCCAAAAGACATAGGAAGTCTTACATTTGGTTCAAAGCCACCATTTTGGGGTCCTATGGGGCATTTCTAAGAGGTTCTTCAAAAACAAACTTATCGTTGAGATTTTGTCTGATTTCTACTAAATGTGAATCCTGTTTGTGAAGCTAAACAGATTTAAAATTATGAAAATGTTGTCGTTGTTGTATGTGTAAAGAGTTTACTTTGATCTTGGCGTGCTTCCACTTGTTTAAACGTAATGGCTCGACAGCGCCCCCTATTCCTTGCGATGAGTACAAATTGCTGGTTGATCTGCGTCACTGCCCGGGTGAGTTGGGACCGCTGTGAACTTGCTAATAGATTATTAGCCAAGTATGCTAATTTAACAATTTATGCAATAGTATGCAGATTAGGCTCCAAGGAACTGACCAGTGCACGTTGTGTGTTTGAGCAGGAAGTAAACGAGTCAACAAAAGTCACGTACGTACCTTGTAAATAATTTAACAACACAATGCAGAGACCAGGACATTTGTGCTCTACACCAACAAAAAAAGGTTACAGGAGCATGATAGCAATTTATGATATCCGTTCAGAGCGAAAGAATGCAATCTTCACTAGTTCCCAGTATGATGACACTGTGTATACCCTGCAGAACCAAAGGGTGAGATGCCTTGCTTGAAGGGCATATTAGTGGGCACTTGCTGTGGGAGGGAGGATCATGTCTTGTGTATAAAGAAAACAGCTTTGCATGCCTTATGTACACATCATCATGCTCACAGAACTTAAAGAGTCGAAGCAGCCAAAGGATCACACTATTGAAAGAGCCTTGTGTGCTTGGTCTAGAACTAATGTGGGAATAAGTTCAGAAGACAGGGAGCTGATATAAATGGTGAATAATTGCCTGCTTAAAGCTGATTGGCGTGTCTGCATTAGTTTGCTTCTCCGGAGAGAGAGGTTAGATAGAGCAGCTTCTCTGTGTGCTCCCGCCTCCGGCAGCTTGGCAGCTTCGGCTGTCTGATCGGAGAAAGAAATGACGGCAGAGGGGCAGATATGTGGAAGATGGAACAGGACGGAAAGAAATGCAAGATAGAGGGATGATGGAGAAAGATGAAAGGGTGGGGGGAAAATCACTGCACCGCTTTGTTGAGTTCTGTCTGAAAGGTGCGGGCAAATAAATAATCTAGTGATACATCCACATACGTAGATCCCATTGCATTAAAAATGAAATTTGTCACTTGATTGAGGTGCAAGACAGCCAGTCAGACACCAGTCACCCGCGTCTTCGCGCATGCACATACAAAAAGCCCTACCTGCCGCCAAACCCTAGCAAGCTAGCATGTTGCCTTATTAGCCTCCAATTTTAGTCTACTCTAAACTTAAGAAAGTGCATAAAATTAATTAGGGGACCAAGTAAGACGCCAAAAACAGACCACGTCGTCCATACTTTTTTCGGAAGTGGGTTTTCGTCCGTGAATGTAATCGTCAATCCGTCAAATTCAGCAAGCCGTCAATGACGGTAAAATGATGATTGACGGAACGTTGACGAATGCCTACCTTGAATGACGTAAACATCGACAGCCGCTCATCTTGCGGGACAATCGATGATTGGCGGTTCGATGACGGAAGGGTGTCCCGACTGTTAACAAATGCCAAATGACGGACGCTCAAAATTCATTGACGCGCCCACTTCTGCTTTATCTAATGCTAAATGCTATCTTGGGTGGCCGTTCAACAGCGCTAAACAAGTCAATGCACTCTAACCTGGCCAGATTGATATCGTGAATCACTCAAGGGAGTTCTTTACTCAAGGGAGTTCTTTACTCAAGGGAGTTCTCCACAGTATCAATCTGGGACTGCTCCACAGTGATTTGTTCGGGAAAGGCGGGACATTTTGTACAATACTTCGAACTGATTGGACGATGCGGCATCTTGTGCACGTGTGTTTTGACCCATCACGGCCACGGATGAAAATGTTCGTTCTCGTGTAAGCGGGGGGGGAAATCCCGAACATCTTTACAAAAAATGCGCCTCCCGCTGTTCAACATTCAACAAGGAAACGGTAAGTAATTCTGCAAGAACAAAATTAATTGGAACGTCCATTTGTTCATGTTAGGTTTGTTTGTTTCCTTATGTCGCTCTGTGATTGGTCCCGGCGGAAATCAACGGGCTTGGTACAAGACGTATTCTCCGGAATATGTAAACTTACAAATACCAAGAGAATTCACTCAGCTCGCATTCGGTCTGACTACATTTCCCATGATTCTTAGAAACAGAAGCCGGGAGCAGTTTAAGTTCCGGTTTGACGCAAACGTGAATGTGAAAGTAAATAGGAAGGAATTTAACAGTTAAATTCCTTTTTACTTGGTTTATTGTATGAATCGCTATGGCAACCGTGTGATTGACATGCCCCAAACTAATTGATTTGATGACTGGAAAAACCAGGATGGGACCTGCATAAAAATATGACAAAGCAAATCTGCCGGGACTTGGGACACAAGGCTGAAATATTAAAAACGGAACGTCAGGTCACCCTACTTGACCCTCATCGTTATTTAAAACCAATAACATCCTTGCTGTGGAAAACGAGAGAAATCCATGAAAGACAAACAAAAGGTTAATAATTGTTGCCATGCGATTGACTGGCGACCACTCCAGGCTGTACTCCACCTCTCACCCAAAGGCAGCTGGAGAGAGACTTATGAAAACAAGTGCTACAGAAAACGGATGAGTGGTTAAGAAACGTGTGTAACAGTGTGAATGGGACCAAATCTCCTGTCGTGCTGTCACATTGTGAGGACTACATTAAGGGACGTCCCTCCTGTGAAAACGTTGCAAAATCTCTTCCCACGAGCAGTAGTGCTGTGTTTCGTGCTGCTCAGACATGCATCAATTGAGTTGGCATGAAAGACGACTATCAGTCTTTAGAAGCGCTGCTCCGGCAGGGATCCGTCCGACTGTGATGATCCATCGATCAAAAGAAAAAGTCCCATAGGACGCTGATTGAATATGTTGTCTCCACATGGTTGGAAACATTCAATGCACATTAGTCACGTGTGGGACATAACTATCTGCAAAATGCCGCTCTGATTAATTGAGCCCTCACAGCCTGCCTGTTTGTTTATGTGTACAGGCGTCAGGACATCTCTCTCAAAAACTAACGACGACATTGGAGGGCTTGACAGAGCGCCAGTTGAGGTGTTTGTGTATGCGTGTGTCAGTGTTTCTGTGGAGGAATTCCCGCCGAGGGTCATGAATCTGTTGGAAGGCGGAGCCACGTGGAACGTGATAGATATGCGTAGTTACTTTATGCGGCCGCTCATGCATGCAGATGAGCTCCGTTTCTATTCTCTTCATTCACAAGACGGCGCCGAGTCGCTTTGGCACTTCCTCTGCTATCATGTCGGGTAAGGAAAGGCTAACATAGGAAACGAATAAAGAATGTTTAGTGTAGACCTAAAAAAAAAAGGTGTGGGCGCTGATTTCTCTAAAAGATTTTTTCACACCAGCAAACAGACAAAAAAAAATATATATATATTCTTAGTATACAGAGCAAAGAGATCTAAACACTTGGCGCCATGACTTTCATGCAACTCCCATGAGTTCCCTTTCATGATAGCTCAATTGGACCTCTGGATTTTAAATCACGCCTGGTGCATTGATTTAACATTTGTTCTGACCGGTAAATTGTCGCCAAACATGAAAAGACAACCCGAAATACCCTTATTGGTTCTTTCGCTCAACTACAAGTTGCTGTTCACGTGCTTACCCATAAAGTCAAAGCACACACAATGACACACAAGAACAGGAATTTAAAGCAGTAAGGAGGTTGTTTTTCCTGTGTTTGTATGTTTGCATGATTCAAAGAGTATTGCAGGTTTTGGGATTTTATTTGGAATTTACAATGGAGGGAGGCACGGTGACTGACTGGTTAGCACGTCCGCCTCCCAATGCAGAGGACGTGAGATCGAGTCCGGGCTTCGGTCTTCCTGGCTGGAGTTTGCATGTTCTCCCCGTGCTTGTGTGGGATTTCTCCGGGTACTCCGGTTTCCTCCCACATCCCAAAGACATGCATGGCAGGTTAATTGAACATTCCAAATTGTCCATAGGTGTGATTGTGAGTGTAAACGGTTGTTCGTCTCTGTGTGCCCTGCGATTGGCTGGCAACCAGTTCAGGGTGTACCCAGCTAGGATAGGCTCCAGCACCCCCCGCGACCCTTGTGAGGACAAGCGGTTAAGAAAATGGATGGATGGATGTACAATGGAACCCCTGCCTATTTGCTATTCACAAATCCGCTTACCATAATTTCTCGAGAATAAAACACATTTATTTTGGTGAAGATATCAATTCAAAATCAAGAGTAATCTACACAAGTACACCCTTCACAACCTTAGGTACCGGTTTAGTGTGAAGGATGTACTGTGCATTTATTCTAATGTGATATTTTAGTCTAATGTTACCAATTTATGTACAGACGCTCCCCTACTTACGAACATTCGAGTTACGAACAACGGTACATACGAACATTTCTGCGCGTACAGTATGTCGAAAAATGTTCGGAAAGAAATGCTGTAAGTTAGATTTTGTATTGCGCGTAGTGCTTCTTTCCGCCGCTAATACCGACGATTGGCGCTGTGAGAGCTCATTGGAGGCTGAGCAACGTGGCGAGGAGGAGGAGGAAGAAACGCCGGTCCCCATGAAGCAGGAAATAACTTTTGAAGCCAATTCCAGCGACGACGAAGAATCTCTCATGATATAAAATCCTCCTCTTCCTCCTCCTCCATCATTTCCTTAAGCATCGAGTACATCTTCCAAAAGTAAGTTAAACTTCATTTTATTTATCTTATTACGTACATGTACATACTGTGTGTGTCTTACTCTCTCTCTCTAACATACGCAGTACAGTACAGTACTGTACGTATTCTCTTCATTTTATTAAGTTTTTGTTCAGTACAAACCAATGCAGGTTACTTGTACAAGCCTTAAACATACTTATATAAACCTTCAATATACTTATATAGGCTTTAAACATAAATTATAATACAAAATATAGCACTGAAGCAACTTACGAACAAATTCACCTTACGAACGATCGTCCGGAACGTAACTCGTTCGTAAGGTGGGGAGCGTCTGTATATAACAACATGATGTGGGCTGCTAGCCAAGAATTATGCCGTTGTGACTGGATTTGTCCCAAAACAGGTCGGGGTGACTAGTGACTACCCGTCATGTTTTGTATAAAAGTTTTCAGGAAATGATGTCTTCAAAAAACAACGGTCTCATTTCTGCAAACCTTCTTCCTCTGTCAATCTTCTCATCTTCTTGGTGGAATAACTGATGGGAGATGCTGCTAGCATGATGAAGAGGAGCAAGCAAATGGTGAAATGAGCACTCGGTGTCCTGAATGGTCCATCACGGTAACACCAAGAGGCACAATTCACTTTCAAAGAAGCCAACATGAAAAAGAATTACAAATATTTTGATAGTAGTAGAAGTAGCCTACATCTAGTATGTAAATTAGTCTTGACTGTGCAAGTAAATATATTCATCGAACCAGAAAGTTTTCATCTAAACAAACATGATTTTTGTTAGTTAGGAATTTAAAAAATAAAGAAATAAATGTATTTACTTTCTTTTGGGCCGTATGTAGCATCAGGTGAAATGTATATACACTTAAATTCATTCATACACCTTTGGTTTATTATAATATGTTGCAAAGTGCCCAATTTGGATGAACATGAAAATATGTTGTAAGGTAAATTCATTGTGTGTGAATGAGCTTCTAGGAGATTATTTACCAGTGTATAAAAAAAAAAAAAAAAAAATTCTTAAGAAAGTATGCGGGGGTACACAATAGGAAGAATACTTTATAGGTTTTCAAGTCTAGTACAAACTTTATCAATATTACCATAGATATCAATGCTGACATCAAGGAGCAAAACATGAACTGAATTAAATGAACAGATATGGTTGTTGGGGGAAAAACATAAATGTCACCTAGAAAGCCACTTACGTGACCATGAAGAAAAATATTTCTCAAAGCTTGTCAAACCAATTAAAGCCAAAGTTTTAATTGCGATTTGGAATGAATGTAGGTTGGGAAAAGGTTTATCATATATATATATTTTTAAAAGGTGTGCCATTAAAAAAGAAAAAGAAAAAAAGATGTGTAATCCTGTGCTCTTTCTTTGAAATTTATTTTCAGATCAAGTCATGGTTATAACAGGGTGCAATTCTAAAACATCAGACACACAGCCAGGAAGAGATTGCCTGTTACAAGCGTCCGAGGCCATTTCAGATGGTCTCTTTATATAAATGTAAACTTCTTGTTCTTTTCCTTTAAAACTAAGGTTGCAAGAACAAAGGCAAAAGATAAAGAAAGCAAGCGACAAAGAGATGAGAATGGCTTAGATACTTTTTGTAGATGGATGGAAGTGAAGATAAGAAGAGAACAAGGGGTGGGGTGGGTGAGAATGAAACAAAAATGTACAATGGAAAAAAAAAAATCACAATTCTGTAGGGGCTTAAAAAACGAAGTACATATGCATAAAATATTTTCTTTCTGCAGTATATATCCTTACATTGTATGTTAGACCAAATCGTACTCTAGAGAACTATTTTGACAACAGCAGAACTGGCAACGGTGACCCTAAATGTTGTATTCAATCCAAAAGTCAACCAAACTTTCAGGAAAAAAATCCCTCTCAAATTGAGATAAACTTCATATTTTTGACATACTGTAACTGTACCTCTGTCTGGCCCACCATTTCAATGCAAATTCAGGATCAGAGCACCAAGACAGCTTCGTCTCTTATACAATTTAGCCATGCAACTGTATCGCCACGGCAACAGCGTTCGGCATCCTTGACTGCTCCGCAGAATGTCAGCAAACCCAGTTGATTAACTGACATTTACACTAGTTTGACCACTAGCGTTTGGGCTTAATGAGAGTCAGCGAGCGGATTGTGTATGACTTTTGACGTTCCACTTGTCTTTTGTCGGGCAACTCTCTCCATCAAAACACCTTACACAAAATGTTGATTAAAGAATTTCACAATGTAATGATTCATCTCTGTGCTAGCCTACACGACAGAGGAAAATAGTCAAGTGAACACCATATCAAGGGTTCATTGGATAAACTACTCAAATCAAATTGAATTGTGAAGACAAATCACTATGTGCCGTATTTATAATGCAGTCAAGACAGTTATACTCTAAATTATCTTATGAAAAGTAACATTTAAAACTGGATTATCGTGTACAACCAATGACAAGATGAGCGACGTCCCCAAAGACAGCTCTTCCAGGCAGCATTATTCTGTTCTATACAATAATGGCATGAAAACAGGAATTTAGGCCTTTCAAAGGGTTTCTCTTTTTTTTTATCATGACAATATAATAAGAATAAGAAAAAGAAGACAATGCCATAAATTGTTAAACATTTGGAACTATAGCTCATGCCATATCTAAAAGTAATCAGTAAAATCAATTCTAAAACTATCTGGAAACCTACTTCTTGATGTCCAAATTAGGGCGATATTGTCTATTTGAGTCAGTAAGAAGCCTGGCCGCTGAAAAAAATAAATAAGTAAATTAATTAATTAATTAAAAAATTAAAAAATAAATAAAGGAGAGCAATGATGATGACATGTCAAATCGGTAAAATTACCGAATGAACAATACTGAGCTCAAAAAAGAACAAAAAAAATAAAGGAAAAAAAAAGAAAAAGAATAAGAATACGAAAAAGAAAAAGAAGACAATGCCATAAATGGTTAAACATTTGGAACTATAGCTCATGCCATATCTAAAAGTCATCAGTAAAATCTTAAAATTATTCTAAAACTATCTGGAAACCTACTTCTTGATGTCCAAATTAGGGTGATATTGTCTATTTGAGTCAGTAAAAAGCCTGGCCGCTGCATTCTGAACCTGCTGGAAGCGTGAGAGTGTTTTTTTTGATGAGAATCCATAAGATACTTGTGGATTGTTTGAAAATGAGTGATGGATCGTTTCGAGAAAAGACAAATCAGGGCTATTTTGTGGTTTGTGTTTTTCCAACAGGCCAATACTGAATTAATTAAATGACTCATATTTGTCTCTCTTTACTGGGACGAGAACCTCCGGTTGACTAATTAGTGTCATTCAATTATTAACGACATTTTCATCTCAAGTCATGTGACGTGCTCCTGTGGGCCCTCTCGTTGGCATTCCGTATTATTATCAAGATTCAAATTGAGAGGACACGGGAGAGAAGAGTAGAAAACAACACATGATCGGAATAAGGACTATCTCCGATTTGCTCCTCGCCCTTCCCACATCAGTCCCCGCCAATCTCTGGGTGTCTCGGAGCATCTGTTATGGAAAGAACCAGTGATATGAGCGAAAGACAGGGCATGGTAACAGTTGGTGAGGAGCCTAAAAAAACTACAGCAAAAGGTTCAGCTTTCTTTACTTTGAGTACGTGCGCGTGGAGCCATATGCCACCTAAACCTCCTTAGGTGTAACATATGGTGATTCCGGTCAAGCTAGCCGGAATAGCACGGGTATGATGAGGAGAGGCATGGAATAATTCTTCCATTTTCCACGAGTGTGCCGTGATGGAGAGGAGAGCGGAGGCAGCTCAGGCCAACGGCGGCGTAACCTCAGGATGACAGGGAAGGAAGAGGAGAGCGCAGTAAGAGGCGCTTCATATTTCGGAGGCAAGACGAGGCGATGTAGCACGGGAGGTCGTGAGGCCCGCATCATCCGTCTGCCCGACTGTCGGCATGACCTCATTCTACTCAACCATAATACGCCAACTCATTTTTAATGGCACACACGGAAGTGGATAACGAGAAGAAGAGTTCCTTGTGCATGAGGAGTAGTCGACAATGCGAGCGGCGGGCAATCCAGGTGAAGTGGGCGGAAGGAAGGAGGTAGGAAGAAAGGATTTGGAAGAAGTGGAGAGCTGGAATTAAAGGCTGGACTTTGGAGCGTGAGTGCATGGGGGAGAAAGAGGAGTTGGCAGGGTTGGATGTAAAGTAAAAAAAAAAATTCAGAAGCAGAAGGAAAGTGCTTGGAAGTCTGTTTCTTAATGCGGCTGAACAGAAATACTAAATTAAATAATCTATAATTTTAATACAGCGGAACATCGAAGGCGGAAACCAATTTGTTCCAGGACGCTGGTTAAACTCTAATTTGTTTGGATTCAGAAAAAAAAATAACTCTACTAACTCAGCCTTTTTTTAAATTATTATTACAAATCAATAAAAGACTGCAATGGAATGTTTAAAAAAATAATAATATTTTAAAAAAGCCAGTAGAGTGCTGAAAAGACATCAGATATTTTGAGGTGGATATACAGTAGTCCAAAATTCTTCTCGGTCATAGAACAGGCCAAGGATAAATCACACGTCAAGCAAAAACAATGTAACAATTTCTCTCCTCCCTGTCTTGTGCTCACCTGCTCCTAATTGTTTCTTCCTCAACTGTGCCTCATTGCCTTGTTATCTCTGATTACATGACCTATTTAACCTTGTGTCTCATTCTTGTCGTCGCATTCCAGCATCGATTATTTTATTACCGCTGACTCATGGAAACTTTCAGTTAGGTTTGATTCTGTACCTTATTTTATTAGTTGTTTTTTTAAGAAATACTTTTTACTTGGCTGACTGCCTTCTTATGTAGCAAACCCAGCTTGTTTTTTTTTATTTATTATTATTATTATTATTAAAGAGACAGCAACATGAAAAAATTTACTTTTTCAAACGTTTAGCCATGTTGAAATGCTAATTCCTCACCAAAAACATCACCAAAGAGCGCCTCTTTATGAGAAATTCTAGGTCATTCTGTTCTCCAAGCACCAGCCCCTCCCTTCTGGGAAAACGAGCTGTTGGAACTGTTTGACGTCATTAGGTGCGGACGCACCCCTGCACCGCCTCTGCGGACTAAACGCTCGCCCACTTTCTAGGAGACCGCCGTGGGATGGTGACAAAAGTAGCCTTTATCAGTAAACATTCTGTCCTAATGAATTCAAAGCAATCAATTATCCTGCACATTTGCAACGCCAGCTCAGCGGCCTAGTGGTAGAGTGTCCGCCCTGAGACTGGGAAATAGCCAGCAAAATACCTTTTTTTTTTTTTTTAATTACATTATTTTTTATTACATCGCCATGGTAAGATTTAATCATTATATGCCTATTAGTTAACTGTGGAAAGGCTTAAAATTCCGTGATGTAATCCCTTTATCAGTGTGTTTTTGGAACCGTTTTTTTCTCCCTCTTGCATTTGGGTCCTGTTAATGTAATTCTACAAAAGTAATGAATGATCATCTGTTCTGTGGTGTCACCATATAAAACCTTTCTTATCTGTACAGGCTATGCTTTAAATAACAATTTAACTGCATGTGCAAGTGTTTTTTTTTTTTGGGGGGGGGGGGAACTTTAAAGTTAGTTTTGTACTGTGCAAAACTGAGGCATTTAAAGCTTGGTCTGATTGAAAAGTTTATCTGTAACCAGAGGAGCAAAATAAATTACACTCGGATTTGCTCAAATTCAACAAAGAAAAAGAAAAAAAAGAAACATGTTAAATGGGATTTTGCTGTTGTAAAAATTTTACGCTGTATTTTTATGCGATCAGATATGAATTTGGCATGACACCCTTTGATTACAGTCACTATTCATCAATCTATCCATTTTCCTTAGCCCTTCTAATTAATAGGGTCATTGGTGAGCCTATCCTATCTGACTTTTGTGCACTGCTTGCTTACCAGTCAGTTACAAGGCCCATTTGATCATTGACATTCACATTCACAACATTGGATGTCATTTAGATTAATTTAACTTAAACATGCATGTTTTTGTAATCCGGGAGGAAGAGAGTACTTGGATAAAAACCACGCAAGGACTGAGAGAATATGCAAAATCTATAATGTAAAAATAAGAGACAGATGTGGCGATGTCCTGCCCCGAGAGCTGAGATAACAACTACATTTTGTTCAAATTAAGATTTTAAGACCATCATATAACACGGTCTTTTTAAAAAATAGATATATTATTTTCTAGGATAAGCGGTTTGGAAAATTGATAGATATTATTTTATTAAAGGAATGAACAATGTAGTTTTCAAACTAAGCGCTTCATCGAAAGAAATACAGAAAGACGCCCAAGGCGGTGAACATCTTGGCAGAGGCAATGAAATTGCTAAAAAGACGCAAGAGTGGGTCGGTCAATGTGGGGAAAAAAAGCACAAGGTCTCAATTTAATACAGTCAAAGAGAATTACGAGGAGGCACCGATGTAATGGAAAACACAATGTCCTATGAGCCTGTCAGCACAGCTCAACGTTAGATATTAATATTAGTCTCACACATACCCACTGGAGTCTCTTACTAATTGATGAACGACGCATTGTTAATGTGTCATTCCTCGTACCTAGCACCCATTTTTTTAGCTGCTATCGGGTCCTAATGAAGAGCTGGGATTTAACCAACGTGACACATTGTGTTTATCAAGATGTGACGATGGATGATCGACAGTTTTGCATCATTCAATGAATCATTAATCAAAAATATTTGTACGGTTTGATTTTCTGATCTGGTTCAGGTTGTCTGCTGTGTGCGATTAATATTGAGTAAAAAGAAGGATGACGGGAAAAAAGTTTTTGGATCATCGCTTGCCTATGATGCTTTTGTGACACCTACTGTAGTTACTACTTCATATCTATTAATAGGTCTCTTAATTTTCCAGTGCAAGGAAGCATCTGGTACACCCTGATCACTCCAAAATGGATCAAGAATGTTTTTTGAAGTTAATTTCTTACCAGAAAGACAACACAAGTTGACCACATTTGCAAAACAAATAATTGAATGCTCTGTGTGGCTAAACGTATAACAAAGGCAGTGATTCTTTGACAATGTGTTATTTAACAGCAGATTAAAAATTCACCAGCAGTCTGACTCAAAAGCCCAGATCTGATGGTGGTGGGTTGTTTAGCAAGACGTAAGATTTCGGAAACAAGAACACAGAGGAAAGATAGCAAGGGAGATAAAGTAAAACATTAAATATGAAGCAGCATGTAATACACACAAAAAAGACACGTAAAATGTCTTAATGGACAAACCGGAACTGAAAATTATCCACTTAAAGTCCTGGTAACAAATATTAGGTCGATGCACGTCCTTATTAAATAATTCATTTATCGTTTTTCCTTGCTGTGCCCTAATTCGTCCACTTAAATAAATAAACGCCACACTCCAAACACATGGCGGTTTCAATATGGGACAAACACAATCAAGTAGTCACAAAAGTGACATAGATATGCTTTTCAGTGATGAATAGAGTCCATAAAACCTAAGAAGACTGCATAATAAAATTGAGTATATGTAATTTAATGCGTGTTTAGTGTTAGAGGTAAGTGCAGGGGGAAATTCATATTAAGCAGATACTATTTAAAAATGCCTTTCCCCATAAGAAATGCCTTACCTCAAATATGCCTGCTACTTTTTGAGGACAGTAATTAAATGTGAAATGAAGGTAATGAAGAGTCCTGACCTCAATCGAAGTCCGTTTGGGTATCTGGTAAACGGATTGTTCTTCCACGTTCCTGTACTTTTATCCATCCATTATACTTGACACTCAAAGCCAATGAATGTCACAACATCCAATTATGTTTAGTATTAGTTACTTCAATAGAACAATTTGTCAACCGAGTGAAAAGTTGTCTGGAAAGCATATTAGTTAAATGAAGCATAATCTTGCCACAGGATGACAGGATGTCATCAATCTGTCAATTGAGGTCCTGAGTGAATTTCTCCAATCCGATACAATCTGCGTTCTTTTACAAGACTAGGACGAAATTGAGAAAAGAATGGATTTCTGCTGGGAAACAGTTCATTGTCGCTTGTGTGCCAAAAAATAAAATACTACTTGATGATGGATTGTGTCTCAGCAGTTTCATTGATCCTGTTAAGATTTTACTTTTGCGGATTAAGTACAACTAAATGCTATTTGTAAATTGTTTCAACTCATTCTAAAAGTTCAAATGTCAATCACATCCTGATTGCTTTATTTCAATAGTGTAGTTGTGTAAAAGTCAAGCAACACTTCTGTGATGGCGGTGTCTGTATGGCACATTTTTAAACCACAACTACACTAAAAACACAGAGATATGATTAATTATCCCTCTGGGTGTTGTTTGAGCACACAAATCCAAAAGCATCCAGGCCCTTTGAGCTTTCATCTTGTCATCCGAGTACTTCTGTAGTTTCACTCTGCGCCTTGGTAAAAGCCGCATGTGTGTGCGTGGATAACATAACGGGCTCTTTTGAAGTCTCCTCTCTCCCGTTGTTGTCAAACAACTACAAGTGGAGGAAGATTGTTGAAAGCGAGAAAAATGTCTCGTAATTGGCAGCGTGGAGTAGAAGATGGCACCAAAGATTTGAGCTGATTGAATTAAAAGTGCGGCGGCACAACGGGGAGGAGGTGATTCATACAAACAGTAGCTGATACACTCATCGGCCATTTCTTTCGGTAGGTCTACACCTGATGAGACACTACAAGAATTAAAATAAAATAGAAATCTGCCGAAAATAATATTGCTTACTTTTGACTGGCACAATCAGGGAGCTATCATATGTCCACATAGTGATAAGGATGTTTATTTATTCAACTGCAGATTGGGGCAGGTATTTTTGAACCAATATGAAACAATGTTAGCAGAATATTACATAGCATGTGAAGTGAACGTGAAGGTTAAAAAACTTGAATTGTAATGAGATGGTACACTCTAAAAACAGTTGGGTCAAAAATAAACCGACTCTGGGTCAAAAATGGACCGATCCTCTAACTGGGTCAATTCGACCCAACTTTGAGTCAAGAAATTAGACTTTTTGTGTAAAACAACTCATGGATATTGGTCAGATACTTTACTTTGGTCCAAAAATTGGGTCATTTTGTTTAAAACAACCCAGAAAGTTGGGTCAAATGTACCCATTAAGTGGATTGGTCCATTTTTTATCCAACATTGGGTCACTTTTGACCCAACTGTTTTTAGAGTGTAAGAACTGGAGCAGACTAGGCTGAATCAATAAGTCAACTAGAAATGGTCACATGTCAACTAGAACACTAGTTGTCATTACCACATAAAATCATCCCTAATACAGTGCTGGTGACTCATTGACAACATTCGGTATAATCCACACTTTAATTCATGTTTACGTGCTTTGGTGCTGCTGTTTTGGCTAGCAACCAAGATACAAATAGGCTCAGAAGGGTTAAAGCACATTTTGGTTTTCTATGGGGTAGATGCTACGTACTTCAGACTTCCACAAAACAACAACTGAGACAAACACACTACACACTTGCACCCGTTGATGGGAACGTGCAACCGAGGAGCACAAAGGCGGAAGCGCAAGAATTGGGACGCGACCCACGCGTCGCAAATAGGAAACTTAAACAAAGCTTATGTGTGAAAACCAGGAAGTCGGAGGTCCCGCCTCCTCCGTGGCATATACCCCATAGGCTAAAGCCAGGCATCTATTCATTCTCATGTAGCTAAAACTGTAAGCATAATATTGAATACAGTGTTACAATACAGTACATTGTTTTGTAAGCACCACTGTGCAGCATAACTGTGGCAACACTGCGGATCGAGAATGCGAGAACATGAGTATGAGGTAAGGCAACTTATTTCCTATTATTGCATACACACATGATAGGCCAGTCAGCAGAAGACTGAATTTTGCATCCAGGTAGAACCAACACAGAGAAGGTGCGGTAAGACAAACAAAGCTGATAGGAAAAGAGTATACTGGGAGATAGAGACGCGGGGCATCAGAGAGAGAGAGAGAGGGGGGGGGGGGGGGGACGCGAGCAAAAAGTGGCGAGAGAGCGATGTGCTGTCAGTCAGTAAAATGCCACCCAGCCTGTCACATATCTCTACAATATTAATTACACCGTGCCACACTCCTGAATAATGGAAGAGTCCTATTTAACCAAACTGAATTATTTAGCAGCTGCTTGGCCTCGTGTATATAACGGGATCAATAAGCAGCGAGCACAGGTAATAAAATTCCAAAGGAAACCCAAAAGAGGGAGGTTGGACTCACCTGCATTTATACAAGAATTCATCCAGAGAATATGCCTGTATGTGCGTGCAGTTATATTAGCATTTAATGGTTGGTTAAGCATCTGCCTCAAATGGAGCCAAGATACTGTAGTATATTTGTAATGTTTGTTTTATGGCCTTCCCAAACATACTGAGGCATGAAGTCATAAAAACAAAACAGATTACTCATTGGTCAAAATCAATTTGTATCTTGACATGGACCAAATGGTGATAACAGAACGCTATAGAGACAGTGAGGAACAGCTTCTAGTTTGAATGCACTTTTCCGACTACTTGTGTGAAACATTAAAAAAAAAAAAAACAGTACAACTCTTGTTTTCACATCATACTGATTTCCTGAATGTTTTAAATGACACTTGTGACTTTTACAAAGGTGACGAGGAGATTCTACAATTTGTAACTTTGACCAGCTATTTTGTGTGTGTTTTTTTTGTTGTTCTTGGGCGGGAGGATGGGTGAAAATTCTGATCTGTTGGGAATTCATATCGGTTAACATCTATCGATTTACAATTACCAACACTAACTGGATCATCATATTTCAGAATGTTCTCAAATTCAACAGGATTCTTCTGAAAATCTCAGAAGTTTTAGAGATTGGATAAGAACTATCACAAGTAGTGGGATTACAAGACATCTGAAATAATTTGACCTGTGATATTGTGTCACATAACAGTCGCATTCAGTTGGTAACTAATAGAGGTGATGAGGGACAATTTTACTTATTTATATAGCTTATTCTTTAATGGCCATGTCAGATTGTTTCTAAAACAACAACAACAAAACTGTTTGGTTTCTTGCTTTGAAGAAGAATGAATTGCCAAAATTCTGACGACTGGTTGAAAATTCTGACCTGTAGAGAGGTGACTACGAAGATCTACCCTATCAACTGGGTGACATTCTCAAGAAATTGGTCCAGCAACAGGTGATAAAGAGCTTCTAGTAATGCTAACTTTGACCTCTGATAAGAATCATTTACAGCATGATGCATACCCATTTAAACCATCACGAAGTGGCAACTGAACCGACTGCACCAAAGTGAGGCAAGTGAACCATTACACCAATATCACTCTCACATTGGAATATCTTTCTAAAATAAATTGTCTTAACGACTAAAGCACTGGCAAGAATCCTGCAGGCATAAGCTTTGCTTGCTGTTGTCAGAACAAATACACTCTGGCGCACACAAACACAGGAGGTACCACAAAAGGATCCGTGGAGCTTTAGCTTAACACTAAATAACCCTATTGACAATTCTGTTTTGCTGGGGAAGAAAAAGGTTGACATTGTCCTTCAACTAAGTGCAAGAGTTTGGTCAACATTGTGTGAGCATCTTTGTGTACATTCGTGAACAAAGCCCAGCGTGTGCGCTTGTTTGCGTTGGCTGTACATGACAATTCTCTTTACGATTTGCAAGGCTGCCATCCTCACCTCCCAGGGAAAAGGTTGTAAGCAAAAAGTTAAAAGACCTCATTTGGAAATAGATCACATAGTAAATAATACGTGTTTGTGTTGCCTGCGGTGCAGCTCCAGGGGTTAGGTTGGGAAAGATTTACTCTTTAGTGCCACAAATGGCCAAAGAGGAACATGCCTTTAAGGCTGTAGGGTTAAGTTCACATTTAGTATCCGATTGTAAATTGATCCCCTGTCCTGGCTCTAAAACTCTTCTGGACAACGGCATTGAAAATGCATCTGCAGGCTATTAAGCCTGTACTAGTAAAAACTCTTATCTGAACAAAGTTGTGATTTAGGAATAATCATATGCAGTTTGGATATTTTAACCAGCACTATACTGCATATGCTAGCATGATAGCAGGCGTTGACCGGTGTTCTGTCAGATCAGCATACGCCTCGATGTAAACTATCTGTTGCCTCATCCGAAACTCAACCTAACAACCAACCCGTTCCTACTGCGCATTCACAGAAGTTCAAGGTATGCTGTTTTGTCGAGACACCGGGACTAGAACTACTTCCTGCTTTCTCATCTAAGAATCATGGGAAATGAAATCCTACTATCCACTGCAGTCGCCACTTGCCGGTCACACACCTTAAGATGAGCTTTCTAGCGGCATATTTCCATTGTTACAATGCGTGACCGGCGAGAGGGAAACAGCACAGGCAGCTTCCAATAGCTGTCGGGACAAAGAAAAATCCTCCGGTAACCCCATCTCCCCTTCTGCCCCTGGTGTTCCGTCCCTCCGCGTGGTGGGGTGGGCGCGGGTGCCCTCTCCGCTCCGCTGCCCGGCCCCCTCTTCGGCGCGGATGCCTGGGTGCGGTGTGTCCCCGGGGTCTGGGGTCGGGGGCTGGGGGGCTGTCGGTTGGTGGGGGTTGCTGGGGTGGGGAGGGTGTCTGGGGATTTGGGGACCTGGGGGCGGTTGGGGCTGGGTTGGGGTGGGTGGCGGGGGTGGGGGGCGGTGGGGGGGGTCGCGGGGGGAGTGGGGGTTGTGGGCCGGTGGGGTGCCTGGTGGGCCTGCAGTGCCCCGTCCTGCTGCGTTGGGTTGGGGGCGCGGGCCGCGTTGGGGTGGGGAGCGCTCCTGCTCCGGGGTTTGCTCTCCGGCCGGTGGCCCCTGCGGGGCCCGGGGGTCGTCCTTTGGCGCGGCCGCGGCCTGGGGGGCCCTGAGGTGTTGCGCTTGCTCTGTCCTGGCGGGGGTCGACGGCTCCCCTCTTTGGTGGAGATTTTCATGCATGCTAGATCCACCACACCAGCATCTATCGAGACTCAGACACAATTTGTTTCTCCCTCAGGTCATTGATTCGGTGGAGGCTGGTGTCTGTGGATCTCACTCTGCTTCGTCTGTCCTTTCTACCTTTCCTCAGTTTCTCCTTTGGGCCCTTGAGGTTTCCCTGATTTGTTGGAGTTTGGATGTCTCTGGGGTTTGTGAAGGTTAGTGGCCCGGTGGGTGGTGTCTGGTCGGTGCTGGGCTTCGCTTTTCTTTCTTTTCTTTGGTCCCCCTTCGGGTCTCCTGGCGGCCCCACGACTCTGGCTGGATTTTGAAGTGTTCGGTTTAGGTGAACGGTATGGGAATTCTTATTTATTTATTTAATTTTTTTCTCACGCACGCACGCACGCACGCACACACACACACACACACGCACAAACACACATACAAAAAAAAAAAAAAAAAGGGAGAACAATGATGATGACATTTCAAATGATCAATACTGAGATCTCCCAAGAAAAAAAAAAAAAAAGCTGTCGGGACAAAGCAAAAAAAGTGAGTGTCGTTAGAAGACTATCTTTGTCTTCTGCGTGTTTGTGTTGTTAGGGTAGAGAGATTGTTGATTCATTGAATACAGACTGGAGATCTGTGAACAGGTCCTTCGAAGGATTTATTTTACAGAATATTCTGGACACGAGCGGGTTTACAAAAACACAGCTGCTCCTCGCTCAGTGTGTTATTTCAGCGGACTCACAGCATTCTTATACTATCTTGAAAAAGTATTACAACGCCTCCTTTGCCCCGATAACCAGCCCCCCCCCACCCCGCCACCAGCCCCCAGCCAAGACAGATTTTTACAGCATTCAATACAGATTGACAGATGGCCCTTTGATGTGGAAATATAGAAGGTTTCAGCCCCGATGTCACCTAGCATAAGATAAGACTTTCAAAGGAATAATTTTAACACATTTTCTTTAACCCAAGACAAATGGCCCATTGGTGTGGGAACAGAGGAAGCTCCCCCAAACATCATTTAAACACTCACCCAGCTCTACTGAGGAAATTTAAACAGTTATAACTAAATCTAAACAGAAGACTGTCAACAGTGTATTGACTTACGTATTTACACCAAGATAGCATTTAGCGTTAGCGATTGCCATCCCGCGTCGCATGTCAACAGTCTTTCGCACTCGACACCACTGACGAAGATTGGCTAGTGATTCAATTTGGTTAAATTTATTTTATATTTCATTTTCAAATTGTAGCCTCCGGTTGATGGGTGTGCCCAGATAGGAAAACCTTCAGTTCAGATGAGCCCGTTATGACCGACTGCTGATGACTGAAGCTCTAGGACAATTGGAATGCTGTGAGACATGCACTCACTGGCTACCATGCTATGTGTCTTGGTCAGCAAATAAAATTGGTGTCATTAGTGGGATGGTTAGACCTGTTTTCCACTCAATATATCCAGGTTGAAACAGGAAACATGGCAAGTGTAAAAAAAAAAAAGGAAGATAAAGGAGTGTTTCCTGATTGAGGCAGATTGAAGAAGAGAGAAGATTGAACGTGATGTAGAGAAAGTAAAAAAGGAGGAAATGAGTTGCTGGACAGGAAGTGAAGCAGAAGCGGCGGAGACAAGGATGAAAAATGGGCAGGACAACAGAGGAGGAAGATTTATAGTTTTGGTTGAAGTGAATGATGAAATCATGAAGAAAAGACTGCTACCTGTAGTGTGGTACTTGGTTCGGCAGGGGTTTTTTTCTAACAAGAGCTACATCAGATATCTACAGATGTTGAAGTAAATTGTAGTTAATGAGGAGAGAGGGAAAAAAGTGCTACAGTGACCCTGTGATTGTTGTTTGCACTTAAAATGGACTTAATGGAGGCAAACTAGTTCATGGAAAATATTCATACACTTTTGCGCTTATATTACTTGCTCAAGCATAATACTGTATAATGTACATGCTTGCGTGAGCACCTATTGACAACGTATGGAGTAATTAATGCCCGCATCCGCACACGGGCTCGATATGTTAAGGTTTCTCCCTTGGATGAGCTCCATCTCTATCCGGCTTCCCCTCGGGAAAACGCAGCCTTCACCGAGATCATTTTCTCAGAGTGAGCGGCCGTTAATTTAAGAATAAAAGTGTAGATCCGAGTGACGCTCGGAGCCACAACAAATCTTACGCATATGGCTGCATGTCTTTGGGGCCGTGTAAATTGATCGAGGCTGAGCTCAAGTGCAGCGTGCTAATGCTTAATGTACCAAAGGCAAGAAGCCATCTACCAGCCTTCATTAAATGCTCGCACGCGCCAAATGATGCTCGGCTATTTTCCTCAGGTCACAGCGCTGTCCAAAATACATGTAATACTCTTCCAGTAATACGGTTAATTAGCTTATTAAATCCTCTGATGAAACTGCATCAGCCGTGGAACATTAACTGGGGTTTTCAAGGGATTTTCCTCAGAATCCACTCTGTTGGCTTGGTCCTGCCCTCTTGGGCTTTTTTTCCCCCCTAAACAAAAAAAAAAAAACAGCTGTGATTTCAGTAAGACAGTACTACAGTGGAAAATTTGGCTTTCTGCTAACCTAATTGTATGCAAAGCGCAGGCACCAAATGAAATGGAACTGAAATCGTACGCTTCATAAACATTTTCACAACAGTTTCCGCTATGTTGCTCAGTGTGTGACAAGAGTCGACCGTCTAAGCGCGGCATGGGAGACACATGTGACTCAAACTGAAGGCTGCATGAATTCAGGTGACTCATCTCGCTCGTCCTCTTCTACCCCTTTTGTAGTTGGAGAGGCCCATCAAGGAAATCGCTGAAAAGCTCCCACTTTGTCCTTGAAAGCCTTAAATGCTTTTCAAATACGCACAAGCACAATGATACCTTGGAAAACAAGTTCCAAGTCATACTAATTGGAGCTTAAAGGTTTTGTGTAATTTGGAGTGTTAGTTAAACAGCAAAGCTTCTCAGCTCAGACAGAATTTACAGGTGAACATTCGAGCTGTAGGAAGGAACAGTTCTATTATGCTTCTAAAGCTAACGCTAAAGCTAACGATGTCAAGGAAACTCAATATTCATAATTAAAACCCTGGAGAACCCACGGGGTCAATTTTGGCCCCTATAAATTCTGCTACTCAAAGAACAAAGACCTTCTTCTTTTTTTTTCCAGCAGTGATTTTGTCCCTGTGTTCTTGTTTCCATTGGCCAAAGTGTGTTTGTACATTCAAAATCCAGTTCTAAAATGCAACAAATAAAACAAAAAAAAATCTATTTTTCAATGTAGCTGTGTATTTGATTGATTATTTTCTTAAATTCTAAATAGTTTACTGACAGTTTTTGTTATTCAGATTTTTCGAAATGATACTCCTAAATCCCAAAAGGGTCAAATTTTGCCCTAATCCTAAATTAGGGAATAAAGGGTTAAATTTTAAAAAACATACATTTTGGTGTTCAGTGAACTTATAGCAGTCATTTAATGTATAATTCATAATTTTCCAAAGAAGAAAAGGGTTCTTGGGTTCTCCAGGGTTAAACACTGTACTCTGGTATTAGCACTGGAGCTAGCAGCAACAATACTGAACCAAAACTTCTTGCTAGACCTCGCTATATGATTTTCTATTGGTAAAAATAAGTACAACCGGGTCAGCCAGTGTTCCAAATGTGCGGAGATGATGCTGTTGTTTAAACCACTGCTGATCTCTTACTGCGATTGGATGGCGACCAGTCCAGGGTTTACGCTGCCTCTTGCCCAAAGTCATCTGGCATAACCCCCAGTTGACGCACAAACACAACTGTTAACCTCCACGTTGCTTCCGCCCCCCGTAGCCACATCACCAACAATCTCTATGTCAGCGTTGCCATGGCAATTAACCAGACTAGTGAATATCAAAGTCACTGGCACAAGAGGCATATGACTCTCACACTCGGGGCTCACTCAGCTGACAAATGGATTAATTAAAGCCCAGCTTAGGTCCACTCTTAAAGCCCCGGTTGTGTTATTTGCACGGATTCAAGGCAAACACTGACTTACTGCCAACGCCACGCTCCTAAACGTCTTTCTAAATATTCCCAAAGACCTCATAAAATGGCCATTTCTTGCCTTATTGGTGAATTTAACATATTTACACTGCGATATTGCCTGACTCTCCTCACATCTGTGGAAAGGTCAATTTTCTTTTTTAATGTGCAGTCTTTTCTTGTCCAGTTAAAGCTAACTTCAACATGCAACTACACACACTACAATAATAATAATAATAATAAGTAAGTGAAGCTTCTCTTATTTTCTTCTAAAACATTGCACTTAACTAATAGTTTCTAGTAAGAACAACAAAACAGTGTCAAAGTGTACAAGTGGATGCACACACCTATTTGGCAACATGTACTTTTAATGTCATCTACAATAATTCATTATTTTACTATAGCTAATCTATATGAAGTAATCTTCTTTTCCTTTCGGCTCTTCCCTTCAGGGGTCGCCACAGGGACTCAATGAAGTAATCAATATTTTTAATTGGAATTATACTATAAAGCTTAAAAATAAATTATAGTTATTTGGTTGGAGATGGAACCTTTTTAAATGCACACATGAAAAATTGGCTTTTAATCGTCTTCAAATAGCTGCAACATAATAGTGGGGGAAAATTTGTATTAATGTTATTAAGTTTTGAAAACAGTAAAGCACCTGGTTTTAAATAGTGAAAAATATGTTTAATCCAAATCAATGACTAAATATGTTTACAATTCATTTTAAAATAAATAAATAAAATGATGTTCATTGGGAAAAAAAAAAAAGATTTGATATGAACTACTATATTTAGAAACTATGATTAACTTCATCCTCTAAATACATTTCTTTCTTTCTTTAACTCTTTGACTGCCAGACGTTTTCAGAAAAGGGATGCCGCCAGTGCCAGCCGATTTAAGCATTTTGACTGATCTTTCAAGGTCCACAGAAAATGTTGTGTTTGGACTATGGAAACACACATCCTACCAAATGAAAGATTGAACTCTCATCTTTCATCAGAAAAAAAAAGTTTGTTCAGTAATCAACAATAGAAGATGGTTAGTTTCACCGAAATGCTGTTTTGAAACAAAAAACGGAGAAAACAAGCTTTTTGTGAAATGATATTATTTCATGCACTCTAGTGAATTGTACACTTCTTTTTGTCCATGAATGATGCCACAAACACCTAAATAGTGATTTACTTCTGTAAAACACTACCACCAACAATGAAAAAGTGTTTTTTCATAGCAAAATACGTTTATTTCCATTCAACAGTGTAACAATTTGACAAAACAATTTCGCAAACTATTTACAAATGTGTGCAACTGTGGTACTATTTACAATTATGTGGATGTTTCAAATACAGTTTTTCTTTTTGTAACACTCCCCTGCGTTCAAGGAGACGGAGCATGATTTGCACAACAGATTCGTTTCACTGCGATTGCCCCTTTCGCGTGCAGACGTTACACTTTCTGGACGGCCTTTTTTTCCGGGGAATAGCAAGTAGCAGACTGTACCCACTCCTCCGATGAATATGCATTGGACTCAGGGTACTCTTCATCGTCCGATTAAACATCCGCCTGTGCAGAAGTGTTCGGTTGTGCTCCGCGTTTTCCGGTGTTAGCATCGCTAGCCGGTGAGGCTTTATGACGTGGTCATAGCCGCCGCGTCAACGCTTCCAACTTCAGCGTCAACGCTTCCAACTTCAGCGTCAATGCTTCCAACTTCGGCGTCAACCTCGGAGCCACCATCATCATCATCGTCGTCATCACTGTGCTCTTTAGCATTGGTCGATGAGCTGCTTGCAACCGGTCGCCATTGTTCGCTTCCTCAGCCATCTAGCTCCGCCTCACGTCTTCTACTGCCGCGTCAACGCTTCCAACCTCGGAGTCACCATCATCATCATATTCGATGATGATCATCGTCGTCATCAATGTGCTCTTTAGCACTGGTCGATGCTTTTCGTCTTTGAAAAAAATGCTCAAGCGTGAGCTGCTTGCAACCGGTCGCCATTTTCGCTTCCCATCCCCAGCCATTGTCCCCTCTCGCTCCGCCTCACGTCTTCTACTGATGCCTACCCAATCTTGTCAAAAGAGAGTCATCGCTGCCATTTAGGGGCCAAAAATAGTCATTAGGCTAACTAGATCTGCTTGAAACTTTCACCACAGCTAGCTGGCCAAGGCCTTCTTCCACCCGTTTCCCCCCAAAAAAATAAAAAAATTGGAGAACGTCTTTTAACGTCCTTGGCGGCCCTCCGTAGGCTTTTACTAAACGTCATTTAACGTTTTTGGTAGTAAAAGAGTTAATGTTTAAAACATCAATTTTGGAACGTTATCTGTAACTACATAGACGTACTGAATCTGAAATTTTAAATTATTACAATAATTTAGCAATGAACAAGGAGTAACTCTCAACGGACCAAGGCATTGACCTTGGCATTAATTTCACAGCCTGTGTCTGAAAATAAAAATCTTCCATGTGTACTTTTATTGCTAAAAATGTATATATATATTTCTCAATTTTAGAACAACATTGCAGTTTTTATCACAAGCAAGACTTTCAATCTTGTTTCTAGCCTGGGCCAGCCTCACGCTCAACGTGCTAAATTATTCACATTCAATTCAGCTCCCCCATCAAACGATCAGTAAATAAGCAAGTTCACATGCTAAAGGAACGTTTGCGTTTGGGCGAGTTCTCATATCAACATGGAGATTTTTTTATTTAGAGTAATTTGAGAATAAATATATGTGTTTATAAATAAATGTATGTGTATTTGTGGTTGCGGGTCTAATAGCCTCGGGTTTTTCTCCTCGTACCTTTGCTGGCTGTTTAAGCACAATGCACAGATGAATAATGAGGCTATTACAACCACAGCGGAACGCACAGCATCGTCTGCTCCTGTTCGATTGGTTGTGTGTGTGCGCTTGTGTTGGCCAATATGTGCGAGAGAGTTTGTACAGTAAGCCTGTGTGTGTCCTCATAGTCAATATGGCTGATGGATCCTTACTCTACATTTTTCTCTTGTGAAACACTCCTGCTGGTACACTGGGTGTAATTCATTATTCAGGTTATGGAATGAGTCCTGTGGGGAATTATTCAGTGTGTGTCTGATGTTTAAAAAAAAAAAAAATCTCACTCAATACAATTACATATTTATGGGATGAAGTGTGTAACCTAAAATTAGCCCATTAACATGTTCCTCGCCCATAACTTGAAATATTCTATTTTTGATCAATCTTCAACAGTTGCAACAGTAGATATCAAAGTAAAACATTAGAAGCTTGTTAAAGAAAGTTTGCCCCAACCAGTTACTTTATTTATTACTTTAACGCTCCAAGTAAGTAGTTAAAACCTCCCCGTTATCCCTTATACAGTGAATAGCAATATTTTAAAAAATTAATAATTAAATTTATTAATTTATTAATTCATAAAAAAAAAAAAAGAAGGTGATGGAAACTCACATAAGAGTATGTCACTTAAGAGAAATTTGCGTAGGTTCTCTCGGCCAATCGGAAGGCGCCGATCCAGCTTAAGTCAGTCCACACCTCGACCTAGTATAGTTAAAAGCCATGTGATCTAATCACATCCTTTAAAGGTTAATTTCTCTCTAATGATCTTTATCACTTATTCCTTCATCAGCAAAAAAGTAAATAACTCATTCAATCATAGCACTTGGTCGCCAATGGTTTGCCAGTCTTCTTACAACGGTTAATTCTATTATTCGGCCAGAATAACCCTGGCAGTTAAAATCTAATAACATTGTAAGTTGCTGCTGAATCACCACAAAGAAACAAAAAGGGTGACAAATTGTCATAATCAATATGAAGAATTTATTAACTCGTTTTCAGAAACGGGATGTCGCCAGTGCCAGCCGATTTAAGCATTTTGACTGATCTTTCAAGGTCCACAGAAAATGTTGTGTTTTGGATGACGTCTTTTAACGCCATTGGCGGCCCTCCGTAGGTTTTTACTTGACGTCTTTTAACGTCCATGGCAGTGAAAGAGTTAAAAAGGTTTAGCATGGAATGTAACTATGAAATTTCTGCTCACTGATAAAAATGAATAAACCATTTCAGCTGCAATGTTTGGAAAGGAAGAACCGAAAAGACATAATTCCAAACAAAATTGTTTAAAAGGTACAAACCTCTTCTTGCCTAAACCTGATTTGAAATGACTATTTGCCTGCTTTTGGTCACCATGAACCCTTCCTTCTGGTCAACTGGGATCAACTCCAGCTCACCTTTGGCCCTAATGAGGACAAAGGCTGCAGAAAATGGATGGATGGATACAATTTTCTACTCCAACAATATTGTTATCATTATTTCCAAAAGTGATGCAAGGGTCATGCTGGAAAACCTCAGAGGCCTCATGTAGGGAATTCAACTTAACAGAACCGGTTGAGCCTTCGAATGTGCCATGCAACCAGCGCAGATTTTTCCACAACTGACTTCATATCAGTGGCATTCTCATGCTTGGAAGAGAGCGACAATGAGTGGCTATGATTGACTTTGCACTAATAACGAAACAAGCGTGTAATATTGATCTCCACATGAGCTGTATATAGATCACGCTTGGCAACAGTATATGCCGTTTGTGTGTTTGGTTCACCGTTCAAGGACACCACAGCAGATATCGTATACACACTTGTCAAGCGTGCTGACATAAAATGGCAACTATCTGGCAGAATGGGGAAAACACAATTCACCATTAACATGTCCAATTTATAAGAGGAGATTTATTGAACTTTCGCAGGACTCCTCGCTTACAATTATGCGCCTGCGGGCATTATCGTTAATAAAAGAGATAAATTAAAAGGTGTCTTGTCAAGCTCAAGGACAACAACGGAAAACAACAGAGAAGCTTCCGCAAACAACTGAAGGTGGCCGCGCCGTTTTTAAAAGCCGAGCCAGCGCGCATGAATCAACACCTTGGCCGACAGCCGCCGCTCCGGTGAAGAGCATTTATATTGCATCAACAAGTTTCAAATCAATTTGGCACCAATAAAAGAACATATTTTCTTGGGCGTGTGTTCAAAGCTGCAAGTGCCAAGCAGAAAATGCAGCGATTCTACAAGTGGGATGAAGATGAAGGTGCAGAAAATCCCCAAACATGCACATTACAACAAATAACACATCCCTATGGTGGACTATTTATAACTCATACATGGTTTTATCTTTTACTATGTAGTGCGTTTCCAGTAGAGTGAAAAAAAATTTAACATCTTGTCAGCTCTATAGCTCTGTCTAACTTCATTTTCAAGAACGATACAGTGGTCGACATTTGCTCTTCACTAATGGGGTTATTTTTCTATGTAACTTTGCCTCAGTCATTCACATAAAAACTGCCCTAATTGCTCTTTTTGTAAAACCTTAGGAAGCCACAAGATCACGGCTAAATAGTGAATTGTGTCATGGGTTTGTTAAAAAAAATAGCACACACCGGTGGCGGGTCATTGTGATTTCCTAGAAATGTTGAAGAAGGGATTGTTTGAAAAAATTACTATTATTACTATTTTATATATATATATATAAAACATACATACACATCCTGTACATATATTTTCACAGCAGCACGGGGTTATTAAAAGCCGTGCAACTTAATTGATAGCGTTCAAATTTAAAAGCTGCGGAATTGAATATGAATAAATACGTAGCTGTGAAAATAGTATAACGCAATTAACACTAAAACTGAAAATTGGATTTGGGGAAAATGGAACAGCTGTATGGATTGTGATGTGAAGAAGAAGAAAAAAAGGCTTTGTAGAAGTTACAATTCATGGAGGTTCCCATTTGTTGATTTTAATGTATGAGTTTGTTCATGAATGACGTATGATGGTCTAAAAAAAAAAAAAAAACATGCTAGAAAATGTATAACTAGAATAGATCCGAAGCTTGTAAACCAAACAGACAAACAAAATGTATGACTTTCGTTCCAACATTGATATACATTTTGAAATCATGACAAGATATTTAGGTTTTGTTGCTCAAAAAAAAAAAACTTCTTCTACTGTGTCTGGTGTACTTTTATTCCAGTCAATGCAACACAGATGTTAATGCTTTTGCATGTGTCGGCATCTCCTACTGAGATGGCCGCTTAAACAACATGGCATATGCATTTTTAATGTGTCCTCTGTCAACAAGCATTAATTACAAGGTTGCATGCTCGGCTGTTGATGTTTTATGACAAATCGACACAGTCCATTCATGTAAACAAGTTGGTCACCGTGTCTTTTTATACTTTTGCTTGCCTATAATAAACGCCTTCCAACCAACTAAACAAAAGTTCAAATTATGTTAATATGCTTCTAATCATTAAAGTGAGGCATGAGCTTGAAATGTTTAACAGATTGTAGCGCTTTGCATGGGGCACATTGATGAAAGCATGTCACTGGCATGGCATTAAGACACATGGGAAGTGTTTTGCGGAGGGAAACGCATATTAAGTCTCTTTTCACATGGAATGACACCATTAATATTCCTTACACTTATAATACATGAAAGGCAGTCAGTGAAGCATAGACCTCCGCCCAGGTGGAAAGAATGTGGTCTGCATTTCAATACATTCCCATTCCAAAGAACAAGTTTGTATTCACATGGTTACCTCTATTAAAGTGAAAGTGTACCCATTAAGAAAAATTTGATAAAGACGCTCTGCCAAGTAAGCAAGTCAAGGTATTGAAAACCGTAGAGGTGCTTTTGTGAGATGTGCAGCAAAATATTTCTGCTAACGTGACTTTACAGCGTGCTGGACAATGTAACCGGAATTGGAACGCGCCGTGATCCGTCATTGATCTACACTCACAGAGTACGATACATGATTTCTGTAAATATGCGGAATGAAAAACACCTCCAATCCATAAAAATCAAATAGAAAACATCCTGAATGTTTATTTAGTGGTCGAGTGGAATCCTCGTACCTCCAATACTATTTTGGTCTCCTTTTGGACACACCAGCAATATATTAACAAACAGTAGGTGTGGCATAACTCAAGTGGTAGAGTGGCCGTCTCCTATGTTAAAGGTTGTGCGATCGTTCCTTAACCTGCAAGTGATTATATATATATATATATATATATATATATATATATACAGACGCTCCCCTACCTACGAACATTCGAGTTGCGAACAACGGTACATACGAACATTTCTGCGCGTACAGTATGTCGAAAAATGTTCGGAAAGAGATGCTGTAAGTTAGATTTTGTATTGCGCGTAGTGCTTCTTTCCTCCGCTAATACCGATGATTGGCGCTGTGAGAGCTCATTGGAGGCTGAGCAACGTGTCGAGGAGGAGGAGGAGGAAGAAAACGCCGGTCCCCATGAAGCAGGAAATAACTTTTGAAGCCGATTCCAGCGACGACGAAGAATCTCTCATGATATAAAATCCTCCTCTTCCTCCTCCTCCATCATCTCCTTAAGCATCGAGTACATCTTCCAAAAGTAAGTTAAACTTCATTTTATTTATCTTATTACGTACATGTACATACTGTGTGTGTGTGTCTCTCTCTCTCTAACATACGTAGTACAGTACAGTACTGTATGTATTCTCTCCATTTTATTAAAAGTTTTTTTCAGTACAAACCAATGCAGGTTACTTGTACAAGCCTTAAACATACTTATATAAACCTTCAATATACTTATATAGGCTTTAAACATAAATTATAATACAAAATATAGCACTGAAGCAACCTACGAACAAATTCACCTTACGAACGATCGTCTGGAACGTAACTCGTTCGTAAGGTGGGGAGCGTCTGTATATATATATTTTTTTTATATATATATTTTTTTTTATATATATATATTTTTTTATATATATATTTTTTCTACTCTGCTTAGACTGGGACCGAATAGTCTTTTTTAGAGTAAAATTGACTCTGGGAACACTGCATTAGTATTTAAATTAGAAGGATAGCAGCACATTCATTGTGTAACCTTAACTTCACCCAATGAAAAAGTATCACTTTTATGTTAATTATATATACATTTTGTATGAAAGCGTACTAAATTCTGACTTGAGCAGTCTCCCCTGTGGAGGCAGCTGAATGGATAATAGATGACTTACTCGCCAGCCAACCTCCTCATGTGAACTTTACAGAATTTTTCTGCTTATCTGGGCCAGTTTGTCTCATTCATATTGATTAACACTAACAGACATCAACTACTCCATATCAGCTGCCTATAGTGTATGTAAACACAATTACGTCCTGTCGATTAGCCCTGCAATTCCCCCTGTCCTATCAAAACTCTCCATTCCTTGCCTCCACCGCCATACTACCCCCCCCCCCCCCCCCCCCCCTGCAGACTTCCTCTCCCCGGCCCACTTCTGCACCCGGGGAATGACAGCGGCACCTTCAATAATTCACTCCCCCCCCCCGAACGGGTTGTTTGCATTGCCGCGTGCCGCGGGCGGGAATAGAGAAGCAGAGGAAGAAAGGATAAGAAGACAGAACAATGAAGAATGAAGCAGAAGATAGATGAGGACTTTTAATAGTAGGACACAAAGGAAGAGAAGCAGGAAATGGTTAGAGGGTGACAAAGTGGGCCCCATCTGCGTCAGCTCGTAGTAGCCACCGTTGTCCGAACAGGTGAGACCGTGAGACATTGAGAATGGCAGCGTGCCATCCAATTAGACAACACATTGAGAGAAGGCTCCACAGGCACAGCGGAGATCAGGAAGAGATGTGGACAGCCAGCTTGTGATGAGCCAAATGCTGAAACTTTTCACTCCGCATGACCACGGTCACTCCAAATGCTTCAGTTGCTGATGTCAGACCGCAATGGCTTTAGTAAGGAATTGTATAAAACGTAAAGAATAACATGGACAAATTGTCAAACTTGACCCACCAGAAACAGCAAAAACCACACCACGTTAAACGCAGCGGTCAGAAATAGACACGCAAACAAAAAACAACATGTGAGGGTCCTTCTTGTGTATTCACTCTTTTACTTGTGGCTGTAGTAGTACTAAGGAGTTCATTTCATTCAAGAGGAGCAAGACACCCTAAGCTAATACGCAGTAACAGCTTTTAAGTTAGCATAGGCTACAGTATGTTAGCATACACTATGTGTTTACTTTCAGACACTTGACCAATGAGTGACCAGCAATGGTTTAGTACCTATTAAAACACCTGGTAGCACTACTGATTTTGCCAGTGGAAAAGTATTCATTTCCCACTTATTATATGTATTTGCAAGTACGCTGACATGAACTTGTAGGCCAAATGCTAAAAATGCGGTATTGACTTGCACATGTAATACCTAGTAGCAAAATGGTTGGGGGGGGGGCGGGTTGTAAGTCAGAATGGGAAATCATCCACTGCAGACATCAAGTCAATACTGTGTGGCATTATGGGGAAAAAAATACCAATGTTTTTAGCATTTAGCCTTCAATTATGCTTAAAAGTACTTGCAAACATATTTAAACGCATTTTTCCCACTCCAATACTTCTGCATAATAGACAGATGTGATTCAATAAATCTGTATAAATAAATGCAAATGTGGTTCCTGTTGTGCTGACTTTTCTGTTCTTTGTCTACTATATGGAGCAGCAGAGCAAAATGGAAAAAAAGAAAACCCACTGAGCTTTTATTACATTAATTCAATTACTGGCAAGGGAACAGGAATGTAATTCTGCCTAGCAACAAGTGGCGATGATGAAGAATGGAATTACTCACAAATTTCATGTACTGTTATGTGTGGTTTAGTAAAGTGACATATTTGAATAAAAAAGAACAGCAAATATTTTACTTAAGCGGTTGATCCACCATCATTTTACGGAATGTGTTAAATTCCTTTCTAATGCCAGGTTTATTTTTATGTCATTGTTTGTAAGCATTTCTTGACCCTGTTGTGTTGCGTGAACAATTGGTAGACTAAACAAGATGCAACAATATTTAAAAATACTTTCCCCTACTTTTCATCACACTGACTCATTGCTCCTGTTTTGTTTTCATTCGAGGAGCCTCCTGTCGATGTGTCGCGCCGTCTCCAGATAAGTATTTCTTCTTTTAGCTTCTGCGCATAACCTTTGCAATGTCGCTCTCACCGCGCCTTTGTCTGCTTGTAATTTGAGCTTTTCCATCCCTGCTGAGCTCTTTTCCTCCTCCATGTCATAAGCGAGATCCCTGTCACAGTAACGGAATGGCACTTTTCTACTTAAAGGTGGAGAACCCAAGAACCCTTTTCTTCTTTGGAAGAAATTATGAATTATACATTAAATGAGTGCTTTAAGTTCATTGAACACCAAAATATATGTTTTTTCAATTTTAACCCTTTTTTTTTAAACTGGCTCAGAGTTGCTAATTTATCAAAATATATATATATAAAACATACTCCTAGGCATTTCTGCAACATGATATGAAATAGATTAACAAAAAAAAATAATAATTTTACCATCTGATGGTTTGCTGAGAAGATGGTTTTGTTTGGATTGATTTCCAGCTCAACAAAACAGCCTCTTGTCAGCCATCTTGTCACCACCACTCTGGCTCATGTAAGTGCAATATTCATCCACTAGATGGCCCCCATGCAGGGGTCAGAAGTGGCCACTCTGGACTTTGAAGTTAAATTTGGAAAAAAAAAAAAAGGTCGTTGTTATTTGAGTAGCAGAATTTATAGGGGCCAAATTTGACCCCGTGGGTTCTCCAGGGGTTAAAGGTGGAAAAGTGGTGCAGCGGGGTAACTTGGTCAGTTTTATTTTTATACTTCTGACGTAACGCATGATTTTTACGCACCCGTACATACTGTTGATTCTCTCATTATATGATTTTTATTTACATCCTTTTGCGCTCACATTACATCCAAATATAAATGTTTGTCATTCCGCTGCGACTTTCATCAAACTAATGGAATGATTTACAACGGAGCCTCTGCAGACCCCCGTGGACATTGAGCCATAGAACCAAATTAACTTATTTGGCTAGGAAGGAAGAGATTTTTAAAGCAGTGGGAAGCATCAGTAAAAAAAAAATAAAAGTGGAAAAAGCTCACGCCGAGCTGGACTAGACGACAAATTAAAATGACAAATCTGTCTGGTTGCAATAATGTCCACTGAATATCAAATCACTGGCTTGTATTGATGAAATACAGTGCAACTCAAAAGTGGAACCACAGCTCAACAAAAATACCAAAACAGAATCATTATAAAATGTCAGCAATAAATTCCACGAGACATGAGGATTATATAAACCGAAAATCGTACTTAAAGTTTATTATAAATTAAGAACATGTCAAACTGCTTATTACAACATGACCAATACAACTGATTAAATTAATTCGACATAATCAAATACATTTCCCCAGTGATAGCATGTAGCTAATCACATAATGGCTACTGCAGCTGGACGGAGTCCAGGAAAAAGTTCCCCGCGGGGAAAATAAAAGTATATCGTATCGTATCGTAAATGATTATCATTAAACTCCCCAGAGAGGCTTACCATGCTTAAAACCACCAGTATCACTCCAGAAACAATTACCAGTACCATTTTCAGTAACAGCACCCTAATTTATTTTTGGTTAATTTACTGTACCTGAGTATGAAGAATTATTCAAATGTTTGCTAAAACTTGCCTGTAGGGGTAATAAAGGTTTTATGCTTTTACAGTTTAAGCCTGGGAAAAGAAAAAAAATCATTTCTGTTATGTTCCCGAAACCCCACAGAATGGATTGTTTCCATGGAGAATTTTCACCGCACGTATATGTAAATGTATATTCTAAGATACATTTCAGTGATGGAAAATTGTCCATGCAGCCGAGTCACATCCAATCCATTCCTGCAAACATCCCCAGATTGATTCAATGCAAATGATTTGGCAAACAACAAGACAGGGTCATCTTATGTTTGCCAATTTAATCCACCCTTAAACCATGCAATAGTTGATGCACATTTATTAACCCGCCCATATTTGGTTGAGCAAGCCGGTCGTGAGTAAAGAAACCAAAAATGAGTAAACATGAATTCAGCGTATGACCTTGCGACTCAAAAGACGGGTGAGATTTAACAAAGCATCCATCAAAAGAATCCATAAAATTGGGAAAATAAGTCACCGATTGTAACGAGTTTGGATTGGTCATTATACGCTTCAAACAATCCGTGTTGAAAAACATTACAAAGTGCCCTCTACTGGCCAAGTAAACCTTTTTTTTTTTTTGTGCTGCTGGTTGGAGGCACAGTTCCTCATTAGTTAACTTTCCCACCCACCCTTATTTGAGCTGCCCCTCGCTGTTGGTTGCCTCGCTTGTTTTCTGGTGTCAACCCTCCAGTTTCTGCTTCCCAACGGCTGTCTGCTGATTTCAGCCACAATTGGGCCCCTCATCCTATATACGAACTAAGTGGAGAGGTGGGTGGATGCTCGCCGCTGAATCAATCGGCGGATGATAGCGAGGACCTGACAGCGAGGAGAGAGAGATAGCGGGCTGCGGGGAAAAAAGTAAATGTTGCCGAGGAGAGAGGAGAATCATACTGAGAAGGGTTGGAAAAGATGAAAAATGGACAACATTTATCTGTAGTGTTAAGGAAAGGGAAAGAGGATTGTTGAGGAGTTTAAAGAGGACAGAGATGATGGGAAGCAGTTTCTTAAGGGTTCATGCTCCAAATTCAAGCACTTTTCAACTTAAGTGAAACCTCTAAAGTGAAGAACCCCCGAGGTTGTACAAGTTGGAATCTGACTAACATTTGCCGGGTAAACACTTCTGAATTCGCATGGAGATGTCGGAGTTCGGCATGGATGGTGAGAGGCAAGACCGCAATTAAATGAGCATCAAAGGATTGTTTTTCCCTGTAGCTTTTTGAAACTTTTCATCTAAAACAAGGAGCTCGCTCCAGCATCAACAAGCATTTCATTTGTAGATGATTGCATTAAAAGAGGTCATGGATGCTAGTGACATGTTCAAGCAACAAATGGCTTTGTGATAAACCGCTGGATATCCTTCTTCCTCAATAATATGTATTTTATATGCATAACAGAGAAATCATATGTTTAATATGCTTTTTACTGTGTTCCTGCCCACTCTCCCTGTCTTCTTTCTCCTAAGCGGGGCAGCAGAGCCCACTACCGCAAATTGCCATAAAAACAGTGTGAAGTGATTATTGGGCTTGGACCATGTAAATTTGACACATCTACATGTAAAAATATGTGCATTTAAGACCAGGGATGGGCAACGGGCGGCCAGCAGTTTGTCACTTTTTTACTCGCGACTGCCACCTCTGGCCCAAAGCGTAACTGCAGCATCTGTGTCAGGCTCGTTCATGGTGCGCGTGCGAGCACGTGTCTTAAGGCGACAGCCACAGATGACAAAGAAAGACATGACTTCAAATGAGGTAAGAAAAACTAAAGAAACAGGGCCTGCAAAACTCTACTATAAAAAGGAAAGATAAAAGCAATAAATAGATGCAGTCAGAGTAAAACAGACAGGTTTCTTCGTACTTATCTGGGCATTGGTAAAGCATGCATGATGTAGAGAAAGCTTTAACATTACCTAATGCATCCTTAATTTAAATAAATAAATGAACATTTAATATACGTTCTCCACAAAGAGCGGAAGAAAGTGAGCCTTAAAATCCCGGGGGGAAAACAATGAAAAATCCAAAGAATAAAAAATCCACAAATATGCAAATCCCTGGTTGCCGAACTGCTCATATGACAGGTTCGTTTTTAAGTTGTAATGTTACCAATCACCACCAGATGGCAGACATGGCTTAATTGCGAGAGGTTTTTTTACACCTTTTTTCTTTTCTTTTTTTTCATATTTGTCATGATATGGAGGACAATCATGGGGGCCTCAACAATATTAAAATTGAGTGAGTTGATTTTTGTGAAAAAATTGCGCAAATTAATTTCTTGCACTTAATATCGGTTTCTTTTTCAACAGTTATGTGCCGTCCTTGAATGGTAATTTTTATACAAGAGAGTCCTTTGCACTGGAAAAGAAAACGGTCTGTGGTAATTCAGTTGTTTGCTTCTAACCCTTTTCTGTTGGGTTGGGCTAGTGGATCTTTTATACATTAGTGAAATGTATTATCAAAAATGAAATATTATAAGAGCACATATTTCACACATACTCGTATTTTGTCCATATCCAAAATTGAATTTTGTAATCAAATTTGATGAAAAAATCCTCCCCCTCCAGCATGTAAGATGCCCATCCCTGATTTGAGCCTTGCAAAGCACTTTCAAACTACTTTATCCAAAATTCAAGCCCACCTTAAAAAATCCACAACATGATTCCATGATTGTATTTTCAAGCATGTCACAGCATTCGTAAGCCTCTTTCTTGACATGTGAAAGTTGTCCTACTTGGGTAAACTGAAGCAGAGCAGGATGAGAAGTTAAACTTCACTCAAACATTGCGAACAAACACCATCACTATGTGAGTGAGATGTTGAGATGCATGAGAAGAAGAAAAAAAAAAGACGGCAAAATGTGAGCTCACAGAGCTAAAATCTCAAACTGAGAAAAAATATTCTCTTTTTCCACTAAAAGTGGGTGAGGAAAGGGTATGCGGCGGCGGGAAAAGTGAGAAAGGCTGAATTATTGAGGCCAGACGTGTGTCGGCACATGAGGTACATTCACAGCGATGATGCCTCCCTGCTGTCACTAAGTTTAGATGGAGCCAGGAGCACACTGAGGTTGTTTTGTTGCTCACATTTGTGGCTTTAACAGGCTGCTGCTGCGGTGAACTTTTAAAGTCACTGTTGGTGAAAATAAACAGGGGCGGCAAACACTAAGGTAGATGATACACCAGAAAAAAGCAGCACTTGGGGTGACTTTCCTTTTGGCCCATCAGGGATTACCAAAGCAAGTCACTCACTTGGATTGGTTGGCGCAGTTTTTAATGTCGGATGCCCTTCCTGATGGAATTATCCGGGCATGGGGCCGGCAGTCAAGGGGTGTTGCTAACCACTAATAAATACACAATATTATTTCTCATTGTCTAATGTCATGCAGTATGTGATCGTCTTACACAAATATCACTACCAATTAGTGATATTTTTGTTTTTTTGTTTTTGACAGTCGTGCTTGGTTAATTGATGGATTTTTATTCTCATGAGTAAACAACCAGGGTTTGGACCACTAGGTGTGAGGACCCTATTTTCGTGCCCGACTAAAGTCTACACTTGGGTGGAATTTTGGCATTTTTCTAGACTAGAAAAATTGTGGGAGGGAACGTAACAGACTCTCAGCCAATCGAAGCAAAAAATAATAATAGGGCCCTGAAACGTATTTTTTCGATTTTGTGCCTAATTCTATTCTTCCAAGATTCTGGAAACATTTTAGGTAAGGACATTTTCTGTTTATGAAGGCATGCACATACACACTGCAAAATCTTATATTGACCGGTTGTCTCAATTCTTTTGTCCACTTCCTTGCATTCACACCAGCATCATGACAGATGTCAAATCCAAACGAATAAAGAACTCAGCGCCAGATTTTAATGGGCTTAATTTGTCATGAAATAAGGAGGGAAGGGGCCACACCTGGCCTTGAAAACATGACTGTCAGTCAAAAGTCCAATTAGTTTGGAATAGGGAGGGTTTGTTGATAGACATGGCTGTAAATCAAAAAGTCAACAACAACAACAAAAATGCACTGTCCAATTACTGCTGGACGTGACTGATTCGGTTTCGCCCAGAAAGGTGTCATCAAAGTTGTTGAGTGTGGAGGAGAAGAGAAGACAAAGCAGAGGAGGAGACCGAACGTGAAGGACGTGAAGAAGAACGAGAGTGACAGCGGGAGAGACGTGCGGGAGGAGGCGGGCGCTCTGATGTGAATCGTGTTCTCGCCGCTGTTCACAAGCATCCTGTCATCTTCATGAATAAGTCACATGCCAAATGCTCCCCGCCCTCGCCGCTCCATGCACGCCACCCACAACACACACAAGCTGCAAAAGCAAAGACTAGTCAATAATTGGAATAGAAATAATTTGTCCCAATGTCAAACTGTCACCATCACAAAACGGTTTGTTTACTGTACTGCACAACTACAAAGGGGAGATATTGTGGGAAATTAACATTTGTATTGTTTGTAAAAAATTATGCTAATTTACATATAAACCACCCATGACAGGAGTATAGGCTGGGTGGAGATCCAGAGCCACTTTCAAGCAATGGCCAGACTACACAGGCACAATCAGAAAAGAAAAAAACACACACAAGCTCTGCTACTAGAAGGACAACATTGATGTTATAGCCACAAGTTAAGCAGAGCTGCATTCCCAATTCCCTTAGCCAATAGCATTAGCTTCTGATGAGCGGCACCTGTTTGATTACTTGGTGAAATTGTTGATGCAGTAGGGATACGGTGTTGGGCATTTGTGTTTGCTGATGCATGCCCGACTTGTACTGATCTGCATACTAATTGCCAAGAGTAATTAGGCGGTGTTGAAGTGCTGCCTCCAAAAAGGAAAATAAAATCCAACCTTTCCTTACTTTTAGATTTGTTGCTTAAAGGGAAACCCAGAGCACCACCCCCATTTGGTTAGGCAAGTAAATCTGTACTCATTTTATGTGGGGTGGCTCGATCGCATCAGACAGCGCCGCCCCCTCAAAACAGGCTAATCAGCAGGTGTGTAAAGTGTATTGTGCAATGGAGTATCAAATATTATCGAAAAACAGCAGGGGAATGTTTTAATGTATGAAAAAAAGCATTTTCATCATAAAGGCTTTTTTTTTTTTTTTTTTTTAAGTGCGTAATGTAATTTCTGTTCTATTATTTTAATTACCAAAGGGGCTCAGCAGTAGCGCTAATTTTGGTCTCACCGTTTGGCAGGCAGGAAGTCACCCTGGCGGTTCTTTTCTAATGATTTATAGCAACTAATTAAAGCTTAACGCGAGCATTAATAACAAATGTGCGAACCTTTCATAAGTATTCTCTTCTAGTAACTGTCCACAAGCTGTGCCCGAAGACACAAGCAAATAAAAACCTCTGAACCAGTAACATACTTACTGTATGCAACCAACAATTATATCCCAAAGCGTGTTTGTGTGCGTTGCTAAGTTGAGAGCAAGGTGAAGAAATAATAAGGGAGAGAATACATGACAAAGTGATAACAATTCTGTTGGCACCACAATGAAAAAGAGAGAGAAATCTTATCAAACTTTGACTTCTGACTTCCTTCAGTCTAACTCGGAATATACACTTCAATAAGTATGCCTTGCGGTATGTATTCATACATGCTGTCAGTGCAACTTTGCTTCAATTAAAAGAGGAATTCTAAAGTCAAGCATGTTTGTTGAATCACATCAACATTGTTAACCAGCGACTCTTCCTAAAAACTTAATGTATGTCATACATAACTCTTGGTAGAAACAAGCTTGCAGCATTAGTTGGACTTGCACTTTGTGTCTCATCAACTTAAGAAAACTTTCCAAATTGAAAAGTCTTCTTTGCTTTCAGATAAAAATTGCGAAAAAAGTAAGCGTAACATCCATGATCATCTCTACTCACTCCAAAAACCAACAATTTGGAATTTGACTAAATTTACATGGAAATTACACGAAAAAAAAAAAACTCAGTTCAGCAAGCATAAAGCAGCAAATAATCATGTCTATGTGTCATTTTGATTTTTCTTAGCATTAGAACCCCTGATTTACATATTTTGGCACTTTTTCCAAAAGTACGCATGCAAGGCAAATTACCGTTTTTCCACACAATTGCTTTATTTAACTGTCATTAAACATGTTTTTACACTTGCATGATTGCTTATTTAAATTTTGCCTTGTGGTGACAGTTTTACCCAATGGGAGAAGAAAAAAAATGAAATCGGAACAAATCAGACCAACTATCGTCACGGAGCAGATTGTGCGTGTTCCACTGCATCTGGAAATGTTGGACCATGGACAACCCACAATGCATCTTCATGAAAATCTGGATTTTGTTCATACATATCAACATCCAAAAAGATGAAAGCGCTCCCCCCCAAAAAAATCCAGCTTGAACTTCAAGCAAATTCCAGAGTATGTTTAAAACCTTTGAAAGGTGGAATTTACAGATGGAGTGCCATTTTTGAGCATAATTAAGGGCTTCACTTTGTAAAATTGAATTCAAGGACACCCTGCAATCTTCAACATATTCAGTCCGTGTAAAACAGAAGATTGTATCCAACATCATTGAGAGTTTTATGTAATCTCTCTTGGGGGGAAATGTCTATTTATAAATGTTGTTAATATAAACTAATTTAACATACCATGCAGGTTAAATATATCATATTAAAACCCTGGAGAACACACGGGGTCAAATTTGGCCCCTATAAATTCTGCTACTCAAATAACAAAGACCTTCTTCTTCTTTTTTTACAAATTTAACTTCAAAAGTCCAGAGTGCCACTTCTGACCCATGGGCATGGCCTGGGGCCATCTAGTGGATGAATATTGCACTTACATGAGCCAGAGTGGTGGTGATAAGATGGCTGGGAACATGCTGTTTTGTTGAGCTGGAAATCAATCCAAACAAAACCATCTTCTCAGCAAACCATCAGATGGTAAAATTTTGTTTTTTTTTTGTTAATCTATTTCATATCATGTTGCAGAATGCCTAGGAGTATGTTTTATATATATATATATATATATATATAATATATATATATATATATATATATATATATAGATAAATTAGCACCTCTGAGCTAGTTAAAAAAAAAAGGTTAAAATTGAAAAAACATACATTTTGGTGTTCAATGAACTTATAGCAGTCATTTAATGTATAGTTCATAATTTTCCAAAGAAGAAAGGGTTCTTGGGTTCTCCAGGGTTAAAGCTGTTTTGTCTTTTACAGTAAATAAACTAAAACTAAAAGCCAGCGTATAACCTGTTTTTGTA